>NC_092129.1:169637690-170258003 GCF_043159975.1 Macaca nemestrina | reverse complement strand
CTGTGGACAACTCGCTCAGGGTCTCAGCCACGGACTCGCGGCGCGGCTCTGCAGAGCGAAGCAGGAACTCGACCCTTTCGCAGGGAGGGAGGGGGCGGAGGTGGCCGCACTGCCTGAGGGGTCCTACCCCTCCGGAGGACGCGAGGCAAAAGCCAGGAGGCTCACGACGCCCCCTGCGTGTCACATGACAAGGTCAGCCGGGTTGCCACCAGAGGGCACCAGCGGCTGGGACCCGCAGGAAAGGGAGGAAGAACAGGTGAGGCGAAGGCGAGGGCACCAGAGGGCGGCCTGCGGCCCGCGCTGCTTCGCAGAGGGGCCTCCACCTGGACAGTGATGGAAGTCAGAGCGACTCAACAGGACACATTCGCACCATTTGCACAGCTGGGTGAAACGACAACCCCTCAGCTGGGCTCAAATTACCTGAAGGGTCTGCATCTCCAACTGATTAGCTTTCGGTTTTCCTCCCGGGCTGCTCCTAGGGCACCCAGGGGGAGAGTTCCACACAGCAGAGTCATTAAAATTACCAATAAAAAGAGGAAAACTGCTACATATTTGTTCTGATTGAGCTGAGAATCCTGAATCCCGAGAATCCTGAAGTAGAATTGGTTCAGGGACCACCATTGGACAACTACTGTGTAATCCTCCGTCATACAAATGAAAGTCTTCTTATGGGTGTGCCCCCCATGGTGTGTCTGGAGGCTGGATTTTAGGACTAACACGAGCATGGCTGTGCTGTAGTTTAACGCAGAAAATTCCAATGTTAGGGCAGAACACTACTAGACGTAGTAAAGAGGGCCGCTTCATAATAATAAAACATCATATTTAGCAGGAAGAGAGAATACTTGTGTGTACTTAGTAACAGAGCTTTGTGATATACCAAGGAAGATGGACAGAACCATTAGGAAAAATAGACAAATCCACTCTCGTAGTTCAATATTTTTAACACACTGTATTAAGTCATTCTTGCATTGCTATAAAGAAATACTGGAGACTGGGTAATTTATAAAGAAAAGAGGTTTAATTGGCTCACAGTTCTGCAGGCTGTAAGGCAAGCTTGTCCAACCTGTGGCCCACAGGCCTCATGTGGCCCAGGACAGCTTTGAATGTGGCCCAACACAAATTCATAAACTTTCTTAAAACATTATGAGACTTTTTTGCGAATTTTTTAAAAGCTCATCAGCTATCGTTAGTCTTAGTGTATTGTACGCACGGCCCAAGACAATTCTTCCAATGTGGCCTATGAAAGCCCAAAGATTGGACGCCCTTGCTTTACAGGAAGCATAGCGGCATCTGCTCAGCTTCTGTGGAGCCTCAGAAAGTTCACAGTCATGGTGGAAGGTGAAGTGGGGTAGGCATCTCACATGGCAAATGCAGAGGCAAGAGAGGGAGAGCTGGAGGAAGGTGCCACACACTTTCAAACGACCAGGTCCCGAGTGAACTCAGTGTGAGCGCTCAATGATCACCAAGGGGATGGCCCAAGCCATTCATGAGGGATCCATCCCCGCGATCCAAATACCTCCCACCAGGCCCCGCCTCCAACACTGGGGATGACAATCAACATAAGATTTGGGTGGGGGCCGGGCACGGTGGCTCACGCCTATAATCCCAGCACTTTGGGAGGCTGAGGTGGGTGGATCATGAGGTCAGGAGTTCGAGACCAGCCTGGCCAACATGGTGAAACCCCGTCTCTACTAAAAATATAAAAATTAGCTGGGCGTTGTGGCACACACCCATAGCCCCAGATACTCAGGAGGCTGAGGCAGAAGAATTGCTTGAACCAAGGAGGCAGAGGTTGCAGTGAGCCGAGATGGTGCCACTGCACTGCACTCCATCCTGGGCGACAGGATGAGACTCTGGCTCAAAAAAAAAAAAAAAAAAAAAAAAAAAAAAAAAGATTTGGGCTGCGACAAATCTCCAAACTATATCACAGACTTTTCTCAATTATTGAAGATCAAAAGATTGTAAATCAATAAGGACATGAGTAATTTCAATAATACTACTAGAACCAATAATACTATAATATAACATAAAACCTTGCATCTAAAATTTGGAGGATAAATATATTTTTTACCAGTACACCTGGAACATATACAAAAATTGACCATGAATGAGCCATAAAACTCATCTCAACAAGTCTCAGAGATCACCTATTTTGACTCTAGTGCAATTAAGGTAAAAATCGACAGGAAAAGATAACAATTTTGTGTGTTTGGAAATTAAAAAAATAAAATTCTAAATACCCAGTGAATTAAAAGAAGAAAGCATAAATTCGAAAATATTAAAAATAGAATGGTAATAATACTACACATCAAAATTTAAGTATACAACAAAAGAGGTATTTCACAAGAAATTTTTAGCCTTTAAAGGAAAAGCTGAACATTTAAGAAAGGAAATAATAAAGAGAAAAGTAATAAAACAGACAATGAAGAAACAATAGTGAGTATCAACAAAGTTAAAAGCTGGCTCATTGAAAAGGCAAATTTCTGGCAATGTTAAATAAAAGAAAATCTGCAATTAGACATATGGTAATAAAATTGCAAACCATCAAAGACAAAGAAAAAATGTTAAAAATGTATTACCCAATAAGAACAAAATTATACTGTCAGTAGAGGTATCAAGAGCAAAAATAGAAACCAGCAAAGAAGGAAACAATATTTTTAAAGTGCTGAAGGAAAATAGCATCAATGTAGAATTGTACACCCAGTAAAACTTTTTCAATGAGAAGACTGAAATACAGATTTTTCTGATAAATAAAAGCTGAGAGTTTATCACCCACAGATTGTCACTAAGGAATTTCTAAAAGATATACCTCAAGAAGATGGACAACAACTTCAGAAGAAAAAGCCAAGATATCTAGTTTGGGAGGCCGAGGCAGGTGGATCGCTGGAGTTCAGGAGTTCAAGACAAGCCTGGCTAACATGGTGAAACCCTGTCTCTACTAAAAATACAAAAATTAGCCAGGTGTGGTAGTGGGCACCTGCTATCCCAGCTATTCAGGAGGCCAAGGCAGGAGAAATGCTTGAACCGGGGAAGCTGAGGTTGCAGATCGTGCCACTGCACTCCAGCCTGGGGGACAGAGCGAGGCTTTGTATTAAACAAAAAAGAAAAAAAAAAAAGCCAAGATATCTAAACATATCTAAACATAGAAAAGGTACAGTAAAATATAGTATAAAAGATAGAAAATGATACACCTCTAATAGAGCATGTGTTAGTCTGTTTGCATTGCTATAAAGGAACACCTGAGGCTGGTTAATTTATAAAGAAAAGAGGTTTAATTGGCTCACAGTTCCTCAGGCTATCCAGGAAGCATGGCACTGGCATTTGCTCAGTTTCTGGTGAGAGCTTCAGAAATCATGGTGGAAGGCCAATGGGAAGCTGGCATATTGCATGGTGAGACAGGGAGCGAGAGAGAGAGACAGCAGGGAGGCGCCACACTCTTTTAAACCACCAGATCTTGCATGAACTCAGAGTGAGAACTCACTCATTATCATGAGAGCAGCACCAAGTCATTCATGAAGGATCTGACCCCATGACCCAAACAACTCCCACCAGTCCCCACCTTGAACACTGGGGATTACATTTCATCATGAGATTCGGAGGGGACAAACATCCACACTATATCAGGCACTTGTCATGAATGGAGCTTGCCAGAGTGGAAGTTGCTCTGGATGAGTCAGTGAGTGGGTGGTGAGTGAATGTGAAGGCTTGGACATTACTGGACACTACCACAGGCTTTATAAATGTTGTATACTTAGGCTACATTAAATTTATATTTAAAAATGTGCTCTGACGTTGGCTACAATGTTACTAGGCAATGGGAATTTTTCACCTCTATTATAATCTTATGGGATCATTGTCTTATATGCAGTCTGTCATTGACTGAAATATTGTAAAGCATGTGACTGCAGAATGTTTGTTTTCAAATCAGTCCAAGGGGAAAAATAAATTGGTAAAGAACCTTAATTAATCCCCAGGAATTAAAAAAAAGAAGAAAATATACACATAAACACACACACACGTGTGTATATAAATGTATAATAAATGTATTAATTTAAATCTTATTTGGTACTTTTTGTTTACCCTACTCATATAAGATGTTGGAAGTAATTTAACTATATCAGAAATCACAGTAAAGGTAAATGAACTTCTTCAGTTAAACAGTGCTCAAACTGTATTTAAAAAATACAATGATATGCTATTTTTAGAGACACACCTAAAAGTTAAGGACAGAGAAAGATTGAAAGAAAAAATCTCTATAACAAAAGAAAAAATATGTATATTTCAGGTAACTTCCTTCACTATTAGAGCCAGAATTCTGGAGTCAGGCTAAAGGTTTCATGCTTCTTGCCCAGATGCTTGTTCTCCCAAGTGCCATGTGTGTGCCATTGCTCCTGACAACACAAGAAGTCAGTTTTCTAGTTTCCTAGGAAACTTGACTACAGGGTCTTCTCATGCTGGGGCCCCATCACAACTGCTGTGGATCTCCTTGGTGGTTCATCAAGAGGCATGGAAGGATGCTCTTTTTCTCAAGTATTAAGAAGTCAAGGATGACAATATATTTTAAGTGCTGAAGGGAAAGAATTGTCAACCAAGCATTGTATACCCAAGAGACCTGTTTTTTCAAGATAGGTGACTTCATCCCTGTAACGTTGTTTAAAATTATGTCTTGGCCAACGCCCTTTGGGTCCCCTCCCATTGTATGGGAGCTTTGTTTTCACTCTATTAAATCTTGCAACTGCATACTCTTCTGGTCCGTGTTTGTTACAGCTTGAGCTGAGCTTTCACTCGCCGTCCACCACTGCTGTTTGCTGCCATCTCAGACTTGCCGCTGACTTCCACCCCTCCGGATCCGGCAGGGTGTCTGTTGCTCTCCTGATCCAGCGAGGTGCCTATTGCCATTCCCAATTGGGCTAAAGGCTTGCCATTGTTCCTGCACAGCTAAATGCCCGGGTTCGTCCTAATCGAGCTGAACACTAGTCACTCAGTTCCACGGTTCTCTTCCATGACCCACGGCTTCTAATAGAGCTGTAAAACTCACCGAATGGCCCAAGGTTCCATTCCTTGGAATCCGTGAGGCCAAGAACCCCAGGTCAGGGAACAAAAGGCTTGCTGCCATCTTGGGAGTGGCCCACCACATCTTGGGAGCTCTAAGAACAAAGACCTGCCGATAACATTTGGTGGCAACCATATGGGAATTCTCCAAAGCGTTGGGTAATATCAGACCACTTTCACTTGCTATTCTGTCCTATCCTTCCTTAGAATTGGAGGAAAATACCAGGCACCTGTTGGCCGGTTAAAAACCATTAGTGTGGCCGTGGGACTAAAGACTCAGGTGTGAGGCTTCCTGGGAAAGGGCTTTCTAACAATCCCCAACCCCTCTGGGTTGGGAGTGTTGGTCTGCCTGGAAACAGTTTCTGCTTTCACAGTTTTCCTAGGGAAGCCAAAGGTCAACTACAGGCAGAAAGCTATCATTCCGAACTCCCAGCATTAGCTGCTTGAGATCATGGCACAGCCAGAAGTGTCTACTCAACAGTCGCCCATGCGTGCGCCCCTACCTTTCCTTTTGACCCACATCTCCTGGGTCCCTACCACGACTTCAAAATTCTCCTTACCTCTGAATCTACTTCCTCTGATCCCTGCCTCCTAGGTACTAATGGTTCAGACTTTCATTTCCCCTAGCAAGTTGTATCTCCAAAGGGATCTAAGGAAGCTCTATGCTGCATCCTTAGGCATCTGGGCTATGAACCCAGGGAGTCTTGTTCCTGGTGTCCCTCCCAATTTAGGCATATAGCTCTTGACATGGGCAGTTATGTGGGACCCATTCCCCACCACCCTTGCCAGGGCCTTAGAACGGATGACCCAGTATTTTAACAGCTGGAACTGGGTCTACAGCAACCTAATAGATCAGGATGAAAGCGAATTGAGTAAGTCAAGGCAAAGAGAGAGAGGGAGGAAAGAGAGGCAGAGAGGGGGGCGTGGGAAAGAGAGGCAGAGAGAAAGAAAAAAAAAGAGAAGTAGTAAAGAAAAAAACAGTGTGCCCTATTCCTTTAAAAGCCAGGGTAAATTTACAACCTATAATTAGTAATTGAAGGTCTTCTCCGTGACCCTATAACACTCCAATACTACCTTGTTGTCAGTGTAAACAAGGGCATAGCCTGAAAACACTGAGACCACTGACAACCTGTAGCCTTCCTATCAAAAATCCTTAACCCAGTAACCTGCGGATGGCCCAAATGCATTCACTCTGTAGCAGCAACTGCTTTGCTAACAGAAGAAAGCAGAAAAAAAACCTTTAGAGGAAACCTCATTGTGAGGACACCTCACCAGTTCAGAACTATCCTAAGTCAAAAAAGCAAAAAAGTAGCTTACTAACTGAAAAATCTTAAAGTATGGGGATATTCTGTTAGAAAAAGATGACTTAACGTGAACCACCGAAAATTCCCTTAACCCAGCAGATTTCCTAACAGGGGATTTAAATCTTAATTACCACACAAAGGTCCGACCAGACAGAGGAGGAACTCTCTTCAGGACAGGACGATGGATGGCTCCTCCCAGGTGATTGAGGAAAAAACACAAGAGTTATTCAGTAATTGACAGGGAAACTCTTCTAAAAGCAGAGTTAGGAAATTTGCCTAATAATTGGTCAGCTCAAAAGTGCTAGCTGTTTGGACTCAGCCAAGCCTTAAAGTACTTACAGAATCGAAAAGACTCTATCTCGATCCTGACTCAAAAGGTTACCTACACACTCTCTGAAACGAATTTGCAATTTGCGTAAGAACTGTTGTTTATGGGAATGCATCTTGATGGGGCAGCTGGGTTGTTATGAAATACTCAGGAACCCAGCCCAGCTCTAGGACTCACCCCAAGCACAAAGGCAATGTTGGGCACGCTGGTAAAGGACCACTAGAATCCAGCAGCCTGGACCCCTTTCTTTGTGGTCAAGAAAGGCGGGAAAAGGGGTGCAGGACTGCTACATCGGTGAGCGTAACTAATCCGATAACCAGAGGTCCATGGGTGGTTATGCACCATGGAAAGGAATAAGCATACAGAACGCTCTAGAACTAATGTTAATCGGAAAATGATTAGGGGTGCTGGCATCCCTATGTTCTTTTTTTCAGATGGGAAACATTCCCCTCAAGGCAAAAATGCCCCTAAGATGTATTCTGGAGAATTCGGAGCAGTCAGAGTGTATGTACCTTTTACCCTGTCAGACTTGAAGCAAATTAAAATAGACCTAGGTAAATTCTCAGATAACCCTGATGGCTATATTGATGTTTTACAAGGGTTAAGACAATCCTTTGATCTGACATGGAGAGATATAATGTTACTGCTAGATCAGATACTAACCCCAAATGAGAGAAATGCCGCCATAACTGCAGCCCAAGAGTCTGGCGATCTCTGGTATCTCAGGTCAATGATAGGATGACAACAGGAAAGAGAGCAATTCCCCACAGGCCAGCAGGCAGTTCCCAGTGTAAACCCTCATTGGGATGCAGAATCAGAACACGGAGATTGGTGCCACAGACATTTGCTAACTTTCGTGCTAAACGACTAAGGCAAACTAGGAAGAAGCCTAGGAATTACTCAATGATGTCCACTATAACTCAGGGAAAGGAAGAAAATCCTACTGCCTTTCTGGAGAGACGAAGGGAGGCATTGAGGAATTATACCTGTCACCTGACTCTATTGAAGGCCGACTAATCTTAAAGGATAAGTTTATCACTCAGTCAGCTGCAGACATTAGAAAAAAACTTCAAAAGTCCGTCTTAGGCCCGGAGCAAAACTTAGAAACCCTATTGAACTTGGCAACCTCAGTTTTTTGTAATAGAGATCAGGAGGAGCAGGTGGAACAGGACAAACGGGATTAAAAAAAAAAAAAAAAAGAAGGCCACCACTTTAGTCATGGCCCTCAGGCAAGCGGACTTTGGAGGCTCTGGAAAAGGGAAAGCCTGGGCGAATGGAATGCCTAATGGGGCTTGCTTCCAGTGCGGTCTACAAGGACAGGTCCTTTTAAAAAAGATTGTCCGAATAGAAATAAGCCGCCCCCTCACCCTTGCTCCTTATGTCAAGGTAATCACTGGAAGGCCCACTGCCCCAGGGATGAAGGTTCTCTGAGTCAGAAGTCACTAACCAGATGATCCAGCAGCAGGGCTGAAGGTGCCCAGGGCAAGCACCAGCCCATTACATCACCCTCACAGAGCCCCGAGTATGCTTGACCATGGAGGGCCAGGAGGTTAACTGCCTTCTGGACACTGGCATGGCCTTCTCAGTCTTACTCTCCCATCCTGGACAACCATCCTCCAGATCTGTCACTATCCGAGGGGTCGTAGAACAGGTAGTCACTAGATACTTCTCCTAGCCACTAAGTTGTGACTGGGGAACTTTACTCTTTTCACATGCCTTTCTAATTATGCCTGAAAGCCCCACTCCTTTGTTAGGGAGAGACATCCTAGTAAAAGCAGGGGCCGTTATACATTAGAATTAGGAGAGGGAAAAAGGGTAAATATATATATACAGACTCTTAAGTATGCTTACCTAGTCCTCCATGCCCACGCAGCAATATGGAGAGAAAGGGAATTTCTAACTTCCGAGGGAACACCTATCAAACATCAGGAAGTCATTAGGAGATTATCATTGGCTGTATAGAAACCTAAAGAGGTGGAAGTCTTAAGTTGCCGGGACCATCAGAAAGGAAAGGAAAGGGAAATAGAAGGGAACCACCAAGCGGATATTGAAGCCAAAAGAGCCGCAAGGCAAGACCCTCCATTAGAAATGCTTATAGAAGGAACACTAGTATGGGGTAATCCCCTCCAGGAAACCAAGCCCCAGTACTCAGCAGAAGAAATAGAATGGGGAACCCCATGAGGACATAGTTTCCTCCCCTCAGGATGGCTAGCCACCAAAGAAGGAAAAATACTTTTGCCTGAAGCTAACCAATGCAAATTACTTAAAACCCTTCCCCGAACCTTTCACTTAGGCATTGATAGCACCCATCAGATGGCCAAATTATTATTTACGGGACCAGGCCTTTTCAAAACTATCAAGCAGATAGTCAAGGCCTGTGAAATGTGCCAAAGAAGTAATCCCCAACACTTCAGGCCGTACGTTTCAATCCCTCTATCTTTAACCTCTTTGTTAAGTTTGTCTCTTTCAGAATCGAAGCTGTAAAACTACAAACGGTTCTTCAACTGGAGCCCCGGATGTAGTCCATGACTAAGATCTACCGTGGACCACTGGACCAGCCTGCTAGCCCATGCTCTGATGTTGATGACATCGAAGGCACCCCTCCCGAGGAAATCTCAACTGCACGACCCCTATTATGCCCCAATTCAGCAGGAACCAGTTAAGAGCAGTCATCAGTCAACCTCCCCAACAGCACTTGGATTTTCCTGTTGAGAGGGGGGACTGAGAGACAGGACTAGCTGGATTTCTTAGGCCGACTAAGAATTCCTAAGCCTAGCTGGGGAAGGTGACTGCACCTACTTTTAAACATGGGGCTTGTAACTCAGCTCACACCCAACCAATCAGATAGTAAAAAGGGTTCACTAAAATACAAATTAGACTAAAGCAGGAGGTAAAGAAATAGTCAAATCATATATCGCCTGAGAGCACAGGGGGAGGGACAATGAACGGGATATAAACCCAGACATTCAAGCAGGGAGCGGCAACTCCCTTTGGGTCCCCTCCCATTGTATGGGAGCTCAGTTTTCACTCTATTAAATCTTGCAACTGCAAAAAAAAAAACAAAAACAAAAACAAAAGAAAGAAAACAAACAGAAAACCCCAAAAAAACAAAAAACAAAAAACCAAGAAAATAACAACTATGTCTTTTTCTCCTTGTTTCAACCCAACCACTCTGAACATATTTTTTTAATCATAGAACTTATCCCCATCTGACATATTGTATATTTTTCTTATCCATTTAATTATTATCTCTTTTTGTCTTCCTCTCTCCCCCAGGAGAACACAAGCTTCAGGAGGGCAGAGATTCCCAGGGAATAATACATAGAGTCCTTCAATAAAGATTCCTGGAAGTTCAGGTGTTACTCATGTCATAAGTACAGTCTTAACTTCACAGAAGGATGTACAGCGATAAAAAATAATTGTTTTTTACAATCCTTCCTGTTATCCAGTTATCACAGGATTAGGTCCTTACCAAGGAGACTGTGTCTGACTTCTAGGCCAGCTCAGGCCCTGGCTATCTCTTCCTTCATCACTGCTTCAGAAGGAACCTGTACAGATAACACAGCCATTTATTCTTTCTCTTCTGAGTTCAAGTGGTGGTTTGGCTTGTTTTAGGAGTGACTTTTAAAGACAAAAGTTTTGAGATCCTAACCAATTGGAGATGAATTAAAATTGAGATAATGCATTTCTGATTGAGTCATTATTTTTTTCCCTCAAAGTGTCGTTTATACAGTAACAGGTATTTCCTTGGCCTCTTGCTTGAATCTTCAAAATAGTTACAGAAAAAGGTGATTAACAATGATTTTAAGGCTCTAAGCAGTCCAGCTAGTGGAATTACCAGGAATGCCTTAAAATTCTGCCTTGTAGCCTAGTGTGTACATGAGTGTGTGTATGTGTGTGTGTGTGCATGTGGGGTGTGTATGTGTATGTAACTGTGTGTGTGTGAGCATGTGGGCGTGGTGATATGCATTTGTGAATGTGTGTATGACTGTGTGGGATGAGTCTGTGTGAAACTCTTTGGGAACCCTCATGACCACCTCTCCTTCCTAGCAGGACCTGACTTAACGCTCAGGTCACTGTGGAGATAACCCCTGCCTGCCTCCCTCTACCCCTGTAGCCTCTGCTGCCTAGTGCCACACAATCTTGCTTAGGAGGCTTTCTCCTTCCACTAACACCCTGTGACTCCAGGCTGCCATTGCCTCTTCCTTTGAGCTTTCTCTCAGTATTGCCATCAACTTCTCAGGGAGCTGCTACCTGGAGTCTCGTTGGTCCAACCCAGTTGCTTGCTTGGCTGAGCTATAGGAAGTGGCATTGCATTTGTCTACCTTAGGACCACCTCTTCCTCATCCTCCCTCTGTCCTATCCCTTCCATTTCGACCTTTAGGGAGTGCTCCACTCCTTCACATCTAGTTTCTTCCTCTCTATTTTGGTGTTTATTATAATCATATCTTTTCAAGAACACACTATTCCACAAAATAATACATGAGTAGTTTCCTTAATGCAGTATTTATGCTTCTGTTTCATAATTATTATTATTTCTTTTTTTTTTTTTTGAGACAGAGTCTTGCTCTGTTGCCCAGGCTGGAGTACAGTGGTGCGATCTCAGCTCACGGCAACCCCTGTCTCTCGGGTTCAAGTGATTCTCCTGCCTCAGCCTCCCAAGTAGCTGGGATTACAGATGCCCGCCACAACACCCGGCTGATTTTTCTGTTTTTAGTAGAGATGAGGTTTCACCATATTGGCCAGGCTGGTCTCAAACTCCTGGCCTCAAGTGATCCACCCACCTCGGCCTCCCAAAGTGCTGGGATTACAAGCATGAGCCACCGTGCCCAGCTTACAAATTATGTTTTAATGGCTGATAGTGATGTTTCCCTCTATTGTAACTTGACATTTTAGCTGCTTAAAACAAGAAGCTTATACTCAGTAAACGCAAACACTTTTCTCCTCTAGAGGCTTTTTGTTTTTTTTGGCATTTATAAACCTCTCTTTGGACACTTCATTTTTTTCCCCATCCTTATGCAGCAGAGTATGTTCAGCTTTTGGAAACAATACTTACCAGTTTTATAATTTTGCTGGTTCTTGTCTCCTCTTAATTGCTCTTTGGATTTTCTCCAAAATGTTAACATTTATCTCCAATTAAAAGGTGCCAAAAACATGGCCACATTTCTTCCCCTATCTTGGAGCTAAGCTGACTTGCTTCCTAATTGAGCAAGGCATGAAACTCTGAATATAGCCAGTTGAGCTGTTAAACCAACAAAGAATCAAATTTCGAGCTCCAAGAAGGACATTTTTATAATATATTTTGAAAAATTTCAGAGACAGAATCTCACTCTATTGCCTAGGCTGAGTGCAGTGGCACAATCTTGGCTCACTGCAGCCTCAAACTCCTGGGGTCATGCGATCCTCCCACTTCAGCCTCCTGAGTAGCTGGGACTATAAGTGTATACCACAATGCCCAGCTATTTTTTTAAATCAAAAAACATTTTTTTAATAAAAAATTTTTTAAATTTTATATGTAGAAATGGGGTCTTGCTTATTGCCCAGGCTTGTCTCGAACTCTTGGGCTCAAGTGATCCTCCTGCCTTGGCCTCCCAAAATGTTGGCATTACTTACAGGTGTGAGCTACCACACCTGGCCTGGTACATTTTAAAATTGGGACCCACAGTCCTTTCTCTAACACAATGGCTCTCAAACTTTAGAATCAGCTGGAAAGCTTATTAAAATGGTGTAAGCCCAGGCCTGTCACATACCAAATTAGAATCTTCAGAAAGTAGGGTCCAGGCAAGTCTGGGAACCACTACCACAACATGTAAATAACTGAGGATTAAGGGTCTATTGCTACAGAATCTTGAGATTGAAATTGTTGCAATTTGAATGATTTTATTCATTTCAATAAGGGAAAGAAAGAAGGGGACTAGCAATTAGTGAGTGCAAACTTCAGCGCCTTTGCACCTCCTGTTTTTGCTACCTGGGATGCTCTTTCTCCACATGTCAATTTCCTGTCTCCTGCTCAGCAGTTAGTGTCAGCTAGAATGTGCTCTGATCAGAGAACTGTTCCATGACAGTCTTTTTTTATTTTTTGAGATGAAGTCTCGCTCTGTCGCCCAGGCTGTGGTGCTATCTCAGCTCACTGCAACCTCCACCTCCCAGGTTCAGGCGATTCTCAGCCTCCCAAGTAGCTGGGATTACAGGTGCATGCCACCACTCCCGGCTAATTTTTGTATTTTTAGTAGAAGTGGGGTTTCACCATGTTGGTGAGGCTGGTCTCAAACTCCTGACCTCAAGTGATCTGCCCATCTTGGCCTCCCAAAGTGCTAGGATTACAGGTGTGAGCCACTGCGCCTGGCCAATAGTCTTGTCTAAAGAAGTATCACTTCTTCTCACTCCCACTTTCTATTATTTCAACGTGTTTCGTTGCCTTTATAGTACTTAATAATCATTGTCTGAAGTTATCTTGTTTATAGCTTTATAGTTTATTGTCCTCTTCCCCTATTGGAATGCACTTCCTAAATCCTCAAGCCTAGGACAGTACCTGGCACGTAATAGGTGCTTAAAGGTGAATGAATGAATAAATACGCTAGGTTTATTTATTCATGATTTCACTGAATCCCCACAGCTACTTAGTAAAGTAGACATTGTTCTGTCTGTTTCATGGTTGAGGAAACTGAGGCTCAGAGAAAGTAAATCACTTAGGCCAGGCACAATGGCTCATGCCTAAAACCCCAGCACTTTGGAAGGCTGAGGCGGGAGGATCATTTGAGGCCAGGAGTTTAAAACCAGTCTGGGCAACGTAGCAAGACCATACCTCTACAAAAACTTAGCTAGGTGTGGTGGTGCACACCTGTAGTCCCAGGAGGCTGAGGCGGGAGGATTGCTTGAGCCCAGGAGATCAAGGCTGCAGTGAGCTTTGATCATGCTACTAGAGATAGGGTGAGACCCAATCTTTAACAAAAATAATAGTAATAATAATAAAAAAATTAAAAAAGAAAGGAAAGAAAATCACTTGCCCCAAAGTCATTTGGTTAGTGGCTTATGTTACTGGAATTTGAACCCAGGTCTGCTTGACCTCACCGTCTATGTTTCTTCTAGTAGCACATATCAAGCAGTAGGAGATGCTGTGCCCAGTTAACAGAAATGGAAATGATTTCCCTGTCCTCAAGGTGCCTGTAGCTCAGTGGGATGACAGATTTGTAAACACATATAAAGACAGGCAAGGTTTAAACATGGTGATGACAGCTAACGTGGTAATGATGATGCTTTGAATTGCCCTTTTCTCTGGGAATGGCACCCCCATCCATCCAGTTTTTCAGATAACTCTTTGTTTTATCACGAATGGCCATCCAACCACTAAGTCCTGTTAATTTCTACCTCTTAGTTATGACTCAAATTGCAAGGGATATGGAAATATATCCTCATGGACATGTTCTTCAGAGAGGTGGCCGTGCTTCTTCAACTGATCTACTGCAACTGCCCTGTTACTTCCTCACTCATCCTCTCTAATCCATTCTCAGTCTGCAATCCATCTTTCATTTCATCCATTCCGGAGTCAGACAGTGCTTTGTAAAACAAATTTTATTTCATCTCTTTGCTTAAGACTCAAGAGCTACACACAGCTCTTAATGTAAAGTCAAAACTTCTTGGTGGCCCAGTCACTCTTTATTCTCTCAGCTTCTTCTTCTTCTTCTTTTTTTTTTTCTATTTTTGAGACAGAGTCTCACTCTGCAGCCCAAGCTGGAGTGCAGTGGTGCAATCGCCGTTCACTGCAACCTCTGCCTCCGGGGCTCAAGCGTTTCTTGTGCCTCAGCCTCCCAAGTAGCTGGGACTACAGGCACATGCCACCATACCTGGCTAATTTTTTGTATTTTAGTAGAGATGGAGTTTCACCATCTTGCCTAGAGTGGTCTCAAACTCCTGAGCTCAGGAGATCTGCCCGCCTCAGCCTCCCAAAGTGCTGGGATTACAGGCTTGAGCCACCGCGCCCGGCCTCTCAACCTTTTCTCTTATCATTTTGTCCTTTCTCACTCTACATTCCAGCCTTCTGCTACTTAATACAATATCAACTCTTGCCTCCTGACCTTTACACATGCTGGATGATTCCTTCCCTCACTCAAGCTGAACATCTCCTGCTCACCTAGGAAGCCCTCCCTGATCACCCAAGTTGAATTAAGTGCCCCTCATCTGCGCTTCCAAAAGACACTATTCATCCTCACATCATGACACTTATAAATGATATTGTAATTACTTTTTTGTCTATATCCTTCAAGAAGGCATGTTCATCATTGACTGTTAGTGAATAGCATTGTGCCTGACATTCAGAAAATGCTTAATACTTTGTTGTTGTTTTTGGCACATGAAGGAAGTAAGTTGCTGGTGATATAAAGGCATTTGTGATGGAATTTCAGGCAGGAGGGAAGGACCTGTTTTGATAGACAGAAACCTGGTCCTCTGTCTTGTCTGCAACCACTGCCATAACAAAATACTACAGACTGGGAGGTCTAAACAACAGAAATTCATTCTCTCATAGTTGTGGAGGCTAGACATGCAGGATCAAAGTGTGGGCCGAGTTGGTTTCTACTGAGGCCTCTCTCCCTGGCTTGTAGATGGTGTCTTCTTGCTGCGTCCTTCTGTGGGCTTTACTCAGTGTGGACTGTTGATATGGTTTGGCTGTGTCTGGACCAAAATCTCATTTTGAATTGTAGCTCCCACAATTCCCATGTGTTGTGGGAGAAACCCGGTGGGAGATAATTGAATCACGGGGGCGGTTCCCCTGTAATGTTCTCCTGGTAGTGAATAAGTCTCACGATATCTGATTTTATAAGGGGTTCCCCTTTTGCTTGATTCTCATTCTCTCTTGTCTGCTGCCAGGTAAGACGTGCCTTTCACCTTCCGCCACGATTGTGAGGCCTCCCCAGTCACATGAAACTGTGAGTTTATATACATACACACATATACATTTAGATGGAGTCTCGCTCTGTCTCCCAGGCTGGAGGGCAGTGGCGCGATCTCAGCTCACTGCAACCTCCACCTCCCAGGTTCAAGCGATTCTCCTGCCTCAGCCTTCCGAGTAGCTGGGATCACAGGCGTGAGCCACCACAGATAATTTTTGTGTTTTCAGTAGAGACGGGGTTTCACCATGTTGGCCAGGGTGGCCTCGAACTCCTGACCTCAGGTGATCCACCTGCCTCAGCCTCCCAAAGTGTTGGGATTACAGGCGTGAGCCACCATGCCCAGCTGAAACTGAGTTTATTAAAGCTCTTTTTCTTTATAAATTACCCAGTCTAAGGTATGTCTTTATCAGCAGCATGAAAATGGACTAATACAGTAAATTGGTACCGGCAGCACAGCCCTGTGTCTCTTCCTCTTCGTGTAAGGACACCAGTCATATTGGATGAGGCCCCCCTCATAACGGTTAAGCATATACAGCCTTATTTTAATTTAACTGCACCTTTAAAGGCCCCATCTCCAAATAATCACATTCTGAGGTACTGGAAGTCTGGACTTCAACATATGAATTTCGTGAGGGGACAAAATTTCATAACACTCTCTTACCTCCATGTGGACAAGCTGAAGGTCTATGCCAGCTCTGGAGCTCCCTGAAGAATGGGTTGAGGCCTCTGTTGTAAGCAAAACAGCTTCTCCTTCACCCATTTCCTGCCTTCTTCATTTCTACCAGGTGGATCTCCTGGTATGGCATTACATTACTAAAAATGGCAGATAAATGGACTCCATGCCACTCTGTCTTAGAATCTGTGTCCAGAGGGCCTTTCTATGACCCTCAAATTACAGGACACGATGGCTACTTATCTGCATATATTACAAATTCTGATCTCTGCTTCGGCAGTATCACACTAAGTAAGATTGAAGAATTTATTCTCTGAGGAGCAGCACCATTTAAAAAGAAAGATGTGATAATATTACCAGTCTGAGGGGTGACATTTGTATAATCCTCAGTAGCTGAAAAATGACAGAACAAAGAGTATCAGATGAAGTTTCAACACTGAGACCCATTTTATTACCCGTTTTCTGTCTCTTTAGTTCCTTTTTGGAGTCATTACATTGCCAAAAATATATGCAATCCTATTTTACCTTTAGAGATTCCTTTCCAACAGGTTGCTGGTTTTGTTGATCAAATAGGCCTATTCACCGAAAGAAAATCTGAATGCTTACCACTGCACATGTACTTTTCTGTTGGTCTTTAGGTTGTGGTTTTTGAAATCTCACGTTATTTGACAGCACCTTCAAGAGAAGAAGAGTTATGCCTGACTAGTACTGGCATTGTAGATGGCAGAATATCTCAGGGTACGTAGGAACTGGTTTCATTGATCCAAAACCTACCTTTCTTCCCCTCCCTGAAGGCGTTCCTAAAAAGTATGGGAAGAAAGTAGTAATCAGGCCGGGCGCGGTGGCTCAAGCCTGTAATCCCAGCACTTTGGGAGGCCGAGGCGGGCGGATCACAAGGTCAGGAGATCGAGACCACAGTGAAACCCCGTCTCTACTAAAAATACAAAAAATTAGCCGGGCGCGGTGGCGGGCGCCTGTAGTCCTAGCTACTCAGGAGGCTGAGGCAGGAGAATGGCGTGAACCCAGGAGGCGGAGCTTGCAGTGAGCCGAGATCGCGCCACTGCACTCCAGCCTGGGCAACAGTGTGAGACTCCATCTCAAAAAAAAAAAAAAAAAAAAAAAAAGAAAGTAGTAATCAATAAGTTTGAAAAAATTAAAATTCTTACCATATGTCTAGGTGGATTCTGGCTCAGTGTTTGTTTGGATAGCCCAGGAAGATTCATGTAGGGAGTGATGGAAGGTTCTATAATAGCTCCTCCAGCATCTTCCCTTTCCTGCTTTGCTCCAGGTGATGACTTGGTTCTTAGAGGGCTGCTGTCAGCTATTATGAGATGAGGCATTAGCTAATAATAGCCTGTCCTATGAGCATCTTGCCAGGAATTTGTGTAGCCCTGCAGTCATTAAAATTGTGAATTCAATTTTGGATTGACAGACTGTGCCAAATACGACTTTATCCAGAGTATACTTATTGAAGTCAAAACCTGTTGAGAACTCTAAAATTACCAGAGCTGATGCACTCTGAATCACATAGTCCTGAGAATTGAGGTGTCCTGAAAGCACAGGGTGTTTTTTTCATTAAACCAGTAATGAATTTATTAATTCATATATTCACTCATCAAACATTTCCTGAGTCCTATATCAGGCACTGAACCTGATCCTGGTAACAAAGACCAATAAGATGGTCTTCACCTTCTAGGAGAGGGGTTGGCACACATTTTCTCTAAAGGGCCAGAGAGAAACTATTTTAGGCTCCGTGGGCCATACGGTCAATGTTGAAGCTGCTCAATTCTGCCATTGTAATGCAGAGGCAGCCAAAGACCATACATGAATGAATAAGAATAACTGTGTCCCAATAAAATATTATTTAAGGATGCTGAAATTTAAATTTCATATAATTTTCATGTGTCAAACAACATTATTTATTTTTAAAAACGATTTAAAAATGTAAACATCATTTTTAGCTTATGAACTGTACAAAATCAGATGGTGGGCTGAATTTGGTTCATGGGCCACAATTTACAGGCCTCTGTCTAGGAATGAATTATTGATCTCTTTGTGAGGATGGACATGCAAATAGGTAATTCCCATATAACTTGTAAATGTGTCAATCAATTAAGACTGTGCTATGGGAATACAAGGAGGAAGCCATGAATTGTGCACCAGGGTATGAAAGGAACTTCACAAGGGGCTAGATGTTAGATCTAGATTTTGGAGGAGGGAAGGTTTGCCAAGAGAAGCAGTGAGAGGACCTTTCAGATCATTAAGATATATAGTGGAACGAAGGGCACTGATTTTGAGGCATAATGAGTGGCTCAGAATAGCTAGAGCATAGAATCTAGTGTGATGGGAGATAGTGAGGTAGGGGAAGGAATTTGAGTGGGATGAGCGATGAGGCTAAAAGCACAATGAATCAGCAGTTGTGTCAAGCCGTTGAGCCTGACTTTATATGCAATGTGAACCAACAGAAATTTAAGCAAGGAAAGTAGGGTACTTTTTTTCATAACAAAAGTTTTAGGCATAGAAAGGTTAATGAATTATATACTTGTCAAGCAGCTTCAGAAATAAAGTTTTTAGACATGAAAAGGTTAAAGAATTATGTAATATACCTATCAAGCAGTTTCAGAAATAACCTTACAAATACTGCTGAAGGCCACTATTACCTCTCTCTGATCATATTTACCAATCTCCTTTTCTAAAGGTAGCTGCTGTCCTGAATTTGGAATTTATCATTCTTATTCTATTTTTGTTTTTACTTTTAATACGTACATATATGGCTATGTAACCATGGCCATATACATGTGTACACACATATATTTTATACACTTATATTTTATAATTTATAATTTATATTTTATAAATTATATATTATATAATTTTATAAATTATAAAATTATATTTTTTATAAAATATAAATTATATTTTATAATTTGTAAAATGTATAATTTATATAAAATTTACAATTATATTTATAATTAAATTTATATTTGTAATGTATTTATAATTATAATCTGCATGAGTACCAAAGATATAGAACTAGTTTTCATTCTTGGTATGGCTAATCTTTTGTTTTTCTTCACAATTATCTTGGCTATTTTTGTCCCTTTTGTCTTCCTCGTGTACTTGGAAATTAGATTGTCAGGTCTCACCAAAAATGTCATAGAGTTTTGATTGAAATGGTATGTATTTAGAAACTAATCTGCAGAATACTGTATTAATCCATCCATGAACTTGGTACATCTCTTCATTCATTGAGGTTTTCTGTCAAGTGGTTCAATAAAGTTGTATTGTTGTTTACTTAAATGTCTCATACACATTTTGTTAGATATATTTCTTGTTACTTTGTGGGTTTTTTATCAGATTTGATTTTTAAGAAGATAATTTGGGTGAAATAAAGGATGGGAAGAGACTTGGAAGCAGAGTAATCAGATGGTACTTTCAGTTTAATTAAGTTAAAAGAAACTAAGAGTTTGAACTAAGACAGTGGTGGTAAGTTTAGAAGAAAGGAGTCTTCCTGGAGTGATTGCTGTAATAGAGGTTTAATATTGACTGTGTATGAGAGATGGAGTTGTCCAACAGGAAATTGAGAATATTTTTGATATGGAGTTAAGATAAATGATCTGGTTGGAGATGTGTGTTTGGGAGTGATTAGCATATTCATTTGATTTATTTTTAATTTGTATTAGAACTTAAGTGGGGAAATGGGATGCTCATTATTGGATAACCTTAAAGATCCCAACAGTATGGTTCTGCTATGATAAAGTATAGCTCCAGTATACTATGTGTGGGGCCAGGCGTGGTGGTTCATACCTGTAATCCCAGCATTTGGGGAGTCTGAGATGGGAGGGTCACTTGAGCCCAGGAATTCAAGACCAGCCTGGGCAACATAGTGAAACCCTGTCTGTATAAAAAATTTGAAAAAATTTAGCTGGGCATGGTAGTGCATGTCTATGGTTTCAGCTACTCGGGAGGATCACCTCAGGAAACAAAGGCTGCAGTGAGCCGTGATTGCATCACTGCACTCCAGCCCGGGTGACAGAATGAGACCCTGTTCCAAAAAAAGGTATATTATGCACGGAGAAGAGAGTATTCGTTTCCTGCCATAACAAAGTACCATAAACTGAGTGGTTTAAATAACAGAAATTTGCCTGGGAGCAGGGGCTCACGCCTGTAGTCCCAACACTTTGGGAGACTGAGGTGGGTGGATCACCTGAGGTCAGGCGTTCGAGACCAACCTGACCAACATGGTGAAACCCTGTCTCTACAAAATACAAAAATTAGCAGGGCGTGGTGGCAGGTGCCTGTAATCTCAGTTACTCCAGAGGCTGAGGCAAGAGAATCACTTGAACCCAGAAGGTGGAGGTTGCAGTGAGCCAAGATTGTGCCACAGCATTCCAGCCTGGACAACAGAGTAAGACTCACTCTCAAAATCAGTCAATCAATAAATAACAGACATTTATTCTCTCATAATTCTGGAGGCCAGAAGTCCAACATCAAGGTGTCAGCAGGACTGTGTTCCTGGACCTGCTCGTGGGGAGGATCCTTCTTGACCCTTTCCAGCTTCTGGTAGCCTCAGGTGGTCATTTAATTGTGGCAGCATAAATCCAATCTTTGCCTTCATCTTTATGTAGCCCTCTTCTCCCTGTGTGTCTGTGTTTTCACATGACATTCTCCTCTCTGTGTCTCTTTCACCTCTTCTTCTAAGGACACTAGTCATATTGGATTAAAGGCTCATTCCACTGCAGTATAACTTCATCTTAACTTAGCTAATTATATCTAGAATGACCCTATTTCCAAATCAGATCACATTCCGAGGTACTGGAGGTTAGGACTTCAACGTAAGTTTTGGAAAACACAATTTAATGCATAACAAAGAACAATATCTACCTTTCAGAAACAGATATTAAATCAATTAGTCATACAGTTGCATATTTAGACAGATGAGAGGTATGAAAATATGGCAAAAATTCTGCTTTTTGGTGCATATGACACGGCCATAAATTTGAAGATTATCATATTTAAAGTCAATTTTTTTGGGGGAAAACAGTTCTTCCCATGAAAACTGGTTGCTTTTATGATGAGTCTATTCATTGATGAAAGTCTAGATAAGGAGGACTCTTTTTTACCATTATAAGCTCTGGAAAATACTTCAAATATCTTTGAGTGCTCACTTTATTTAACTCACTAAATCACAGCAGGGGTTGTGTTGTAGCAATTAGTAGGTGTTAATGAGGGAAGGAAAAATTTAAAATTTCTTCTAACAAAAGGCTACTGTATTGACTTACATAGCCCTCAGCACCCTCCCTACACATCTCTGCATGTACATGGTGGGTAAAGTTCCCCTGTCATTAGGCTCCAATAGCATTTCTGAAGTTTCCTGTGGAAAGTGGACTCAGGTAAAGGATATGGTTTAGCAGCATTCATGTGGTCTCTGGGGTGACAGGCCAGCAGCTAAAGGTGGATTTTCCTTCCACCTCCACAGTGACCTCTCCCCTCTATGCAGTGGCTGCCACCTACTTTCAGACTGACTTATAGTTCCTAGCTGATATAACTGAGAAAGGGGGAGCAGGGAAGAGAGGGTCAAAAGATGGCAAGTGAGCAGAGTAAGTGGGCTATGTGGGGCTTTAGGTGCCTCTGCTTGGATCCCAGGCCATTGCACTCACTACAAAAGAAGCCTGTTGTCCTCAGAAATATGGGAACCCAAGCCTGTAGATGCCTTAGGAGACTCAGGGATAAAGATACCTACAAACTTGGATGATTCTACTCCTTGGATGTGTTTGCCTCAGGTTGTTATTAAGCTTCTTACCATCACCAAAGGGGGAAAAACAGAACAAAGCACTGGGATTTTTATTTTTTGGATTTTTAAAAAATTAATTTTTAAATTTATAATTGACACATAATAATTGTACATATTCTTGGGGCACATAATGATGCTGTAATACATATCATATATAGTGATCAGATCAGGGTAATTAGTATATCCATCATCTCACACATTTATTATTTCTTTGTGATGGGAACATTCAATATCCTTCTTGCTATTTGAAACTATATAATATATTATTATTGACTATAGTCATCCTATGGTTGTATTAGTCTGTTCTCATGCTGCTAATAAGAACATAGCCAAGACTGGGTAATTTATAAAGGAAAGCGGTTTAATTGACTCGCAGTTCAGCATGGCTGGGGAGACCTCAGGAAACTTACAATCATGGTGGAAGGGGAAGCAAACATGTCCTTCTTCACATGGCAGCAGCAGGAAGTGCTGAGCAAAAGGTGGAAAGCCCCTTATAAAATCATCAGATCTTGTGAGAATTAACTCCCTGTCATGAGAAAAGGATAGGGGAAACTGCCCCCATGTTTCAAGTATCTCCACCTGGTCCCTCCCACGACACGTGGGGATTGTGGAAACTACAATTCAGGATGAGATTTGGGTGGGGACACAGCCAAATGATATCAGGTAGTATAGAACACTAGAATTTCTTCCTTTTCAAATTTTTTTTTTTTTTTTTTTTTTTGTTGAGACAGAGTCTCACTTTGTCGCCCAGACTGGAGTGCAGTGGCCGGATCTCAGCTCACTGCAAGCTCCGCCTCCCGGGTTCACGCCATTCTCCTGCCTCAGCCTCCCGAGTAGCTGGGACAACAGGCGTCCGCCACCTCGCCCGGCTAGTTTTTGTATTTTTTAGTAGAGATGGGGTTTCACCGTGTTAGCCAGGATGGTCTCGATCTCCTGACCTTGTGATCCGCCCGTCTCGGCCTCCCAAAGTGCTGGGATTACAGGCTTGAGCCACCGCTCCCGGCCCTTTTCAAATTTTTTATCTTTTATTTTTACTGAGTTAAGTTTTTTTTTTCCTGAATTTTCCTCCCCCTTGGCCCATTTTCCCCTCTGTAGCAATACCAGATTGTCTGCAGTCTCTTTCATAGAAAAAATTTTCCAACATTTGAACACATCAATCATGTGGATTCTCAATATCTCTTCACATGACATGCTCCCAGGCTCCTTCACTACTTGCCAGTACTATTATTACCTTCCATTTACTGAGCACTCACTGTGTGCTAGCCAACATGTTAAGCACCGGACAGACATCATCCTGTTTAATCTTCAGAATGATGCTGTGAAATAAATATTGTTATCTCCATTTCAGTGATGAGGAAACTGAGGTCCAGAGAATTAAGGAACCTGCCCAAAGACACACTGCTGGCGAATAGCAGAAGTAGGATTTCAACATGTGTTTGTACATGTGTTTATTGAACAGTCCAAATGTGCTGGAGTGTGAACATGAAATAGTTTTATCTTTCTCTGAGTCCTTGCCTCCAGACTGTACTATGTTGACCCTCCCTTTCTTATTGGCAGATGGATTCCCTACAGGACTCCCGAGCATACCTCATAATTTCTGGGCAGGTTCCACACCTTGGAGTAGGAATCAGTTAGGGTTGTTCTTGGCTGCAACTAACAAACTACTAGCAGTGGCTTAAGCACTGAAGAACTTAATGATATCACAGGTGACCTGGGTAGGGAAGGGCCCTGGTCTACTCTACAGCTCTTCCAGTCTCTCTCACCTTGGAGTCCAAAGGCAGGGCCTTTCTTTGGAACACCTTCTCTCTCTCTCCCATTTCTGGGCTCAGCTCCTTTGCAGTGAAGGATTGGAAAGGATAAACGTCTTTTACTCAATGATCCCCTTTTTGCTTTTTGTCTCTGCTTTTCTTGCTGCCATGGACTGGCCTTTGAGGTCAGGTGGGTGGCAGGATCTGAATGCTGGCTCTCTTGAGCTACATGTATGGTTTTTGTTTTGTTTTTTAGAGTCAGGAATGCCCCTCCAGGGAACAATTCTGATACTGGGGAGTGGGATCAGCTTGCCCATGTGCACTCTTCCTCAGTGCCTGCCATCACCTCTACAACCAGGCTTTTTGCTTCTTGGGTTCTTTTGCCTGGTGGATTGCAATAAGAAAATGACTCAAGGCTGACCTTCTTCCAGTAAATCTGTTGGCCGATGGGGCACTCCTGCACTCTTGCTGCGCCGTATGATGGAAAGCAGGCTGATCCGCCGTGGTTTCTTGCTCTGCTTTACCATCTCACTCTAGTCATTGTTGTAATTCTTTTAATCTAAGGACATTCAATTGGAGTTCTATTTAGAATGCCTCAGAATTCCAAATGAATCAAATCTCAATGATAGGGAAATGGTTTAATAAAATGTAATTCAATTTTACAGTAAAATACTTTGTGGTTGGCCGGGAGCGGTGGCTCACGCCTGTAATCCCAGCACTTTGGGAGGCCAGGTCAGGTGGATCATGAGGTCAGGAGATTAAGAGCATCCTGGCTAACACAGTGAAACCCCATTATTACTAAAAGCACAAAAAAATTAGCCGGGGGTGGTTGCAAGCGCCTGTAGTTCCAGCTACTCAGGAGGCTGAGGCAGGAGAATGGCGTGAACCCGGGAGGGGAGCTTGCAGTGAGCCAAGATGATGCCACTGCCCTCCAGCCTGGGCGAGACAGAGCGAGACTCCGTCACAAAACAAAACAAAACAAAAAACAAAACCTTTGTGGTCATTAAAAATCATGTTTTTAAGGAAAAGTTAATTTCATGGGACTATGTTCACAATATAGTAGGAAAAATGGTTAGTGGTTTACAGTTAATCCCGATTTTACATAATACACATGAACATACACACACACACACACACACACACACACGCACTAGTACATTCTGCACTAGTACAGAAATACAACACAATGTTGATAGAGGTCTTGTCTGGGCAGCGGGATTATAGGTTACTTTAATTTTCTTTGTTATAGTGGGGTTTTTATTTTTGTTTTCCTTCTCCCATTTTCTGCAACCAATATACATTGCATTTTTCAGCAGGGGGAAATTATTTTAATTCTATCTGAATTTTAAGCGATATTACCACGAGTCTTATAATTTTTTGCCACTTGTAATAAAGGCCATGATCTAGGACTTTTCCATTAGAAGTAGTGTGGAAACCATTGTGAAAATGAAAACTGATGAGGATGAGCAAAGAAATGCCTGTCTAAGCATTTCGCCAATTGCTAAAGGGATCTGTAGTTAAGATCAGATACTGCTCTATGTTATTTATAACTGTGGTATGTAATAATAATTCAATTAACTACACAGTAAATTGAGTACACTTCTCATTCCATAGTGTGACTCCAGTTGTTCTTGGTAAATCCTCTTGCTGTCTTAAAAGTTTTGAGATAAAAAATCCTTTCTGCTGTCACTATAGATTCCAATTATTTTTTAATTAACAACTTCATGCCCTAAGCAGATGTTGGACCCAAGAATGAGATGCTGCAAAGCGCTTTCTTGCAGATACCCACAATCTCAGTGACTGATTCTCTTGAAGAGCCTCTCAGTTTGCTTGAGAGTGGAGAGAAAAACTTCCTTCCCATGAAACTGCACCCTCTACTACTCTAAAGATTCTTTCTCTGTGTTTTCTTCAGAGGGAGACTGGGTGGTAGCAGGGGCAATTCTTTCTTTCTTTTTTTTTTTTTTGAGATGGAGTCTCGCACTGTTGCCCAGACTGGAGTGCAGTGGCCCAATCTTGGCTCACTGCAACCTCCACCTCTAGGGTTCAAGCGATTCTCCTGCCTCAGCCTCCCAAGTAGCTAGGTCTACAGGTGCCCACCACCACACTCAGCTAATTTTTGTAATTTTAGTAAAGATGAGGCTTCACTGTGTTGGTGAGGCTGGTCTCAAACTCCTGACCTCAGGTGATCCGCCTGCCTCAGCCTCCTAAAGTGCTAGGATTACAGGTGTGAGCCACTGCACCCAGCCCTTTATTTCTTAATAGGTCAAAGAGGGATCTCTGTTGTTGGCAGCTCTCTTTAGGAACTGGAGGTCTTAGCACCTCTCTATACCATCTTTGGGTTTTAACTGTCAATTCAGGGTCTACAGGAAAAGGCCTAAATATCCTGTTAAACTCTTAATCACTATATGATATAGATTCTTGGTTATGCTCCTCACCTTACATACTTTACTGGAGACACTATTAAAATATATTGCTTCCCAGAGCAAACTTCCCCTTACTGAACTTTTATAGCTCTCTGAATCAGAGGTTTCTTAGCAGAGCTGTAGGAGCAACCAAAGAAAATTGTAGACTTGGCTGGGCGTGACGGCTCACACCTATAATCCCAGCACTTTGGGAGGCCAAGGTGGGAGGATTGTTTGAGCCCAGGAATTTGAGACCCGACTGGAAACATAGTGAGATCTTGTCTCTACAAGCAAAAAACTAAAAAATAAAAAATAAAAATTAGAAAAAGAGAAAATTGTAGGCTAGATACTATGAAGTGGCTAACACAATGCCTAGCTTATAGTTGGCAGAGTAAAAATGGTAATTATTCCTTTATATTTTCTTTTTCTTTTTCTTTTTTTTTTTTTTTTTTTGAGACAGAGTCTCACTCTTGTCACCCAGGCTGGAGTGCAATGGCGCAATGGCGCAATGACGCAATCTCTGCTCACTGCAACCTCCACCTCCCAGGTTCAAGCAATTCTTGTGCCTCAGCCTCCTTGGTAGCTGAGACTACAGGTTCGTGCCACCATGTCAGGCTAATTTTTGTACTTTTAGTAGAGATGGAGTTTTGCCATATTGGCCAGGTTGGTCTCTTGACTTAAGGTGATCTGCCCGCCTCAGCCTCCCAAAGTGCTGGGATTATAGGTGTGAGCCACCGTGCCTGGCCTCTATATTTTCAAGTCAAAAGAATTCAAGTACGTTTCCTCACTGTTGACCTTCTTTTTTTTTTTTTTTTTGAGACGGCACTTTGGGAGGCCGAGGCTGGCGGATCATGAGGTCAGGAGATCGAGACCATCCTGGCTAACACGGTAACCCCCTCTACTGAAAATACAAAAAAAAAAAAAAATTAGCCGGGCGTGGTGGCGGGCGCCTGTAGTCCCAGCTACTCAGGAGGCTGAGGCAGGAGAATGGCGGGAACCCGGGAGCGAGGCGGAGCTTGCAGTGAGCTGAGATTGCGCGACACCACTGCACTCCAGCCTGGGCCACAGAGCGAGACTCCGTCTCTTTTTAAAATTAATTTACAGGGGTTCAGTATTGCTCCTTTTGATAAATGACAGCTCACTTTAGGGCACATATTGTTAGGAATACTTTTGGCTATAAGTAACATAACCAATAAGTAGCAACTGATGCTGCGAAGTATTGAATTATCTCACTTACCAAGAAGTTTGAGGGTGGACATTTCCAAATTTGGTGCAGCAGCTCAAAAATGGCTTCAAGGACACTTCAAGGACACTTCCTACTATTGTTCTGCTCTGCTGTTCCAAGCGTGTTGCTTTTTCATGCTAAGCTGTGCTGCTTCATGGTTGCCAGATAATACAACAGCTCCGGACACTGTGACTACATTGAAGGTAGGAAACAAGTGGAGGGGTGGCAAAATCTTTTCTTCTTATCAGAGGTCCTTTTTAAGGGAGATAAAATGTATTTCCTATAATCCCTGTTCCCCCAAGGAGCAAATATTTAGCCAGAACTGGGTTATATAGCTACTGTGACTGTAAAGTAGGTTGGCAAGGCAAATTTCTGAGGTTTTTATCCTTTATAATTTGAGGCAGGTAAGAAACAAACAGGCAGAGAATGGTTTTGAACTAGGAAGCCAACAGCATCTGTTCTAGTGGGGATGTTTGATGGAGGGGAAAAAAAGTACTTTTACCTTTCCACTTTCCTGGTGTTATGTTTTGATACAATTAAGTGGTTGGAGAAGCAAGAATTTCTTTTAAACTGTGATTTAGGTTTATCATTTTAGGGCTGAAATATTTATTTTTATGATATTTTCAGCATATAGCATAAACAAATCATATATACTTTTCCTCTAATATAAAAAACACTGACAACAATGTCTCATTTGTTTGCTTCCTGGTTTTTAATTACACACATAAAAGTCAACTTCCAGGCAGGGTGCAAATTCGAAAATCTAGCCAGCCCATGAGCTTCAAGCCTGAATTCCTTTCCCGTTCTCTTAAGTGCTGTCCAGATCTGAACACCTCCTAGAGAGAAGAGGGAATGCTGAG
This sequence comes from Macaca nemestrina, assembly GCF_043159975.1. NCBI lineage: Eukaryota > Metazoa > Chordata > Mammalia > Primates > Cercopithecidae > Macaca > Macaca nemestrina. The sequence goes on along the minus strand of NC_092129.1, from coordinate 170,229,729 downwards.
TTCAGGCTTCTTCCAGGAATAACGAAATACACTTGGAGGTGACCATGCTCATGAGGCCTGCCTATTTTGGGAGAAGTGTTTTCCTCATTGCATGAATGAAGATAAGACAGTCAAGTAACACATTCTGAGTGCCAGTCCCGTGGACCCTTATTCCAAGATAGGAAAAAAAAAAAAGAAGAAGAAGAAATAAAGAGGTTTGTTATTCCCTAGTAAAAGCTCACTATCTTGGGATCGTATCCTTTTCCCAGGAGGCATTAGAAATGTAATAGAGGCCAGGCACGGCGGCTCACGCCTGTAATCCCAGCACTTTGGGAAGCTGAGGCGGGCGGATCACGAGGTCGGGAGATCCAGACTATCCTGGCTAACACGGTGAAACCCCATCTCTACTAAAAATGCAAAAAAATTAGCCAGGCGTGGTGGCCGGCGCCTGTAGTCCCAGCTACTCGGGAGGCTGAGGCAGGAGAATGGCGTGAACCCAGTAGGCAGAGCTTGCAGTGAGCCGAGATTGCGCCACTGCACTCCAGAACAAGACTCCCTCTCAAAAGAAAAGAAAAGAAAAGAAAAGAAAAGAAAAGAAAAGAAAAGAAAAGAAAAGAAAAGAAATCTGTAGTAGAGGGCAGGTGCGGTGGCTCACGTCTGTAATCCCAGCACTTTGGGAGGCTGAGGTGGGAGCATCACTTGAGCTCAGGAGTTCAAGACCAGCCTGGGAAACGTGGCAAAATGCCATCTCTACAAAAAATAGAAAAAATTAGCTGAGCATGGTGGTGTACACCAGTAGCCCCAGCTACATGGGAAGCTGAGGTGGGAGAATCGATTGAGCTCAGGAGATTGAGCCTGCAGTGAGCCAGGATCATGCCATGGCACTGCAATCTGGACGACAGAGAGACCCTGTCTCAATAAAATAAAATAAAAATAAAAAAGGAAAATCTGCTGCAGAAATGCCCTGGGCTGTGGTGCCTGACAAATTGGGACCTCAGACAGTGTCCGGTTTCCTCCTCCAGCCCCAGCCTAACCCTGGAGGTGGCAGAGGTATTAAATAAACAAGCGAGTCTGAGAAAGTAGACAGCAGAGATATCCCTAGGGAAAGTGAGGATGGGACCTGGTAGGGGAAGAAACGGGAGAGAGGCAGAGGAAGTTTGTGCTCATCAGTTTGGGAGAAATTAACCACAGTCTCTTTTTCCCCCTGCTCTATTGCCTTGGGAAACTCACAGCCTGCCACCTGTGGGACGAACAGCAGTGTCCGTCCCGTGCTGTGGACATGGGGTAGGGATAACCTCAGGGAGACAGTGGAACTGGCTGATCTGTCCACTAATGAGCATTCCTTCCTCTCTTGCTCCCCCTCCACACCCTGAGCAGTAGGTGATTACAATCAGGGGGAAATTTATCGTGAAGAGCAATGCCTGGGATGGAGAACAAAAAGCTTGTCTGAAGGTCAGTATTGTGCTGAAGCGGGGAAAGTGAACAAGGGGTGTGTGTGCGTGCGTGTGTGTGTGTGTGTCTGTGTGTGTCAGAGACAGTGGTGAAACAAACTCAGATTGTGATTCAGGGGTCTTTATGCCTTGTCCTGGGCCTTGTCCTTGCCTTCCTTAAATCTAACAAGAGTGCCACATGCTAGGGCCTCCCACAAGATCCACATTTCTGGGCAATGTAGGGCTGTGGAGCAAATGAGCTGAGGGACATCTGGGGAGCATGGCATAGTGAGAGACAGCACGCGAAGCAAGCAGATAATGAGTGCTCACCAAATGCCTTTGTGCTCATCTGCCATGTTCCAGCCTCCCTTGCAGTTGGGTTGGGTCCACTTGGCTAGTTCTAGCTAATGGGATGTGTGTAGAAGTGAGTTATCTGTGTTTTATTTTGTTTTTGCTACTACTTTTGTGACTTGCAGTGAAGAACTTTAAGACAGTGCAGCTGTAATATGAAGCAGTCTGGGTCACAGTTGCTAGAGAGTAAGGAAAGTCGTGTGACTGTGAGTGAGAAATAAAAATTTGTTGTGTGAGCCACTGAAATTTCCGGGATTGCTCGTTACTGCAGCATAATACAGTTGTATTACTATAGGAACCAGAAATAAACACATAGACCAAGAATTTAAAATAAGCACCAAAAGAACTTCAAAGAAGTGAGTGGATATTTGTGATGATGCAGAGATAAGAAGTTATAAAGGACCACATGCTGGAGATACTGATTATATGAAAAATGATGGTTAAAATCAACCTGAGCGATGGGATACATAGTGGAAAGTGTATACAGTAGTTGAAGAATTGATTAATAAGCTGCAATATCAGATCAAGAAACACCCCCAGAAGGCAACACACAGTGTGGATAGAAAATGAGGGGAAAAAGTTAAAACAAAACTAAAGAGGGGCAATACAGGTGATTTATGATCATGAACTATGAATTGACTACAAGGAACTTTATAAAAAACAGAAAAAAGAGAAAGTAAACAGAGAACAGGCCTCACCAGATCTGTGTTCTGGCCCTGACTCTGATGCTAACTTTCTGTGTATCTTGGGCAAATCATTCAGCCCTTTGAAGCTTAATGTCCTTAACCTAAAACCCTTACAGAGTAAGAATGGTTTGGTGGAAAGAGTTAGATAGCATGGGACTGAATTTTTTTTTTTTTTTTTTTTTTGAGGCAGGGTCTCACTGTTGCCCAGGCTGGAGTGCAGTGGCATGATCATGGCTTGTGGCTCACCAGTGTCAACTTCCTTGGGCTCAGGTGATCCTCCCACCTCAGCCTCCCGGGTAGCTGGGACTACAGGTGTGTGCCACCTTGCTCAGCTAATTTTTTTTTTTTTTTTTGGTAGAGATGAGGTCTTGAACTCCTGGGCTTAAGAAATCCACCCGCCTCAGCCTCCCAAAGTGATTACAGGCATAAGCCACCTCTCCCGGCCCTGGGAATAAATCTTAACTTTGTCACTACCTTGGTCTACTTCTGACTCTTTTAGAATATTAATTTCTTTTATGTCAACTGAAGGTAATATACCTATCTAGTATGTTCCTGGCACGCAGCAGATACCTTACTGTACTTTCCATTTCCTTCATTTTAGGAAAATTCTAAGACTAAAATTAAGATTCTTGTTCAACACAGTACTCTCACAGGTGAAGACACTGAAAAAATAGAGAAATTAAATAACTGGCAGAAAGAATATTCACCAAGGAGGTGTCTGCCTCGTGGCTGGTATTCAATTCTCTTGATGTGGAAATTGTTGATTTCCCCAATGATCACTTCTTGCTCTGTTGCGAAGCTAAGCTTAGTCATAAGAAGAATCTATCTTCTTTTGTGGAAATCTTATTTTTCATAAATTATTCAGTCTCTCATTCAGCCTAATGAAGTAGTTGAATTTCACAGAAACCGAGTGAGAGATGACTGGTTGCTCCAGAGCAGCAGAAAAGCTGGTGGCAGTGGGTTAGAACATGCTTTTCCTCAACACGAAGCCAAGGGTCAAGTGAAAGAAAAATGTGAATACATTTATATGTCTGGCCAGTGATTTAAAAAGTTATTCTTTTTAATATCTCATCAACATCAATGATTGCATTATTTTCTGTTGCAAATGTAGTAAGTGGTTAATTTGAAAGTATAAAAATGTGTAAGGAAGAAAAACAACCAAGAGTGATACCATTTAAACAATATTACTCAGTGCTGGTAAATTTCTTTCTATTTTCTTTTCCATTAAGATATTTACCAAGCATATTTGAATATATAATTTTATATTTTGCCATTTATCCTTAACATTATAACAGAGGCATTTTATGTTATTTCATAGTCTTCTTTACCATTGAGATATTTACCAAGCATATTTAAATATTTAATTTTATATTTTACCACTTATTCTTAACATTATAACTTAAGCATTTCATGTTATTTCATAGTCACAATATTAATGCAATATTCAATGGCTGTATAATATTTTATCGAGAATGTCAGTTTAACTCTTCTATTAATCATTTGGTTTGCTTCCAACTTTTTACATTATATTAGTAATGTAACAAATATCTTTATGAGTAAAGTTTTTTTGTATTAAAGCTTACTGGGCTAAAGAATATAAACATTTGTAAGGCTTGTGATACACAGTACTTCTCCAAAAGGATCATATTCAGTTTACATATGAAGTGTCATTTTAAACTTTCAGTTTCATTATTCTCATTTTAAATGTATTTATTATACTTATTTATATTTAAAACAAAATAAATCAAGCATTTCTTAAATTACAGATCATTGTCAACATTTTACATGGTGCAGAGATGTATAGTTTAAAGTAAGGCTGGGTGCGATGGCTCATGCCTGTAATCCCAGCACTTTGGGAGGCTGAGGCAGGCGGATCATTTGAGGTGAGGAGTTCGAGACCAGCCTGATCACATGGTGAAATCCTGTCTCTACTAAAATACAAAAATTAGCTGGGTGTGGTGATGGGCACCTGTAATCTCAGCTACTCGGGAGGCTGAGCCAGGAGATTCACTTGAACCCAGGAGGCAGAGGTTGCAGTAAGCCAAGAACGCACCACTGCACTTCAGCCTGGGTGACAGAGTAAGACTCTGTCTCAAAGAAAAAAAAGAATGCATAAAAAAAGTGAAATTGTCCCATAATGTTATTTCCCAATGTAATTAGTTTGTAGTTTATTGTATATTCTTCCAGAATTTTTGATATGCACATACTGACATTTATTGCAGTCATTCTCTGTATTAAAAACACGCATGGCGTTTTGCATCTTGTTTTTTTTTTTTTCCGTTTATTGTGACGTCTTTGACATCTTGTCACATTGGCATATGTAGATTTACCTCATTCTTTTTAATAGCTGTATGGTATGAACATAACACAATTTTTTTATCCCATCTTCTTTGATGGACACTTGGGCTCGTTCCAAGTTTTTTCCTGTTACAGACAATACTGCAATGAGAGTTCTTGTATATATGGTTTAATGAGCATTTACTGCTGTGAAAATGTGACTTTGGAAATAATTGTTGGCAAGATGACCCTCTCTCAGCGTGCTGAAACATACAATATTGAAACATCATTTAAAATTTTAAATTTGAATTGAGTCATTGTCATTAAAACCAGGTTAAAATCACAATGATCTTTTCTTCTTATATAGGAATGAATCCTCTTGCTCCAGATGGGACATAAAGCTCCTTAAATTGAAATTCATTGCACGGGGGCTCTGATGGCCCTTAACAGATGGAAGAACAATCTCATTTGGGTGGTTATGTAATTCAGTGATTATCATGGAACCGTTCAGATACCATCAGACAGAAGGTGGACAGAGTGAGGCTCTGCGGCAAAGGCAGGTGCCATGGCTATAGATTCACTATACTTGTTTCTCTGCATTTATTTGCATCAATAAGACCAGAATCAAGATCTGAGCAGTATAACATGATATGGTCTAATGACCAACTTTGGAATCTCAGAAATCAAACATTGGGATGCCAATTGGAATTCAACTAGTTTCTAGTTAAACAACCTTGAGAGGGTTGTTCCATCTCTCTGAAAGCCTCATTTTTACAAGTATGCCAGACAATGCCTCTAGTGGGAGGGTATAATATTAATATTCATTCAATAGATATTAGTTGAGGATTATGTGGCAAGAATTTTTCTACATTCTAGAAATACAACTGTCAGTAACATAGATGAGAATCTATTTTTATTTTTCTCAAAGGTGACATTGTTACCTGCCTTAGCTGAAAGTAATCAACTGATCTGCTTGGATTTAGCCAACTAAGTTTGGCCTTTATGCACTGCATTTTCTTGGTAATGCAGGCTTGCATGAAGACAGACTATTAGCCAAATCAAAAGATACTGTTTGAGCGTGTCTATTCTCCTGTCTTATATTATGGCTAAATTTAGAACTCATCATTTCAACACACACTGAAACAAACCAGCCTTCCTTCCTTCCCTTCCTTCCTTCTTTCCTCCCTTCCTTCCTCCCTCCCTCCCTCCCTCCCTCCTTCCCTCCCTCCCTTCCTTCCTCCCTTCCTCCCTCCCTCCCTTCCTCCCTCCCTTCCTTCCTCCCTCCTGCAACAATGCCCAGAACAAGCATCTAGAACAGCAACTGGCACATAGTAGGTACGAAATAAATTTGACCAACTAGATTTCTACAAATATTTATTGTCTGAATTTCGTGCAATAGAATGGCTGTGGGGTATACAAAGATAAATAAAATATAATTTCTACTTTCTAAGAGCTCATGCCTAGTTAAGAGATAAAGTTATATCAACCAGAAATATGCTGAATGCTTTAAGCATTATGTGCACAGGTCATCTACTTCCATATTTCCAAGTTAAGTTGCCATTTTCTCTCTTCATTGTTCTATTCAACCTGCCCTAGACTTTATCTAAATTTATGTAAAATTGGCACACCAGATAAATCAAACAACTTTGTGTGTGTGTGTTGGTGAATCAGAGATTACATTTTATATCCCTTTCTAGAGAGTGTTTATAGGCAGCATTGGTAAATGTTTGATTCCTGTTTGCAAAGCTGGTATAAATATTTCAGGACACAACTGAGCTTTTCTCATTAAAGCCCATTTTTCTGTCTCTATATGCAGAAGTTTCTAGCTGTGGAGAGAAAATACTATTTAAAATAATTGTGAAGATCCTAATTCTATGGCAACTGTGACAAATGGACCTTTTCTGCTCTATTAGGTTTTGATGAGCTTATTTTTAGTTAAAACAGTAACTTTTGTTGCTAAAAAACTCTTAATTTGGTCTCTATTTTTCAATATTTGTTCCCAGTTAAAGTCTATACTGAGCTTGAAATCAGAATCCATTTATTTTTCAAACCAGTAGCACAATCTGAATCACGGTTCTCAGTCAGATTTGATATTTATAGTAGGGTTCTAGATATCCTGAAGCTTCCTTCTGATATTTCTGCAAATTAGGAAAAACAGTGTGAATAAACAACAAGCTACTTTCTGTGGAGCGACATTTAAATGTAATGCAGGAATGGATGTGTGAAATTTTAATTTCCCCTTAGGTCACTTTTAAATTTCTACCCATAGATGGCAGCAAGTGACCAGGCAGCTAAAGCCCCGGGCCTTCTAGCCAGTCTTTATCAGGTGGATCTGTTGTAAAGCCACAGGAAAGGAAAGCCATGGCTGAGAACAGATCCCATCTCTGGAGAACGTTTCATTCAGTCGTCTTAGATGGCTCTTCTCTTCAGATGTGGAGAACTTTGCTGTGTTTGGATTCTTCTTCTGAGGCTTAGGAGAAGTGTCCTCGTAGCACTGAAGGAATGGCTAAGGCCCATCAGAAAGGGCATGAGGCTGAGGGCTTCTCTGAACTGCTCAGTGCCTTCTGCCTTGGCTTCTTTATCTCTGAGCATGATGGAAATGGAAATTCCACTGAAAATTCAGCCTTGCCTACATGGTCCCTAGGAGTCTGGAGTTCCTCTCTCTTGTTTTTTAACCTCTCAGCAAATCGTATTCTTGGGCAGCTCGTATCTTGAGTCCTGCTGTGCACCATTGGCCCCATGGGGTTGGAGGGTCAACCTGCAGGTGACTTTAAACAGGATAACCTAAGGTAGGCATAAACTGGTTGACAAGTATACATACATTTATTTTGTGTTTTGTTATTTCTTTAGCACCGTGCCAAATGCTTTATATACATCATCCTATTTGCTCCTCACAAGAGCTCTACAAACTAGTTATGAATCTCATTTGGTCAATGAGGAAATAAAAGTAAATTAATTTGTTCAAAGTCACAAACCCAGTGTAAACGGCTTTAGCTACTTTAAGGAAGCTGCTTCTTAGAACATGGTAAGACTTGGATCACATTCTCAGCCAGTAGGTACAGATTACTACCGTGTGCATAATGAGTGATGCACATATTCCATAACCTTGAAGACTTTACAGTGAGAGGTTCTACACATAGGAAAAAGATAGAAAACAGCAGAAGAATTTAAGAAATTCAAGTTATGATAATTGGAACTTCTGGAAGACCCTGGGCTAAAAGGGATGTCTTAGGGGTTTCAGGTTTTCATAGAAATGAAAGAAGCCAGAATAGAAATGGAAGCTAAACAAGGGCCCGATCAAATTCAAGATGGAATATCCTACTCTTCCAGTTTCGCTTGGAGTGGTGTAACATCAAGAATTTGGCTAATCATTATCCTCAGCAAACTAACGCAGGAACAGAAAACCAAACATCGCATGTTCTCTCTCATGAGTGGGGGCTGAACAATGAGAACACGCGGGCATAGGGAGGGGAACAACACACACTGGGGCCTGTATGGTAGGGGGCAGGGAGAGGGAGAGCACAGAAAAAAGAGCTAATACATGCTGGGCTTAATACTTAGGTGATGGGTTGATACGTGCAGCAAACTACCATGGCACACATTTACCTATGTAACAAACCTGCACATCCTGCACATGTACCCTGGAACTTAAAATAAAATAAAAAGAACTTGGCTAATAGCCTCATATTGTAAGGACCAAGATGTAGTGGACTGGATCCTCAAACTCTCATGGAAATCTAGGATCTGGATCTACTCTGGGTGTCTCCGGCTGTATAAAGTCTCCTGAAGCAACAGAAATAGATCGTTTATAAGAATCCAAAGCTTACAAATGGCCAATAAGCGCATGCAAAAAAGTTCAACATCATTAGTCACTGGAGAAACGCAAATCAAAACCAAAATGAGGTACTACTTCACACCAACTAAGATGGCTAGAGTCAAAAAGTCAGAAAACAAATGTTGGTAAAGATGTAGAAAATTGGAACCCTCATACGCTGCTGGTGAAAATGAAAAATAATGCAGCCAGTTTGGAAAACAGTCTAGTGGTTCCTCAAATGATTTAACGTAGAATTACCTATGAAATTCTATTTCTAGGTTTATACCCAAAGAAAATGAAAAACCAGGTCCACACAAAACTTGTACATGACTGTTCATAGCAGGATTACTCATAATAGCTAAAATGTGGGAACGACTCAAATGTCCATCAACTGATAAATGGGTATATTCATACAATGTAATGCATGAAGTACTGATTCACACTATAGCACATATGAACCTTGAAAACATGATGCTGAGTGAAAGAAGCCAGCCACAAGAGGCCACATATTGTATCATTCCATTTATACGAAATCTCCAGAGTATGCAAATCTGTAGACACGAAAAGCAGATTAGTGATTGCCTCGGGCTGGGGACAAAGTGTAGGAGGATCAGAAGGTAATAGCTTAAGGGCATAGGGTATTTTTTTGAGGTGATAGAAACGTTCAGAAATTGATTGTGCTAATGGTTTTCCAACTCTGTAAATATACTGAAAACCATTGAGTTATACACTTAAAGTGAGTGAATTGTGTGGCATTTGAATTATATCTCGAGAAAGCTGTTTTTAAAAAAAGAATCCATAATCAGCTACAGCTACTTATGTAGAACTTATTTGCCAGGTAGTATTCTAAGCATTTTGCATATGTTAACTCTTTAAATCTTTAGCACAATCTCACCAGGTAGGTAATTTAATCTTGCCCATTTTACAGATGGAAAACTCAAGACACAGGGGTATGAAGATTTCTTCTTACCTAAGCCTGGGTATGGTATTATAATTACTGGGTATGGTATTATAATTACCATTATAATTGCCTAAGATTTCTTAGTTTACAAGAAAGGCCGCATTAGAATCTCTTGTGTAAAACTGGAGGGACTTCAGAAATTCTGCTCTTAATCATAGGCCATACTGCTTGTGAGAGAGGAGATCTGTGTGTGCGATTACCTAGTTAAACCCCCTTCATTTTATATACAGAAAAGCAAGGCAGGCTTAGGGTGGAGCTGCCATAGAGCCAAGGCTACTGCACCTGGTTTGAGACTCGGTGGTATCATGTTAGCTAGGCGCTAAAGGATTAGCCAGGACAAACTCAGAGTCATCCACTTACACAGGGGATCATTTTTTCTTAGAATTTATTATTATTATTTTTGAACCTGGGAGATGAGTCAGGTCAAAATGCACAGATGGTGGTGGTGGGGCTGTTAAAAAGAAGAAAATGAGGGTGCAGGCAATAAAATTGGTTGGGGATTTGGGAGTTTATAGAAGTAAAGTGAAATAATATGCAAGCATGTCCATGAAATATTGCCTGTTTCATTTTTCATTATGTATTATCAGAAGATTTCAAGGGAACTAAATCTGCAGAAAGATCTTGCTTGAAGTCAGAATGGTTCTTTTTCTGTGAGAAACTATTAGGTGTTCCACATTCCTCTTCTGTGTCACGGTTGTGTCTAAGGAGGAAGGGAGTGGATCCCAGGCTATGGAGAAAGATGGGGAAGTAGAAATAAGCCTTGGCATTCTATTAAGTGACTTAAAGTTACAGAGTATCAAAGAAAGCCTGAATTAGCATATAATCACATTCTCTACCATTGTTTCTCCTCGTAGTTATCTTTTTTCTTCTTTTTTTCTTTTTGTGAGACAGAGTCTTGCTCTGTTGCCCAGGCTGGAGTGCAGTGGCACGACCGCAGCTCACTGCAACCTCCACCTCCTGGGTTCAAGCAATTCTCCTGCCTCAGCCTCCTGAGTAGCTGAGATTACAGGTGCCTGCCACCATGCCTGGATAATTTTGTATTTTTAGTAGAGATGGTATTTTTCCATGTTGGCGAGGCTGGTTTTGAACTCCTGGCCTCACATGATCAGCCCACCTCAGCCTCCCAAAGTGCTGGGATTACAGGCGTGAGCCACTGCGCCTGGCCAGTAGTTATCCTTCTTGCAACGTTATCTTCCTTAAATCAGCTTTCCACAACCGTCCTCCGTCAGCATTTGTGCTCCTCCTGTCTCTTTACAGTATTGGCAGCTAGTTTGCGCCGAGGTCCTCTGAGTTTTCTTTGAGGCTGAGCTATCTTTCTGTTCCCTGGCATTTCAGTCATCCTTCTTGAATTGCTCAATTGCGCTGTTCATTCCCACTGCAGTCTCTTAAATGGCTCAAAATGGAGCACAGCTTCAAAGAGCACTCTGATATTTGTAGTCTTACATGTGATTTGTAACCTTGAAGGCTTCCCATGGAGGAATTTATATATCTGTGGGCAATGTTAGATTACAACGTGTTCAAAAAGAACATTGCAGTAAACGTGTGAACGCCAAGACATGGGGGATGAGTAAATCCATGCAAAAGTAAATAAAATAAATTTGAGGCGAGAAAGAACAACACAAAAATGAAGGACACAAGGAGGCATACTGTGAAGCAGTGATAAGAGATAAATGACAGCTATAGTTAGGCTAGCAGGAAGTGATAAAGGTTGGGTGACTCAGTTTGAATGAATGAAAGCTGATGGTGATGGACAGATTGAGAGGAATTTTCCCACAAGTCAGGACAAGCCTCCACGTCAAATAATTATACATAAGCCCCTATTTAATTTAGCAGTCAACATGAAAACAATGAATAGTGATAGCCTTTCAGCTTAATTTAGGTGAATATAAGATAAGTGTTTTCGGTAACTGTGTATAAAAATATCCAGGACAATAAAACAAGCTACAGCTTAAATCAAGTGGACAATCCTGGTCTTTTACATTCAACCTTTCATCATGATCCCTGTTGATGATGATGATGATGATGATGATGATGATACCAATGTAGGTTATTATTGTTATATGACTGGGTTTGGATTCATTTACATAGGAAATTCTTCATTCGCTCACAAAAGTGCTGATTTACTGTTTATAAGAACCTTGGCATTGAACTAGATGGAGAGCAGTAGCAAGCATTTGGCAGGTGTTGCTCAACAACCATTTCCTTTTTCATACTCTTAGAAGTCCTTTTTTTTTTTTAACCTGCCAGTGTGTCCAGCCCCAGGGAATGATTTGATTGGCCCATGCCAATCATAGTTTCAGAAATTCCCTTTGACTATGATTGGCTCAGGGATGAGCACGTGACCCCATTCAATATATTGAGACTTCAGCCACTGAGGGTTTCTGGGAAAAATGTTGCTCCCTAATGAAAGGGAGTAGGAGGATGAGAAATGCATTTGTCACCTTCCATTTCCTTCTGTTTGGATGTATTTGTGTGAAGACATGAAGTTCGCAGCCATGCCAGCCATTTTGTTCTCGTAAGGGAAGCTCCTGCCAACCAACTGGGTAAACAGAGCGGAGATCACAAGAGCCCAGCCTTTGCTGACACCATGAGCTGCTGGAATCGCCTACCTCTGGATGTCTTGTTTTGTGAAATAAACACCTATCATTTGGACTGCTTTTATTCAGTTATTTCCCTCCTCATAGTTAAAAGCATCCTACCTGACAGGAGAACTTTAATAATTTAACATTTGCTACCACAAGCGTGAAAACAACCAGTGCATCCATCTGAGGTGTATGCAGTGAGTTTGTCCCCACATCCCCTGAGGTGAGCTGGCTTTCTCCTCCCCAGCACTTCAATCATCTTAGTCATCTGATTTTGTGCACATGCATTACAGTTTTACAAATAAAGTCCCTGAAGAGAAAAACAAAACCAAATTAAAAGTTTGCTTAAGCAAATTGATCCTGTAAAATCCTTTTGGAGTAAAAGCTGATGAAAACAAATGTGTCTCCAGTACTAGGGTGTTCAGGGCTGTTAAACAGGGCAAAAGTCCAAGAAAGGAAAAAGACCTTCCCACAAAAGAAGCACCCATGAGTAATTAGGGACTGGGGAAAGGAAGCTCAGACTGCAATTCCAAAGCTGTGCTTTGGTGCCAATAAGAGTGCTTTTGGAGCAATGAGGCAAGTTAATTTCCAGGCCACATTTTACAAACTGGCATCTCTTCAGTTTGCCTTAACCCCAAAACAAACAAAACCCCAACCAACCAACCACCACTTCCCATACAAAATAGAAAGACAAAACAAACCTTTGATGTGCGCGTTCACTGGTCAGCTAAACATAATGCCACAGCAGTGACCCCTGATGGAAGTTACACCTGGGGTGGGAATTCTATGTCGAACAAAATACATAACTCATTAATTCAGCAAAATAACTGCCAAGGGAGGGCAAGACGCCACACTAGGGGCTACGTGGGATTCAAAGATAAGGCACCAAACTTTTGTTCTTGACGTATGCAAATGCCACTTGAGCACAAAAATGTAAGGTTGTAAGCTCTGCAAGAGAGATACAAGGTTATATGCTACAGGTGATGATAGATGAGACAGAATCCATCCCACCCAAAGAATGAGAGATTGTTTCCTGCCAGTGAGGGCATTTGAAGTGAGCATTGAAGGGTGGGTACTATTTGAACCTGGGAGAGTGGGAGGAAAAGGGCACTCCAAAGCTGAATGAACATGTTGTTACAGAAGAATACTGTATCTTAGTTTAGGCAGGGCATGAAGACAATATAATGGGTGTTACAATGGGAAAAACGGAGACAGCAAAAGAGTTGGGTAAGATTGTCGTTCTGTAGGCAATGGGGAGTCATGGAGTATTTAGGGGCAAGGCATGACATGTTCAAAGCTATGTGAAGGTTAAGCCAGCAGCAAAGAGTGGGAAGACCAAAGATGGGAGAGATGGAAGACCACATGACCAGTTAAGAAACTATTAGGATATTTCAGATAAAATACAGAAAGTCCTTACTAGGATAGTGGAAATGAAAGGGTGTAGGAAGGTCAATCTGAAACCTGAATATGGAGTTGATAGAATGCAGCAAATGGCTACAGCCAGGAGAGAAGTTTCACCCCGGCTTGCATCTGTAGTGTGAGTTTCTGAAAGAACAGGGTACCCTTCCAGACTAAAGATTTGTTTTCATTAAAATCCAACAGTTCTAGTGAATGTCTTTTCTGTTAAATAAGTTAACTGAAGCCCCTTGTGAGTCTAAGGTCTCCATCAGCCAAATCAACAGGCAGCTTTGGGGGATTCCTGGCCCCCTGCCTGTCTCTGGCAAGCTGTCATTGATGAGGCTAACAATGGTGCTGGTCTTGGCGACACTGTATATCTGTCCATGGAAACCAGGACTAAAACTGTCCATGGAAATCAGGACTGAAACCAACAGGCCTGTTAACTTCCAATGTACTTAATTATTAATCACATTGGGCTTTTAAATTTGCTAAACTCATTTGAATGCAGTTTCATAAATAATGCCAAAGAGCCTGCAAGAAAGGGTGTGTGCATATGTGTGGTCACTAACGGATACAGTCCCAGCTCCTCAGTGCGCAGGACAAGGGAACCCTCAGGCCAGCCCAACAATGACAGCACAAGCATTGAGAGTTCCAAGGGGAGGTAAAATCTGGGAAGAAGCAGTGCCATATTCTGGTCACCAGTGAGGTCTTGGTAACCAGGAAAGCATTTTTCCAGGGTTAGATTTTACTATTCTGGATTTTAATGTTACTAAAGAAAATAAGTTTTCTGCACACAGGTCCATACAATCTGGGACCTTGCTACCGGCCTGGTGTCATTTCCTGCCATCAGCCCATGAACACCCTGAATTCTGTCCCTGTGGAATTGAGCCTCAGAACTTGATATGCTGGCTCAGTGTCTCCACGGCTTGCATTTGTTGCTTCCTCTACCTGGAATGACCTCCCTTCTTCTGTTGCCTCAGAGGCCAGTGCCAACATCACCTTCTTAATACCCTGCAGGGCCCCAAGCATGATCTTCCAATGGTTACACAGCACATACCACCTAGGCTGTTATTAACTGTCACCCTTTCCTTATCTGCAGACAGCCTTTCCTCAGGGCTGGGGCCACCCGTTATTCATCTCTGGATCTCTGGCCCAGCCCAGAGATTGTACCGAGAAGGAAGAAGGAAGGCAGTACATAATATTGCATGAAGAAATAAAACCTTTGAATTGGCCAATGTTCATCAACAGGTAGTAAGTTAGCATCTCACATGATGGATTTTCCTTCTCTTGACATACCTGTTCTAACATTTACAAACCTATAGCTCTTCTTATTAGAGGTATTAGAGGCTGACCTAGTTGACACATTCCCTGGCCTTCATCCAGCCCTTCTGCTCACTTAGACTCCTATGTGTGTTCTGGTTCAGCCCTTTTGTTGGTATGAAAAAGAAACCACTCAAAGGATATTTTAAAAAAAAGTTATTTTAAGGACATGGCTATTTTATAGCATCCGAGGGCAGGAAAGAAATGAAAGCTGGCTCCCTGTGAACTAAAACCGGGCACTGGGAAGCTGTCTGTTTGCCCTTCGTCAGGTGTTTACTGAGTGATCACTGTACCTGGTGCTGTTCTAGAAGCTGAGTTGTCAGCATGAAAAAAACAGGCAAGTCCCCTTGGACTCACATTCTAGAGGGTGTGGTGGCAGAGAAGGACAATACACATGTGAGCATCATGACAATGTCAGAAAATGGTAAATATTTTGAAAACAATAAAAGAGGGCAATGTGATAATGAGAAACTAAGGACTATTTCAGATTAGGTTGTCAGGGAAGTTCTCTTTGAGTAGGTAACATTTGAGTGGAAAGCTGAGAGCTGAGAGGCACAAGTCTTGTGAGACAGTCTTGTGAGAAGCTGGGAGGAAAAGCATTCCAGGCTGGGGAACGAACAGAAGGGCAGAGGGCCCAGAAAGGAATGCATTTGATGAGTTCCAAGACCAGAAAGAAAGAAAGGCTACCCTTTGTGACTCATAGGAGCCACAAAGCTCTTGTCTCTGTTTCTCTCTTTTTTTTGAGACAGAGTTTCACTCTTGTTGCCCAGGCTGGAGTACAATGGCATGATCTTGGTACACTGCAACCTCTGCCTCCCAGGTTCAAGCGATTCTCCTGCCTCAGTCTCCTGAGTAGCTGGGATTACAGGCATGTGCCACCACGCTCAGCTAATTTTTGTATTTTTAGTGGAGATGGGGTTTCACGATGTTGGTCAGGCTGGTCTCGAACTCCTGACCTCAGGAGATCCACCTGCCTCGGCCTCTCTGTTTCTCTTTGCAGTTGCTTATCTTCCCCCTACCCAGGGATCAGTACAGCGGTTAGTCTTAGTCATGTATCATGACATCTCAGCTATATCCACTTCTACCAACTGATCCCAGTCTCTTCTTTCAGGAAAGATCATCAAATTGGCTCAGCCTTTCTCCCATAACACAGAATCCTTCATGGAAGGCCAGAAACCTGTGAGGGATTCTTGGCACTTTCCTCTCCCTTATGTCTTGGAGGAGGCCCCTTAGCGAGTCCTCTCTGTTCTTCCTCCAAAATGCTTCTTTAGAGTTTTTACCTCTCTCTGTCTCCACCGCTACACACCTTGACAACGTCCCATCCACTATTTTCTTTTACTTAACCTCCTGAACTACTCTGCTCATGGGTCTTCTTGACTTCATCTTGCTCCCCACAAATCCACTCTCCACAAAATAGAGTGGTCTTTAAACCATTAATTAGGGGGAAGGTCGCATTCATGGTGGTGGTGCATATTTGGGGTGAATTTCTTAGACTCTACCTCCTTGTTGGGCAATCTGATACATCTCCAGGGAAATAGAAGTGAGGTGTCTCTGATGGGAGGGTTTGGTTTTGTGAATGGTACAGAGGCAGAGGCCACCCCTTGAGCCTATTGTTTTGGGCCTCACTGTCAGTTTGCTTTGGTTAATGTGACCTTAATCTTGTGCCATTTCTAATAACTTGCTCTTCCTCTCCCTCAGCCTCCCTACTTACTTTGCTGACTGCTTATCTCTTATTGGCCATTGACTAATACTGTGTTGATCTGGTTCTGCTCACTAGAATAGGATCTTCCTAGGAGCCACATCTACAAATATTAAAATCTTCCCTGAGCTCCCTGTCAAGGGTTAGTTGATTTAGCAAATAATAATACAGGATGCCCAGTTAGATTTGAATTTCAGATAAACACAAAGAATAGATGGTTTAGTGTCCTTATGTTCCAAGTATTGCATGAATTGTATTTCATCTGGCAACTCTACTCTCCCCCTTTCTAGATCCACCCCACCCCAGTGAGCAGAGCTTGTTCCAGATCTTCACTCTGACCTAATCTGCCACATCTGGCTGCAGTTTACAAGCCTGTGTCTGGGTATTTCCTGTGATCTGTAGCTATCCAGCAAAGCAAGGTACACTCTCAGCTGGGTGGCCAGGTGTCAGTGGAAAATGCTGTGTTGCATCTTTCCCTTGACACACTGAGTACCTCATCCATGAAGAGCCTGTCTGGCCACAACACCCTTGGCTTGCCTTTGATGGTGCAGACTTCTTCATTTATAATGTTCAAAAGATATAGTCACAAAGAGGGCCTTTAAAATAGTTTTACTATTATAATGATGATGTGTACCATGTACAAATTTCCTTTGATAACCCTTCTAGTCTCTCACTCCAATAGTATTGCAACATTAGTCTCAAAGAGCCTTTGATCAGTGAGCTTTACTGAACGATCTAATTCTTTCCTGGAGATAAGAACAGACCTCACCACCCTCATTTTATAGATGAGGAAACTAGAAACAAATCATTTCCATTCTGCTAAGAGCTAATTTGCAGCTGTGTCAGAGATCAATAAGTGAGTAAACAGATAATGAAATTTAAAACAGATACTATTGGAACTAGGTCATATTCTGACACATTTTTGCCACTGAGATGAGATAAACTGTGAGTGTGGGGAAGGTGGGATGTGGAGGGGCCGTGAAAAGAGATGTTTCTACTTAATGACCCAAGAAAAGAAATGATATCTTTACACTAACTCTCTAAATACAACATTTTTCAAGATAGCCAAAAGTTAATGTATTTAAAACAAAATTTACTTAAAATCAGGTTAAAGTACATAACAAGTTTACTTTCATCTGATCTTATCAATATCAAATTATACGTTCAGTTGAGATATCATGTTGGATCTCTCTGTAGAGAGCTCTTGGCAGAGAACTGCAATGTATTAGTTGCTTTCTTTTCTTTTGCTAAAATTTGATGACCTGCAGTTTTTTAACTCTCTGTTTCCATGCCGTTTTCCCCTTTGTTAAAACATATATATTTTTAAATGACTTATACAACAAACACAAGGGCATAAGAAATGATGAATAAGACAGTGCTTCTCAATCCCATTTACTTTTGGCTATATTTTCCAAGATTCTCAGAGGATACACTTCTGCAATCAGTGGCAATTACTGATGTGCCAGATAGTTTGGTGGTTAAATGTATCACCACTATCAATTATTGACAATATTTTTCACAATACTTGGTTTAGTAGCAAGGATATTTCAAAATTTATCTTATCTCTGTGGAATGGACTGAAATGAGAAGATAGTCTCCTTCGCTTCTATCAGCAATTATGGGACTGTTTGGCATTGATAAGAAAGCTGGGTGTTCTTTAATTTCTTTATTGCTAAAGCCAGTAGGGTAGACCATAGTCTTTGTAAACCAAGGCATCATACACAGAACTAATTTCAAGTTGGGTAGAATTCTTGTCATTTGGCTGAATCTTTAATTTCTTGAAGAGATTCACCTATGATTAAGGAATTGAGAAGGTTAATTGGGCACCCCTTGGAGCCTTTGAAAAAAATTTGATTTAAACTCCCCACTATGGCCACAGGTTGTTGAATTTGAGGGACCAACATAACTCCTTGGAACAAGGATGTTCAAACCACTTAGGAGCAGTGTATTAAAAAGTACATTTTTCTTTACTTACAGGCATATCTTAGTCAATATTTGCCTTTTAGAACAGATTTGCCCAGTGCCCTAAGGGTGGCTATTGGGAAGATAGGAAATTGTGAGTTCTAAGTTTCTGGCTTCTATAGACTCAGCTGAGATGTATTTTTCTTTTTCAACCCTTTTAAATGGCTGGGGCTAGGTTTTTCCAGTCAAATTCAAAAGCTATCTATGAAGAAAACTAATTTTAAGACATAAACAAGTATTTTAACAAAAAATCTAAGACATAAACAAGTATTTTTAAATGTGTTTTGAATGTATTGATATCACCTCATTAAACAATGTCAGAACATGGCCAGAAGGCAGGGGCTGAAGGAGTTGTTGCTTAATGAGATAGTAATGAGCAAACATCAAAGCTTGCATTTTCCTTCTGCTTATTCCAAAATGCATGACTTAGTGGGATAAGATAATTGAGCTCAAGCTCTTAAATAATTTTAAGATATTTCTTAGGATAGTTGCTTTTCCTTTTAGTGTTTGATTGTGTCAAGAAGTGAAGGTTAAGAAATGTTCTTTTCCCCTTTGTTGAAGCTGTAGGATGTAGTGGTTAATAGTCTGGTAATTCTGCTACTAAATAACTGTGCAACCTTGGACACAGTGTGCAATAAATGCCAGTTATGATTATGATGTATAATTGAGGAAAAAATAAGGATTTGGATAGACAAATTTCAAGTTAGGGAATAGGAAAATTTTTATACAAATGTTTTAGTAGGGATGTATTATTTACTTTAAACATTAGAAATCTGACTACAATAAACTGACTTTAAACCACTTGATAACATGTGCTGCATTTTGTTAAACCTAAAAAATTTAATATTTATCAAAATGAAATTATTATAGATGCTGATCTGGTTATTGAAATTTCTGGTTTATTTTACTAACTTGAATCAAAATATCTCTTTAATTTTGATAACTTTACAGTTAGTTCAAGGGTAAAGAGAATGAACTTTTGATGTCTCAGTTACAGTTCCAATCAGATCATTTAAAGGAAGATGAGAGATTTATCTATATATATAGATGAATATATATAGATTTATGTATACGTATATAGACTAACTTGAATTGAAGGTTAATAGAATAAGTGAGAGAGCTGGCCAGGCACAGTGGCTCACTCCAGCACTTTGGGAGGCCGAGGCGGGCCGATCATGAGGTCAGGAGATTGAGACTATCCTGGCTAACATGGTGAAATCCCATTTCCACTAAAAATACAAAAAATTAGCTGGGCACGGTGGCACGCGCCTGTAGTCCCAGCTACTCAGGAGGCTGAGACAGGAGAATTGCTTGAACCAGGAGGTGGAGGTTGCAGTGAGCTGAGATCATGCCACTGCACTCCAGCTTAGGCAACAGAGTGTGACTCTGTCTCAAAAAAAAAAAAAAAAAAAAAAAGTGAGAGACCCAGCAAAGTATAATAATAAAAGTAATAATAGTTAACATTTATTCAGCATTGTACACAATCAGGCATCTACTTTTTACAACTCAAGGAGGTAAGTACTATTATACTATTATAATCGCTATTTTATAGGTAAGGAAACTGAGGAACAGATGTATTAAATTACTTGCTGAGGTCATGTAGTTGATAAACAGAGCTGGGATTCAGGTCCAGGTAATCCAACTTTAGTGTCTGTGCTAAAATCTTTCTAAAATATAAACGCATAAGCTAATGCTTGCATATAATAGTATTCTAATAAGTTGAAATTATTTAACAGAAATTGCCATACTGTGGCATATTTATGAGTTGGGGAGCATTAATGAGGTAATTACATTTTCACTGAAGGTTAAGAAGAATAGCTAACTTTAGATTTCTTAATGATATTTTGCTATAAACACTAATTCTAAAACAGAGCTGTCCAAAATGTCAACATATATAATTTAAAAATTTCTAATAATCATGTTAAAAAAGTGAAAAGGAACAAATGTTAGTGATTTTAATAACACATTTTATTTAACTCAATAAATTCAAAATATATTTTAACATGTAACCAATATAAATACTATTAATAACATATTATTTTTTAAAGTTATTGTTCCAAGTCTTTAAAATCTGGTGTGTATTTTGCACTTACTGGACATGTCAATTCAGTAGCTAATTCATATGTGGCTAGCAGTTACTGAATTAGACTGTGCAGCTCTAGATCTTTTTAGGAAAGCAAATTCATTATTTTAACCTCATTTCAAAAATGGTGAGAATAAGAAAGACTAGTTATGTATTCACACATTAATTTTTAAGTTTTAGTACCTTCATTTTCAGTTTGGCTAAATAGACTAAAAGCTGCCACTTAACCTATTCAAATGATATCCCCTGGTAGGTAAGGTGGCACATTTTAAGACGGTTTCTTGATAAGTCTTTTAATTTTCTCCAAGAGGCAGAATGGAAGCAGATCTTAAGATAAAGCTAAACATCTTTTGGAAAAGTGAATGTCTGGAAGAATGTCTCACAGAATAAGGCAGGACCAGGTCACTAAGCAATTCTCTAAGTGCGGACACAATGTGGACTTTTCCAAGCCTTCAGCTGAGGGCAGGGATGGCCAAGTTAATGTTCCCTCCCTGTTCCGTATTCAGGTTTTGATCAGGCAGTAATGTGCATGTAGGTCAACAAATATTTATTAAAGCTCTTTGTTTTTGATTCTTCATTGATAAATTACTAATAAATGCTCATTTTAAAAAGCCAAACCAACCAAATATATGTACCAAATTGTGCATCGTAACAGGTAACTATCCCTTCAATTTTTTTTGTAGTTGACAGGTTACCACCGGTAGCAATTAGGTAGGCATTCTTATAAACCTTTATCTCTATGTTTTTGTTCCGTTTCTATCTATCTAGTTTTTTTCTTTTGTACAGAATGGGATCACCCACACATACTGTTCTGAGTCCCCCTTTTCCATTTAATAAGAAATCAATATCTATGAATTTTATATATATTATTCTTATTAATGGATGCATAGTATTACATGGTATGAATGTGCCACAATATTTAACCATATCACGATTGATGGGCATATCAGTTGCTTCAAACGTTTACTATTACAAAACTTTTGCAATGCATATCCTTTTATATCTATCGTTACACATCTGTGTGTTTCTGTATGACAGATCTCTAGAGTTGAGATAGCTGGGAGAAATGTATGTGCATTTTGAATTTCGGCAGGTATTGCCAAATGCTTAAGGGCCTGCCAAAAAGGCTTGTCTTTTGACTTCATCTGGAATATTTTTGACTTCATTCAGAATATTCCCATTACAAGAAAGTGGCCAGTCTCTCCGAGGAATAAACTGTTTTCTTTTTCCACCATGAAATAGATCTTATCTTTTCATTAGTTAATACATGTGTACTTTCAAATGGCAATCACATTGTTCTGCTTTGTGACTTCTCAGATAAGTAGGAAACCCGGAAAACATCAGCTACCGTGGATTGTATTATAAGTTATTGACATTCCTTTGGTGATTCACGAAAGCCAAAAAATAAATGTCATGTTCCCCAGGGTTTAGAGAAAGACACTGTAGCTTTTGGATTCAGCAACGGATCTTTGAAGAAAACAGTATGGAGGGGATGACTCACTCCCCCCATGGAGGCTGTCCTCTAGCTCGTCCTTTAGAGGAAGCATGACCAAGGGTCTGCTAGTACTTTTCTCTCCCTAAGAATTTCCTCAGGAGGGGAAAAAGTTAGCTTTCTTTTCTCTGCTCCTGAGTGCCATGGCCTGCAGTACGTGACCGGTCCTTGGCACAGAGTCACTCAGGGTTCATGGTAGATGCTTAGGCAGTCACGGCCAGTAGCTGCGCATTGTGGCAGCAGCTGAGATCCATACTGCAGCCTGAAAGTTATGTTTCAGCTTGTGAGGTTACAAGTGTATCCTGTGTTTACATCAGAGATAAAGCCCCCTTTCCCCTCTCTCCTACGGGAGCCCTCAACAAGACAGATACACGGTTTGGGTGGAGTGAGACCAGATCCAGCAGAGGCAAAGCTTGGTAAAAGAGGGAGGAGGAGGAGGGGGAGAGGGAGAAGGCGGCACAGCGTCCCTTGGCAGCTCCGTGCATGCTGCGGCAGTTGCAACAGGAGCACCGAGTAACAGTTGCTCAACACTTCATCACTTTGCCTTGCTCTTTCTCCTTCCTTAAGTTAATTTCCATTTTGAGGGTACAGCTCCACAGGAGAAAGGTGTGGTGGTGGTGGTGGAGGGTGTGTGTGGGCGGATGGTGGAGCGACGGCAGTTGGAATGTCCAGTGTGGGAAAGCAAAGGAGTGCCTACTAGGATGCGAATACCACTGGCCCTGGGCTCGCTCCGCTTTAGCCTTCCGCTCTCGCTGGGGAGAAACAGGCGGTGTGTGAGGGAGACTGAGAGAGGGGCGTGTTTGTGTTGGTGGCGGCCCATCGGGGGTCCTTGTCCCCTCCGAATACCCGGACTGCTGAGGGGAAGGGCTGGGGGGCCCCGGCGGTTGCCATGGTGACGCAGGGTCGGCGGCTCCGCGCAGTGGAGACAAAGCAGCCCGCCCGCCAGCCCGCTAGCTCCTCGCGCGAGCTCCTCCTCCGCGGGAACCTCCCTCCCCTCCCAGGAGCCGCCGCAGCCGGAGCGGCTCCCGGGCCCTGGGCCGCCGCCGGCCAGGTAAGGCGAGCGCGCCCGCGGCCGGGGAGGGGTCGCCTGGACGCCGGGTGGGGTGGGGCACGCCCGGCGCGCGGAGGGAGGGGTGCCCGCATCCGGCTGCGCCCGAGTCCCCGGGGGCGCGTCCCCACCGAGGAAACGGCCGGCGGTCGCCCCCGACGCCGCTGCCGCCGCGGCCTCCCCCACGCCGGGGCAGCCGCCAGCCCCGCAGTCCTGGACCGCGCCGGGCCGCCTGAGCGCGCCGAGGAGAGGGGGCGGCAAACTTCAGGCCGAGCGGCGCCGGGGCCGGTGCGCGGAGTCTCCCTCTGGGCACCGCGGAGGCCGCCGTCCTGGCACCAACTTGAGGGGCTGCGCGGCGGAGGGCGGTTCCGGAGCGCGGTTGCGGAGCGCCCGCACGGGCTGCACCTGCTCAGGGAGCTGCCCCTCTGTTGTTGTTGTTGTTGTTGTTTTTCCTTCTTGGCGTGCCATCGAGGCT
Organism: Macaca nemestrina; assembly: GCF_043159975.1. NCBI lineage: Eukaryota > Metazoa > Chordata > Mammalia > Primates > Cercopithecidae > Macaca > Macaca nemestrina. The sequence continues at coordinate 170,206,172 of NC_092129.1, read as the reverse complement.
TTTAGGGGAAAAAAAGGTATGAAAATATTTACCTTTGGATTTTCGTGTTTCATGGTATTCTCTTTGAGGAGGGCATGGAGGGACAAGCGAAAGATTTTTACAAATCTCTGAAAAGCGAGCCCCTTTTTATGCCTGTGGCTGAAGCATTTTGAGGGGACTTCTGAAGTTCGTTTGGATATTGAATCGAAAGACCTTTTTCTTTGGACGGTGCAGTTGCACCTATAACTAGATAGTAAGGGTAGCCCGGGTTTCCCCGGCTGACGAGACCAGAGTGTAGAGCTGTACCGATACTTTGTCGAGGAGATACTTGGCACCCAGGTCATTGCTTTTGTTTCTGGAAGGTATTGTGTTCATGCTGTAAGGAACTGGGAAGTGCCTTGTGTTTTTTTATGTGTAGGGAGGCAATCCAAAGCACCTCTGGAGGCAGGTAGCTGGGAGGTGTTTGCCTCGGTGTTTATGAGTTCACGTGATGATAAGGACCACGATGCGGTTGCCAATGGGGCACTGGATATATTAAAGGTACCCCTGCCCTTTCTCAGTGGCCCCAAGCCTTACAATCATTTCGTGATAATTAGTTTGTTGCAGACGCGAAGCACAGATTTAAATTGTGACTGTGAAGACTTATTTTTTTGGTACTTAGACATCATCTTACATGTAGTAATATGAAAGAAAACATACATTTTCAGAAATACGGTTGATCAATTCAGAAGGAAATTGTATATATGTTAATAAGATCTGTTTTAAATCATATTTAATATGAGATGTCATATTGATAACTGGAAAATTATCTAACATATAAAATTGTATATCCAACTTAGTAAAATAATGTATAAGTTGGAATAGGTCAGTTAAAGAACTCTATATGGAATGCAAGAAGTTATATTTTTGCTAAAAAGTAATTAATGAAAACAAACAGTACCAGTGATCATTTTGAATTGCAGTTAAGTTGATTGGAATTCTGGATATTACAGCTATTTGAAGTGTCAGGCAAAGAGTGATTATCTAATATTCCTCTTCCCTCTTTTGGGATTTCAACACCTGTTAGCCTGCTGATTACTAGGTTTCTCAGTCTGTTCATATTTGCCAGCAACTTTAAGTAATGTCGCTTCATTAGAAGATTGTATTGGAAACTAAAGGATTGAAGTTGCAATAACAGTTTGCAGGTTATTTCACAATTGGGCTTGTTTTTAAACTGAATTTTACCTGTGGAAGATTCACAGATGCTCTGCTAAATACTCTTTCATGACGGTAATGAAATGGTACATTGATTAAAACGAAGTAGATCTGTTTTGAGAAGATAAACAGGAGAGAAAAATAAGTATTTTCTCACTTAAACGTGAACAGCAAACAGGATATTGAAGGCTAGGCACATTATATAGACAGAGAATGTAGCTTTATGTTTTGTACTAAAAATAAATTATTTGTATGTGTGTGTGTGTATGTGTGTGTTTTTCCTAAGGGACCAGGAGAACAGCTTTATTCAGATCTTTGTTAGCAAAATGAGCATTCAAGTTAAAGGACTTGGTCCATGCTTTCAGCCAGATGAAACCCACACTGTGAATTCTAGCCTCAACATTTATGTTGAGGCCCTTAATCTGAGTGACGAAGAATGGAGATATCCATGGTGAATTTAGCAGTAAGAACTGGTACTTTGCCTTTCCTGCTAGCTCACGCAAGCACAACATTCAGTATAGTTTGGCTTCTTCAAAACTGCATCATTTTCTGGCAAAATATAAAGTCAGTATACAGAAATCAATAATCATGTATTGCATGCACTGCTTGGTTGTAGTTATAAGAGCTCTGAAGCATGAAATGAAGCTTGTGTCAGTGCAGTGGAAAACAATAATCTGGCATGATTATATGTGTTACTAGTGTTCTGAGGTATGTGCATAACCAGATAATGAAACAAAAAATACTATGATATCTGCAATATGTCCTTAGAAAATGCAAACAGAAAATGTGCTTTCTGTCCATGGTGTAGCCACCTGGTGGAAGCAGGCAACAGCGCTGCATATCCCCAGGTGTAAAATGCTAGTCATCACTCTTGCTGATTCACGGGACTTTTCCTGCATTTCTAGCTTCCGAGTTTTAATTTTATGAAGTAAAACTGGCCCTAATTTTTGGTATAAGCTGTAAAATATGGCTTGATAATCATCACCATAGCTGTATTCTACCTGAAAGATTTTTGTAATTTAGTTTATGAAGCATATCCAAAGAAAAAAAAATGAGTCACAAATGTTCCTGTGTAAGTTAGGATTAACATTATATTTGTGCCGTTGAAAGTCAGTTGTTTGTAACTACATAAGCCTACATGGGCAGCCTAAAACCACTGAAGCCTTTATTAGCTGTTTCTGGGTCAACATTCTCTTGCGATTTTTAGTTGCACTGTGATAACATGATTACTGGTTGGCAATTTAGTATGTAGTGCAATGTGTCGTAGCATTTATAAAAGCACATTTGTGAAGGATGGTAGTTTTTAAATGATTTCTTCATTACCAAAACACTTAGGTTTAGATTTGTGGCTGGGGAGAATAATGTGACCCTGAGACCTCAAGACAAAATGCTGTAAGTATAAGATATTGTTAACTGACCTGCTGTGCACAGTGGGTATTGGTCAGAACTACTGTACTGCAAAAAGGCACATGGTCATGGTGATAGGATGTGGTGTTTAGTAACATGGATTATTAATAGTGATTGATAGAAGCTGAAAAACTTTTGTGGGCATGTGTTTCATTTTTCATGTTTTCAGTTCAAATGGAGATAAGATGTCTTAAGCTGTTTGGTAAGCCACAAGTGCTTGGGGAAAATATATACTTTTATACAGTATTATACATAATTTAAGTGATATAAACATAGTTCAAGGTAAATGATTGTTTTCCTTATGTGCCAATTGTTTGTAGCAGTTATATAGTATGGTTTTGGACATCAGTCATCAAATGTTTATCAAATGTTTCCTTCTATATATTCTGTGTTGCTTGATGAAAGTCAACTGACCTCTTATAGTTGGGGACTTACTTGTTTTTCAACTATTAGGGTTATTTATTTTATATGTAATTCTTTATGTATGATACCCAGATATTCTCCTTTGGTCTTGTTTTCAGCCTTCCTTTTTTCAGAAGTCGTTAATTTTGTAATGTTTTTAAAAAAATGTTTTATATTTCCAGAGCTTATTTTAAAAATGATTTGGTTAATGTGTAATTTGATCAGAAAATAGTGTGCATAAAAAACACATTATAATCTTTATATTTTGCATTTTGAGTATTTATAGACATTGTATGTTGGAGAGTAGAATTTGGGATCCTGTTAGGTGATGGCTTATTTCCATACATGTTTTGAACTTGATCCTTGCTTCTTTATCTTACAGTCGTTTGAAGTGAAAACCAAAGAACTAGGAGGTGGAGGCAGCAGTGAGTTAAAAGGTGTTAAAGAGATCAGTACACACTGAGAGTCTGCGGATGTAGTGGCCAAAAGTGGTGCAGGGGTGGGGGTGCAGTGCTGGTGGTTGGGAGGGCAGGGTCAGGGAGTCTGGGGTTGGAAGCTGGGAGACAGTGATGGCTCTAATAATCTCTTTAACACTTTATGGTCCAGACTCTAAAGCAAATTACCTGAGGTCTTTACCTAGTGACCATTTCCAAAGGCTGGCCAGTCCTACAAAAGAGGTGCTGGTGCTGGTCCTGGTCACTTGCCTCCATTTTTCCTCCCAATTAACTAAAACATGACTCTCTCAAATTGTGATTTAAGTGCACTTTAAATATTGTAAACCACAAATTAAGGCCCAATAATAAAATGTTTCCACATGAGTAATGTTATCTAATTGGTCAGGTACATGATTTAGATAATCAAGATAGCAATGGAACTATAAAATAAAACTGTGTGTGTTTGGCTAACATATTTGATGTATTTGAGTGAGAAGTTGTGTTTCCGAGCAGTCTGTTGTGAACCATCTTCCCTCTTCTATAGCTATGGTCATTCAAGGCAGACATGGTGTTTTACGTAAGTTGATCACCATGTGATGTGTCAGGCATAGTTATACTGAAGAATTGTTGTTTCCTCAAACTCTTGAATTTTAAATCTACAATAAAAGGTTTCTGTGTGGTCTTCTCTGGCCTTTTTTTCTTCCTGTATATTGGTTTCCTGAGACCTTGTTTAGTCTGATTGCAGTAATTTTGACTTCCAGCTCTTCTCTGTCAATCAAACCCATATGAATTCTTCCCTATGGGCCACTTTTCCAAGCACTTCAGAAATACCAACTCATTTAATCCTCACAACAACCCTTTGAAGTAGGTACTATTATCCCCATTTTATAAATGAGGAAACTGATATGATCTCTTTCTGTTATGTTAACCCAAAGGTACACAAAATATACCAGAATCCTGGCTTTGTGTCAAGGAATGCAGCAAGCTTTATTTTCTATTTACTGATATCTACTAAGTGTAGAAATAATGACACTAATTATTATGCTTGGGCTTTCCTCCCCCATCTTATATTTTCTTTTTGCTAAAACTAAAACCTAAAGTCATAAAACAAGAAGCATTTCTTCATAGCACATTGTGACATGTACCAGTATTTTTTTCTGTACATAGAAACTAGAATAATTTATGAAAAAGATATTTTCCGAAGGTGGTTGTTCTTTAATTTATTATTTGTATTCATATATTTAAAGAATATAGTCAGCCTTGCATAGCTGCAGATTCTATCAATTATGGATTGGAAATATTTGGAAAAAAATAACAATACAATGATAAAAAAAAATACAAATAAGAAACCCAGTCTAAGAACTATTTACATGATATTTACATTGTATTAGGTATTATAAGTAATCTACAGATGATTTAAAGTACATGGCAGGATGTACATAGGTTACATGCAAATACTATGCCATGTTATACCAGGGACTTGAGCATCCTCAGATTTTGGTATCCTTGGGGGTCCTGAAGCCAACCCCCCTGCAGATATTGAGGGGTGACTACATATTTTCTGTGGTATTGGCCGTGCTATATACATGTAAATCTATCTTGGAAATGTTGATCCATTTGCATTGCCTCACGGGGTTATCCTCAATCTGGGCTCACCTTCTCTTCCCTAGGCTACCTCTTACATGTGCTAAGGACTAAGTGATACTCCCTTCTCACTCTCTCCCAGTGGAACTCTGTGCATGTCCCTCCTCTGAAATAACACATGTTCTTACTGTCTCCATAGAAGAATGAGTAAGCATTTTAATTTCAGGAGCCTTATTTAAGCTATGTGAAAAGTAGTACTAAATAAGAGACAGGTGTTCATAAAAGCAAGTGAGTAAACATAGTTCTGTAGGTTCATTTAATAGTAAATTTTGTAATAACTACTATTTATTAAGCATTTACTTGGTGCCAAGTATGCTATTAAGTATTCCACACAAGCTGTCTCTTTTGATCATCACCATAATTCTTGTTTCCTTATCTATAAAAGGCTAATAAATAGCTTATCCAAGATGGTACAGAGTTGGTAGATTTAAAAACATGATTTGTGTGGATAAACCACAATCTGAATTTGACTATGATTGCATTGTTAATTACCAGCAGACAAAGAATGCCTTCGTGCTGCAGTGAAGATGCTTTTGGGATTATGTTACTTTGGAAAGAGTGGCAGTTGAGGACTGCCTGGTGGAGCAAATTCAGAGTGGCAGGTATGGATGGCTGAGAAGGAGGAGGTAGTTCTCTGGAGGTAGCCAAGAAAAAGACATTGTTGTTTACAATTATTGCTGCAGACCTCAGATGGGCTTTTGGAGTAGAAGGAGGGAGAGAACCCCTATCCTCAAGTCGAATTTTGGAAAAAAACCCAACAAAATTAAATGGAGTTATTTTCTGTCTCCTGAATTTGTGTTTTGTTTTATACTGTGTTCCGGATTGGAAATGAACAAGGGCAAGGGCTACCTGAGTGGTATAGGATGAAATGAAATGAAAAGTAACTCAATAAATGTCATATACCGCAGGCTAAATTCTCTGAGGGTCAGAGCAACATGCTCTTTGTTACAGTGGGAGATTTCCTTGTTTTAGGATGCTGAAGGTCTGGAGCGTGGTATAAGGGATGAAGTTAGAAGTTTGGAAAGATGTTTTCATTTGGGTCATTCCCCTGCATGGCGTGGGGTTTTCCTGGAATTCCTGGTGCATACTTTTCTTGATAACTCCTGGGGGAAAAAAGGAATAAGAGACTTAGAATCTTAATACTATGGAATAAAACCACTTTTATGATCATCTAATTATTTAGATCACTATGACCTTTTTTTTTTTTTTTTTTTTTTTAATGTTCAATGCCAATATGAGAAGCCAGACATCCTGGATTTGAATACTGGCTCTGCCACCTTTTAGTGATATGACCTTGAGGTAGCTGCTTAATCTCTCTGTGCCTTCATTTCATTACTGCAATGGACAGCTTTCTTATGTGCCCTCCAAATTCGTATGTTGAAATTCTAACCCCCAAGGTGATCATATTAGGAGGTAGGGCCTTTGGGAGGTGATTAGGCCATGAGGGTGGAACCCTCATAAATAGTATTAGTGCCCTTATAAAAGAGACCCCAGAGAGGTCATTGGCCCCTTCTGCCATGTGAGAACACAGTGAGAAGGCACCATCTGTAAACCAATAAGTGGTCTTTTACCAGATACCTAATCTGCCAGCACCTTAATCCTGGACTTCCCAGTTCCCAGAACAGTAATAAAGAAATTTCTGTTGTTTATAAGCCATTCAGCATATGGTATTTTGTTATAGCAATCTGAACAAACTAAGACAATTACGTTTAAAGCGGAGACAATAATATTACTTCACTTGGTGATTGTAAGGATTAAATGAATTAACATTTCTAATGTAATTAATAGTTATTAAGGGTAAGTTTTGTGTGGAGAAAGGAAAATTAATATTTAATTTATTTCAGGTAGAAACAAAAATCTCATTTTCTTTGGGCCTTTAAGTTCAACTTGCATATCTTAATGCTCTGTTTATATATCTGGCGAATATGAGCAATCATCTTCACTTTTTCTTTGACTAAACTTTAATTCAAATTGAACATACTGGATTTCTTAAATTATCAGCCTCATTTATGAACTTAAATTTCAAACCTTAAATATTGTAAATTGCACATGTTACTTTAATTATTGATTGTTCTATTTAGATAAATCATATGCTTATTGGGCAAATTTATGACTCAAGTAAGTAAAACCTTACCAAATACTTAGGTGAAGTTCCTTTGAATATTTTGTCACTTACAAAATTAATATTGTATAGACATAGTCAAATACTCCTAAACATTTCAATCAAAATAAATCTTATCTAAAATCTATTACACATTTTGAACTAGAATCACAAGGCTCATCTGTCAGTTTGATGTCAGATTCTTTTAAATTGTGCACAGGCTGTTCCAATTAATATAAGACATATTTCTAAACTTTTCTAAAAAGTAATAATACAAGTCTGATTTTCCTCATCTCTACATTTAATTCTAAACCTTCTCTAGATGGGAGTTAGTTACCCACTAGAAGGAAGTTTATAATCTCAGATAAACTAACTGAAGGTGCCATTCTAGGTGAACTTTAGTTATCTTACCATCCCATATTGATTTGAAATTGCTGTCTGACCATTTTTGAATTAAAATATGGTTGCTTATTGATCACTCATTTAAGGCTTGAATGCTGCAACTGGATGGCACACATTCTGGAGAATTCTTCCTATGACATAGATGGACAGGCTTGGCCCTCCTGTGTAGTCATCATAACAATAGGAGACTCCAAACCCTTCTTTTCAGATAGTGTTGGTTTTTTAATCCTTAGACCAGTGCTGTCCAGTATGTACTTCTAAGTTATGGGTAGTGATATTAAAAAGTAAGATTTGGCCAGGTGCGTGACTCACACCTGGAGGCCGAAGCAGGAAGATCACTTGAGGCCAGGAGTTCAAGACCAGCTTGGGCAACATAGTGAGATTTCCACCTCTACAAAAAATGCTAAAATTAGCTGGGCACAGTGGTGCGCATGTGTAGTCCCAGCTGCTCTGAAGGCTGAGGTAGGATGCAGGAGGATTGCTTGAGCTCAGGAATTCAGGTTTCCATGAGCCATGATTATTCCACTGCACTCCAGTATGGCGCGAGACTCTGCCCCTTAAAAAAAAGAGAGAAAGTAAAAAGTAATTATTTTTAGTAGTAGATTTTATTTAACCTAATATATCAAAATTACCATAATTTCAACATGTAATCAATAAAAAAATTATTAATGAGATATTAAACATTTTCATTTTGCACAAACTATTTGGAATCTGGTGTGCATTTTACACTTAGAGAACATCTCAATTTGGATGGTAAATTTTTAGCAATTAAAGTGAGGCCGGGCATGGTGGCTCATTCCTGTAATCCCAGCACTTCGGAAGGCTGAAGTGGACAGATCACCTGAGGTTGGGAGTTTGAGACCAGACTGGCCAACGTGGTGAAACCCCGTCTCCACTAAAAATACAAAAATTAGCTAGACCTGGTGGCGCGTGCCTGTAGTCTCAACTACTCAGGAAGCCGAGGCAGGACAATCGCTTGAATCTGGGAGGCGGAGGTTGCAGTGAGCCAAGATTGCACCACTGCACTCCAGCCTGTGCAACAGGAGGAGACTCCGTCTCAAAAAAAAAGGAAAAAGAAAAAAAAAGAAAAGAAATGTGGTCTTACCAAAAGAGTAATGTTGTATTTGCAGGAAAAATATTTTTCATTGGTTCAGTTTCTAAATTTAAGTTAATTGAAATTAAATGCGATGTAGATTTCAGCTTCTTAGTTGCACCAGCCACATTTCAAGTGCTCAATAGCCAAACATGACTAGTGGCTGCCATGTTGAATAGTATAGTCCTAGACTTGATTCAGAGTCACTCCTCACCCTGTTTTTCATTGTTATGGAGTCCCTTGTTGTTATGATGACTATACAGGAGGGCCAAGCCTGTCTGTCTATATCAGCTTTAGGCTTTGCCCACCAATATTTGAGATATCTTCTTTCATTCTGTTGGATTCTTCATTTCCCTTGCTCACAGTTATGTTAGTCGTTTTAATGACATCTCTTGGTTTGAAAGGCATTTTAATGTGATTTCATTAGATCCAAATATTCTATACTTTTACCTATTTTTCTGAGTGACTTCTCCAACAATGTTTTTTTGATTTGTTTACAACAGTTGTACTTCCAAAGGTAGTGCAGTGGGGTAGGCTTATGCCATCTTTGTTTCTTCATAGGTAGTTTGCCATTTAGATAGGATTATGAAGACTGAACTGTGATCTAAGCATGAGCTCGTAATGCTGGCTGGCAGCCCCACTCCTTTTTTCTAGTCTGTTCATTATTCTTCTGTCCTGGACAAACAAAATCCAAATAAACAAGAATATTAGCAGAGATAAATAAAATTGAGATAATTAAAATAATGCAAATGAGTGGATGAGTACCTTAGATTAAAAGGTAAGGTAACATTTAAATAGGGATTTGAGTGACAAGAGAAGATCTGCTCAAGAGCAGAGCATTTCAGACAGAATCAGTCAGTGCAAAGGCCCTGAGGCAGAGAGAGAAGGCAGGAGAGTCATATGAAATGAGGTTAGAAAGAAAAGGGGTGGCCAGATTGCTCCAGACTTTGTTATTCATGGTAAGGACTTGAGTTTTATTCTATGTGGAATAGGAAGCCATTGGAGGACTTTTTGTAGAGGTGGTCCGGGAAAGATGGGAGTAATTTGGTTAACATTTTAGAAATATTATTCCATGTAGAGAACGAATCTACATGGAAGATGTAAGGGGACAAGATTGGTACCAGGGAGACTTGTTAGGAGCCAATTTCAATAGTTCAGGTGAGAGATGGTGTATTTACCACAATTTTAATTTTACATTTATTTATGTGATAGATTTATACCATCCTCAGTAGACTGTAAGCTCCAACAGGGCAGAAACAATGTCTTTTTTTTTTTTTTTTTTGCCTAAAGTTGTAATCCCAGTGTAGTATTCCCAGATGTAGTCCCCGTATGTTGACTTAACTGTCAATTCAGCATTTTCCATATTTCACACATAGAAGATATGTGTATGTATCATGACCAAATAAATTACTATAGCTAGCAGGAAAGTATTCCTAAAGTCAGAATATCAAGGCCTTTATTCAGATGTTCAGATTAGAGTTGGAAGTCCTTCACTCTGATTCTGACAGTGAAATGACTTACAAACCACTTATTAACAAGTAGAAGATATTTTCACAGGAAATCAGAACATTTGATGATCCCAAAAGATAGCACATTAGTTATAACCATATGATGTCACTGAAACTTTTGAAATTGTTATGATCTCTTAATCATGATAATGTATGGATAGAAAATTTACTCAGCAATGTATCTTACATTGAATATATACAAAAGATGTTTAAAAATAATACATCTTGCTATGATTCGTTTGAGATAGATATCACTTATCATAATGGGGTACTAGAAATGCGCTATGCTGTTGATACAGTTTTGGTGAGTGAGTGTATTAGTCCATTCTCACGTTGTTATAAGGAACTACTTGAGAGTGGGTAATTTATGAAGAAAAGAGATTTAATTGAGTCACAGTTCTGCAGGCTGTGCAGGAAGCATGGCTGGGGAGGCCTCAGGAAACTTAACAATCATGGCACAAGGCGAAGGTTAAGGAGACACATTTTACATGGCCAGAGCAGGAAGGAGGAAGAGAGATGGGAGAGGTGCCACACACTTTCAAAGAACCAGATCTCCTGAGAACTCTGTCACGAGACAGCACTATGGGTATGGTGCTAAACCATTAGAAGCCTCCTCTTTATCTAATCACCTACCACCAGGCCCCACCTGCAACTTTGGGAATTAAAATTCAACATGAGATTTTGGTGGGGACACAGAGCCAAACCATATCAGTAAGGAACTAGCATCATAGAAAAATTAATGTTTTCCTTTTCTCTGTCTTTATAGACAATGATGGAAGAATTAGAAATCCTTAAACAGCTTTATGTAGACAAATGGACACATAATTAGGAGAAGCTTAAAGCATTTTAGAACTCAGGATAATATCTCTGTTGAGATTCAGTTATTCTTTGATCTGCAGTAAATTTAAATGATCGTGGTTGGTCTATAAATATAAATTTTTCTTTCACAGACAGTTTTAAAAGGGGAAAATTTAGATAGCTCTTGTAAAAATCTCACATTGTAGAGTAGGAAATTTCTTAAGTAACACTGTGCTAGGCTCTATTGACTCAAAGATGAACAAATCAAGTGTAGCCCTACCCTGCTGATGCGAACAGAAGAAATTACAGGTAAGTGTCTGGTCGTTACACAAGTGTGTATCATGATAGGGCATATATATGATGCCTGTGGGATCTGTAGGAGAGGCATCCAAGCAAGATTTGGGATTTGGGAATAATTGATGTCTATACTGGATGAAGGATGACCCAGGAAAGCAGGCAAATATGGGACAGTTTGAGGTGGTATGAGTGGGTAAAAGAGCTATAAAGAGGGAACTGGGCATCGTAAAAGCTTAGAATCCATTTGAGATAATATGGCTTCTTTTGGAGAGTAAAAAGAACTGGGGAGGGGATGGAGTGGGGTCGGGGAGGAGAAAGGAGTAAGAGATGTGGCTGGTGAGGTAGACAGAGGCCAGATGAGGAAGACGGTAAAATATTTTAAGCAGGGGAGTAAATGATCAGATTTGAGTTTTAGAAAATCTCTCATGGTGTTACATGTAGACTTTTCACAATCACAACATTACCTGTTTTGTGTTGTATGTATCCTGTATAGACATAGGAAGCATTACTTTTATTTTTAGATACACTTGTTATTGAAGGTTAACGTACATATAGGAAAGTGCACGAATCATAAGGATATACAGCTTTCATGCATTTTCAAGTGAGTCCCCTGTGTAACTACCTACTCACATCAAAAAATAGAAGATTACTATCACCCCCAAATCCTTCCTTTGCCTTTTTTTCAGTTATTACCTGCCCCCAAAGGTGACCCATAGTCTGAATTCTAACACTGTTGATTAGTTTTGCCCGTTTTAGAACTTTATACAAATGGAATCAGGCAGTGTGTACTTTATGTGTGTTTGTATGATAGCTTTCACCAACTATTTGGGATATTCATCCTTGCTGCTGGATGTAGTAATAGTTTGTTTTTTGTCTCTGTCATTTTGGTATAGTATTTCATTGTTGCCTGTAGCACACTTTTTAAAATCGTACTGTTCATAGACATTTGGGATGTTCCCATTTTCAGCTATTACAAATAGTGCTGCTACAAACATTCTCATACATGTGTATGTGAGCAATTCTGTTGTGCATCTCTGTAGAAGTAGAAAGGTCATGGGTTATATGTATGATTTAGCTGTGATATTGCTATCAAACTTTTGCCAAACAGTTGTCCAGGTGGTTATATCAGTGACATTCTCAACATCAGTGTACGAAATTTCTAGTTGTTTCTCATTCTTGCTCATAGTTGTATTGCCATAGTGGCAGATGAAAAATGGTACCTCACTGCAGTTTTTGTTTGTACTTTCCTAATAAGTGATGTTGAGCATTTTTTCATGTTTTATTAGCCATTTGGATAGCCTCTTTGATGAAATGCCAGTTCAAATATTTTTGTCCATTAAAAAAGATTGTCTTTTTCTTACTGATTTTTATGGAGTTCTTTATATTTTCTAGATAGAAGTCCTTTGTGTGATATATTTGTTGTGGAATTCTTCCACACTATAGCTTGCTTTTAACTCTTATAATTTTTCAATCAGAAGCGTTTAATTTTAATGAACTCATTTATATATATTTTCTTTTAATGTTAGTGCTTTTTGTGTCTTAAGAATTTTTTGCCTGCTCCAAGATCATGAAGATATTCTCCTATGCTACCAAGAAGTTTTATTGTTTTACTTTTCACATTTAGATTTATAACTCCTTTGAATTGATTTTTGTGTATGGTGTGAGGTAAGGGTCAAAATGATTTTTATCTATATAAATATCTTGTTGACCCAGCATTATTTATTGAAAGGATTATTCCTTCTCCATTAAATTGCAGTGGCATCCTTTTCATAAAAATAAGTAATCATATGCTTATGAATCTCTGTCTGGATTCTGTATTTTGTCCTTATGATGCATTTGTCTAATAAAGTGCCTTACATAATCCCAGCACTTTGGGAGGCCAAGGTGGGTGGATCACTTGAGGTCAGGAGTTTGAGACCAGCCTGGCCAACATGGTGAAACCCCGTCTCTACTAAAAATACAAAAATTAGCCAGGTGTGGTGGTTCACACCTGTAATCCCAGCTACTTGGGTGGCTGAGGCATGTGAATTGCTTAAACCCAGGAGGCAGAGGTTATAGTGAGCCAAGATTGCATCACTGCACTCCAGCCTGGGCGACAAGAGCAAGACTCCATCTCAAAAAAACAAAAACAAAAACAAAAAAGCATCTTACATTGATGTAATCCTGATATCAGGTAGTATAAGTTCTTCAGTTTTGTTTTTTGTCTTGATTTTCTTTTAGCCCATTTTTAGTGTTTGGCATTTACATACAGATTTTAGGATCATCCTGTCAGTTTCCACAAACAACCTGATAGATTTTGATCGGAATTTGCATTGACTCTGTAGATCAATTTGGGAGAGTTGACATTTTTGTAATATTGAGTCTTCTAATCAATGAACACAATATAGCTCTCCATTTGTTGTCTTTAATTTCTCTAAGTAATGTTTGGAAGTTCTCTCTGTAGTATTCTTGTACTTCTTTCATTAGATTTGTTCTTTTTATTGTTATTGCAAATGCCATCTTTTAAAATTTCACCTTGTAATTTTTTGTTTCTTGTGTATATAAATACATTTTTGTATCTTGACCTTGATTCCAGGGATTTTGCTGTATTCAGTTCTTAATCTTAATAACTTATTTGTAGAATTATTTGGATTTTCTAAGAGCTTTGTTTCTTTCTTGTCTGATTCTTATCTCTTTCACTTTTTTTATTGCCTCATTGCTCTATCTAGGACCTCAATTATAATTTTGAATAGAAATGATGATAGTATGTACTTTGTCTTATTCCCAATTTCAGGGGGAAAGCATTCAATATTTAAAATACGGCTCTTGCTTAGAAGTGTTGAAACCTTTTTATCGATTAAGAAAATTCTCATTTCTAATTAATGGTTATTTTAATCATGAACATGTGTTGAGTTTTAGCAAATGATTTTCTGCATTTATTGAGATGATCATATGATTTGTTTCTCCTTTATTTTGTCAATATGGTAATCACATTTTTAAAAATGTTAGAACAGTTTTGCGTTTCTATCATAAATTCAGCTGATGTGCTATTATTTTAGTGTTTTGTTGGACTCAGTTTGGTGATATTTTGTTTAAGAATTTGTTTAGGAGAGAGATTGGTGTAAGTATCTGAATAGTGCCTCCCTTATCATTCTTGATATTTACGATCTGTGCCTTTCTTCCCCCCTTGCCTGGGGTTTATCAAATTTATTATTTTATCAGTGAATACTTTGACTTTTTTTTTTGCTATTGTATGCTAATTTTCTAATTTATTAATTTCTGTTCATAGTTAGTACTTTCCTAATATTTTTGGCTTTGGGTTTTCTGTTTTTTCTAACTTTGTGAAAATGATACTTAGATTATTGATTTTCAACTTTTCTAACATATGCATTCAAAGCTCTGCATTTTCCTTAAGCATGGCTTTAATAGTATCCTCTTAAATTCTGTCACATTTTTTCTGCTCAAAATATTTAAAAATAGCCATGTGTTTTTTTCTTTGACCACAAGTTATTAGACATTTATTGCTTAATTTACAATGGTTTAGGATATTCTAAAAATCTTGTTGATTTCTAGCTTAATCCAGCTATTGTCAAAGAACATGCTATTAACATTTTAGTCTTTTGATATTTTTGAGACTATTCTTATGGCCTGGATATGATCATTTTTGCTGAGTGATAGACATGCACTTGAATAGACTATACAACATATTCTGTAGTTGTAGTTGCAGAATTTGGTGCACATAGATTGGGTCAAATTCATTAATTGTATTGATCAAAGTTTCTATCTACAGTTTTTCAGTCTGCTTATTCTGTCAGTTATTGGGATGGATAAGCAAAATTTCTCACTGTGATGATGAATTTTTCTACTTTTCATTCTGTCAGTTTTTAAATATATATTTTGAGGATATGTTATTAAATACATACAAACTTATAATTGTTATAATTCCTTGGTGTATTGTACCCCTTTCGTCTCTGTACCTCTCATAATGGTTCTTGACTTACTGTTTACAGGTCTTATAGTAGTATATACCAACTCTCCTTTGTTAGTTGGTTAGTGTTGCATGGTATATCTTTTTATATACTTTAAATTTCCTGACTCTATTTTTAGTTGTTTGTTTTATAAGCCGCATATAGCTGGCTTTTGTTTACTTATCTCACCTGACAATCTTTGGAGCAGCTAATAGTTCATTTACATGTAAAGTACTTGATAATATAATTGAGTTTAAACTTCCCATTGTACTATTTGTTTTCTAACTGTCATATCTGTTCTTTGTTCTTCTTCTTTCTTGCTTTTAAAAAAATTAATAAAGCAATTTTAATTCAGTTTTCTTCTCTCTTTTCTTGATAGTTATACGTTGTGTTTTACTCTTTTGGCAGTTATCCTAGAGATTATAGCATCTATTTTCACTTATGAATATACTTTAAATTAGTATTTTAATCCTTCCGTGATGATGTAGTGTTATTAGAATACTTTGACTCTATAAACCCCTTCCTCTTTTTGGAATGGTTGTATCATTTTAATTCCACACATGAATAAAATAACCTGAATCATTATTATTGCTGTTTTATACAGTATTTATTTATATTTATCATTTATTTTCATTCCTTCATGTAAGTCTGTGTTTCCCTTTGGGATTATTTTCTTTTTGCTGAAAGAACTCCCTTTAGTATTTCTATTTTTACCTGTTTGAAAGTATTTTGTCTTAATTTTTGAAGCATATTTTTGCTGCATGTAGAATTCTAGATTGACAGTTTCTTTCAGTACTTTAAAGGTGTAATTTCATTGTCCTCTGTTTTCCATTATTTTTGTTGAGAAATCGGCTGTCAGTCTCACTTTAGTCCTTTAGAGGTGATGTGCCTTTTTCCTCTGTGTGTTAAAATTTTTTTCTTTGTCTTTGGTATTGAGGAGTTCTATTGTGATGTGCTTGAGGCACTTTTTCTTTACTATTTATCTTGTTTGAGGATCATAGAGGTTCTTGAATCAGTTTTAGAATATTCTTTAATTACAAATTTTTTTTTTTTTGAGACAAAATCTTGCTCTGTGGCCCAGGCTGGAGTGAAGTGGTGTGATCTCAGCTCACTGCAACCTCTGCCTCCTGGGCTCAGGTGATCCTCCTTCCTCAGCCTTCTGAGTAGCTGGGACTGTCTACATGTGCCACCACACCTGGCTGATTTTTTTTATTTTCAGTAGAGATAAGATTTTACCATTTTGGCCAGGCTGATCTCAAACTCCTGACCTCAACTGATCCACCTGCCTCAGCCTACCAGAGTGCTGGGATTACAGGTGTGAGCCACCACCCCTGGCCAGTTTTAGAATATTCTTAGCAGCTGTCTCATCAAATAGTATTTCTTCTGGTCTGATCACTTTCCTCCCCTCCTAGAAGTACAATTTTATATCCTTTAGATCTTTCACCCTGTTCTATTTGACTCCTAAACTCTTTTTCCTATTTTCCATTGTATTTTTTCCTCTTTAGTTTGGAAATTTTCTAATGACATATGTTTCAATTCACTAATGTTCTCATCTTCTGTTCTTATTTTTATTTTATTTTGTTAGGGCTTTATGGAAGTATAACTTATACATCATAAAATTCAGCCATTGCAGGTGTAGCATTCAATGATGTTAGTTAAATTCACAGAGTTCTGCAACCAGAGAAAGAAAATCTTACCTTATTCTTTGTCTTTTCTGAAATTCTTATTTGGTAGATTAGTAGATACAAACAGACCTGATAGAGCTATAATTATTTAATTACATTCAGGGAATATCAGGGAATACTAATGGCTACCTTATCTAAATGGTGAAAGTAGTTTCTAAATTATAAAGTACTATTAATATATACTTTTACTCATCCAAATAAAAAATTATATTTAATAACATATATATCTAAACCCTTGGTAAAAATAAAATGCTAAAATGCTATACAATGTAAGGTGTTATTACCATGTGCGTAGAGGTGGTTCCTGCTGGTTTTTTTTTTTTTCTTTTTTTAGAAATAGGGTCTCACTATGTTGTCCAAGTTGTTCTTGAACTGCTGGGCTCAAGTGATCCTCTTGCCTCAGCCTTCCAAAGTGATAGCATTAGAGGCCTGAGCCACTGTGCCTGGCTGAAGTCTATGTTTTTTTGATGGAGATATAAAAATAGGACTTTTTTTTTTTTTTTAGCAGTAAATCATGTAGGCTACTGGGTAAGTGAATATTGAGGTGCTAGTAAAACTCTGTACCATTGGTACTTACCTTACTGCCTTAGAACTCCTATATTTTGCATACATGCCTGTCCCCCCCTGTGAATTACAAATTTTTTGAGGAAGGTAACAATGTCTTGCTCATTGTTAGTATCGTTGTATGGTACCTCGAACATGGGACGTATTCAACAAATGTTTGCTAAGTGAATGAAGTTTTGCAGCCAACACTTTAAAAAATGATAAGACATATTTTATTCAGTACTACTTCAGCAGGGGAGAGACCTCAGCGTTACCAGAGCTTAACTGAACTGAACAAAAGACAGGAGCCCTTTTAAATGCTGGGATATACTAAACAAAAGGTACCAAAAGACATTAAGGGTGATTTGTGTGTGTAGTTAGGCAATGTGGGTTTGTTAATTGGTGTTTATCTGGAGAAGCAATTGGTTCTTGTGTCTTTAGGACAGGAAATATAGCTTTGCAATTTGGGACAAGATGCCCACCAGCTAGGCTCTTGCCCTCCTACAAGAACTGGGCAACAGGAGAGGTATCTCTCTGGATGTTTACGTTTCAAAGAGGTGGCTCCCAGGTCCTTGAGGAGCTGTTTCTGAGTAGTAGAGGATTTACATCTCAAAGGTACAAGGAAAAGATTTACAGTTGCAAGCTTTCAAGCTTTTAAACGCTCTAGAAAAGGAAGGTCAGGGACCTATTATCAGGTGTTGGCTAGAATGAACAGAAAGTTATTTTGGCTTTAGAAATAATTTGAGAAGGCTCTGAGCTTTCTCAGCTAGGCATGTTCAGGAGGTGGTGATGTCATCGTAGGGACATGGCCTTGAGCTGATAGAACCTGAGCTAGTGTTTGTTCAAATGTCTTAGTATGGAGGGTTGATGAAATGGGTTGTGCTGAAAGTTGCAGTTTGTATAGGCCAAAGTGGAGGCCTAGTTGAAAAGAGGACTCAGAGGAGCCTGACTAAAGTTTGGTCAAGGAGAGGGTCTTTGTCAATAATGCAGGGCAAGGAAAGGTAATTTATGCATGGAAATTCAGGATGAAACCAGAAATGGGGTGGAAATCAAGCATACCTATAAGAATTTAACGTCCAGCACTGGCCAAGAAAGAACTAGTGTTTAGTTAACCAGGTCTGCTATATCTGTTATTTCTACTTAATCATTTCAATACACCTGTGAGGTCAGTACTGTCTGTATGTTACAATCAAGAGACAGCAGCACAGATATTTTAAATAACATGTTCAGGGTCATATAGTTAGTGATCAGTGGAGTTGGGATTCCAACTCAGATTTTTTTTACTTCAAATGACTCTGATCATCAGTATTTATTTTAATATTGTTATATAGCAATTTGCTTTCCTCAGAAGTGATTTACATTAATAACAGTTAAGATTGCTAAGCTGCTTACTAAGTGGCTGATCCTAAGAAGAACATTTAGCCAGGCTTAATAAACATTGAGGAGTGAGAACATAAGAGTGTTAGTAGAGCTTTGCTTTCTTAGGGTGGAAATGCCCTCAGTTGTCACTTGAATTCCTGCTAACACCCCAATACATGTGGAAAGGTTACTCTTAATTATATATGATATATATAATGATCTATATATATAATGATCACCCTATAATGTTGGAGCTGGAAGGTCTTTAGCCATCAAGCCCAGAATCTTAATTTCTCAGATAAAAAAGCCATGACCCAGAAAGTTTAAGTGATTTACCCAAGTGATTTACTCAAGATCTCAGTCTGTGCATTAGAGAGAGCTGGGCTTGATTTAGCCAAAAATTATTGTGGCCCACTTTGGGGATTTACCCTCAGATGTTGTCATCACAAAATGTATCAAACGTGAAACTGCCACTTCGTTGCCAGTGCATTCTTTTAGCAAATAACCTTAAACGTTGGAATTGCCCTTATGGGGAGATGATGGTACCTCAGCAGTGCCCCTCAGAGCCCAATCAGGTGATTTTGCAGAGCTTTCTGTTTTAAACACTTCTGTCTAAAGTGTTTAGTATGATGCTATAGGTCAGGCAAAAATATAGTAACAGCAACATGACAACAACAACAAAACAACCGACGTGGATAAACAAACGAACCTTAAAAATTTTTTGTCACTACAATGTTTTAACAATTTCAAAGATTGACATAGACCTCTTCCCTTACTTATGTTAATACCTATTAGTTTATGCTGTTTTTAGTGTTAAACGGTAAAATGTTTATTCCCTTGTTATAGTCCATTACTGCTGTGCCTTAATTTCATCTTGACAGTTTTCCTCTGCCTTTTTGGCATCCCATTCATTCTGATTACACCAGTGAATCTGTTACCAGAAAGGGGTCCCAACCAGACCTCAAGAGAGGGTTCTTGGATCTTGTGCAAGAAAGAATTTGAGGTGAGTCCACAGAGTAAAGTGAAAACAAGTACTTTAAGAAAGTAAAGGAATTAAAGGGTGGCTATTTCATAGACAGACTAGGGCATTCTCAGAAGCAAGAGGAGAAACACGTCTGCCTTAGGTACAGTGCTTATTTCTATATAACAAAGGAAAAAGTCATGGGGAGATGTACTTTACTGCAAGGGTTTGTGACAAAGTATTGTTAATCTTTGTGTAACTACTTTGGAAAGAATCTATATTATCTTTAAAGCAAAATATTATTATTATTATTATTATTATTATTTTTTGAGATGGAGTCCCACTCTGTTGCCCAGGCTAGAGTGCAATGGCACGATCTCAACTCACTGCAACCTCTGCCTCCTAGGTTGAAGCAATTCTCCTGCCTCAGCCTCCTGAGCAGCTGGGACTACAGGCATGTGCATTATTACGCCTGGCTAATTTTTATATTTTTAGTAGAAACGGGGTTTCACCATGTTGACCAGGCTAGTCTCAAACTCCTGACCTCAGGTGATCCACCTGCCTTGATCTCCCAAAGTGTTAAGATTCCAGGCATGAGCCACCGTGCCTGACTGCAAAACTTATTCTTAAACTAAGAATGCTTTTGTTCATAAGAGATTGGGACATCAGCACATTTCCTGGGTCTGTTATTTCCTGGGTTTGTTATGTCCTGGGTCTATTCAGTAAACATTACTCACTTCTTCCCTTAACTGTAAATATCCTATGACTAAAAAGTCTAGCCTCCTGGGAATGCAGCACAGTAGGTCTCAGCCTCATTTTACCCAGCCCTAATTCAAGATGGAGTCACTCTGGTTTGAATGCCTCTGGCACATTTCCCGCCTCCCATTTATAAGGGGAGCCTTAATCCTAAAGGTTGCAGAGGGATAGAAATTTATCTTCTGTAGCTTCTTCAGGCTGAACAGGGGCTATGATGTTCCTGCCTAACAATATTTAGGGTCTCTTGTATTTAGAGTTGGGAGGAGTTTAGTCAGAAAGTGTTAGTATGGTGAAGATCATTCAAAACTCGGAGTCCTGATGAAAGATGATACCTGGAAGATTAATAAGTATTTAAGAAAACACTGAATAAGCTTCTTCTAAATTATAGACAAAGAGTACCACAGCAATATATTCTAGAACTGTAAAGCGAAATCAGTAAAATTATCTCAAATAAACTAAATAAGACAGCTTTCTATGAACTGGGGAATTGTGGGAACCAAGGTGATATGGGGTTGCTAGCTGATTTCATTATGTGTGCAGAATTAGAATATTAATTCAGATTTTTATGTTACTTATCCCGCTTGTTTCTTTTGAGCAGCAACCAGAGATCACTGGTTGGTTCACAGGAATAAGCAGGGTCAGTCTAAATTGCAGAAAAAACTCAAAAACAATGGACGAGACTAGAGTCTAATAACAGGTGTTCCATAGTTTGTGAAACGTAATTTTTCTATCTCCAGTCCCTATTTTTATTAAAACAAACCATGGTAGGACTGATTTGTTTGCAAAATAAATTTTAGTCTTATTGTATGTGGCCTGGTTGTTTGTATAAAGTGAAGCAAGAATAATAATTTGCCATATAGTGTCTTTTGACTTTGATGGAACTGTGTTCTATAATCTAATCTTAGGTTAGACTTTTTAAAGCCTTGAGACCAGTCATGGATTTATATGTGCAAATATGAGCTGGGTAAGTTTCTCTCCTCTGGGGGGTCCCAAGATATTTGGGGCCCCAGGGCCTGTCAGAAAGTGACATTCTTTACTTACCACAGGTCAGGAGCCCTGTACAAGGCTCAAGAGTCCTGTACAAGGCTCAAGATATGAGGTCAGTTTTCTTAGGGGCTTTAATTGGCTCTATAAATGAATTTTGATTCCTTAAAGCAGTCTGTTTACATTTGAAAGCATGTCAGTCATTCCAGTCAAAGCCTTGGTAAAATAACTAGCGTCTCCAATTGTGTCTTGTCACAAAGGAAAAAGTCTTACTGGACTTACGTAAATAGCTATATCACTGTAAGTTAAAAATACTCACAAATAGTTGCCAAATTTGGGAGAAATCAGGTAGAGAGAACGAAACGTGCTCTAAATTTTGTTTACAGTAGTATATAATACTCAATTGTTAAAAGCTGTAAATAGCTCAAAATAAAAATTTTCTTGACTGAAAAACAAAACAGAAAGGCAAAAAGTCATAAATAGATTATTTTGGTCTTTTATTAGTTGTCTATGCAATTCCTGTTTTTCTCAATATTTATGAATACATTAGTTTTCCAAGAGTCTTGGAAGTTTTCTTCTATTTTAATAGCATACATTTCAAAGCTGTCAAAGTCCTACGTTATAAGAGTACTTGTCAGAGTCCTATAGCTGATTATAAACTGCCTTTTGAAGAGAATCAAAACAGGACAATTGCTTGTGGATGACAAAAAGTCTTAGGGCAGCTATAGTCAGAGACACAATTGACAAGGAAATTTGGCTACCCTTGTGCCACATAATAATTTAAGACAACAATTATAACTATTAATGATAACATATACTAAGTTATACAAGAATTATTGTAGTTTTGCATAATTTTGGAACACATACCAATGACACATATAAATAACCCAAGGAATGTCCGATGCCATTTTGTATTTGACAATACTTCCTATATGATTTTAGTATGTCAAATAAGTCAAATATGCCATTATTTAACTTCAGGGGACCTCATATCTAAAAGGATTATCAAGTCAGGAAAGAATTATAATTTGATTTTGGAAAGTTTGTTAAATAGCAAAGGTGTAAAACATGTTACGTTATAAAATAGAATCTCAGGTCACTGTAAGTCATTTATTTAGCCAAAATGATAACTTAAAGATTTAAAAAAGGCAAAAACTTTTACCCATTGATAAAGGGAAGAGTTAGCTTTCCAAATAATGTCTCTTTTCTCTCCTTTCTTTTTTTTCTTTATTCAAAAGGCAAACAAAAATATTTTATATTTTAATATTACATGAAAATCTTGTTCAAAAGAGAAAGCCAAATTTCGCTTTTGTGTTAATGTACTATTAATGTCAAATCCAATTTTTAATAAAATCATACGGATCAAACCTACTCACTCCGAATCAGTTTGACCGTAAAGTAAGATTCTCATAAACCTTTTATAATCCTTTACATTTTTTGTTGATGGCAAGATGGCTGCCTTTGCCTTTGCCAGTGTAGTGAGAGCAGCTTCAGGAATCTTATAGCCCCTGAATGTTTTGGCATCTTCAGCCTACCAAAATTGTGTCAAGAATGCCTCTCTTATTTCTGCATTGTCTACTGGACGTTTTAGTCATATTCAGACACCAGTTGTTTCCTCCGCTCCCAGACTTACCACATCTGTCAGAAACCTGACATGTGGGCATCCTGCAGTGATCTTTAATAGAGCGGCCCTTTTGCTTCCAAGTGTTCTGAAGCTGCCAGTCAGATCTCTAACATTTGTCTGTACACAAAAAGGCAAGAGAAAGACTGTGAAAGCTGTCATCTATAGGTTTCTTCGACTTCATTCTGGCCTTTGGTTGAAGAGAAAGGCTGGTTATAAGAAAAAATTATAGAAAAAGACACTTGCAAGAAAAAAAAGCGATTGAGGGAATCTGTGTTCTGCAGTAAAACCCAGAGTAAACTCTTAGATAAAATGATGACTTCCTTCTGGAAGAGACGAAAAACTGGTATGATGATGATCCTTATCAAAGTATTATGATTGAACAAACCTGAAAGTATAGATCAGAAGTTTCACTTGTTTCTCAGCTATTGAATATGTATCTTTGTGTACATGATATCTTCGCAAAAATGGGTAAATATAAAACTTCATGTAAATTGTACCAACGAATAGGTAAACATACAGTGCCAATGTTAAACTTATAAAAGTTTTAAAACTTAAACAATTTTTTGCTGAAGAGTAGGTCAGTGCTCTAAGCAAACCTTGTTGTGCGTTTTTCCAGTATTCAATTTATGGAAAAACTAAATAATATCCTTTTAATTTTAGTCACTTTGTTCACACACAGAATTTCTTTTACAAGATTAATTTTTTACAAACCTTCTACCATTTGCTCAAATTTTTAGCTTTATTCTATCTAAGTTAAAATAATTATTCAGCCCTCTTTCCTTTTCTTTCTTTCTTTTTTTTTTTTTTTTTTTGACAGAGTTCTGCTCTGTCTCCCAGGCTGGAGTGTGATGGCACAGTCTTGGCTAACTGCAACCTCCACCCCCCGGGTTCAAACAGTTCTCGTGCCTCAACCTCCCAAGCACCTGGGATTACAGGCACACACCACCACACATGGCTAATTTTTGTATTTTTAGTAGAGATGGGGTTTCACCATGTTGGTCAGGCTGGTCTTGAACTCCTGACCTCAGGTGATCCACCTGCCTTGGCTTCCCAAAGTGGTGAGATTACAGGCATGAGCCACCACGCCTGTGCCCCCCTTTATTTTTTTTGAGATAGAGTCTTGTTTTGTTGCCCAGGCTGGAGTGCAGTGATGTAATCTCAGCTCACTGCAATTTCCGGCTCTTGAGTTCAAGTGATTCTCCTGCCTCAGCCTCCTGAGTAGCTGGGATTATAGGCGTGTGCCACCACACCTGGCTAACTCTTATATTTTTAGTAAAGATGGAGTTTCACCATGTTGACCAAGCTGGTCTTGAACACCTGGCCTCAGGTGATCTGCCCACCTCAGCCTTCCAAAGTGCTGAGATTACAGGTGTGAGCCACTATACCCAGCCACTTATTTTTCTTTAAGTCAGTTAACCAGAGCTCTTTCATATGTAAACATCACACACGTAACACATATAAATACACAGATGGAAGAAGATCTAATAGTTATAATTTTTTTTATTTGCCAGTTTTAAGTTTCTTAATTGGATTACTGGCTTCAGGCTGAAGCCCTTCAAGAAATAGGGCTAGAAAGGCGTGGAATTTCTAGGGCCTAATAAGCAGGCACAGTTGGAAGTCAAAACAGATCCTCCAAAATTAAAAGTCCCATTTTTATACTGGATCCTTGATCTCCAAAAAGAGAGAATTAGCCCATCCCCTATGGGAGTCTTATCTCTCAGTAGGGCTGGGGACATTTTCATACCTTCTAGGTGGTCAAGAACATGCTTCTCTGATCCCAGTGTGCCAAGTGCAGAGTATTCCTCCCTCATAGCTGCCATTAGCTATCCCTAAAAGTATATGTCCTACCTGGTTATTAGACACCAAGACTAAAAGCTCTCAAAATGCAAGTGATTTTGACCATTAATTTAACCAGTTTTCACAGAGAGACCAGAAGCCTGAGTGGTAGGAAATTCTTACCTTTTTGCCAGTGTGATAGGTTTCTGAGTTACCTTTCTCTGAGTGGCTTTGATAGTCTTGCTTGTTGCCCCATAGCTGTGGGGTCCAAGCCACGTTACAAAAGAAAATCATCTCTTTCCATTTCATGGACGCATAGGCAAAGCCTCTCAGTTTTGCAAGATTCCACCCAACAGGCTCTGTGGGGGAAACAAATGAACATTTTCCATTTTGTCCGGAGCAAAATACACATGACAAACATAGATACCAGTCACCCCAGTCAGCACCCAGCATCAACCTGGCAAGGCTCAAACTTTCCCCTGTTGGCCCCTGTCAACCCCTGTCATCTTTGATCCACTTAAAGTGGGGTGGAATGACCTCTAACCAGGAGTTTCAACATGTGGTCTCTGGGCAAGATAGAGAAGCGGACAGTTGCCCTGCATGACAGAAAAGATAGTAAAGAGAAAGGAGAGAAAGAGAGAGAGGAAAGGGAAGGGCGAAAAGCATTGCCTGTGGTGGGGCAGGGAGGCAAGGAGCTCAGGGAGGCCAGGGAAAGACCCACCCAGTGCAGCAACACTGAATCAGAAGTCTAGGCAGCTGCTTGTCAGTTGTGAAGAGATCTCCAGCAGGCCCATCAGCTCTCACATTTCCCCCTTTGTGGGAGAGAAAGCTTCCCAGTGTCCGACAGTCCTGTACATGCCTAATCCTGTCACCCACAGCCGTCAGCAAAGAGTTCAAGGCAGATTAATCCAAAGAGAAAAGCGGTCAACATCCCATAGTGTCAAATCCATTTTTGACCAAAAGAAGCCTCACTGAGAGGATTCTCTAACCCCTTATGTCTCAGGAGGGATGCTAACCCTTCTGAGCTGGGCCTTTAACCCAACTTTGTCCTTCACCTGGGATGAAATGTATCCTACCACTTATCCAAAGTCGGCCAATTGGTGCTGTGCAGACGATTTTCTTTTGGTTAAGTGAGGGTCTCTCCAGTATCATCCCTTCATGGCTCATCACAGAATATGTTACTGAAAAGGGGGTCCCAGTCCAGACCCCAAGAGAGGGTTCTCGGATCTTGCGCAGGAAAGAATTTGAGGCGAGTCCACGAAATAAAGTGAAAGCAAGTTCATTAAGAAAGTAAGGGAATAAAAGGGTGACTACTCCGTAGAGAGACCAGGGCATTCCCAAGAGCGAGAGGAGGAACACATCTGCCTTAGTTAGGTACAATGCTCGTTTATATATAAGATAACAAAGCAAAAAGTCATGGGGAGATATGCTCTACTACAAGGACTTGTGACAAAGGATTGTTAATCTCTGTGTAACTACTTTCACAAGAATATTATTTTTAAAGCAAAACTTATTCTTTTTTCTTTTTGAGACAGAGTCTTATTGCAAAACTTATTCTTAAACTAAGACTGCTTTTGTTCGTAAGACGGGACATCAGGGCATTTCTTGGGTCTGTTATTTCCTGGGTTTGTTAAGTCCTGGGTCTGTTCAATAAACATTATTAACTTCTTCCCTTAACTGTTAATATCCTGTGACTAAGAATGCCTAGTCTCCTAGGAATGCAGCCAGTAGGTCTCACAGCCTCATTTTACCCATCCTCTATGCAAGATGGAGTCACTCTAGTTTGAACACCTCTGACAGATCTCTTGGTGTGGAAACTGTGTGGCGTTTCATTCCATTCAGTCACACAGTGGACAGGTGAGTTAGTAGTAAATATGTAGAACAAAGGAATTAGTACCACCCTGGGTGTATGTGTATGGCGGGGGGTGGGGGTGGGGTGTCACTTGTTACTGACTATGGAGCAGGAAGTAAGTAGGATAGCACTGGGTGAGGATGGGATTTTGGGGCTGTCAGGGTACTTACCACAGAAGTCAAAGGCATGTGGGGGACAGAGTGGAGGAAGAGTCCAGTGTTTTATATTAATGAGTCATGGCATAGGCAATGTGAAGCCTCTGGCTTATAAGTCACGGCCACTTAAAGAAAGGAAATCTCTCCTCAGAAGAGCAAAGTAGACAATCAGGAGAGATTAGCCATACTGTTAAAGAATATTAAGGGATGGGAATGAGGAACATGGGAAGGCATAGATGCCCCTTCTCTGCATTTCTTAGCACCCTGTGGGTCCTGCTCACGCAGCATTGACCATCAAGTGTGGTTAGGCTGAATTCCTTATTGGGCTCCCCCTCTAGAATGTACACTTCTTGAAGGTGAGGCCATCGCCAGCACCTAGCCCAGGGCTTATGCTGTACTAAACATTCAGTAGGCATTTGTTTAATGAATGAATATACGTGGTAGATGGGCAGGGGGAGAAACAAAGCATCCATGAGCACAGATGTTGGAAAGTAGAGAGAAAGCTTTGCTAATGATTTTATTTTTATCTTTTTATTATGGAAAAAGTTTAAGCATATTCAAAAGTAGAGAAAATGGTATAATGAATCCCTTTTTACTTATCATTCAGCCTCAACAGTGATCAACACATGGCCAATCTTGCTTCATTTATCTGCCCCCCTCCCCATTGGATTATTTTGAAACAAAGCCCAGATGTCATATTATTTCATCTGTGAAACCCCAGTATGTATCTTCAAAACATTGAAGAGACTTGCCTTTAAATAATATGACCACAATGTCATTATCACACCGGAAAACAATTGCAGAGTAATTCCTTACTGTCATGAAATATTGGTATTCAAATTTCCCTTATTGTCCTGTAAATTCCCCCCTTCCCCATTGGTCAGTTAGAATTAGAATCCAAACAAGGACTACTCATGTATTTAACTAATAAATCTCTTAGGCTTCTTTTAGTCTATAGCAAGCTTGTCTAACCTGTGGCCTGTGGGCCACATGCTGCCAGGACAGCTTTGAATGTGGTTCAACACAAATTCATAAACTTTCTGAAAACATTATGAGATTTCAAAATTTAAATTTAAATTAAATTTAATTTTTTGTAGCTCTTTGGATATCATTAGCATTAGTGTATTTTATGTGTTGCCCAAGACAATTCTCCTTACAATGTGGCACAGGAAATTGAAAGATTGGGCATCCTTGGTCTGTGGGTTCACCCTTCTTTTTTTCCTTGCAATTTATTCATTGAAGAAACTGGATCCTTTGTCCTGTAGAATTTCCCACAGTCAGAATTTTAACTAACTACATCCCCATGTACTTTAATTCATTTTTCTGTCCGCTGTATTTGCTATAAACAGGTAATAAGAACCTGAGGTTTGATCGTATTTTCAGATTTTTGGCAAGAAGGCCTATGAAGGTGGGGGTGCCGTACTCTTCCCACTTAATGGCATCAGGAGGCACCTGTTGCCTTGTCCCTGTTGTGTGAAGCCCCATCAGTGAGCACAGGTGTTGTAAGCCTGACCCGTGTGTCATCCGCCTCCTTATCTGCTTTTTGCTTTGTGATTTTGGCAGCCATTGGTAATTAATTTCTAGGTTAGGGGTTAGTAAACTTTTTATGTAAAGGGCCAGATAGTAAATAGTTTTGGCTTTGAGGGTCAATATGGTCTCTGTCATTGTGGTAGGAATGCAGCCTTGGACAGTATGTGCATGAATGGGCACAACTGCGTGCCTATAAAACATTTACCAGATTAGATTTGACTTACTGGGAGTTATCTGCCAACTCCTGATCTAGATTATTTTACTGAGGATTACAAAATAATACAGTTCCATCATCATTGGTTGAAATGCTTCTATAAAGAATTTTACCTCATCAATTATTTGGTTACTTTAAAGGCATAACAGAAAGGAAGCTGCATATAAAGAAAAGGCAGAATAAATTCTTGTGTCTTTCCCTTGGTTATTTGGTTTCAGAGTGGGTTATTTTCCTCACATCTTCCAAAGGAGTTCATTTTATTTTTAAAGTATCATCATGAAATCATGGCTTTTTGACATACTTGGTGTTTCAGTCTTTCTAGACTTAGGTCCTCTGGGTACACAGGAGGAGCCCCATGGCTGCTGTTGGTTAACAGTTGCACTGCAACCACAGGGCCTTTGATGCGTTATGTGCTGCATGGCAGAATGGTTTCCATGTCTCAGTTGTACTGTTACTGTAAATTCTATGAGTGGTCTCTGTCTGCAGCTTTACGATCCATGATGGTGCCATTTTAAAAAAGTTTTATTAGGCCAGGTGCAGTGTGGCTCACATCTGTAATCGCAGCACTTTGGGAGGTTGAGGTGGGAGGACTGCTTGAGGCCAGGAGTTCAAGACCAGCCTGGGCAACATAGCAAGATCTTATCTCTGTGCCCTCCCCATTTTCATACCTTTATTAGGTATGAAAATATATTGTTTTCAAATTCAGAAATTTGATTTTTTCTAACAGTTCTACATAATATTTAAAATTTCCATGGGCTAAAACTTTATTTTGCTCCCACATTTGAGTGAGAACATGCAGTACTTCTCTTTCTGTGCCTGGCTTATTTCACTTCACATAATGTCCTTCAGACTTATTCATATTGCTGCAGATGACAAGATTTCATTCTTTCTTAGGGCTGAATAGTATTTCATTGTGTATACCTACCACATTTTTAAATCCATTCATCTGTTGATGGCCACTTGATTCCAAATATTAGCTATTGTAATAGTGACCAGCTGTCTATTTTTATCTTCTGCTGCATATTCTCTCTGCTTTGGCCTAATATATCCTGACTGTTCTTTGCTTTTTTTTTTTTTTTTTTTTTTTTTTTTTTTTTTTGAGATGGAATCTTGCTCTTGTCATCCAGGCTGAAGTGCAATGGTGTGATCTACGCTCACTGCAACCTCCACCTCCCGGGTTCAGTCGATTCTCCTGCCTCAGCCTCCCTACTAGCTGGGATTACAGATGCATGCCACCACACCCGGCTACTTTTTGTATTTTCAGTAGAGACGGGCATTCACTGTGTTGGCCAGGTTGGTCTCAAACTCCTGACCTCAGGTGATCCACCCGTCTTGGCCTCCCAGAGTGCTGGGATCACCTGCGTGAGCCACTGCTCCCAGCCTGTCCTTTGCATTAGACTACTCTATAATGTTCTTTCTCTGCTTAATGTATCTTGGCTCACTACAAAAGTTTCCTAAGTTTCACTTCTTTCCATGGAGGTTTTCCAGACTAATTATGACCATCTTCAAGGATACCAACGGCTGAGCTCTTTTTCTCTCAACTACAAATATAGGAAGAATTTATTTATAATTTAAAAGCTTCCCCAAATTCATCATTTCCTGGGCTGAAATGAAAGGAAGCCATGCTCTACTTTCTTCCTGCTCTATAGTCAGTAACAAGCACTACCCCCTGCCCCCACCATACACACACACCCAGGGCAGTACTAATCCCTTTGTTCTACATCTTCACTAGTAACTCACCTGTCCATTGTGTGACTGGAATGAAATGTCACACAGTTTCCACACCAAGGGATCTGTCAGAGGTGTTCAAACTAGAGAGACTCCATCTTGCATAGGGGCCTTTTAGGAATAGAGTATTTAGAATGTCTGTCACACGACAAAACAATCTTAGTATACAATAAATATAAAACTATCTTTCCTAGCAATCTTCCTTTTATGTAAGTATCATTTTGTCTCATTTAAAAAACACTACGGGCTTTTACTTTATCCTAATCTTCACAGTTGAATATATGTCAATCAATAATGCCACATTATGTAGCTGTGTTGCAAAGTGACACATTCATTAAGATTGATTCTAAAAGGCCTATTGAGAAAAGCCACTGAGGGCAAATAAATTCAATAAAATTTAATCTATAGAGTTATTTTTTTCTTGTCAAGCTTGGATCAAGGCATATATTAAATGTGGTAGAATATAGAATGTTTTTATTTCCTTTTAAAACCTTTTGCCCATTATTAATTGAGGCATTTCATTAATTGGATTGGTGACATTTTTGCTGAGTCCAAGTACAACTGGACCTTGGTAAACAGAAATCTACTTCATCTCATGAGATGTTGTAGCCATTTTTATTAATGCTGAAAAAGAGATGGTGTATTCTTTAGAATTACAGAAAGTGAGCAAAACGTTTTGGATTGTGACTTTGTTTTTATTTTAGGATAATATTATAAAAATAATACCTTTCTAGCTTTAACTGTATTTATAATTTTTAGAACATTGTGAATATTGAAATATTGTAGTGATAACTATTTTGCTTAGTATGTAAAGAAACATTTGTAGAAAATTTAAACGCCTTAAGCACAAAGTATACTTCTTCAGGTACATATCTGAACATTTACAGAGAAACAATCCTATGGGAATTTTATTTTCTGAATTGTATTAATAGATACTTTCAGTGAGCCTAAACCTGAAGCTGATTGTGGACAAATATTTATCAAATTGGAGATTTTAAATGATAAAGACAAATAATGTAATTCTTTTATTTTTTCAACATGTATTGAGAGCTTCCTAGATGCTATAAGTCTTTAATGTGTTTTTTAATGTTTATAGATTTTTTGGGAAGTTCAGCTGATTTGATATTTTCATGGACATTTTAGATTGTTAAATTTATAATCTGTTGGGAGGCCGAGGCAGGCGGATCACGAGATCAAGAGATCGAGACCATCCTGGCCAACATGGTGAAATCCTGTCTCTACTAAAAATACAAAAATTAGCTGGGTGTGGTGGTGCATGCCTGTCATCCTTGCTACTTGGGAGCCTGAGGCAGGAGAGTTGCCTGAACCTGGGAGGCGGAGGTTGCAGTGAGCCAAGATTGCTCCACTGCACTCCAACCTGGTGACAGAGCAAGACTTCATCTCAAAATAATAATAATAGTAATAATAATAATATAAAATCTATAATCTGAAAATCTACATTATAAAATGTGTCACATTCAAGAATATTTATCAAGACAAAGTGCTGACTTCACCACATTCAGAAGGGTGTGGTATACCATTCACGGATAGGAAGAGATGGGAGGAGTCTTGGAAACATTTCAATATATTTATATGGCAGGTATTTATTGAGTATCTACTCTGTGCTAGCTTATGATAGGTGCTTGTGCTAGAATGGTAAGCAACATATTAGTGGTTCTTATATTCTTACAATTTACATTGTAGTAGTAGAAATTTAGAACAGACAAATTAGTTAAATTGGGCTTCTTGAAGTTTGTTGAAGGAAGTAAACAGAGTGCCATAATAGAAAACAAGGGGTAAGTGATTATGAAAACAAGTAATTGGGGAGTACCTCCTTGAGGACTTTATATTGAGATCTGCTGTGGTTTTGGATATTTGTTACTTCCAGACCTCATGTTGAAATTTGACCAGATCTCTCATGAATAGATTAATGCTCTTCTTTGGAGGTGAATGAATTCTTACTCTGTTAGTTCCCTTGATAACTAATTGTTACAAAGAGCCTGGCACCTCCCCTCTCTTTTGCTTCCTGTCTTGCCATGTGATATCTGCACATATCAGCTCCCTTTCATTTCTTCC
Source organism: Macaca nemestrina (assembly GCF_043159975.1). NCBI lineage: Eukaryota > Metazoa > Chordata > Mammalia > Primates > Cercopithecidae > Macaca > Macaca nemestrina. The sequence continues at coordinate 170,173,723 of NC_092129.1, read as the reverse complement.
CATGGTTAGAAGCAGCCTGAGAGCCTCATCAGATGCAGATGTCCAGTCCTGAACTTGCCAACCAGTCAGAATTTTGAATCAAATAAACCTCTTTTCTTTATGATTTACCCAGCGTCAAGGTATTCCTTTATAGCAACACAAAACAGACTAAGGCAAGATCTCTAAGAAGGAATGAGATTAGTATGACATTTCACATTGAGCAAACAGCCTAAAACATGAAAGACTTTGGACTGTTCATGGAACTTAACAAAGGCCAGTGTGCCAAGAAAACAATATGTTCAAGACAGGGTTGGAGGGAAGGCAGAGGCCAGATCATACAGTACCTTGCTGCGTAGAGTTTGGATTTTAATCTCTATGTAATGAAAAACAATTTAAGTGTAATAAACAGATGGTAGATATAATCTCATTTACATTTTTAGAAGCTTACTTTGGTTATTGCAATGAAAATAATTTATAACAGGGCAAGATTAGAAGCATGAAGATAAATTAGAAGGTTCTGCAATGAACAGGGTCAAAGCCTGGATTAGGATGTTCATGATGAAGATGGAATGATATTGGAAGATTGGAAACATACTTCGGTTGAATTGACTGACTTGCCAGTGGATTGGACATGAGGAGTAAGGTATAATGTAGAATCAAAGGTGACTCCTAGTTTTTGAAAAACTAAGAGAATGGTGGTGCCATTTATTAAAATGGGGAAAACTGCAGGAAACAATTGGGTGGTAGTGAGAGGTGAGGATTGAAATTTGTCTTAGACCTGTTAAATTTGAAATGTTTGTGTTAATACAAGTGGAGGTGCTGTAAGCACTCTGGAACTCAGAGGGAAGGGATAGGCTGCAGACACAAATTGGGGGGCAGTCATCATGTCATGGTATTCAAAGCTACTAGAGGAGATGGAACAATCCAAGGGAAAGACTGCAAGCAAGGGCTACGGAGTTCTAACATCTAGAGATTTGATAGAAGAGGAGCTAGAAGAAAAGATTGAGAATAGTGATCAGTGATCAGTGAACTGGGAGGAAAACTGGAAGACTGTGATGTCATGAAACTGTGAGAATAGATAGTTTCAAGAGTAAGGGTATAGTCACTGGGAAGAAGGTGAAGAACAAATGAGACAAGGTAAAGGCAGGAAAGGATCCATTTGCCTTTACAATCAGCTTCTGCTTTCAGGAACCTTGTCTTGATTGTCTTTGAATCCCCAGCATCTTGCACATGGTATGACACTTAAAAGATATTAAGTAAATGCTTGCTGAATTATTAAATGAAAGTGGTAATGTATCAAAAGAGGGCTACATCATGAGTCCATCAAGAATTAAAATCTATCTTGGCCAGGTACAGTGGCTCATGCCTGTAGTCCCAGCACATTGGGAGGCCAAGGCAGGAGGATTGCTTGAGGCCAGGAATTTGAGACCAGTCTGGGCAATATACCAAGACCCCATCTCTACAAAAAACAAACAAACAAATCAAAAACCAAACCCAGCTGTTACTCTTTTAAGTGAGTTCTATAGCAGTTGAAGATGACTTTTCTGTCGATCACAAATGTATTGATGAAGGACAGTTGGTGATTTTCAGCCATGGCTTTGGGAGTATTATGCACTTTTTTTGACGGAGGGAGAGAGAGAGAGAGAGTGTGTGTGCGCGCGCACGCATGCATGTTATATACACTATTAGTTCCATTTAGTGAAATAGGCATCAAAATAATCTACTTAAGTTTGAAATTGTAGAAATGGTACATGTAATCTATGCTAATTTCTTTAGACATTTTAGTTTTTCTTGATAAGGTTAGAGAGTTTTATTAAACTTTGGCCAAAGGAAATTATGAAGGAAGAAATTAATAGGAAAGAAATTAGTCTAATGGAACAGGATTCAGTCATTCTTAATAACGTAATTTTCCGGCCATATTCTTATTAACCATGATCTTATAGCTTTGCCTCTTCCAAATAAAGAGTAAGGTACCAAGCAAAAAATCTAAACTTACGAGCTTTATGTGTTATTTGTTAGTGTTCCATATAGATAGTATAAACAAAAGAGAAATAATGACATTTCCCTCTCCATTCATCAGGTAGTGGAAATTATTACAACATTGATAAATTGTGCTTTGCTTGCTTTACTTATTACCTGCTCTGTCTATAGACAGAAAACCTGTGTACCTTCTGATACTGTGTTCAATGCATATTCTATCCACTACCAATTTAGAATGCTGAAGTACCATATCATTGGATCCATTATTTCTAAATTTCTAGTCGCATCCATATAGTGCTTATGTATGTAAACTATTTACACCTAAATGATTTCATTGAATCCTCACAACCACTTTGTGAGGCAGGTGTTATCTTTTAGTCTAAGATCGCAGTGTCAGAGCCAGGTCCCAAATCTCAGTGTCCTGACTCTAGATGCTATGTGCTTCCATTGTAGACTGCCCGCAAGGGATGGTCATGCTCCTGGCTGCACTTCCAGAGTCTTGAAGAAGAAAGCAGATGTGGATACCTAAATATAGGGTGCGGAGTACCTGTTTTTTTCTCTCTTATTCCTGAACATTTATTCGTTTAAAACTGCTGGCAAACAGCACAGCATAAATCACAACTCCATATATAAAAATAGTGGCCTTTCTTCCAAAATTAATAACTTAGATTGCTAGGTTATTAACTTGGCTGTATCCTAATAAATAGATTATGACTCTCCATCAAATTAAATTGCTTGTTCTTGGAGAGGGGGGAGGTAAGAGTTTTAATTGTCAAGGGAGGCTTTCTGGAATTGCTCCTTATGCTGCCAAACCACCATTAGGGGTTATGAGTATTGTGGGTTAAATTCTTCTAGAGTCAGCTGACGGTCCTTCCAGAACGAGAGCTTGGCATTTGTTGAGCCTATTCTTTTTAGGTTTTTGAGTTTTGGAGACTTTTATTATAGTGAGAAGGATTGTTTTTAATGAAAGGTGTACTAAAACCCTTAATTCTGAGACCATAATCTCTACAAAGTTCAACTATTATTAATGTTCCCTAAGGCATAACTGTGAAAATTGGGACTGAGACCAGCATATTATTGTTAGTAATTATTAACAGTAATGCGGGTCTTTCAAGCTCTAACTAGAATCCAGCTTCTGAATCTCTAGGTGGAAAAACTGGACTTTCTTGGAGGTAGATGCCACATGTGTGGTTTAAGCTTAATTTGAGACTCAAGCTCCATAAATAATGAGGTTAGGAACATCAGGTTTTGTGAATGAGCAATTGGGTGTCAGAGAGATGGCAAGCGTGTGTACTTTATCAATAGCTGAGCGTAAAAACCAATGTTCTGCCTTGATAGTCACAAAAATGATGCTACAAGTGCCAGAATCTCTCATATGTTTTTGAAGATAGAGTTATTAGTCAAAGAATTTAAGACGTCATAAAAACTGATGATCAAGAAGTCAAAGTGTTTGAAGAGTGATTCTCCATTTTGCACAAAAATAAATTGAACATAGAAGCAGGTATTTAGCACCATTTATAAAAACAGAAACCATAGTTAATGAAAATGGCAATACCTTAACTTGTATCAGTTTTCTTGTTACAGAGCCATTTAAAATATATTTTCTCATCATCTAGAGAGCAATGTTTACAACATTTATTTTCCAGGATGGGAGGAGTATTTTTGGAAATGAGAGTTGAAATTTGAAAGTTGTCTTTTCATAAGGGGAAAAATATATCTCCTGTTGATGCCAAATTAAAATGGTTGATGGATTCTATAAGAATAATTCAGGCTACATGAAACTGTATATGAAATATTTTGAAGAAACTCAACTCACCCTAAGACCTATACAATTAATTCATATGGACAGTGGAGTAATACACAGCATAGAGCCCTGGATAGACAAATAATAGGATCACAGTGACAGCTCTGTTTTGTTTTTTGTTTTTTTGTTTTGAGCTCTACTTATTTTGACTTTTTTTGTCCTGACTTCTCATGTAATCTTAGGAAAGGTACTTAACGTCAGTGGATGTTCATATACCTATTAAGTGGGAATTATAATTTCCACTTACTGTAGTAGAGCTTATGCAGTGTTTCTAAAATTTTTGAGCTTTTTAAAAAGACTTGAATTAGTAGAAGTTATTATAATACAAATTATTGAAGTTTATGCATGGAAGAATACATAGAAACTGTATTTTGACTGACAAAACTTGCAAGATGTATGGATTGGACAGCTTCAAAGTTCATAAAAGAGTCTTCTAGGTAGGCATGACACTCATTGATAAATGAGGGAAATAATTTCTTTGGGCAGAGATTGGCTTTGGATTAGTTTGGAAGTAAATAGTTTAGCATGCTATTTTGCTTATCTATTGTTACAAAAACACCTCAAAACTAGTGGCTGGAAACAGCCACCATTTTATTGGTTCATGAGTCTGTGGCTCAGCATTTTCTACTGGGCTCAGTGGGGCACATTCTTCAGCTGTTATTTCATGGTGACACTCATTCAAATGGGTGTTGTCCCTGGTGGTTAGTTGAGGCTGGATGGTCTCTAATGGTGTCACATGACTGGATTTGGTGCTGGCTTTTGTCTGGGCCTTTCTCTCTGGTTTCTCATCTTTGGAGAGGCTAGCCTGGGCTTCTTCGATGGTGGTCTCAGAATTCCAGGAGAGCAAAGCAGAAGCTTCAAGACACCCTGAGGTCACAAATTTGCTTCAAACTCTTAATGTTGGTCAAAGCAAATCACAAGGCCAAGATTTAAGGGGTGGGGAAAAACAGATTACCTGTTGATCTGATGAAAAGAAGGTCGCATTGTAGAAAGTGTTTGTACAGGTCTGTGGAGAATTATTGCAGCCATATTTGCAGACAAGTTGCCACACATGATAGGGGCTAGGGCAAAGAGTATTTAGGGGAGATGGTCTACTAATAAATTTTAAAAATTGAAATAGAAGGGTAGTATCATGAAAAAGTGGGGAAGAAGACCCAAAAACAGTTCAAGATCCAAACAGCAAAGACTCAAGACAATTTCAGTTAAAAAAACACAAATGTTTTTAAAATGTAAAAAAAAGAATTATTATCTAACTAGTATATAGCAATATAGCTCTTTGAATTAAAAGGTAGAACTTGAAAGGCATTACTTAAAGATAGCCAAAGGTAAAGGAAAATGATTCTCATGCCGTTGAGTGTCCAGTTTATGGATTCTTAGAATGAGACAGTTTACTATAGAGGAAGTAAAACAAAATAATGTGCAAAAAGGAGAATTCTAAAAAGTGAATTTCAAAAACAGTTAACTTAGGGATGAGTATCAGTTTGGTATATATCTTTATGTAATAGTCACTGAACATGATTAGTATTGCCAGTGTTCTCCCCAAATTAAACTTTTATCACAAATTTCCATTTTTCCATCTAGGTAACTATTTGGGAAAAACTCCAGGAATTATAGTTGGCAAGGATTCTTGAAAGATAATAAGCTAAAATGGCTTGCTATCTTGCTTTCTCAATTCTACTATGTCTGCCTTTCCTGATCCCAACTACTTCTGGAGCCAGCAGACCCCTGAGTGCAAGTGAAACCCCAAGCTTTGTGAAAGCTGAGGGTAGGGGAGTGGGGAGCAGATGGCGGATTCCCTTCTAGGCTTGGCTGGTACCGAGGGCTGGCATCCGTTGGATGAGTCCCACCAGAAGATCAGGATGCATTGGATACTGTGATGAGCTTGACCTACAGAGGATGGGGAATCCTGGGAGGAAAACTGAAACTTGCCCTCACCCCATGGTGTGTGTGTTCCACAAGAGACCAAGGAGAAAAATCAGTAGTTGGGGGCATCCTTTGGAGCAGGAGGCCTTGGAAGGGTCCTGGCAGCCCACCTGTCACACTGCTAGATCGCAGGAGAAGAGATCATTGTGTTTCCCCTACTCGTAGAACTTCAGTTCCACGAGTCCTTCAACAATCAGACCTGAACCCCAGTGATATAACAAAGAAAAATATTGGCACTGCAGCCAAAGGGAAGACAGTCTATGAGAAAAGACAACTCACGCTGAATGAGATGGAGCGGCAGCCAGAGACAGATGACAACCTGACAAAAAATAGAAAGAGCACATAAGGAGATGCAGATGCAGCACAAGAAGACTTTCTAGAGATGAAATGCATGATTTCCCCATCAAACATTTTAGTAAATGAACTGAAGGTGATAATGATCATTCCTGGGGCTTGAATTGGCAGCCTAGTTGGTCAAGTAGAAGAATATGAAAGTACAGAACGAAAATATAAAGGAATGGAAACCACAAAAGAAAATAGATCCAGGAAATATAACATGTGAGTAACAGGAGAGAGCCAGAAAGAGAAAAAGGAACAGATGGAGGAAAGGCAATAATTAAATAAATATAAGGAACAAATTTTTTGAGCTTAAAAATCTGCACTTGAGTCTGTAAATTCAAGTGGCCTATTAAGTTCCAGGTAAAATTTATGAAAAAAGACACTCTGGATTTATTGGAAAAGTTCTTGAACCATATATTAAGAATAAGAGGCAAAATCTTAGAAGCTTCTAGACAGAGCAGATTACTTACCATGAAGAAGTATCAGACTAGCAGCAGATTTCTCATCTGTGACACAGAAAACTAGAGATAGCAATTTCTGCAGGCCATGGAGATGTTACCAAAATACCAAGGTTTGGTCTAGGCCCTACTTGCTCACCGCACAGAAAGCCAATCACGAGACAATGAGTATTGCCGAGGAAGAAGGCTTTAATTGGGTGCTGTGGCTGAGGAGATGGGAGATCCTTCTCAAATCCATCTCTCTGAAGACTAAAACCAGGGGTTTATATAGCAGGGAAGAAATGTAACAATGTGTAAGAAAACAGGAACTAGAGAGGGGCAAGGAAGCAATCATGATCAATGAGGGGCCCCTCATCTGGTGTGGTGATCTGGTGAGTTTCAATTCTTTGGTACTTTTTTTGAGAGGCATGAAAGTCCTCTCCTGAGGAAGGAGCTCAGATAAAACAAAAAAGTTTTAAGCTTTAAGATAAGAAAGGGCAATCTATGTTTATAAAAAAGATTAGTCTATAGGACTATTGGGTTGGTTTCAGAGAGAAAAAGACAGCAGCCCGAAAATCCCATACATTTCCCTGTCAGGAGGAAATTTGTTACTATGTAAGCATTCAGAAATATCACGTGTTTTCTGACAAAAATAATAATACAAAACAAAAAGTAACTGAACCAAAAGTTAACCAGAAACACATACCTTGAGGTGAAGGAAGATGACAGGAGGGAAATATTTAGAATTGAATCAAATAAATCAAGTGAGAAGGAAAGAATGAGTTAATACATGACAGCCTTTACATTAAATGTGAATGAACTTGGAAAATTCACAAATTTTTATAATTCATTAAATGTTTTAATGGGAAAATTGTCAGACTGAGTTAAAAACCAAAACCCAGGTCAGGCATAGTGGCTCATAACTGTAATCCCAGCACTTTGGGAGGCCAAGGTGGGTGGATTGCTTTGAGTACAGGAGTTTGAGACCAGCCTGGACGACATGACAAAACCATGTCTCTACTAAAAATACAAAAATTAGCTAAGCATGGTGGCGCACACCTGTAATCTCTACTTGGGAGGCTGAGGTGAGAAGATTGCTTGACCCTGGTGGGTGGAGGTTGCAGTGAGCTAAGATCATGCCACTGCACTCCATCCTGGTGACAGATCAGGAACCTGTCCCCAGGTTGTCAAATATAAATGTCTAAATTTAACCTAGGAAGAAATGGAACATTTGAATAGGACAATAACCCTAAAAGAGATGGAAAAATTGTTAAAGATCTACTATTGCAAATGACAATGGAATCATATGAAATTACAGCTGAGTTTTATGTAACTTTTAAAGAACACATAATTTTATCAGTATTTAAACTGTTCCAGAAGATGAATAGCTCCTGTTTCACTTATAAAATAAGCATACATTTAATGTCACAACTTAACAGCACAAAAAAAATCTAGAGACCAATTTAATTTTGAGTACAGATGCAAAATTTCTAAATAAAATATTAGCGAATAGAACCCATGAATGTATTTGAGGACCCAACTGTGACCAGGTGGGGTTTATTCCAAGAATACAAAAGTCAAAATCTATCAGTGCAATTTATTACGTGATCTATTTAAAGGTAGAAAATCATATGATCACATCAATAGATGCTGCAAAAGCATTTAACAAAATGTATAGATGCTAGTAATAAAAACTATTGGAACAGACAATGGAAAGAAACTCCATAGGCTGGCAAAACTTAAAAGTTCAATAACTATTGATGTTCAGGAGAAAGAATACTCATATTACTGGTCGAGTATGTGTTACAGCCTTTTTGGAAAGCAGTCTGCAAAATAGATTACAAGTAGTATCTGTTTGATCCAGAAATTCTACTCCTTGTTCTCCTAAAGAAATAAAAGCACCCACATGTAGGGATATATATTATGAGGTTATGTTCGGCATTACTGTTTGTGTTGGGGGAAAAATTTAGACAAATAAATAGCCGCCAGGAGAGGAATGGTTGGATATATTCTAGTACATCCAAATGGTGAAATATCATGCAGCCATTATAAAAGTAATTTAGGGCTATCTCAGTTGAATGAGCTATTATTGAGTAGGAAAAGCAAGATACAGAAAACTTGGTATAATATACTACTAATAAAAAACAAAAAGATTGTGTTTATTTGTGTCCTTGCAATTATATGTAGATGGAGAAATACAGATGCTTTTCTACTTATGATGGGGTCACATCCCAATAAACTCTTTGGAAGTTGAAAATACTTAAGTTGGAAGAAAATGCATTTAATATACCTAACCTACCAAACATCATATCTTAGCCTAGCCTACCTTGAATGTGTTTAGCACACTTACATTGGTCTGTTGGGCAAAATCATCTATCACAAAGCTTATAATTGATACAGAAGGGGGTCAGGGAAGTGCTGGGTAGAGGAGGGCATGGTCCCTGGTTAGGGCTCCAACCTCAGACCTGTCACAGACCTAGAGAGGACAGGCCTTCCTGCCTTCACACCCAAATGTTCCATTTCCCAAGACCACCCTGGCCCACCACATCCCCATCCTGTACCTATAAAAACCCTGAGACACACAAGCGACTGGACGTTGAGAGGAGCACTGCGACACAAGAGCACACTGACAGATGCTGGCAGGCTGGCAGTCCATCAACCGGTAGAAGGACAAGAAGTTTGGCCGGGGCAGTTGGAGGAGAGCCCAGGCGCTGAGTTGCCCGACTCCAGGGGAAAACCCCTTCCCACTCCATCTCCCTTCTGGCTCCCCATCCATCTCCTGAGAACTTCCACTCAATAAAACCTTGCACTCATTCTCTAAGCCCACGTGTGATCCAATTCTTCCGGTACACCAAGGCAAGAAACCTCAGGATACAGAAAGCCCTCTTTCCGTGCGATAAAGCAGAGGGTCTAATTGAGCTGACTAACATAAGCCACCTACAGACGGCTAAACTAAAAGAGCACGTGGTAACACACACCCTGTGGGGCTTCAGGAGCTGTAAACATTCAGCCTTACACACTGCTGTGGGGTCAGAGCCCCATAACCTACCTGTCTTCATGCTCCGCCTAGAAGTTTGAGCAGTGGGGCACTGAAGAAGCGAGTTACACCCCCATCACATGCCCTGTGAGAGGGATAAGGGAACTTTTCCCGTTTCATAATGAAGTGTTGAGTATCTCATGTCATTTACTGAATACTGTAATAAACGTGAAAAACAATGGTTTTGTGGATACTCAAAATATGGTTTCTACTGAATGTGTATGGCTTTTGCATGAGTGTAAAGTAGAAAAATAGGAAGTTACGAACCATCTGTATGTAGAAGAAGACATACCAGGTAGTTAATATGGGTTCCTGGGGGAAGTGGAACAGGGAAGGGTGGTATTCTGGCTGATACTTGTGGAGGAGAAAAGAACCAAATAAAAAAGAATGCACACACACAAAGGCCACTAATAAATAAGCAACAATATGTCTGGTGACCTTTGTGTATTTATATATGTAAATGTGTGTTTATGTGTACATGTGCATGCGTGTGTGCACACATGTGCAAATGAAATCTTAGAGAATGCCTATTGCCTCTGAGTTGTTTTGTTGAATTATTTATTTATATAAATTTCTGTAATACTAAGTAGCAACCTAGATCTAAAACAACAATAAATTCTCAACGTCAAGTACAGCATGGTAACTGTATTAGGGCACTTTGGGTTGTAAGTAACAGAAATCCATCCAGAAAACTGGCATAAGCATAAAAAGGAATTTATTGGCTCACAGAAACCTTCATACATTAGTGACTTCAGAAACTCAGTTTAGGTCTCATCAGGTTTGTCTCTGTTTTTTTTTTTTTTTTTTTAATCTCTGCCTCTTGTTTTCCTTTACTGTCTTCATAATTTTGGCTTTGTTCTTCTTATTCTCCCTCTTGCTGCCATGGCAGTTCCTTGATACATCTTTTTCTGGTTCCATGTCCCCTCCCCTGGTCCCTGTCCTGTCCTGTTTTTCCCTAGCTTCAAATAAAAAGAGTTCCAGGCAGGAGCTTTGAGAAGTCTGGTTTGGCTCACATGCCCATTAGACTAATCCTTGTGAATAGGGGAGTAGTGGAGTATGTGATCAGTCAGGCCTGGTCCCAAGTCCACACCTTTGGAGAGAAGGGAGGTACTATGATTAGCACAGCCCACCCACCATTTTGTAATTTGAGTAAGTAGGGAACACTTCGCCAAAGAAGTGGGGGCAGTTGGGAAGGGAGCAGTGTGATATAAAGGAGCAAAAAGATCCTAGGTAGATACAAACAACAGATGTCCACTGGAGGGACTTTGCTTTAAAATATAAGCCAAGTTTGCATCTTCACCATCAAGGGAATTAAGTAGCAGAGTAAGATGGATTTGAGTCTAATAATAAGTGGTAAACATTTAGGGCTGTGAAAACAATCATTTGCCCAATAGTCCAGGAGCTCAAGCTAATTTATGAGAATAATAGTAGGTAATTATTTGTATAGTCTTATCCCCAGATGACTTATAAAAGGATGAAAGACTGTGAAGTGTTAGTTAGGTATACCAGCTTCATATATTTGAAAATGTATGTATTTTTCTAGGAAAAGAAAACTTTGTATTTATTTTTAAGGCAATTTTAGCATACCAGATTTTTTACTCAGTGTCTGGTGAGACATACTTTAGCCCTTGTTCTCACCAAGGCATGCACAGATATGTCCGTCCTGGAGATTCCATCCACTTTCCCTCTTTTCTTAATATATAATAATTTACATATTTATGGGGTACATGTGAGTGTTTGTAACATACAAAGAATGTATAGTGGTCAAGTCAGGGTAATTGGGTTATTCATCACCTTAACTGTTTATTATTTTTATATGTTGGTATTTCAAGCTTTCTGGTTACTTTGAAATATACACATTATTGTTGCTAAGTATAGTCACCCTAGTATGCTATCAAATATTAGAACTTATTACTTCTATCTAATTGTATGTTTGTACCCATTAACCAACCTCTCTTCTTTCTCCCTCCCCTACCTCATCCTGAGATAAAGTTGTTTAGCTCCCATATGAGTGAGAACATGAGGTATTTGTCTTTCTGTGCCTGGCTTATTGCACTTAACATAATCACTTCTGGTTCCATTCATGTTGCTGCAAATGACAGGATTTCATTCTTTGTTATTGCCAAATAGTAGTTCACTTTTTTTATCTATTCCTCTGTTGATGGGCATATAGCTTGATTCCATATCTTTGCTATTGTGGATAGTCCTGCAATAAAAATGGTAGTGCATATATCCCTTTGATATATTGATTTCTTTTTCTTTGGGTAGATACCCAGTAGAGGAATTGCTGGGTTGTAAGGTATTTCTATTTTTAGTTTTTTGAGAAATGTTCATACTGTTTTCCATAGTGGTTGTACTAATTTATATTCTTACCAGCAGTATTGATTCGTAGTAATTCATGAAAATTAAGATGATAGATAAGTGACATTTCAATTTTGTGAAAAAGAATTAATGAACTTACGTACAGATCATATGGAAAAAGTAAGTTGATCCAAAATATGCATCTATACATTTTGAATGTAGAAAAATCTGTATCTATAAAAATAGCCAAAAAAGTCATAGATTCCCTTTCTTTCCTTTTTCCTTTTGTTTTTCCTTTCCTTTTTTTATGGTGAAAGACAACACTAGTACAGAAAATGGTACTGTGTAATGGAGTAGCACAAAATGAACCCTTGTAAGTACCACCCCAGTCAAGAAGAGCGCATTGTCAACCACTCTGTAGCCTGCACTGAGTCTGCTTGGACATTGTCCTTTCTTCCCTTCAAGGCATTGGCTGTCCTGATAATATGGTTTGGCTCTGTGTCCCCAGCCAAGTCTCATCTTGAATTGTAATTCCCATGTCAAGGGTGGAGCCAGGTGGAGATAATTGAATTATGGGGGCAGTTTCCCCAATACTGTTCTCATGATAGGAAGTTCTCATGAAATCTGATGGTTTTATAAAGGGTTTCTCATTTAACTTGGCATTCATTCTCTCTTGCCTGTTGCCACGTAAGACGTGACTTTGCTCCTTTTTCGCCTTCTGTCATGATTGTGAGGCCTCCCCAGCCATGTGAAACTGTGAGTCCATTAACCCTCTTTTTCTGTATAAATGACTCAGTCTTGGGTATATCTTTATTAGCATAAGAATGAGCTAATACAGTAAATGAGTACCAGGAGTGGGGTACTGCTATAAGGATACCTGAAAATGTGGAAGCAACTTTGGAACTGGGTAACAGACAGAGATTGAAACAGTTTGGAAGGCTCAGAAGAAGACAGGAAAATGTGGGCAAGTTTGGAACTTCCTAGAGTCTTGGAGGGCTCAGAAGGCAGGAAGATGCAGGGAAGTTTGGAACTTCCTGGAGACTTTGAATGCCTTTGACCAAAATGCTGATAGTGATATGGACAATAAGGTATAGGCTGAGGTTGTCTTAGATGGAGATGAGAAACTTGTTGACAACTGGAATAAAGGTAACTCTTGCTATGTTTTAGCAAAGAGATTGGTGGCATTTTGCCCCTGCCCTAGAGATCTGTGGAACTTTGAACTTGAGAGAGATGATTTAGGGTATCTGGTGGAAGAAATTTCTAAGCAGCAAAGCATTCAAGAGGTGATTTGGGTGCTATTAAAAGCATTCAGTTTTATGTATTCACGAAGATATGGTTTGGAATTGGAATTTATGTTTAAAAGGGAAGCAAAGTGGCCGGGTGCAGTGGCTCATGCCTGTAATCCCAGCACTTTGGGAGGCCGAGGCGGGCAGATCATGAGGTCAGGAGATTGAGACCATCCTGGCTAACATGGTGAAACCCCGTCTCTACTAAAAATACAAAAAAAAAAAAAAAAAAATTAGCTGGGCGTGGTGGCACGTACCTGTAGTCCCAGCTACTCAGGAGGCTGAGGCAGGAGAATGGCATGAACCCAGGAGGCGGAGCTTGCAGTGAGCTGAGATTGCACCACTGCACTCCAGCCTGGGCAGCAGAGCAAGACTCTGTCTCAAAAAAAAGGGAAGCAGAGTATAAAAGTTCAGCAAATTTGCAGCCTGACGATGCAATAGAAAAGAAAAACCCATTTTCTGAGGAGAAATTCAAGCTGGCTGCAGAAATTTGCATAAGTAATAAGGAGCCAAATGTGAATTGCCAAGACAATGGGAAAAATGTCTCTGCATGTCAGAGGTCTTCATAGCAGCCCCTCCCATCACAGACCCAGAGTTCTAAGAGAAAAAATGGTTTTGTCAGCTGGACCTAGGGCCTCACTGCTTTGTGCAGTCTCGGGACTTGGTGGCCTATATCCTAGCCATGGCTAAAAGGGGTCAGTGTACAGCTCAGCCCATGAGTTCAGAGGGTGCAAGCCCCAAACCTTGGCAGCTTCCATGTGGTGTTGAGTCTCTGGGTGCACAGAAGTCAAGAATTGAGGTTTGGGAACCTAAATTTCAGAGGGTGTATGGAAATGCCTGGACGTCCAGGCAGAAGTTTGCTGCAGGGGTGGGGCCCTCATGGAGAACCTCTGCTAGGGCAGTGTGGAAGGAAATGTGGGGTTGGAGCCCCCACACCGAGTTCCCACTGGGGCACTGCCTAGTGGAGCTGTGAGAAGAGGGCCACCGTCCTCCAGACCCCAGAGCAATAGATCCACAGATAGTTTGCACCATGCATTTGGAAAAGCTGCAGACATTCAACGCCAGCCTGTGAAAGCAGCCAGGAAGGAGGCTGTACCCTACAGAGCCACACGGGCAGAGCTGTCCAAGACCTTGGGAACCCAACTCTTGCATTAGCATGACCTGGATGTGAGACATGGAGTCAAAGATTTGGCTGCCCTGTTGGATTTTGGACTTGCATGGGGCCTGCAGCCCCTTTGTTTTGGCCAATTTCTCCCATTTGGAATGGGTGTATTTATCTAATGTCTGTACCCCCATTATATTTTGGAAGTAACTAACTTGCTTTTGATTTTACAGGCTCATAGGTGCATGGGACTTGCCTTGTCTCAGATGAGACTTTGGACTGTAGACTTTTGAGTTAATGCTGAAATGAGTTAAGACACTGGGGGACTGTTGGGAAGGCATGATTGGTTTTGAAATGTGAGGACATGAGATTTGGGAGGGGCTAGAGGTAGAATAATATGGTTTGGCTCTGTGTCCCCACCCAAATCTGACCTTAAATTGTAATAATCCCCACATGTCAAGGGCAGAGTCAGGTGGAGATAATTGAATCATGGAGGCAGTTTCCTCTATACTGTTCTCATGATAGTGAATTCTCACGAGATCTGATGGTTTTATAAGGGGTTTCCCATTTTGCTTGGCATTCATTCTGTCTTGCCTGACGCCATGTAAGATATGCCTTTGCTCCTCCTTCACTTTCTGCCTTGATTGTGAGGACTCCCCAGCCTCCTCCACAATGTGGAACTGTGAGTCCATGAAACCTCTTTTTCTATATAAATTACTCAGTCTTGGGTATGTCTTTATTAGCAGCATGAGAATGGACTAATAAACCTGACATGTAGTCTAATCACCTCCAGACTTTTCATAATAACTCTACTACCTAAGCTTGCACCCCTAAATGCTACAGCTTGATTTTGTGTGTTCGTGAACTTTATATAAATGGACTCATATAGTATTACTCTTTTTGAATCTGGCTTTCACTGAACATCATGATTGTTGTCCACAGCCTTTGACAGAAGTGAAGACAGGGTGGAGATGGGATGGAATGGCTGTATTTTAGAGGCCCAAAGAACAACTCTGACTAATTATAACCCTAGAAAGGTTTAGATTTTTGGTTATTATTCAAGTTCTTTGAGGGATCTTAAAATCATAATGACATAGATGAAACTTTTTTTTTTTTTAAACTCTAGCAGTTGGTAGCCTGGCTTTTCAAGAGGAACAATCACCATGCTGTTTTCTGCCGTTCCAGGAAGAAATACTTGTGTTGGCTGCATTTCCAGGGATGCTGCCAGAGCTCAAGGCTGTCACCTGGTCTTGCCCAGAAGAGCCATTCTTAGAGGCAGGACTTGATGAAGGCTTTCCTGCTGGTGGAATAGGTTTGCTAGAGCTGGCCTTGGAATTAGAGTAGGTATATTTTTTATTGGATATTTGAATATTGAGTATTTTCTTTGCATGTTACCAAGAAGTCCCTTATATAAATTTTTATAAATATGAACATTATAATCACATAACACTCTATCTTAACATATTCAGTAATCTGAAAGAGTATTTCTATGACAAAACAAAGCTTTGTTTCAAATAATAGCTCAATATTGTCAAGGAAATAATTTAGGTTCACACAATTATCAGATAGAAATTGTGGCTGGCTCAACATAAAGTGTTATTGCTACTCTTCTAATGGTTGGAAGCTTGGTACCGAAAGGAGGAATGTGACCCGCTGACTGTCAAGTGCTGATGTTCTAATGTCTTCTCACGTATTCATAAACACTTATGTGTCTACTCTAGCTTTCTGTGCCTCTAGATGTAATTTTGCCTAGTTATCCTCACTGGATGTTTTGCTCTTTTTTTCTGATGTCTTTATGCATATGTTTACATACTTTCTTTTCCTTTTTCCACATGACTTCACATACCTCAGTCCTTTCTATGGCAGTGGGGACAGACAATGCTGCTAATCCTACTGGGACCATCAGCTTCCTAACCTCTGGATTCAGGAGAGCGTTATGTCTGGGTGGGCATGTAGCTCCAAAGAACAAATTACATGTTCCATTTGGGTGGGCTGAAGTCTGTGTGTGGCTAACGGGGGTACTGTTGTAAGAGCCCTGTGTTCAGCAGGGAATGAATGGGAGCTTTTTAGGTGGCAGATCACCAGTGAACTGCCCAGGGCTAGGGGCTGTCCCATGAAGTGAGCTAGGACTGTGTGTGTTGACCAGGATAGAACTCCTTCTTGTTCTTTGGCTATCATCCTGAAGATGTTCATCCCATAGGAGGAAAAATGCCAGCCTTGTGGAACTGTGAGCAGGACATAGTCATGTTTTGCAGGGACATGGACCTGCATATCCTGAATGGGATCAGCATCAGGAATGAGGAAAATTAGGGCACATGGAAGGAAAGGAGAGAGAAGACTTGATGTTTGTGTCTGTATATCTTTTTTGCGTGTTACGCTGGATGCATAGAGATTGGGTCATGGTAGCAGTTTTGAAATACAGGCATACATATACTATATTTTAAAAAATCCTACCAACATTTTTGGTTACCAGAGATTCTATAGATTGATGTCTTTTTGCCACCAAGTATACATCTTGCCACTGCTGTCCATTACACATTCTTGTAGAATAGGAAGTCGATTAAAAATTAAAGTCTTAAAATGAAGACAATATGTATTAATAAGTCAACTATTCATGATTTTTAAAATTATCCAGATTCAGCTACCCACTGCCTTTCTCTGTTAGTGCAGTATGATCCATAGCAAATTTAAATGTCTAGCAGTTACTCTCTGCCCTCAGAGCTGTTATGACAGCTTTTTGCTATTATTGCTTGGAGATGTGCTCAGAAAATCAAATACATTTTGATATTTTTCTAAGCCAAACATAATTTAAGGTGAATCAACTACCAAAAATACCACATATATTAAAGCTAGTTAAAAATAATTTGGAGATTTTCTATTAACACTGCTTCCTTCCATTAGTACTGAAAATTGAAAACTGACTGTGCATATGAAATTAACCTTCAGCCATTTGTCCAAAGCCAGTAATAACCAGTAATAGCAATAGTAATAGTAAGGACTGTAGATTGTGTTACACTTTCCTTTTACTAAAGAGTTTGTGTGAAATAAAGTAGATGAGTAAGTGAATGTTGAGTATTTATTGATAGCCATGCACAAGTGATTTCTTCATGTCTAGAGACATAGCTATGCATGTTTTATCTGTATTTAGTTCTCTTTCTTGGGACTTAGACTTGACTTGTTTATAGTGCTTATATTGGGTGTTACATGCCTCATTCTTCCTTTAGTGAATGTATATGCACAGCTGTGGTTTTCAAGACTGGCATTGAAACAAAAAAAATTGAAATGGAATAGTCAAACAATAAAGGCTTTTATATAACAGATTTCTTTACACTGAGAAGGTAAGAACAGTCTGCTCTACTTAAATATGCTCTTATCTCTATCAAAGCACTCTCTGAAAACACATTTTTAACATTTGTCCTTAATATTCCCTTTTGTGTATTCATGAGCACTATTGATGGTATTTAGACACCTGGTATTTACACCAGCAATACTCGAATTAGTCTTCTGTTTCCGATACATGTCCCATTCTGTTTTCAGAGGCCAGAATTTGTTACAAGTTTCAGAGTGAAAATCTCTTGTATCTAGACTAAAGTATGTTCTAGAGCACATAGCTAGCTCTACACTGTCCTTTACACCCATTAGGATTCTTAACTCTTTCTTCACTATCATGCTTGTTGACTGAAACAGCTAAGCATGGAGATAACACTTTCCTGTTCTGATGACAGAAGTATGTGAAAAGATGAAGGGGATTTAACCTTCTAAGTTTATTGCTTCTAATCCTTGAAGCTCAGAAAATTCCATAAAGCACTTTTCAGAAACACCTTTTCAATGAACTGTTCATTATATTAGAATCTCTCTTCTTCTTTACAGATTCTTCATGTGGCCTTTATAAATATGCATTTGAGACAGAGTTATATGCAGAAGTTGAAAATGCCTGGAAGACTTCTGGTTTCTTTCACTACTTGTCCTGCCTTTTTGTGTTGCTGCCAGATTCGGATGATATGATATTCAGAGGGGCACCTTAATCAAAGCCATTCTTCAACAAGACCCACCTGGCAGAAGATTGCACACATAATTCAAGATGGCTAGTCAACCTCCCGAAGACCCTGCGGAGTCTCAGGCCTCTGATGAGCTCGAGTGCAAAATCTGTTACAATCGATACAATCTGAAACAGAGGAAACCCAAAGTGCTGGAGTGTTGTCATAGGGTTTGTGCCAAATGCCTCTACAAAATCATAGACTTTGGGGACTCCCCACAAGGTGTCATTGTCTGTCCTTTCTGCAGGTTTGAGACGTGCCTGCCAGATGATGAAGTTAGTAGCCTGCCCGATGACAACAACATCCTTGTTAACTTGACTTGTGGAGGCAAAGGGAAGAAGTGCCTGCCAGAGAACCCCACTGAGCTGCTGCTCACCCCCAAGAGGCTGGCCTCTCTGGTCAGTCCTTCTCACACCTCCTCCAACTGCCTGGTCATAACCATCATGGAGGTGCAGAGAGAGAGCTCCCCGTCCCTGAGCTCCACTCCTGTGGTGGAATTTTATAGGCCTGCGAGTTTTGACTCTGTCACCACTGTGTCACACAACTGGACTGTGTGGAACTGCACGTCTCTGCTGTTTCAGACATCCATCCGGGTGTTAGTGTGGTTGCTAGGTTTGCTCTACTTCAGCTCCTTACCCTTAGGAATCTACTTATTGGTGTCTAAGAAAGTCACCCTTGGGGTCGTCTTTGTCAGCTTGGTCCCTTCGAGCCTTGTTATTCTTATGGTGTATGGTTTTTGCCAGTGTGTTTGTCATGAATTTCTAGACTGTATGGCACCTCCTTCTTGACTGATATGCAAAATAAGATATTGGACACACATTGCCATGTTTGAGTGTGAAGTTAGATACTTTATAATTTATTTCCTTTTATGTTCTTTATGATTAGTGTCCATGACATTAACAAAGCCCTTGGTCATGTATTGACTTGATTGGTTTTCCTGTAGGTCGGAAGTAAAAATGTTCATTTCTACTTAGGGGTTAGCACAATTGTATAAGCTCACCCTTCATGGAGCACTGACAGCAATGAGTCTTCCCAGAGAAAGGGCAGGGTTTCACTCAGTACAGCCAGACAGACGGTAGTGGTGTGGTATGTTATGCTGTGGGGAGATTTAGGAATGAATGGATCCTTCCTTTCGTATTCATGGATATTCTGTGATGGCGGTTGGACACAAGAGGAAAGTTGCTCTGAGACACATCCATTTACAAAGTGTGTACTCCCTCCCCTCCCCATATTCCTGGTATTGGAACACCCTGGAATTGTCTTCAGGTGTTTTCTGTCTCAAGTCACTCTCTATAGTCAGCATTCCCATTGAGATACCTGTTCCCTCTGCACATTCTCCCTTGCCAGGAGGAAACTCAGTTCCATTCCCTTGGGTGGTTTCAACTGAATACCTGTTTTGCCATATTACTAAAGAGAATGAAAAGCACTGAGGAATTTGCATCACAGTCAACTTCATGGCAGAATGTGGCCATTTGTCCTAGAGACACACTCTTTCCTCCATGTCTATTTTCCTCTCTCCTCAGTCTTCTCTGAGAAGAATGGAGGAGAATGAACTTCTCATAGAGTGGTTACTATTCATGAAAACCTTCATTTGACTCTTTCCTTATAACATCTTAGTTTTGGTTTTTTTAAACCACATTGCCTAATCAGCCTCACCCCTTGTCCTGAAAAGGTTACGTTTAAATTAGTTGCTATAAATTCATAAAGACTTTTTCCCCCATTGTATTTTTGTTTCTATTAGGATTTACTTTACTGAATCTTACAACAATTAGAGGTGAACTGTGGCAATGAAAATCAGAAACAGTTAATGAGATGCTTCAGTTTACAGTTTGAAGTGCTAAGAACCTAAGTATTTTGCTGTACAGTACTGAGTTGTACCAAAATATGATGGTTTAGGTTTATGTGCAAGACTTTATGTTGTAGTCTAGACAAAGGGGTGGGCAAGAGACATGCAAAGCTGATGCCCTACTTGAAAAGACCCTTCAAGGAAGTAAATGGCAGGGACAGAGTGGAGCTTAACATGTTGCTATTCCTGTTGTCTTTGAGTTGGTTTTGAAATGAATTCAAGTTCTTACACAATTTATTTTGAATACAAGCATAACCTAGGTGATTTGAGTTGATCAACTTATTTTCATGATGTAGGAAAAGTTGAATGTATATATTTCTGAGAAGAACTTGTTTAGCAGATTACAAGTTGGCAGAATAGAATAGAATGTTCACAGAAACTAGGCAAAAATTTGAAAAAGCATTCTAGTCTCTAAAACCCATTACTAATTATTAACATTAAAATATTTGTAGCTTAGAAAGGGGGCATTACTAAGACGACTTTAACTTGTTCGTGATGAAATCTTTGTTGTGTGATGCAGGTACAGTGCACCCATTCCAACTGGAATAGCAGTTTGATTTTTATTGTAAAACTAAACTTTGGGAATATGTATGCCCAAAGTTAAGTAGGATGAGAAAAGTATACATGGGATATGGTCCAATGAATAAAAGCCCCAAGATACAGCTAAATACATTTATGATTTCATAAAATCTAGTTTAGATAGCATTGTGATGCAGTTTCCAGAAATCCATTTGTGTTTAGAGTAAATATCATGTTTAGAAGATGTTTTGTGGTTTGGATTTATATGTTTATAAGGTTTTTTTAAAAAATGTTCGTTTTTTCTGAATTGTAACATTGAGTAAATTGATGAGTTATATAATGAGATTTCTAGAAAGCTCTGGACATGGGTACTGTGTGTTTTGCTTATCTGTATAATGTCTACAGTGATAAATTTGTGTCTCCATGTATTGTGGCAGTCTTTTTTCTAGTTAATTTGGCTTTAAAGAGCAATCTTTGTATGACACCAGAAAACTCTTCATGCTGTTGAATGAAAAAAAGATAATGCTTTAATATTTTATTCACTGTGATACTGTTTTGTTTGTCTATTAAATTGTTATTATTTCCAAATTTAGAAGTTTGATTTCTCTGACTTACGGTTAAAATTCAGTTATGACTTTGCACCTCTGTTAGTTTTAGATAATGGCAAACATGAACTTTCAGAAACGTTGGTTCAGCTAATGTCTTTATCATGCCCATGAAGACTTCAGAACTTTCCAACAACGGGGACCTAACCCATCACACTTCTAAAAGGCCTTCATAGTTTGTTTTGTTTTGTTTTTGTTTTTGTTTGTTTTGTTTTTAGCAGGGGAGAGGAATTAGGGGAGATGAAATAAAAATACCATCTTTATAAATAAATTCTTCGGTTTTAGTTTGTTTGATTTCATTTCCAGGTTTTTGTCTAACTGCTCAACAAAATAGAATCCAATTTAGTTCGGAAATCACTTACCTTGTATGGTCTGGGAAAAATTAAAAAATTACATGGTATCTAAATTTGACCATTGTTAGGCAAAGTAGAAATAATTTGGGAATATGCAACAGTTCTATGCTTATGATAATCAGTGAATTGGCACCATATGTTAATCAAGAAAAATGGCTTCATTCACTTCTGAAATGTTTATGTAAATGAGCAAAGAATCAGCTTAAAGAAAGCAGTTACCTGTATTGGTCATAACTTATGGAGTGAATTCATGCATATCTCCCGGGAGACCTGAGAATGATGTGTGTTTTCCAGATTGTAAACAGATACTAGGCTTCAAAGACACCTTGAAGAAATTTCTTAATATGTCAACCAAGTAGTCCCAAAGCCAAATGAATCCTGGTATTGATAGGCGAACTGATATAGCCATTGTAAGTATGAGCTCTGCAGTAGCTCATATTTATAGTTCATGGGATACAGATGAGCTGCAATTGAGTTAACTTGAGAGTATAATGCAAGCAAACTATGATTTTATGTGTTTCTGCATTTTTTGACACTTGCTCTTTTTGTCTACTCTTCTTGGTAAAAAATACCTCCACTTGCTTTGATTCCTTGGAAATGCCACAGAAACACCACATATTATTCCAGAGCTTTACTCAAAACCTGTGAGAGTCTTGGTGAGGTCCCTGAAAGAGTTTAGCCATTTGCTCTCCAAGTTAGAGTTTTGGGTGCTTTCTACATCTTTGTCCTTTTATTAAATTATTCTCTCTACTTCAGTACCCTTCATGAATTTTTACTCCTTTGTGAGGAGCTATAGGCTTAGTATTGGGTCTTTCCTTACACGTTTACTTTTGTGTAAAAGAGATTTAAAAAATGTGAATAAATGTTGAAATTTGAGTAAATTCCAAATGAGTCCTGGAGGTAAAACAGATTCAGCCCAGTTCCTGATATCATTTCATACTGTGGTAGACTCCAAATCTGCATATACTCAGTGTACATTTATGGTTCTGACATGAAGGTGCTTTAAGCTTATAAATAAAAGAATCAAAAATTAAATTACATCCTGAGTACTGTGTATACTAAGTACGGATCTGTGCTAATGTATTTTTAAAAGTGGTTAAACCTTGATTTAATTAAAACATCAATTAACCGAAAAGTCACAAGCATTTTAATTGAGTTTATTAGATTTGTAACATATTAACACTTTAAATTGAGAGGGTTGGAATTTCATAGGAGAAAAGAATATGCTCTGATTGTAGGTGATTTTAGATCTTGTTTTTCCCATTAAGTGTAAGGAAAGTTTCTTTGTACATTCACATTCACATTATATTTACATTCTTATTAGATAAGAGATCGGGCCTGAAGACAGCTTTGGGAGTCTTTAGCAATTCTTTCTTCTTTTTTATAGTCTGTATTTAAAAAATTTTTAAATTGAAATACAATTGTATATATGTTGTACATAGTAGTGTTTTGATACATAATAATATATAGTGATCAGATCCGGGCAATTAGCATGACCATCTCACACATTTTTCATTTCTTTGTTGGGAACGTTCACTATCCTCCTTCTAGCTATTTAAATCTATATACTCTATTATTAACTAGGGTCATCCTACAGTGTTATAGAACACTAGAACTTACTCCTCCCATCGAGCTGTAATTCTGTATCCTTTAACAAATTTCTCTGCATCTCTCCCTTCTCTCTACCCTGCCTAGCCTCTAGTATTCTGTTCTACTTTTTACTTCTATGAGATCAACGTTTTTTTTTAGCTTCTATATATGAGTGAGAACACACGATATTTAACTTTCTGTTCCTGGTTTATTTCATTTAACATAAGGTCCTCCAGTTCCATCCATGTTGCCACAAATGATAGGATTTCATTATGTTTTATGTCTGAATAGTATTCCATTGTGTACTATACCACATTTTCTTTATCCATTCATTTGTTCTTAGATACCTAGGCTGATTCCATATCTTGGCTCTTGTGAATAGTGCTGCAGTAAACATGGGGTGCAGATGTCTCTTCCATGCCCTGATTCCTTTGGATAAATGCTCTGGATTGCTGGATCACAGTTCTTATTAGTTTTTTGAGGACCCTATTCTCCATAGTGACTGTACTATTCTCCCTTGTGACTGTACTAGTTTATAGTTCCACCAACAGTGTATTTCAATAGCAGTGGAAGGTGAGGTGGTAGAGAAATGGTGAGGCCCAGAGAGGACTGAGAGGCTGAGCTCTCCAGGCTATAACTCTGAATGCTCAGTAGGGCAGTGGGCACAGCCCCTGTCATGGTGCAGCCAGAGGGGGAGAATGGACACCAGAGGCAGTGGTGATGGGGGCAAGGATAGGGGGTGGAGTTAGGATGATTAGATGAACACAACAAGCAGATTCAGTTTGGTGAAAGAAAGGTTCTTCAGGCTTATTTCATGAAGATTTTCAAAGATACAGAAAAGTTGAGAAAATAGAATAATTATCACCTGTACACGTACCACTTAGAGTCAACAGTTAATCTTTTGCAATATTGTTTTCTGTCGCCCTTAAAAATAAAGAACTTCCCTCTAATTTGACTAAAACATTATATTATCTCAGACAATTAAAATACTTTTCTAATATTTAATATGCATTTTTCTCAAAATTTTCTATTCTCAAATATGTTTTGTAACTGAAAAAAAAAACCAACCAACAAAAATTTTTTAAAAATACCAGGATCTGGTCAAGTCTGGCACGTTGCCTTTGCTTGTTTTATATCTTTATTCTCTTATTCTGGAATAGTCACCCCACCTTGTTTTCCCCATGACCTTGACTTCTTGAAGAAAGTAAGCCAGTTACCTTGTGCAATGTCCCACATTCTGTGTTTGGTGGTGTTTAATTTCTGTTACCTGTATTTTCTGTAAGCCGAAAATCTAGAAGCTTGATTGGACTCAGATTTTGGGCAACAAGTTGTCTTAGTCACCTTTGTATCGCATCACATTTGGAGGCATAAAATGAAAGGTTGCCCTCCCATTGAAACTGATCAAAACTCAGTTTGATCCCTCAGTTAAGGTGGTCTCTCTACTGCCCCTGTGCAACTGTGAAAAAAAATCCATGAGATGACACTTTGGATCCATGCCAGTATTCTCTTCCCTAGCAATTTTCACCTGATGGATTTAACAGCCTATTATGATCCTTGCATGAATCAACTACAGGTACTTCATTTTCCAAAGATTTGGAGTGTTATTCTGGTGAGAACTAACTCCCGCCTCACTGGAGGGTTTTAAGTAAGGGTGATCCAGTTACTGACCGTCAGCTGTGTAGTGGAGGAAATGGGACTATAGAAACCAACCCCTGTCTAAAGCTTCAGTAAATCTTAAGGTTTGAATGCATCGTTCTAGTTAATGAACTGGAATGAAAATCACTTTTATCTTCCAATGTACTTTCTATGATCTCAGAGGAGAAAGAAGCCCAAATCATCTGTGAAGTAACTTTTTTTTTAACCTTTAAATAATTCACTGAATTCTAGCCTTGAACTGTCCGCTCTCAACCACTCTCTTGTTGACATTTCATAAGCAGCTCTCTGGTCATCTGCTGAATCATTACTTCCTTGAAGACTATGTACTCCTTATTCTCAATCTTTGTCAAATTTAAATTCTTTGCTTTAGACAGCTCTTCTTCCTTGTTACTGTAGTAATTAGTTCACTCCTTATTCTGTTTTTCAGAGTGATCCTGTTTGCACAGAATAACCTCTTGCCTATTGTCTGACCATTTCATCTCTTCTTAAAATCCCTGCCAGGCAGTGGGTTCCTCCGCAGCATCCACTGTGTGCTCTACTATCCTGGAACTTTTCTGTATATGTACTCCCTCTTTTTAGATCTTTTTCCTTTTTTTTTTTTTTTTTTTTTTTTTTTGAGACAGAGTCTCGCTCTGTAGCCCAGGCTGGAGTCGACCGCGGCTCACTCCAAGCTCCGCCTCCCAGGTTCACGCCATTCTCCTGCCTCAGCCTCCTGAGTAGCTGGGACTACAGGCACCCGCCACCGCGCCCGGCTAATTTCTTGTATTTTTAGTAGAGACGGAGTTACACCGTGGTCTTGATCTCCTGACCTCGTGATCCGCCCGCCTCGGCCTCCCAAAGTGCTGGGATTACAAGCGTGAGCCATCGCGCCCGGCCCTTTTTCATTCTTTATAGCAGCAAGTAGAATGCGTGCAGGACGCCTATCAAGTCACACAATACTGTAGTCTTTAGATAATGTTTTCAAACTTTTAGTAAGCATTATTTTTTAGTACATATATGCTGTGTAATTCTAAACTTAACATTTGCCCCTAATTCTTGCTAATACAGTCCCAATTTGGTTGAGCCAGTCACAAATGAGGGATCCACCCCATGACTCAAACCTTTTGTTAGGCTCCACCTCCAACATTGGGATCAAATTTTAACATAAGGTTTCAGGGGACAAGTAAGTATCCAAACTATATCAAAGTTAGGTAATTAGCAGTGCCACCTTTCTCCCCAGTTTCAAGGACAGAATTTAATATTCTTTGGTCTCCCGATGACCACTTCTCCATTCTCCACTCTAGCAGCTCTTGGTTAACAGATGTATACTGGACTAAAGTCAGATAATTCTGAGTTGGCTTAATGGTAAATCCTTCTCAGTAGTTAAGAATAAGTTAAACTTTTTATTGTTCCATGCCTACAAATAAGAGAGCTCATCTTTTAACAGAGTTTCAAAAGAGTTAAAGTAACACTTTAGCTATGAAATGTTATTTTTAATGCCACATAACATCATTAGTCAATAAATGAACATCTGTTTTTGCTATGTGCTGAGCCAAAACCTCCTGCGCTCTTTGCTTTTTCCCCCATTTCCTCTGATTTCTTTAATGTCATTTAGGACATTAGTGACCTAGCGCAGTCAGTGCCACCTTCCTCCACACCTCCTGTGCACACACGCTTTATATTTCAGGAAACAAAGCTCTGTGAAAGAGAACCACATTAGTCTTCCACTAGCTGGGGATTATCCATTTAAGTACTATTTTAAAATATTTTTGTGATGACTAACAGCTACATTTATGAATTCTTGTAGAACAATGGATTCGGCTGCTTGTCTCAGAGGTAATTATGCCCTCTTTTGCAATATTCACCATAGCTAAGCAATGGAGATTATTCCTAGCTAAATGATGGAATGGTTGCTGACACTGCTTCCGTTTGAATTTTTTTTTTTTTTTTTTTTTTTTTTGAGACGGA
This sequence comes from Macaca nemestrina, assembly GCF_043159975.1. Classification (NCBI taxonomy): domain Eukaryota; kingdom Metazoa; phylum Chordata; class Mammalia; order Primates; family Cercopithecidae; genus Macaca; species Macaca nemestrina. The sequence continues at coordinate 170,146,982 of NC_092129.1, read as the reverse complement.
GTCTCACTCTGTCACCAGGCTGGAGCGCAGTGGTGCGATCTAGGCTCACTGCAACCTCCGCCACCTGGGTTCAAGCGATTCTCTTGCCTCAGCCTCCTGAGTAGCTGGGACTACAGGCATGCGCCACTACATCCAGCTAATTTTTGTATTTTTGGTAGAGACAGGGTTTCATCATGTTTAGCCAGGATGGTCTCAATCCCCTGACCTCATGATCCGCCCACCTTGGCCTCCCAAAGTGCTGGGACTACAGGTATGAGGCACTGCGCCCAGCCTGATACAATTTTTTTTTTTTCCCAAGAGATTCCAGTTTGAACTATGTGCTTCTATGATTAAATTTACTGTCATTACAAATTTTATCGTTGGTTAGAGTTTTATAAATTATGAAATTATTTCTAGCCTATAATTTGACCAACTCTTAATCACCAGTGAAGAGGGAGTAAACAACATGACCTAATTTTGTGGGATTTTTCTGCTGCTAGAGTGGAGAATGGAGAAGTGGTCATCGGGAGATCAAAGAATATTAAATTCTGTCCTTGAAACTGGGGAGGAAGGTGGCACTGCTAATTACCTAACTTTTGATATAGTTTGGATACTTACTTGTCCCCTGAAACCTCATGTTAAAATTTGATCCCAATGTTGGAGGTGGAGCCTAACAAAAGGCTGGAGTCATGGGGTGGATTCTTCATGAATGGTTTGGTGCAGTCCTTCACCTGCTAGAGAGTGAGTTCTTGCTCTGTTAGGTTCCCCCAGAGCTGGTTGTTAAAGGAGTCTGGCACTTCCCCTCTCTCCCTTGCTTCCTCTCTGGCCATGTGATCTCTGCACACACAGGCTCCCCTTTGCCTTCTCTCATTAGTGGAAGCAGCCTGAGGACTTCACCAGTAGCTGAGCAGACACTGGTGCCATTCTTCTTGTACAGCCTACAGAACTGTGAGCCAAACACATCTCTTTTCCTTATACATTACCCAGCCTTATGTATTCCTTTATAGTAATGCAAAAATGGATGAAGACAAACCTCTTGCCTACTTACAGCTTTATATCCCAAATGGGAACCTTGCCAGAGTTTTTGATACAAAACCTAAACCTTCATTATTTTAATTCAAACTATTGACTACTTATGATACATAGCATACAAATATTTCTTGATTCTTTGACAAGATATCCATACATGTCACAATGCATTGGAAGGATATAAAGACAATTATAATGTTTCCAAGGTGTATCTCATTAAAGCAGTAGTTTCAAAATATATGACATAAAACATGTCTCAGTAGCTGGCCCAGGAAGGGAGGACTTCCTGGCTGTGCCTGCTCAGAAGCTGTGCCTATGCATCTTTCTTTTAGAGGTTCTCATGAGTGTTGCTACAGGAAAGGGCCTGAGAAGTAATTTGGTTAAAGAAACTTAGTTAGCAGTCTAATCGATTAATGTTTCCCCAAACTTACGTAACCATGGAAATCTTTCTCAAAACATCTATTAATATTTTGTGGAATTAGTGTTCTGTGGAGCATATTTTGTGAAATCGAGAATTGATAAAACTGTCATAATATAGAATCTGACGGCAGACATAAATCACTAAACCAGTGCATGAATCTAAAAGGCAGTCAAAAAGTCACAATTAGGCAGTGCCTCCCAGTAGAGTGGCAAAGTGCAAAGGGGCAAAGGAACGGACCACCAGGAGCATGGATAGTGAAGGAATGTTGATCACTTCACTTGTTCCCAACATAAAACAATTTACAATGAACAATTTTTGTCATACTTTCATGGAATGACATATTCAAACTTTGTCTCTAGCCCCTACTAAATATCGAAATATATGTGGAAGGGGATTTCAAGTGGAATAATTAAGTGCTAGTTATTTTTTGAGCCTATGAAACTTCCACAGCTAATTCTCAGAGTAGACCTAATATTCCAACTGTTGGAAAACGTGTACCAGATTTTTAAAGTTTTGATCATTGAATGTTAGGGCTGGAAAGGTTTTATATGTCAGAGTCCAACTGCCTTGTTTTACGTTATAAAACCAACACATAGCACTGCCTTGTTTTAAATGACAAAACCAACACTTAGAAATGATCCCTCTCACAAAGGCGAGAGATGGGTTCAATAAGGGCCACTGAAGTCCCAGTCTGCTTTCTACCCTACATTCCCCTCTTTGTCGTTAGCCATCAATTTATTTTTTCCACGTGGATTACTGAATTATGGACAAAATATGCAGTGGGACAGAGATTATTTTATGCCTAGAAGCTATGTCTAGCTACAAAAATATGTCATGAAGATATGAAATAATCACCTACCTTCTTCATTTTGTTCTCGAGAAGTAAGGTCAAAGCATGTGAGAACAGAAAACTTATTCATAAACAGACACAGAGCTTTATCATATACAAGCAGACAGCTGTAGTCATTAGAGAAAGGAAGAGCGTTGAGGTGAGAGGTCAGTATGTGAGTGACAAATGATCAGAACCAGGAAGCTTTCGCGTAATCTTTCCTTACCCTGTGCACCTCCCTAATCTAGACCCTTACCTGTATAGTTGCAATCATCTTTGAGGCAATTTTACTGCATCGTGTAAAGAGCAACCTATGCCATTCTGACCTCCTCGGTACCCGGGATCATGATCAGACCTGGGAAGATGCTGTGCGCATGCTCTGCTCCCTCAGTGCGCGGACCTCCACTCTGGTGATGGGTCCCGATGCCATCCTCTCACGCTCTCGCTCTCATCACCCATGCATGCTCTCGAGTGGCTTGTGTTTTGGCTTTTACTACTACAACTGCACTGAAACTGCTTTCTCAGAGGGACTGATAGCTCTTTAAAAGAGTAACTTCTATTTTTATTAAAATTATACATGTTCATGGTTTTAAAAGTTACATAGTATTAAGCACTTTTAATGAAAACCAGGTGCCTCTGAACCATCCTTCCCTGTCCTCCTAAGGGCAACCACTTTCTACTCTTAAATATTTTTTTCTCTTTACTTCTATATTTCTGAAAATTGTACTTATATGATAATTTCTTAATTTCTTTTTCAGTTTTAGCCATTATCTATTGATATTCTATTGTGGAAAATGACTTAATTTTCTTATGATCTTCCCTACACACACACACACACACACACACACACACACACACACACTTTTTCGCTTCTTACATCTTCCCAATATAATTATATCACAATTTGTGGTAAAATCAACATTTGGTGCTTAGATTGTTATGACTATGTAACATCACTCATAGCTGAGGTTCTAGTGTATTGTGAATACATTTTCTTTCATATACAACTTTTTGTTTTCCCTGGAATTAATTGCCTCATTTTAGAATTTGCTTAGTTTTCTTTGTATGTATAACTGAAGCATCCCCAGAGTCTATGATTATTGAAAAAACCTTTCCTTTCTGTCAAACATGATAGATAATGTGCCAGTTTACCCTCATGGGACAGCCCTCCTGGAGCCCTTCCCTCTCTTGATTTAATCCAGATTAGTTACTTTCTGCACAGCTGCCAGCCAGGCATCGTGAGAATTCTCTGATCCCCTCTTCTTGAGTCCCTTGCCGTCTTTTGCTAGGTTTATTCATTTTTTGACAACAAAGCACATTCTCTACTAGCTTGCTGGGAGAAAAAGATGCATGGAGGTAACAATGCTAAGACCCTGCGTGTCTGAAAATATCTTTCCGTCTACAGCCATACCATTCTGAACGTGCCTGATCTCGTCTGAAAACGTTTTTCCTCTAGCCCTAAGCTTGATCGATGATTTGGTTAGAAATGATCTTTCCTCATTGCTCTGTTGCCTTTCAGTCCCCACTTTGCTGCGGAGGAGTGATTTAACATTCTCATCTCTGATTCTTCATATGTCATTTTCTTTTCCATTTTGAAAACCATTAGGGTCTTCTTTTTTATCTACAGTGTTCCACAATGTCACAATAAAAAAATTACTGTGCAGCTGCTTTCCCCCATTTCTTTTACTAGGGACTCAATAGGCCCTTTCCATTGGAAAATTCATGTCCCTCAGTTCTAGAAATGTTCTTGCAGTTTCAAAAAATTTTAATTTTTTTTACAAAATAGCTTTTTTTTTTTTTTTTTGAGACGGAGTCTGGCTCTGTTGCCCAGGCTGGAGTGCAGTGGCGAGATCTCAGCTCACTGCAAGCTCCGCCTCCCGGGTTCACGCCATTCTCCTGCCTCAGCCTCCCGAGTAGCTGGGACTACAGGCGCCCGCCACCTCGCCCAGCTAGTTTTTTTTGTATTTTTTAGTAGAGACGGGGTTTCACCGTGTTAGCCAGGATGGTCTCGATCTCCTGACCTCGTGATCCACCCGTCTCGGCCTCCCAAAGTGCTGGGATTACAGGTTTGATCCACCGCCCCCGGCCCCAAAATAGCTTTCTTTATGTTTTCTTTCTTCTTGTTCCTGGAACTCCTGCCGGTCAGCTTCTGAACCTTCTGAGTTGATCCTCTGATTTTCTTATCCTGTTTCTCATCTCTTTCATGTTTAATCTAATTTCAGAGAATTTACCTCCAATTTATCTTCAGCATTTGTCTTTAATTTTATCATGCTTGCCATCATTTTTAATTTCTTAGAGTGCTTTCTTGTCCTCTGAATGTTTCTTTTGTTTTTTTTTTTTGTTTTTTGTTTTTTGTTTTTTTTGAGTGATACTCTCTTCTTGTTTCTTCTCATTCTTTTGTGACAATATTAATTTTAGAGTTTTTACGTGTTCTTTTGCTCCCTGCGCTATTTCCTCTGAGTCATATTGTCTGTTTATTTTGGTCTCTATTTTTCATGGAGACAATCCCTCAAGTATCTGATCTTTAGCTGTCTTTTCAGTTTAGTGAGGAGCTAAACAAACTAGTTGGAAGCTGTCTATGCATGGCTGGGGCTTGTCAACTGATGGGCCTCCTGGGAGGTGTCTTCTCTTTTATTGGCAGATGCCCAATTCTCAATCCATGTAGGTCTTTCTTTTAAATTGACGCGTCTCCCCGCAGAGGATAATCCTGGCTGCCAGTGTCTTGGAAGCAGAAGGAGGGAGGGTGTCAGACTCACGTCTCCATAGGCAGCCTGTCGTTGAATACCTTTGTTTTCAGCAGGGCTCATTCCACCCTCAGGTGCATCTGGTGTCTCTGAGGACAGACATTCTCTGGTCTTCAGCAGGGCAGGGGAGGAGCAGTTGCCAGGCTTCATGGAGGAGTAGATAAGGGGATCTGCGAGGTGAATTTTCTGGGTGCCAACCCTCAATAGCCCGGTCCTCTCCAGGTTCACAGGTAGCTGGTGTCTTTAATTCTCCAGCTTTTCCAAGGTTCTTCTGCAAGAATTAGCTTACCTCTTTCTGGTATCCTTCCTGTCCTCCGTACTTTTCCACTTGCTCCTGCTGCAGGCTTGGGGGCAACTTTCAGTAAAATGTATGCTTACTACCTTTACTGGCTGTAGTGATTCAAAATGAGCTCCCATGGGTTCCAGAAATGTTGGAACTTTTTCTTATAATGTATACACACAATGCAGTGAGGGTTAAAAATGTTCCCAAAGCACATACAATGCTGCATACCGATTCTACTTGGAGCATGGATGGGTTCACTTGGAGTTCAGAATTGCAAAAGAGATACACATCCTCAGTAGCAATCTTACCAAAGAGAAAGATTCTTTATCAATGGGTGTTAATATCATCTCACTGCATTAGGGTGTGAAAAATGCACAGAGGAGTCTGGTAGCTTTGTTTTCCAACTCACTCCAACATTCCCTATATTTAATGGAGACATGGAAAAATGGTCACTGACTTAGAAGTTATTTTTAATAGAATTTGAATAACCATGAGCAGAAATCTCATTTTTAATTCTCTTTTTTAACTTCAGTCTAATAAACATGTCATGGTCCTACGGGTATAAAATAACTCTCGGGTAGAAATGAGACATAACACTTGGAGTGATTAATGATCTCATAATCTGAAAATCTCAGATCATAAAAGCCAGCGTTTTTCTTTTAAAAGGTTTATTGTGGCCAAGTTATTCATCAAAATCTATTTTGCAACATGCTGACATTGTTCTAATATAAAATTCAGAAATAATTAAACATTTGTCAGGCATCATTTGTTTTCAATTGTGCAGGTAAATGTGGGACTAGAGTCTGTTGTGTCTGTACAAGCATCTGACATTGGTACATCAGACAACTACATAACTTTGGGTTGTGAAATTATAACACGCTATATATTAAGAAGTAACAAACCTGAAGTGATGTACTCTGCTGAGCAACAAAGTATTTTTCTGAACTTTTAAAGTTACATTGTGGTTATGAATTATAAGTCCTCTGAGAAATGTAAGGCCTTGTTCCCTCTTCCTGTAGCATCTGTAGCATGGGAGACTTGCAAATGATAGCACTGTCAAATTACTGAGCACTTACATATACTTGGTTCTGGGCTAACTGCCCTTTTTTTTTTTTTTTTTTTTTTTTTTTTTTGAGATGGAGTCTCACTCTTATCGCCCAAGTTGGAGTGCAGTGGTGCGATCTCAGCTCACTGCAACCTCCACCTCCCGGTTTCAAGTGATGCTCTTGCTTCAGCCTCCTCTAGTAGCTGGGATTACAGGTGCCCGTTAGTGGAGACAGGGTTTCACCATGTCGGCCAGACTGGTTTCAAACTCCTGACCTCAAATGATCCACCCGCCTCTGCCTCCCAAAGTGCTGGGATTACAGGTGTGAGCCACCACACCCAGCCTGGGGTAACTGTCTTAAAATGCATTATTTCAGTCAATCACCAGAGCAACCCTGTTGTGCTCATCTAGAGACTAAATTCAGGATGCTCCCAGGTGAAAAAGAAAAGTTGTCTTTTCCCAAACACAGCTCTTTCCTTCAAGCTGTTTATTATTATTATCAAAAGGTATCTGCTTTACATAGTACCTGTAGATTCCCCTCTTTGAGAGTGGAGGTACTTAACTCACATTACTTTCCACTTTCTCTTCTCTTAAATTTTGTCGATTATGTTTTCTGTAATTCTACCAAATAGGTCATATACTTCAACTTTGATCTAATTTCTCCATGGCTGGATGCCTCTCTTTGTTCCCTAAACTCTGATTCTGAGATCTCAGCTTTTTTTTGATTTGGGATGGAAACTCCAAAAAAGGCCAAATGCTATGTTTGTGAGCAGCCTGAAGTAAATATGTTTTAAATAAACTTTTTTATTTAAAAAAAGCTTTACGCTTACAGAAAAATTCAGAAGACAGTAGAGAGAATCCTCATATACCCTATACCCAGTTTCTCTTCTTCTTAGCATCTCACATTGATGGGGTATGCTTGTTACAATTAATGAACCTGAATTAATAAATTATTATCGAGTCAAGTTCATACTCTATTTGGATTTCCTTAGTTTTGTTCTAATGTCTTTTTTATATCCCAGGATCCCATCTAGGAAATTACATTACATTTAGTTGTCCTGTCTCCTTAGGTACCTGTTGGCTGTGACAGTTTGTTAGACTTTTCTTTTCTTGTTTTTGTTTTGTTTTGTTTTGTTTTGTTTTAGTTGGAATTTCGCTCTTGTTGCCCAGGCTGGAGTGCAATGGTGCAATCTTGGCTTACTGCAACCTCTGCCTCACTGCAACCTCTGCTTCCTGGGTTCAAGCGATTCTCCTGCCTCAGCCTTACAAGTAGCTGGGATTACAGGCGAGTACCACTACACCTGGCTAGTTTTTGTATTTTTAGTAGAGACAGGGTTTCACCATGTTGACCAGGCTGGTCTCAAAACTCCTGACCTCAAGTGATCCACCCACCTTGGCCTCCCAAAGTGCTGGGATTACAAGTGTGAGTCATCATGCCCAGCCAGGTTTTCTTGTTTTTGATGACTTTGGCAGATTTGGTCAGGTATTTTACAAAATGTCTCTCAACTTGTCTGATGTTTTTCTCATCATTAGACAGGGCCTATGGGTTCTGGTGAGCAAGACCACAGAGATTAAGTGCCATTTTCTTGCATTATATCATGATACAGACTATCAACATGACTCATCATGGTTGATGGCCTGGGTCATCTGGCTGACACAGTGTTTATCATATTTCTCCTCTGTGAGGCTACTCTTTTCCCCACTTTTTGCACTGTACTCCTTGGAAGGAAGTCGCTATGAGCAGCCCGCACTTAAGGAGTGTGGGTTGTGCTCCATTTTCTTGAGCATAGAGCATCTAGTCAATTATTTGGAATATTTCCATATGGGATATTTGTCTCTTCTCCTTCATTTATTCATGTTTTCAATCTTTAGTTATTTCAACATGGACTCATGGGTACACATTTTATACTTTGGGGTATAATCCAGTACTACTTTATTTATTTTGTTGCTGAAATTCTTCCAGATTTGGCCATTGAGAAGTTTTTCAGTTGGCTTGTATTTCCTTTTGACATGTGCTAATTATGGTGGATTTTTATATTGTTTTTCTTTTTGAGCACTTTCTTACTTTGGGAACTACAAGAAGTTATAGATAGATAGATAGATAGATAGATAGATAGATAGATAGATAGATAGATAGATATAGATAGATAGACAGACAGACAGACAGACAGACATAAAGCTCTCCTTTGGTGAGGTGTCCAGATATTTTGCCTGTTTGTTATCAGGTTCTTTGATTTTTATTGAGTTTTAAGAGTTCTTTATATATTCTAGATGCAAGCCTTTTATCAGAGATATGTTTTGCAAATATCTTCTCCTAGACCGTGGCTGATCATTTCATTTACTTAACAATGTATTTTTCAGAGAAGAAAAGATCAAAGTCCAATTTATCGATTTTTTAATAAAATCAAATTTATCAACTTTTTTTGTGGATTTTGGTTTTTGTGTTGTATCTGAAATTTATCACCAAACTTAAGGTCGCCTAGGTTTTCGCTCTTGTTTTCTTCCTTCCTTCCTTCTTTCCTTCCTTCCTCCCACCCTCCCTTACTTCCTTCCTTCTTTCCTTCCTTCCTTCTTTCCTTCCTTTCTCTCTCTCTTTCTCTCTTCTTTCTTTCTTTCTCTCCTTCTCTTTCTTTCTCTTTCTTTCTCTTTCTCTCTCTCTCTCTCCTTCCTTTCTTTCTCTTTCTTTCTTTCTCTCTCTCTCTCTCTCTCTCTCTTTCTCTCTCTCTCTCTCTCTCTTTCTTTCTTTCTTTCTTTCTTTCTTTCTTTCTTTCTTTCTTTCTTTCTTTCTTTCTTTCTTTCTTTCTCCTTTGTTCTCTTCCCTTTTTTTACAGTTAAGTCTATGATCCATTTTAAGTTAATTATTGGGAGAAGTTTGAGGTCTGTATATAGGTTCAGTTTTTGATATATGGACATCCAATTGTTCCGACATCATGGAGGAGACTATCCTTTTCTCCACTGAATTGCCTCTGTTCCTTTGTGAAAGATTAGTTGTCTGTATTTGTTACCTTCGTTTGTAGGAGAAAGCATTCAGGCTTTCAGCATCAGGTGTGATGCTCCATAGGATTTTGCCTTATAACGCTCATTATCAAGTTAAGGTAATTCCCCTTTTTCCTTATTTCCTGAGTTTTTATCATAAATGAGTGTTGGATTTTGTCAAATGCTTTTTCCAATTCAATTGATAGTGTCATATGATTTTCCTTCTCTTGACCGTTAATATAGCGGATTACATTGATTGATTTCCAAATGCTGAACCAGTCTTGTATACCTGGAGTGAATCCCACTTGGTTATGGTTTATAACTTTTACGTGTTGTTGGATTTGATCTGCTAATATTTTGTTGAGGGTTTTTCCATCTATGTTCATGAGAGATATTGGTCTGTAGTTTTTCTTTCTTGTAACATCTTTATCTGGTTCTGTTATTTGGGTAATACTGGCCTCACTGAATGACTTAGGAAGTGTTCCCTCTGCTTCTGTTCTCTGCTGGAGATTGTAGATAATTGGTATAATTTCTTCTTTAAATGTTTTGTAGAATTAACCAGAAAACCATCTGAACCTAGTGCTTTCCTTATTGGGAGGCTATCATTATTGATACAATTTCTTTAGTAGATATAGAGTTATTCAGGTTATCTAGGTTTTCTCAAGTGAATTTTGGTAGTTCAGTTGGAAGCTGGACATTTTATATTATGTGATAAGAACTGGGCTAAATAGGCCTTTAGTGTGGGAATTTGTGTTAATCTAGCGAACATTAATAATTTTAAAATAAACATATATATAATATTAAAAGCTGCAAAATGCAAATCTTCAAGGACTTCCTATTATCAATAAGATTGAGTTTGAGCTCTTTAGCCTGGTAGACAAAGGCCTCCAGATTTTGGCTTCAACCTAACTTCTTAGCTTTCTCTTCAAATAATAGTGCTATCATTTATTGAGCACCTACTATTTACAAGTGTGTGACAATAACAATACAAGGTAGAGGTGTCTCCATTTTTTCAGATGTGAATACTAGATGTGGAGAACTGGAGTAACTTGCCCACAATCACACAGATAAGAAATGACTAAGCCAGGATTGGATCCCAGGTCTGTCTGGTTGACTGCTTTATTCCTTAGATTAATGTATATATTCCCTTTATCAAGCCCTGTATTCCAGCCCAGTCAAATTTGTCTATTCATTGTCCCCCAAACATGCTACTAGCTTTCGCTGTTATCCTTGGAATGCCTGACTCACCTGCATTAGTAACAAAATAGCCAACTAAAGCAACTTAAAGACATAGTTATTTCACATAACAGAAAATTTGGTAGTGGACAGTCGTAGGATGGACAGAATGGCTCTTCAGTGTTACCAATGGCCCACACTTGTTCCTTTTTGTATTCTGTCATCTTCATAGTTTTGATGGTATCTCCCATATGTTCACTAGAAGGCTGATTCAGCTTTAAGAGTCATGTCTTGGCCGGGCAAGGTAGCTTACACCTGTAACCTCAGTACTTTGGGAGGCTGAGGCGGGTGGATCAGAAGGTCAGGAGATTGAGACCACCCTGGCCAACATGGTGAAACCCCGTCTCTCCTAAAAATACAAAAATTAGCTGAGCATGGTGGCCTGTGCCTGTAATCCCAGCTACATAGGAGACTGAGGCAGGAGAATCGCTTGAACCAGGGAGTCGGATGTTGCAGTGAACTGAGATGGTGCCACTGCACTCCAGCCTGGCAATAGAGCGAGACTCCGTCTCAAAAAAAAAAAAAAAGTTATGTCTTCAGAGGACAGGAATCCAGGCAGAAAGAAAGGGAGTGGGAGCAAAAGGCAAGAAAATATTTCCCAGAATTCAAGTGGGCAAAAGTAGACCTTAAACCCATCCCCAGGTCCATCAGTTGCAGGCATCGGGGTTGCTATAGACATGCTTTATTTCCAGAAGTGGGCACATTGATGTCTAAACAAAATTGGGGATCTGAAAGCAGTCAGGAATGGGGGAATGACTTTGGGGGGGAAACTTCAGGGTCTGCCAGACTTTGTTTTCTGTTCCTTATAACATAATACCTGAAACTGGGTAATTTGTGTTTTTTAAATTTATTTTTATTTTTATTTTACTTTAAGTTCCGGGATACATGTGCAGAACGTGCAGGTTTGTTACGTAGGTATACGTGTGCCATGGTGGTTTGCTGCACCTATCAACCCATCATCTAGGTTTTAAGCCTTGTATGCATTAGCTGTTTGTCCTGATGCTGTCTCTCCCCTCCCCGTCCCCCGACAGACCCCGGTGTATGTTGTTCCCCTCTCTGTGTCCGTGTGTTCTCATTGTTCAACTCCCACTTAAGAGTGAGAACATGTAGTGTTTGGTTTCCTGTTCCTGTGTTAGAAACTGGGTAATTTGTAAAGAAAAGGAATTTATTTCTTACATTATGAGGGCTGAGTCCAAGGTCAAGGTGCCATATTTGGCTAGGACCTTCTTGCTGGTGGGCACTCTCTCCAGAGTCCCAAGATGGTGCAGAGCATCACATGGTGGGGGTGCTGAGCGTACTGGCTCAGGTCTGTCTTCCTCTTCTTTAAAGCCACCAGTCCCACTCCCATGGTAACCCATTCATTCATTAACCCATTAGTCCATGAATGGATCAATCTATTTATAAGGGCTGAGCCCTCATGACCCAATTACCTCTTAAAGGCCCCACCTCTCAATACGGCCACACTGGGGATTAAGTTTCAACAGTAGTTTGAGAGAGGACAAGCACTCAAACCACAGCGCAGACCATTCATCCTTCGATGCTCAGATCAGGCACCATCCCCTGCCCCAGCTCTCTCCTCACCACACCAACTGCCGTGGTCTCTCTCTCCACAGAATTCCCACAGGAATTGCCTCTATGTAATGATTTGTAAATTGTAAATGATTTACTAGCCTTAAATCATTTACTGTCTTATGAGTTTTCAAGCCTGTATTTTTTCATCAGCAATCTATTGCGAGTGTCTTGTGTGTAGAAGCTATGTCTTATGCATTGCTTGTCTCTCACATCTAGTATAAGGTAGACACACAGTGAATGTTTGCTTAAGACACAGAATGGCACCTGGTCAGCACAGTCCCCCGATAGGCTATATGGTTACAGTCCTCTCTCTCTCAGATACCTAAACTCATCACCCCTTCTCTCAAACACATAAAGGGGAGATATGAACAATTAGTAGGTTGTTTTGAAAATGATGAATATTTAAAATTATTTTTATTTAGTTATTTATTATTAGTTTTTGAGACAGATCCTTGCACTGTCACCTGGGCTGGAGTGCAGTGGTGCTATCTCAGCTCACAGCAACCTCCGCCTCCTGGGTTCAGGCGATTCTCCTGCCTCAGCCTCCTGAGTAGCTGGGATTGCAGTGCCCGCCACTGTGCCCAGCTAATTTTTTTGTATTTTTAGTAGAGATGGAGTTTCATTATGTTGGCCAGGCTGGTCTCGAACTCCTGACCTCATGATCTGCCCATCTTAGCCTCCCAACGTGCTGGGATTACAGGCGTGAGCCACCACTCCCAGCCTAAAATTATTTTTGTAATACATGATATGCAACATCAGTAGACTTTGAAAACAGAATCTGTTCTTCTGAGGTTAAGAGAAGTCTAATTTATGAGCAAAGTAATTTAAAAGACTGTGGCTTGGTAATATGGCATCTTTCCTTCTATTGTAAAGAATTAAAAAAAGAAAAAGAAAGCATTTTCCATTCATCACTTCAGTGGTATTATTTGACACATTGAGATAATGATACCAGTTAAAAAGAAATATTGAGAATCCAACAGACCAAATCGTTGGATGAAGAGCTATGTTTTGGGTGTAAACATGCAATTATGGCTTTCAAAATAACAAGCACACATTTCAATAAGATGGACTGGGAAAGCAGCAGGATTATAAACTGTTAGATCTAGAGCATAGTAAGTAGGTTGGAGAAGAAGAGAGAAGGGAGACTGGGACATTGGGTGGGAGACGGTGTTGAGATGTTCAACCCACTCCTAGGGCCTAAGCAATCTGCTTGTTGTTCATTTCTTTTAAGATCATACCATAGAATAATGAAGTTTTACTTCAAGAAAAGACATCAGAATTGTATACATCAACCCCACAGAGAAAAATTACTTGTTAGTGTGATAAGTCAGATACTACGCTGGGTAATTCATACACATCATTATTTTGTAATTCTTCTAGCAATCCAACAAAATAGGTATTATTACCCCATTGTACTGATGGAAACATTGTGCAATTGGCCAGGGTTACAAAACAGTGGCAGACCTGGGATTTTTTCCCCACGGCTGGCAGATTCTAAAACCTGGGTTCTTCCCTGCGTTTCTCCTAATGCAGTGGTTTTTCGCCTTGGCTGCAGACAAGAATCACTTAGAAGCTTTAAATACTCTTCCTACCCAGGCCACACACTAGACCAATTTAATTAGAATATCTGGGGTTCATCTTGCAATTTGCTCATTATGAAGCTTAGTTTGTTTTTGTTGCTATAAGGGAAATACCTGAGGCTGGATAATTTATAAAGAAAAGAGGTTTATTTGGCTCATAGTTCTGCAGGCTGTACAAGAACCATTTTGCCGGCATTGGCTTCTGGGGAGGGCTTCAGGGAGCTTCCACTCTGACAGAGAAGAAAGGGAGCAGGCATCACGTGTCAAGAGAGGAAGGAAAAGAGATAGGGGAGGGAGGTGCCAGACTCTTCAATGTCCAGATCTCACAGGAACTAAGAGTGAGAGCTCACTCAATGCCACAAGAATGGCACGAAGCCATTATAAGGATCCATCTCATGACCCAACTACCTCCTACAGCGCTCCACCTCCAATATCAGGGCTCAAATTTCAATATGAGGCTTGGAGGGGACAAATACCCAAACTATTAATATACCAGAGGACTTGGGAAATCATAAATGAAAAAACTATATAAATGGAAAATTACAGAAAACAGCATAATGAGTTTACCTCCCAGCTATATCCAATCTCAGTCCAAAGTTGTGCTATATTAGTTTGTTTTTCTTAATAATTAACTTTGTACCCCTTTCTGACCCTGTTATCCTCTCTCTTCAGAGTTGTTTATCATTCTTCTGTGCACTGTATTGCCTTACTATGTATGTATTTACTAAAGTGTAGATGATTTCTAACTTTGTGTAAATGGTACATATACCACACAACTTTCTGTAACATGATTGTTTTTGTTGTTGTTTCATGTTATGTTATGTTTTTGAGATTTATCCATGTTGACACAAGTAACTGTGTAGTATTCCATTGCATATACCACAAATGTGGTTTTTCCAACCTTTCACTTCCACTAATGTTATCAAAAGAGTTTCCAGGCCAGGTACGGCAGTTCACACCTGTAATCCCAGCACTTTTGGAGGCCCAAGTGGGATGATTGCTTGAGCCCAGGAGTTTAAGACCAGTCTTGGAAACATGCCGAAATCCTGGCTCTACAAAAAATACAAAAATTAGCCTGGTGTGGTGGCTCACACCTGTAGTCCCAGCTACTCAGGGGGCTGAGGCATGGGGATGGCCTGAGCCTGGGATGTTAAGGCTGCAGTGAGCCAAGATCATCAGCCCTGGTGACAGAGCGAGATCCTGTCTCAAACAAACACCCAAAACCAGTTTCTGTTTCTTTATGTTCTTGACAATCCTGGGTATTATCAAATTTTAAATTTTTACCATACTGATGAGTGTGGAATGGTTTAAATTGCTTTAATTTGCATTTCCCCAATTATTAAGTGGTTTCAGCAGCTTTTCCGTATGTTTCTTGTCTTTTCATGTAATTTGCTCATTTTTCTTTTGACTTGTTTGTCTTTTCCTTATTGGTCTTTAGGGTATTGTTGTGTAAGCTATTTGCTCATCTTTTGTCAGTTAGACACACTGCAAATATCATTTCCAGCTTGTGGCTTATCTTTTCAATTTGTAGTGTTTATTGGTGAAATGAAGACTTCAAATTTGACATAGTCAAATGCATTCATCTTTTCCTTCATGGTTTATAATTTTAAAAACTTTAAAAGAAATCCTGCTATACTCTGAGATTATCAAATTTGCCTCTATCGTTTCCTCAAATTTTAAACATTTCTATATGCAGGTCTTTAATCACCTGGGGTTGTTTATTTTGTATTAGGTAGGAGAGGCTACGTTATACCAAAGAAACAACCCCAAATCGCAGAGGTTTAACCCCAAGTTGTGTCTCATTTACACAAACTGCATATCCACTGTGGGTTTGCATGGGTCTCTGCTCATCAGAGTCCCTGAGGGATGCAGGTTGAAGGATGCTTTTCTAGACAGGGGCATCTGAAATGCCTGCAGCAAGGAGGGGATGTGGAGAGTCATACATGGCGCTTTGGTTCTGCTTGCAGGTAACACACATTTCTTCAGATCAGTTTCAGCAGCCAAAGCAAGTCATGGGACCAGGTCTAGCCTCAGAGGGGACAAAGAGGTACAACCCCATCCTGGGCCCAGAAGGCAGATACAGTTGGTGCATTTGGTGAACAGCCCTAATGATGACTCATAACTTTGAAGTAAGAAATTAATTTTCATGGAAATAATCAATAGTGTCAGCTATTTTTGGAATCTCCAGTACTTCTTGGTCTGTAACATCACCTGTCACCAAGTTTTCAAGTTGGTGTGAGTTTTTTTCCGGCCTTTTCTTCTGTGTCATTGTTCTACTCATTCAGTTCCGTGATGACTCCCCAGTTTTAATCACAGGAGCTTCGTGCAGCTATTAATCTGATATCTTGCAGTAAGAGACCCCTAACCTGACTGTCTCCTTTAAAACGATGTTACCTAGGCTTGGTGGCATGCTCCTGTAGTCCCAGCTATTCAGGAGGCTGAGATGGGAGAATCGCTTGAGCCCCGGAGTTCTGAGCAACATCGTAAGACCCTGTCTCAAAAAACAAGACGAAACTGCAAAGAGTAAATTTGTCTCTGCTCATCCCAAATTTTTGCTTTTGCTATGAATTTCTAAATCAGTTTGTCAAGTTTTATGAAGTCCATCTTAGAAGTTGGTCTAGTGCTCCACAGCAAGCACTTACCAGTGCCAAGATATGAGCCTAGGATACAGATTCCCATGGGGAAAAGAAGCAGCATTGCCTCTGAGCTGCTGCCAGCAAGCCAGGAGAGCGTAATTGTCTTGTGTTCTCCCCAAGCTCCTTTAGTGCATTGGGTCTTACTTTTGTAACTTCCACAGCTCCTAGCATGGGGCTGCCCAGAGGAAGCAGCACTTGGTAAACATTTATTGGGCTTAACTAAATGTGAATGTGTGAGACAAGAAGTCTAGAGGCACCCAGCAGAGAGGGTCTCAGAATATTAATAGCCCCGCTGGGTGGAAACACAGAATCTGCTTCCTCCAATGAAGTGGCCTGATCTCGTCACTAAATATTGGAAGGAGGCCACGTTACAGTGCAGAGACTGAATTTCTCATCCACATCCGGAGCCAGGCATTCTAGAAATGAGGTCTGTTTGCCACCTCTCCCCAAAGCATTGATCTCTGATCATGAGTCATTAGCCCCCAAGCACCTCCTCCCAGCTGGCTCATAAGAATTAATCAGCTTTATCACTGTAGTCATTACCTTCGGGGAAAATGGTCAGTGTATACGCAACAAATGCTTGTTGAATTGGACTGAAGGGAGTCTAGCTGTCAATCTCTCCTCAAATATGGCTGGTTGGAGAAAAAGGAATGTAAGGGAACGTATGAAAGATGTCTCCCCCGGCCGCTTGACGACTGGTGGGATCTTCCCATGACCAGCGCTGCTGTATGACTCACAGCTCCGCTTCCTTCCCCACCCTTTGTGACAGGAAGGGAAGATGCTGTGCTTCTCACTCGTGAATTGTGCTTCTTATGACTCAGTCGGCCAGCCTTTTAGCATTGATTTGTTCTTGGTGGGCACCGTTGGGCAGAAGGCCCTGCTAACTACAGACGTGAGGGTGAAGTGTGCGTTCACTTTTCTATCAGCAAGGTCAGAACTCACAGGCTGTTTGTTTCCATCCCAGTGCCTCATGCTTTTGCTGCCTCTGGGTGAACGATGGTGCCGTGATTATGCGCTAAGAGGCAGATGCTTGCGTGCTTTTCCACACAGCACCCTTTTACTGAATGTGAAGTGGAGCTTTAAAGAAAAAAACAAACATGGTGAAGTTTAACGTTAGTCAGTTTTACTGATAATTATATTACAAAAGCTTGGTACTCCATGCAATGTAATAATTGGAGCTATTCAGTAACAGAGGGTGTTGCCCGGAGAACAGTGAGCTCCCATCACTGGAAGTGTCCTACGGAGGCTGGCTGAAGGGAGCATCTATCCACGTTGGGAAGGAGATCTGTGTTACGGAGGAAGTTGGACCAAATAGTGTCCAGGACCCCTTCTATATTGGTTTCCTGAAGTTGCTGTAACAAAGTACCATAAACCCAGGGCTTAAACAACAGAAATTTATTTTCTCTCACTTCTGGAGTCTTGAGGGCTGAAATTAACCTTTTGGCAGGGACAAGTTCCCTCTGATGGCCCCGAGGAAGGCTCTGCTCCACCCTCTCTCCCAGCTTCTGCTAGTTCCGTGGCTTGTGGTGGTGTCACTCCAGCCTTCACGTAGCCTTCTCCCTGCATGCGTGTCTGTGTCCAAATTTCTGCTTACAAGGACACAAGTCCTGTCGGATTAGCTTTCCTCTGGTGTGACCTCATCTTAACTAATTACATCTCCAACAACCCTATTTTCAAATAAGGCCACATCCTGAGGTACTAGGGGTTAGGACTTGAACATACGAATTTTCAGGGGACACAGTTTAACCCATAACACCTTCCAACTCCGCAATTTGATTGACCAGATTAAAGACATACACAAATGTAACTAAAATAAGCACCCATGTACACTATTCGTAACCGTTTTTAGTTATTGCGCATCTAAACTTGGCATTCACGTGTCTGGTCTGAAAGAGAACATGTGTTTTTTCTTATCCTGAATTCCTTTCAGAAGAGCCTTCACTGTCTATGTTCCATTAGCTCCATGGAGGACTCACTGCCTGCAGCCTCTGCTTGCCTCCCATAAGAGATTCCTTGCCTTGATTGCACTTAATAGAAGTATTATCTGGCCTTCAGATCACCCGTTCATTTGATTTTCCCAGTAATCCCTTTGCTCTCTGTCTCTGCATTTGCCAGCTGGGTCTAGAGCTGACTTTTTCCCATCTGAAGGGAGGATGCTTCCCCCGTCAACATTCACTTTTTTTCCTTTGAACCTCGAGTGTGTGTGGATGATCCCTCAGGATTTAAAACAAACCCCCACAAACCTCAGCAACACTAGAACATCGCTTTCCAATCCCTCCTTAATCAGAACGTAATGAAATTTTGAAACAAAAGCTTTTCAAATGCGATGAATGATTCCATCACAGGAGAACAAAGGCAAGACAGCTAATTAGGAAAAAATCTTGTCCACAGAGTTTCTCTGGTAGTAATGGAAATATTCTTATCATGTTACAAGGAAAATTCATATATCCAGTATAATTTCAACCATGGGGACAAAACATAAAAAGGGCTGTAGTGACTCCAAGGAACATGTGAACAGTGGTTATCAGCGGATCACAGAATGCAGGTGATTTTAATTTTTTTCTTTCTACTTGACAGTATTTTCCAGATGTCTTTCCATTGCCTGTGTTTCTTTTATCCTTTCTCTTTCTTTTGTTGATGAAGGCACAAGGATAGAAGTTTCTGCCCCTCCAAGGCAGAGCTGTGTGTCATATAACCTGTCAGGCTCAGCTCTCCAATAACTGACGATGTTCTCTCAATACTGGTTGAATAGCTGTAGAACAAAGATGGTTTGAGCTGTGGAGTTTCGTATGAGAAATAATGTAGAATGGCCATTTATTTCATTTTCTCATCTAATTACACTTCCAATGCATGTCATATGCCATACGTCATGATGACGTTGTGCTCAGGAGCCCAAGGTTAGATGAAAATGGGAGTTTAGGTGAGGGCCAGAAAGCTGCTAGTGATGGAAGCCAGTTGCACAGCTGCAGTCTTCTAAATTGTCTCAATAAAAGAAACTTGTGAATTTGGGTACTGGAAACCAACAAACTGGGGGAACATGAGCGGAGGGAGATGTGAGGACTGAGCCTAGTTGCCTGACCAGCCCTCTTGCTTGATTTATGTAGAGCTGTGTGATAACTAAGGCCCAGATTGGAATACATTTTATTATTTCAAATTCCAGCAGAAAAACAAGAGACAATGCATTCCTTCAACCCACTGCAAATCTTCATAGCAAGAGAAATAGGTGGGCCTCCCAGGTGTGAATGATGAAGAGCCATTGAGGGCATTAAGACACTACCCAGCTGCCACGACTTTTCTCAGAAAAACCTTCTGTTCCTGCCCTCAGCGAGGAACTCCACAGTAAACTGTTCTGAACACAAGGAAAATGGAAATTCATCTTCTCAAGATTTTTGTTTTATGACCTAAACAGAGGACCCCAGGCTACTTCCAAGAATGCATCTAGATGGGTAGCCAAGAGCTTTCTAGTGATGAAGTCTCAGAGTAGAGCTAAGAGAGACGCAGGTGTTTCCATTAATGATGATGGGCACATGGCCATGCTCCTTGTTCTAGTTGAATGCATCCTTTTACACAGCATAAAAATAAGGACCACACACATCTGCTGCCCTAAATTTGAGGAAAGCATTTCCAGTAGAGAATTGGATTCTTCTCTTTTTTTTTTTTTTTTTTTTTTTTTGAGACGGAGTCTCGCTCTGTTGCCCAGGCTGGAGCGCAGTGGCACAATCTCGGCTCACTGCAACCTCCGCCTCCCAGGTTCAAGTGATTCTCCTGCCTCAGCCTCCTGAGTAGCTGGGACTACAGGAACATGTCACAACACCCAGCTAATTTTTGTATTTTTAGTAGAGACGGTGTTTCACCATGTTGGCCAGGATGGTCTCGATCTCCTGACCTCGTGATCCGCCCACCTCGGGCTCGCAAAGTGCTGGGATTACAGGTGTGAGCCACCGTGCCCAGCTGGGTTCTTCTCTTGAATCACTCCAATGAGGACTTTTCTGTAGAACACAGAATGTCACGGAATTGACTTTTTTCGTCCCAAGTGAGGGGTGTATCCCACTTTGACTACACAGTCAAGGAGTTAAAGCCTAGAGTAGAGGAGGTAATTTGCACCTTAGCGTTGAGATTTTATTGAATAATACCATTTACTTTTTTCACACAGGAAAATATCCATTTCTATCTTTAAACTGATCTGAAAATTTAGGACCAGAGTGGAAGTCAACACTGGTCCTGCATGTAGTTTCAGAAGAGGCGCCTTTTGGACCTGCCGCACATTGATACCATCCTTTGCACACCCCCTTTCACTTGTCCTGCTATCAACTTGACATGGGCATTTCCACACCCAAATATGCCTTATGTGCTCTTCTGACAGTGAGGATGTTTGCTCCCTACTGAAACAGAGTTCAGAACTCACACCTTGTTAACAGGTTGTCAAAATTCGTTTTGCTAGTCTATTGTTTTTCTTCTAATACAAAAAGATTTGCTGATTTGTTCTTTGGGATTATTACACCTGTGTCTAAGCCACATTTTAAAGTCGGAACAGGGGCTGGGTGCAGTGACTCATGCCTGTAATCCCAGCACTTTGGGAGGCCAAGGCGGGGAGATCACGAGGTCAGAAAATCGAGACCATCCTGGCTAACACAGTGAAACCCAGTCTCTATTAAAAAAAAAAAAAAAATTAGCTGGATGTGGTGGCGGGCACCTGTAGTCCCAGCTACTTGGGAGGCTGAGGCAGGAGAATGGCGTGAACCCGGGAGGTGGAGCTTGCAGTGAGCCGAGATCATGCCACTGCACTCCAGCCTGGGTGACAAAGCAAGACTCCGTCTCAAAAATAAAAGAACAGATGTGGCAGTTACCTTGGGGAGGTGCTTCTAGCAAAATATCGAGTCTATCATTTAGAGTGAATTCTCATCCCATCCCTCTGCATCCCTCCCCTTTCTCTTTTTTCCCTTCCCCCACTCCCTACTTCACTCTCTTTCTTCCTTTCTTCCAAGTAATAACTACTTCTCAGAATTCATGGCTCCCTTAGGATGGAGGGAATACATTTCTTTTCTCTTTCTTTCTCTCTCTTTTTTTCTTTCTTTTTTTTTTTTGAGACAGGGTCTTGATCTGTTGCCCAGGCTGGAGTGCAGTGGTGTGATCATAGCTCACTGCACCCTCAGCCTCCCAGGCCCAAGTAACCTCCCACTTCAGCCTCCCAAGTAACTAGGACTATAAGCATGTGCCATCACACCCAGCTAATTTTTAAATTTTTTGTAGAGATGGGGTCTCCTTATGTTGCCCAGGCTGGAGTGCAGTGGCATGATCATAGCTCACTGCACCCTCAGCCTCCTAGGCCCAAGTGAACCTCCCACCTCAGCCTCCCAAGTAACTAGGACTACAAGCATGTGCCATCACGCCCAGCTAATTTTTAATTTTTTTGTAGAGATGGGGGTCTCCCTGTGTTACCCAGGCTGGTCTTGAACTCCTGGGCTCAAGTGGTCCTCCTGCCTTGGCCTCCCACAGTGCTGGGGTTACAGGTATGAGCTACTGTACTGAGCTTGAATTTCTATAGATTTATCCTTATCTTGTCTGTACTCTCATTTGAATTTTCCCAATGTAGAAGTTTCTTTTTGGCCGGGCGAGGTGGCTCATGCCTATAATCCCAGCACTCTTGGAGGCCAAGGCAGATCACCTGAGATCAGGAATTCGAGACCAGCCTGACAAATATGGTGAAACCCCGTCTCTACTAAAAATACCAAAATTAGCCAGGCATGGTGGCATGTGACTGTAGCCCCAGCTGCTCAGGAGGCTGGGACAGGAGAATTGCTTGAACCCGGGAGGCAGATGTTGCATGGAACCGAGATCCCGCCCCTGCACTCCAGCTTGGGCAACAAAGTGAGTCTCATCTTCAAAAAAAAAAGACAAAAAAGTTTCATTTCCAGGACTCTCCCTCTCTCTCTGCATCCTCTGCAGACATTTTTCAGAGCCTGTCGCTGGTAACTTTCCTCACAGAACGCTGATGCTTTGTTGGTGGCTGGAAAGCCAGTGGAAGCTTTTTCAGGGTGGCTCCCTTGATCTTCTCATTGAAAACAGTATACTGCTGACTGTGATTCCTACTGTTATGGGAGAGAGATGAAGTTGTTTTTTTTTTTTTTTTCTCTCCTTCTTTCTTCTATATTCTTTTAAAAAATCTGACAATTTTCTCCAACCCACCTGAGATCTAATTTTAACTTCATGATCCTTTATATGTTTTGACATTCTAGAAATCGAAATGTCAGTGAGATGATCTCCTGGCGGAGTTGGATCAGTTATTACACAGACTTTACCAAAATAGCGATTAGTCTTGCCTGTCTGTTTTCTGTGGAAAGGGGACTTAAAAGATGGCTTAAGCTTTAAGTCTCTACTGGGGCATAGCATGGCAGAGGTATTAGGTCTGAGCTCTTATCCGGCACTGTCACTTACGACTTCTGTGTTCAGAGGAAGCCCTTGGCCTTCTCTATCTCAGTTTCCCTGCCTGTAAAATACTCATTAAGGTCCTTTTCTAACAGGATGTTTGCTCCATGCCCATTTTTTACTTAATAGCAAGCTCCTTCAATCATCTCTCTGAGATAGTCAGATAAAGTTAGGGAGTCGAAAAGAAAATTAGGGATGTTAAGTGTCTCCGCCTTGTGTCAGAGGCCTGATTTTCCATCATCACTCACAAACATTTGTTAGGGACTCATTTGTGGTAGACCCTGGGCTACTGTCCCCATTTCTCTAGGGCTTTAGGAAGTCTTTTATGGGTTTCTCTTTCACCATTTATAAATTGCACATGTTATATGTTATTATAAATTGCACATGTTATATGTTATAATGCATTGCATATGTCATATGTTATTATAAATTGCACATGTCGTATGTTATAAATTGCACATGTTGTATGTTATGTTATAAATTATACATGTTATGCATTATATGTTATAAACATGTTATTATAAATTGCACATTATGTATGTTATAAATTGCACATGTTGTATGCTATTATAAATTGCAAGCTTTATGTTATTGCACAACTCCCTTGTGAGTACCCCTTTCACCATTTATAAATTGCACATGTTAATTTCTACCTCCCTTGCCTCATGAATCTGTTATTAGGCTACCTGGGAGTGCTTTAAAATGCTCTGAGCTCATTAGAGGAAACAAATTTTCTGTTTTCCTATTTTACAAATTCTTGTGGATCTGATAAGAACAAATGCATTCCCTTATGCCTCTGCACTCAATATGAATCTTACAACACTGGCATTAACGAGATCTTTGAAGTAGCCATCAGCCTAAATAGCATGCTAAAGACCCTTCTGGTTTCATGGAATATACCGCATTGCAAGCTAGAGAAATAAATGCTGGAATCTATTTTTTGAGGAGAGAAAAATCTATCAGTAACACCGAGAGATGTTCACGATGACATTACTCTTAAGACCATTGCCTCTCTGCAGCCTGCTAAGTGCTACAGAAGATAGCATGGGCTAATTTTGAGTGTGACGGTCTCAGCTCTTTTCCTGCATCTGCTGGCAGGGCTGCCGTCATTCCTATCGGCTGCTTCTGGAAGACACAGTTCCCCGCCAGCAACATGTCCAATCCCAACTCCTCTCATTGCTGTTCCCTTCTTAGGGCTTGTATGAGTTTGCTGTCTCCACCCCACAGATGCCATCAGCTTCATTTCCAAAGCTCCTGCTGGGCCTTTCTCGGTTAAGCTCCTGCACACAATGGAAACATGCAGGGACTTCAGGGACAGAGAGTCCACTCAAATACAAGCATTGCTGTTGCCCTCTCACAAACACTGACCGTCTTTGAATGTCCTCTAGAAAATGGGGCTCTGCAGAGCAAGGTTTAGAGACTACCCTGAATTTAGGACAGAAAAAAGCATCTTATGAGAATAGATTCTGGCTAGTACACTCTGCCCTCTTTACACCAAAGCCCTTTATTCCATTTTTATTTCTTGCTACCCACAACCGATTATTGATGGTTAAAAATTTCTCCTCGTGTCCTTTCACAGTGTTTTACTATTTGCTAGTGTTTGACAAACTGCAGATGTCATCAGGAATTACCACATCTTCTATTACAGATCAACCCGGCTCTGAACAAGGCACAACAGTACAATCACACTGAACTATTGTGACCTGTATGAGGAATCAGCATTTGTGTATATGTGCTTAAGACTGATGTATAGCATGCAAAACACCTAAAGGGGCAGAAATACATGTCCACAGAAGTGGTAATAAATAGGACACACAGAGTGTTTGTGTGTGTGTGTGTTGCACTTCTTTCTTCAGTGTTCTCAAGGAATAGTGATGACACTACAAACTTGTTGTGCAAAATATTTGAATTAATACATGCCTGTTAGTGCGAATGAGCAGTAACAATTTCTTACCTGTATATAGAGTTTCAGAGGTTACAAAACATCCCAACACCCCTGTCAACCAAATGAGTAGAGAATAACTGATTATGCGATGATTTTTAACAATGACCTGCCACTATTTACTCAGTCTTAGATACTCAACAAACATTCTAAGTCATTTTTTTTTATCACTGTTGAATCTCTGTTGCTCTAACTATTTCAGAAGCTTGTTGGGCAGGCTTTCAAAGTTTCCAGTTGTCTTATGGTTATAGAGCCTGCATTTCCAATAATACTGGAATCAGTTTAGAATTAAGCCCTAGTTGGTGTGTCTCTTCTAATACAGGATGAATAGAGCCATTTAGGACCTGGTGGGACCTGCCCAAGTGTCAGATTTTCCACTGGCTCATTTGTTTGGGCCCTGAATATGCTCCAGGGTTGCCAACTGGGGATGAGGTGCCCATCACTGGGGGTGTTCAAGGGTAGGTATGTAATGCTTGTGTAGATGTGAAGGGGAAGTGTAAAAGGTTGTACTGGGAAACTGTGGTTAAACTTGGCTCGTTGCTGTTTTCTTTTCTTCTTGGGCATCAACTCGATCACCATTCCCAAACTCCCTTGCAGTTTTAAATTCTTATTTTGTGAAGTCACTGAGCTTTCTGTATTTACTTGTTTTAGCAGCTAGCAGTTACCTCAGCTAATACAGTAACCTTTAAGGTTCCATCCAAGCAGAGTCTAGGATTATAAATCTGTTTCTCTTTCTTTTTTTAAGATGAGTTTTTTCTGTGTTACCCAGGCTGGGGTGCAGTGCTCACTGCATCCTTGACCTTCCATGCTGAAATGATCCTCCCGCCTCAGCCTCCCAAGTAGCTGGGCCTATAGGAATGTGCCACCACACCCAGCTTTTAAAAATATATATATTTCGTAGAGACAGGGTCTCACTATGTTGCCCAGGCTGGTCTCCAACTCCTGGGTTCAAGTGATCCTCCCTCCTCAGCCTCCCAAAGTATGGGAATTGCAGGTGTGAGCCACTATGCCTTAAGGTGATAAATCTTGACAGACAAGACTCAGTTATGATTCCCTTTGACTTTCTCCCCGCTTATAGTTGGTTCTTCTTATGTTTTTCTCCTCTCCTCTCTCCACAGGGTATCTGTTTACCCCCTTTCCATTTTTATAAAGCCTCAGATTCACTTATGGACAGGGAGGTGGCTAATGGTGGGTTTAGCCTATCCAGTTACCCAGCTATATTAGTCAGGGAGTCAAGGTTCTTCAGAGAAACAGAACCAATAGGACACAGACACACACACACACACACACACACACACACACACACACAGAGAGAGAGAGAGAGAGAGAGAGAGAGAGATTTATCATGGGAATTGTCCCATGGGACCGTGGAAGCCAAGAAGTTCCATGATGTGCTATCTGCAGGCTGGAGAACCAGAAAAGCCAGTGGGGTACTTCAGTCTCAGTCTGTAAGTCTGAGAACCAGGGAAGCTGGTGATGTAAGTCCTTGTATTCGTCTGTTTTCACGCTGCTGATAAAGACATACCTGAGACTGGGTAAATTATAAAGAAAAAGAGGTTTAATCGACTCACAGTTCCACGTGGCTTGGGAGACCTCACAATCATGGCAGAAGGTGAAAGACATGTTTAATGTGGCAGCAGACAAGAGAGAATGAGAGGCAAGTGAAAGCAGAAACCTCTTATCAAACCATCAGATCTCATGAGACTTATTCACTCCCATGAGAACAGTATGGGGGAAACCACCTCCATGGTTCAATTATCTCCCACTGGGTCCCTCCCACAACAAGTGGGAACTATGGAAGCTACAGTTCAAGATGAGATTTGGGTGGGGACACAGCGAAAGCATATCAGTCCTGGTCCAAGTCCAAAGAGCTGAGAAACAGGAGTGGTGTGGGAGCCTAATAGTGTAAATCTCAGATAGACTCTGAAGGCCTATCTGAGTGCCTGTGTCAGAGGACAGGAGAAGACGGATGTCCCAGCTCAAAAGGAGAAAGTGAGTTAGCCTCTCCTCTGTCTCTTTGTTCTGTGCAGACCCTCAAAGGAGTGGATAATGCCCTTCCACATTGAGGAGGGTGATCTTCTTTGCTCAGTCTGCTGATTCAAATGCTAATCTCTGCTGGAAACCCTCACAGTCATACCCAGAAAGAATGTTTGACCAGCTATCTGGGCATCCCTTAGCCCAATCAAGCTGACACATTAAATTAGCCATTGGACCAGTTTGAAAGCAAGCATGTTTATCGGGCATGCATTCAGCCTGCTGTGGTTTGCTACATGGGTCCAGGACCTAGGCTGAGTGCACAGAACAAATCCCAACCTGGGAACAAGGGTGACACAGCCTCAGGGCATGGTGATTACAGATGGAGTTTGACAGAGCAGACTCCAGGGCCCAAAGTGGAGACTGGGCAGGGATGGTGGAATCAGTGGATCAAGGTGCCTTTGAAAGAGTTACCTACAAGAGATGCCTAGCCCTGATTTCCCAACACCACCACTAAGCTGAGTTCTACTTCCCCATGCTGCTGTAGGGAAGTACTTCATCTACTGCTTAGAAGCCAAGCAAGCAAGTGCTAAATGGCTCTTGCATTCCTTCTGTTGTTTCCAAGTGGGTCTCTAATACACTGCACAATCGTTAAGTAATTAATAGAAGCAGAGAGTTCAGAACGATGGAGAAGGAATTTAATGAAATTTGCTTTTAATGGTAACGGATTATGGATAATCCAAAGGTGTTGACTCTAGTTAGTATAAACTTCTTCCTGATAAATTAGGTGTTCTTTTTAGAATAAATTTGAATTGGGCTATCTCTCAAAGGGAAAATCATTCTAAGAGTGCATTTTTCCAAAAATTCCTGGTTTTGTTTTTAAACCTTTGAAAAATTATTATCATTATCATCCTCTTCCTCGTCTTCATCATTGGATCTAGAATCTGAATAAAGGTCAGAATTCTGGTTCAAGAGATTAAAGCTCTTGACCAATACCTTGGCCATTTTTGTTAATGTATATAATGGAGTATGATGAATGAGTCCGCTCTGCCTCCCATGTGAAGGCAGGTGGTGGTGGTGGTGATGGGGTGTGTGTGTGTGTTTGTGTGTATGTGTGTGTAGGTGTGTGTGTGTGAGAGAGAGGTTTCATCAGACTTTTAAGATATAACCATTTTTATCCCATTACATTTGTCAATTACTCTTGACCCAACCGATTCACAATCATATTCTAATAAATATAAATTATACTGGAGTGGGTGATTTAAATGGAAATTTTACATCATTTGAATGTGTTTATTTACCTATAGCCTTCTAATAAAGTACTTCTTATGTCGAATTGGATGATTTTAATAAGCATTGAATGTGAGACAATTATTCAGCTCTGACATACAGTACTTGTGGGTTTCTTCTCTTCTTTTACTGAACTCTTTGATATTGCATAAGCTATTCACAAATATCAGTTGCTGTTGACATCCGCACCAACAAATAAATTTAGCATAATACACCAGAGGCTGGAAAGTAAAGCTTTTAATTAACCTTTAGAGGATTTTCTAAGATCAGAGGTTTAAAAAAATTAGAGGTGGGAAGGTCCCTGACAAAGGTAATACATGCATTTTCTCCTGACTTTTTGATGTGCCCACAGAGCAAGGCCCCGCTGATGTACCTGCATAAGGCAGTAGATTATCCATTTAAAAATGTATTCAGGGAATGTCAGTTCCAAGAAAAAAAATGTACTCATACATTTTATTTTATTTATTTATTTATTTATTTATTTATTTATTTATTTATTTATTATTTTTTGAGATGGAGTCTTGCTCTTGTCACCCAGGCTGGAGTGCAGTGGGGCCATCTTAGCTCACTGCAACATCTGCCTTCTGGGTTCAGGTGATTCTCCTGCTTCAGCCTCCCAAGTGGCTGGGATTACAGGTGGCCACCACCACACCTGGCTAATTTTTGTATTTTTAGTAGAGATGGGGTTTCACCATGTTGGCCAGGCTGATCTTGAACTCCTGACCTCAGGTGATCTGCCTGCCTTGGCCTCCCAAAGTGCTGGGATTACAGGTGTGAGCCACTGTGCCCAGCCTACTCGTACACTTTAAATGGCCCAATACATATCTGCCCTGCTGAAACCAGTGAGGAACATCAATAAATGTGACACAATGATTAGTTGAAAATTTAAAAGCCCCAGTTCCAGCAAAGTTGTGAGAAGGTGTGATTTTCTCCCTCTTTCTTTTTGAATTCTTCTCTTCACTCAGGGAATTCTCCTGCCCTGTGTTAGGAGCCAGATGCTTTCCTGCTGCTCCCTCATCTTCCAGAATGTGAGGGTCCCTGTTCATGTAAGCAGCCCCTCCCAACTTCACATGCCCCACACTGGGATCTAAGCTCACCCATTGGGACTCCCAGCCCTCGCTCTCCACTTTCCAACACGATGAGAATTTCCACGTTCCAGATGTAGTACCAAGTGCATTCCATTTAATCCCAAGACCGTCCTTTGCCACAGGCGTTAGTATCCCTACTGTGTATGTACAGAAACTGAGATGAGAAAGGCCAATGACTTAGCCAAGGAATGCACTCATGGAAGAGGCCAATCTTCTCCTTTCTTCTTTTCTTAAGGGAGGTTTCCTGGAAATAACTACTGCTTTGTTTTGCTTATTTGTTTCCAGAATCCTTTGTTACTTAGACCTAGCCTGTTACCAATCCCCGTCCATTCTTTTGGACTGTCGGTTCCCACAGACAGTCAACCTCACTTCTGCATTTTTTCCTCCATCCTCTTTGCCACTATCTTAGTCCATTTTGTGTTGCTATAATAAACCATCACAGACTGACTAATTTATAAAGAACAGGAATTTATATACCCACAGTTCTGGAGGATGGGATAAATCCAAGATCAAGGTGTTGACATCTGGTGGGGACTATTTTGCTGTGTCTTCACATAATGGACGGTGGAAGAGTAAGAGGGGATAAATGTTGTGTCCTCACATGGTAGAAGAGTGAGTGAACCCACTCCTCCAAGCTCTTTTTATAGCAGCGTTGATCCAGTCATGAGGGTGGAACCCTCACAACCTCCATTAGGCCTCACCTCCTGACATTGTTGCATTGGGGATTAAGTTTCCAACACATAAACTTTGGGAAACACATTCAGACCATATCAGCCACCCACTCCAGTCCATTCCCCAAGCTCCTCCCAGGCTCATCATTCTCAAACACATCACTGTGCTGGCTCTCAGGCTGGGAGTCAGCAGGATCGGGGACATCTACCGAGACGGGTGCCTGGGATGCTGGATGGAGGAGATCTCCACTACTATGGTTCTAGCTCTTCCTCTGCTCCTCTGCTCTCTCTTCTCCTCTTCTTTTCTCATCCCTCCCACTCTTCTTCATTTTCCTGAGATTATCAGATAGACCAGGAACAAAACAGCTCTGACAGCTGTTGCTCTCCTAGTCCAGCACCTCCACTCCAGTCTTTAGCACACACATCCACACTTCCACTTGCCTGGCCCCTTTACCACATCATCTGGATTTCTCTACCTGGCTGTGTCATTCAGGGTCCAACCAGGAAACAGAAACCACACAATAATTTGAATGTGGGATGTTTAATGTAAGGCTTAGTTAACTGTAACAGGGAAGTAATGAGAAGATGTAAGGAAAACTCTGAAGGTGACCCTGAGGCTGATGGAGAGCACCTGGGGAAGGACGAGCTTAAAGAAGACCCCTCTTCAAGGCTGAGATTCGGACTGCATCAGAGGTGTGCTTGTCCACTGGGTGGCAGAAAGGTTCCCTGGGTTGCCCATGGTTGCTGGGCAAGGAGAAAACAACAGTCTTGGGTAGAGGTTAAGGCTGGTGCAAGAGTGCATGGAGGGCTACGGGTGTCAGGGGCCTGCTCTCCAGCAGGGTATGAAGACTGGGGCATGCCAGACCTGCATTAGGAACATCGTGGTAAGGTGGTCACCATGGGTGGCCAAGAGGTGGGGCCGGGCCATGAGCCTGAAGACTGCACACTCGACACACGGCTGGGGCAGTGATAAGAGCCATGCAGCTGGAGGCAGAAGAAGACAGCAGCAAGACAGACCCAGGAGGAGAAGCCCCTTCCTCCTGCATTGACTCAGAGCACGCTACTGACAAAGCTGAATATTGTTTGGTGCAAAGGAGAAACGCCTGAACTCCCTTGTCACAGAGCAGGTGCAGAGGGAAAGATTTGGGGCTGAGAGGCAAGGGATAAATGGATTGCTAGCTGGACACCGGCCTTTCCCTGTGTCCCCAGTCTGGCTTACCCCACCTCCTGGATTCTGTTTTCCAAGCACTCGCCCTCTGGCCTGTCAGTCTGGCTGCTTCGGCTGGCTCCCTCCAGGCTCTGCTCATTCTATTAAGGAATTCTATTCACTTCCATTAAGGAAAACATTCTTCCTTCTCTCTTCTTGATCAAACACTACCCATTCTGCAGGCCCAGTGCAGGGCCCAGGCAGACATCTGTGAACCGCCTCTTGTTCAGTCTTCTGTTGCAGTTCAGCCAGCTCTATGACAGTGAATTCTTGTCACTTCTTGAGTGTCTCCTTAATTAGATTGTAGCTTCCTTGAGAACAAGGACTGTGTCCCTTTCCCTCTGTTTTCGTACATGCCTGGAATCATGCCTTATTCTCCGTGGACCTCCAGTCGATATTACAATGTGATTGATTGATGGCGTGTGAATTTCAGGGTTAGGGGAGCTAGTTGGGGAATGTTTACAGATATCTGGAAAGAAATTCGGTGGCTACTCCTTTCTCCACATATACCCTAGACCCCAGTGCTCACTGGAGACTGAGAGCCTCCCTGACACAGAGGACTGTTTATATCCTTTCTGGTGCTATGAAATAGTGTGATTGCAACAGCACTAATTAATAGTGTGGAGTTCCCTCCTGTAACCCTGTGTACTGGTGAAGGAGATGTAAAAATTTTAGGAGCAAATTGAAATGATTTTAACTGTGCTGACCTGAGTCTGGTTGGGGAAAAATATCTTCCTCTCTCATCACTTTTAAAAAGCAGAGTTCCTTTCATAATAGAGACTTATTTCTTGTGATGAAATACCAGACATCGTAAGGAAGTAGAGAAGGAAAATGACCCTAGTGCTTTATAAGGGACAGTTTATTGAATCAATGCCTCTTTGTCTTATTAATTTGTGTTTTCCCAAATGGCCTCTAAGTGATTCTTGAATCACTGTGATCTCAGTCTCAATAGCCAGAAGTAGGATATATTAAAAGCTTTGGCCTGGTCAGTGAGTCACTTATCAAACAAGGCTCCTCTACTCTTTTTGCTGGCATTTCTGGACAATCTTTTATGAGTTACATATTTCCTTTTTTTTTTTTTTTATCTGAGTGAGATCTGCCCTGACTACCTCCTACCATTAGACTGAGCTGATGTTCCTCTTTTGTATTTCCATAGCATGAAAGGGCAGCAGGGAGAGTATGTATCTTGTATTGTAATTGCTAGTTAACTCTTTGTCATTCTGGACTGTTCCTTTTTAACCATGTATTCTCAGGATTTAAACTAGTGCCTTACACATAGTCAAGGCTCAATAAACATAGTTTGAATGGATGGATGGTTGGATGATGAAATAAATAGTCATGGTTCTTTGGGTGGCAAACATCAATAACCCAAGTGTCTTAGTCTGTTTGGGCTACTATAGCAAAATCACATAGACTGGGTGGCTTATCAACAATGCAAATTTATTCCTCACAGTTCTGGAAGCTTAGGAGTCCAAGGTCAAAGTGCCAGCAGGTTTGGCGTCTAGGGAAGGCCACCTCCTCGGTTCATAGATGACCTTCTTCTCCACCATACCCTCATGTGGTGGAAGAGGCAAGGAACTCTCTGCAGCCTCTTTTATAAGAGCATGTATCCCATTCCTGAGAGCTCCAATCTCATGACCTAATCACCTCCCAAAGACCCTTCTAACGCCATTACCATGGGCATTAGGATTTCAACATATGAATTTGGGGAGGAATAAATATTCAGTCCACTGCACCAGTTTAACTGGTTTTAAGCATAAGAGAAAATACATGGGCTCATGTAATTGGGACATTCTAAGGGTTCTTCTAGCTTCAGGCATGAAGCTAGATTGAGATTCTATCTATCTGCTCATTCTATTAAGGAATTCTATTCACTTCCATTAAGGAAAACATTCTTCCTTCTCTCTTCTTGATCAAACACTACCCATTCTGCAGGCCCAGTGCAGGGCCCAGGCAGGCATCTGTGAACCGCCTCCTGTTCAGTTTTCTGTTGCAGTTCAGCCAGCTCTCTGACAGTGAATTCTTGTCACTTCTTGAGTGTCTCCTTAATTAGACTGTAGCTTCCTTGAGAACAAGGACTGTGTCCCTTTCCCTCTGTTTTCCTATATGCCTGGGATATATATGCAGGGATTGAAATTCTATCACTGGGACTTGATCTTTCTTTCTCTTTCAGTGTGTCTCGGTTCTTCTGTCACCTAGACTTGTGTCATTCTCATGAAAACTCTCTCCATATGGAATAATAATAATAATAAAGCCACAGAGGGTCCTACACCAGGGTTTCTCGTTGTGAGTGCTAGTGACAACGTGGAATGGATAGTTCTTTGTTTTGCGGGACTGTCCCATACATTGCAGGATATTTAGCATCCCTGGCTTCAAGTTATCAAATGCCAGCAGTGCCTCCATACATTGTGACTACTAAATACATCCCCCACATTTCCAAATGCCCCTTAGGGAGGCAGTATGGCCTCTGACTGAGAACCACAAATCTAGGCTGACTTTGTACCCACGGTCATAATCCCAGAGAAGATGGCCTGATTCTCTATCACCTACTATCCATATCAGTTCCTGAAAAGGATTCTGATGAGCTCTGCTTGGCTTATGTTTCCACCCCTGGGCCAATCACAGTCTTTAATGTGTTTAGGGCTTTGCCAGAGTCTGATTGGTCAATGTATAGTTATTGCTACTGAACGAATTACTCCAAAACTTAGCAACTTAAAATATGTATTACCTAAACCAATTTCTCTGGTCGGGAATTTGTGAGCAGCTTAGTTGGGTGGTTCTGGCTCAGGGCCTCTCATGAGGCTGCAGTCAAACTGTTGGCCAGGACTTCTTCTCAAGGCTCAATGGGGGCTGGAGGATCTCGTCCATACTCACCCACATGGCTGCTTTCAGGCCTCAGTTCCTCACTGGCTGTTGGGCACCTTGCCATGTGGCCTCTTCACAGGCTGTTTGAGTGTCCTCTTCAAATGGCAACTGGCTTTTTCCAGAATGACACATCCAAGAGAGAAAGAGAAAAGAAAAGAAGGGACAAGGAGAACCCATTGTAGAAGCTGCAGTCTTGTAAAACCTAACCTTGAAAATGGCATACCATCCTTTCTGCCATTATTGGCCACGTTAGAGCAGCTGTGGTCAACTGTAGGCAAGGGCTCCACAAGGGTGTGAATGCGAGGCAGGACCCCTGTGAGGCACTCTCAGAAGCTGCCTCCCTTAGACAACAAGGACGCAGTCTGTGCTCACTGCTGGACATAGAGGGTAAAGTCCCAGGAATAACAGCTCCAGGAAATCACAGAGGGTGGAGAGGGGCATGTCCCAAAAGCAAGGTCATGCAGTGCAATCCAAAAGTGCATGTCTGCTACAAATAAATACTGCAATCCACTTCCTCACAAACCGACTCAAGGAGGGCTGCGTAGGGTAAGTTCTAATAAAAATAGTGCTGTGAATTATTTCTGTCTATCTGTAGATCATCATTTGTCTCTTAAGGATCTTTTTCTACTGCCAACTGACATTCCTACTCAGTGCTTATTTGTGCAAAAAGCTTTCACAAGCAATTCAACTGCGGGCTTATAGATAGGTTTTGGAAATCTTGGGAGTAGATCAATATTTGAGTGTTTGTCTCATATAAATTTATTCTGACAGCTGCTTACTTCCTTTCCAAAATTCTCCTTTCTTTGGTGCTCTTTTAATTTTTTGAATGTATAGCAGGGAGAGAGCATCACTGTGTCCTAGTATGTTTTCACTGGAAAGAAGCAGAGGCAGCGTGCAGGACTGCAGGAGCAGCTGAGTTTACCACCAGATAAGACATGGCTGCTCAGAAGGAGGTATCTTGCTTGGTTCTGTGCATTCAGAGGGCTTTTCTGCAGTTGGTTTTCCCAGAGCCTGTGTTTCCTCATTTGAGGTGAATGGCATATAGAGGCAAGGTGACTTTTTATGGCTTTGGTCTTTGGTGGAAGTACAGCCAGCTACTGAACCATCCTGACACTCCACTGGCCCCAGGAAGGAGAAGCGACTGTTTGTCTTCCCACCCACCCTGCTGCACAAAGCCTGCCAAGCACTGTATAACCAATGCCCGAGACAGTTGATGAAAGGTTTGGCTTCACTGGAGCCTTCTCTCAAAGCTTTTGGGAAGTCATACAGGAGACAGATTACAAAGAAGTCTTGCTAGGGTTTAATCACACAAATGAGGAAATAGTGTTTCATTACTCCTTCGACGAATGAAAAAAAAATGCTAAGTGTGAGACCTTGTGTTAGTTAACCCTCCCTCCCTCCCTCCCTCCCTCCCTCCCTTCCTTCCTTTCTTTCTCACTCTGTCACTCAGGCTGGAGCACAGTGGCACAATCACAGCTCACTGTAGCCTCCACTTCCTGGGCTTCAGTGATCCTCCTATCTCAGCCTCCTAAGTAGCTGGGACCACAGGCACACACCATCACACCCAGTTAATATTTTGTGTTTTTTTTTTGTAAAGATGGGGTTTCGCTATGTTGCCCAGGCTGGTCTTGAACTCCTAAGCTCAAGAAATCTGCCCACCTCAGCCTCCCAAACTGCAGGTATTACAGGTGTAAGCCACCACACCCAGCATTAAGCCTGATTTCTTACATAAATCCTTTGTGTCAAATTGGGCACCCCATTGACAGTGAGTATTTTGTGCAATGTCTCTCCCTCTTGGGGCAGCCCAGTAGGTCACCAAGCTGAGACCAAGCTTTGCCACTCTCTGGGTAGAGGTTCCCAGGAATGGAGCGTGTGGTGCAGTGTAGCAAAGGCATGTAGGTCTATGCACTGGACATGGCAACTGGTTTTCAAAAATGATTAGACATTTGAAATTGCCATCCTCTTATACTAACTTTGTCCCTGACATTTCCCACCCTTTTAACCTTCCAGGTAGCTGAATACAGGATAATAGAGTAGGTGAAGAAACACACCATTGTGAGTAAATAATGCTTGCCTTTCCTCCTGCCCGTTCCAATACAGACCAAAAAGGAGGGAAAGGAACCATGAAGATTAATTTGGTTGTCTTAGCTGCTATTTATGAGGCCTGATGTTTCTCTTTTATATTTGTAATAATCCAGAATATTGGGGCAAAAGTTCATCCATGGCTGGATGGATCTATAGGATGTGTGATCATTCCTGGGAGTTCTGGGAGAGGTGAGGTTAGGGTTGGGATGTCTCTGGAACGGTGGGTAGGATATGGGTTGTGTCCATGCTTTCCCCCAATACTTAGGCTCTGGCTTTTGATATTCCTCCCCTTGGTCCCTCACCCTGAAGTGAGCAACTGGCAGGGCTTGAAAAAGGTCAGAGCCTCAAGTCTTGGTCTCAGACAAGCCTGACTTCAAATTATACTAGCTGTGTGAGCTTGGACAGGTTACTTAACCTCTCTGGACTTCTGTTTTCTTATCTGATGAATGGAGATAATCATTGATATGGTTTGACGCTGTGTTCCCACCCAAATCTCATTTCGAATTGGAATCCCCATGTTTGGAGGGAGGGACCTGGTGGGAGGTGATTGGGTCATGGGGGCAGTTTCCCCCATGCTGTTCTTGTGATAGTAAGGGAGTTCTCACGAGATCTGATGGTTTAAAAGGGGTAACTTCCCCTATGCTGTCTCTCTCCTGCCACCATGTAAGACGTGCCTTGCTTCCCCTTCACCTTCTGCTATGATTTTACGTTTCCTGAGGCTCCCCGGCCATGCAGAACTGTGAGTCAATTAAATCTCTTCTGTTTATAAACCACCCAGTCTCAGGTAGTATCTGTACAGCAGTGTGAGAACGAACTGCAGTGAGGATTGAATCGGGTAATGCAGTGAATGGCAGACCTTGGGGAGGGTCTGCTTCTCTTGTTCTAGCATCCAAGGTGGGCCATCTTCAGAGTGTGGCCCCAGGAGCTCCTGGCTTCAGAATGACAGAGCCGGTGCGGCCTCACTGCTCACGAGGTAGGCATCCCTCCTTGGCTCTTTTTTTTTTTTTTGAAAATGGAGTCTTACTCTGTTGCCCAGGCTGGAGTACAGTGGCATGATCTCGGCTCACTGCAGCCTCCACCTCCCAGGGTCAAACAATTCTCCTGCCTCAGCCTCCCAAGTAGCTGGGATTGTGGGCACCTGCCACCATGCCCGGCTAATTTTTGTAGTTTTAGTAGAGATGGGGTTTCACCATGTTGGCCAGGCTGGCTTCCAACTCTTGACCTTAGGTGATCCACTCACCTGGGCCTCCCAAAGTGCTGGGATTACAGGCGTGAGCCCCCATGCCCGGCCCCTCCTTGGCTCTTAAGGGTCAAAATACAGTGTTGTTGTTGCTGTTGTTTTTTCATCAATCTTCACTATTTTCGTTTCGATGGAGGGAGGCTGTAATGTCCCAAATGCTTTATCTTGGGCAGTGGGATCAGCCCTTGGAATTACCTGCCACCTACAGTGTTGCTGGAAGAAGCAGCACCCTCCCTCATGCTCTTTTTTTTTGAGGTTTTGCCTCAGTGAATCCTTATGAGGCTCAGGCAGACAATTTGTCCTATCATTTGACCAGGACTTTTGTTAATAGAAGAAAGGTAGTAATTGTGGAATGCAGCCTGCAGGGAGTAAACAAAATACTTCCCTGCTTAATAAGCCTGTCGTTCATTTTCTCACTCTCCTGCTGGGTTTGTCTTTGTCTTTTTCTTTTTTAAAATGGAAAAATCATTTTGATGATTTTTTTTCCCTCATTGAAAGACTTTAATGGAAGAAATATTGTGGGATATTTAGTCTTCTGCCTCCTTTCTCCTCCCTGAAGCTCTGCTTCAATCATATCAAACTGGCTGCAGCCGGGGCTTCAGAACCCAGCTGGGAATAAAACCGGGATGGAGTGGAGCACCACCCTGCCATTTTGCTACCTGGGGCTGTACACGGTGGGGCAGGCTTTGTCCTAGCTCCCAACACAGTGGTGCTGAGTGTTCTATGTGCAGAGCTTTATGCAAATGCCTACACACTTCTGCCTGCATCCCACCCTGGCCCATAAAACTGGACCACCAGTGCCTATGCTAATCAGGAATGGGGAGCCCAGAAAACAAGCCTGCCCAGCCCCTGCCTGCAGGAGCTCTCAGTCTGATGTGCACAGGAGGTATAGACAGGAGACCATGGGGACCGCATTGCTAACAGCTGTGGTGAGTGAGGCTTGGGGAAAGTAGGGGAGCTGTGGAGTGGTGTGATGGGGATCTGCTCTTCCCTGGATGCTCCAGGTCAAGGCAAATCACTTGAAAAAGGCATTGTTTGGAGCTCTGCATTCACAATCATATTTGTGACTGAACTAAGGGAAGAAAAACAGTGAAGGGTGGGGAAGGGAAGGAGTTAGAACAAAGTAGGCAGCAGCCCTATGTGCAAGCCCTCTACCTCTCAGTGAGTGCTTTTATTATGGAAACCCAGGCTCTTCCTTTCCCTGAGGTTTCTGCACGCACTGACAGGAGTGATGCAGAGGCTGGAAGTGCAGGGCTGTAGGACAGACCGATCCTCAGCCTCCGGAAGAGGGGCCTTTGAAAGCCCAGCCCTTGGGTCCCTGCTGCGGTGTGCACCACAGCCCCAGCAGCCTGAGCACAGCCTTTCTACTCACACTGGAGACTAACTTGGTGACATCCTGCCCACCTTTGGGCTTGCTTGCATTTGCTGCCAGGACTAACGCATAACCGTTGTCTTGGTCTTTCAGCTTTTGAAACATTTTCCTCTACTTCCTCTATCAGACACTATCTAAATGACACCAATAAGTGAAACTGAAGCAGTCAGATCTGTGGCCCTGTTTAGGGTTTGACAATGAATGATAGTGAAGGTGGCTTCCCTGGCCCATCCCGAATGTTTAATTCACTCTTGCGTCAGTGAGCTCATCCCTTATAACTGCCACATTAGCCACCTCACTCTAATAACTTTCCTGGCAGAGGCAGAAGTGACAGCCCAGCCTCAATCATTACATCACTCCCCAACCCTTTCTCAGCATAGACCACCTCCCACGGTTTACCATCGCATCTGAAAACACTCGTGGTGCTGAGGCTGGCATTGCCACTTGCAATGATCTGGCCCATGCTGCCTTCTCAGCACCTGCTCCATCCCACCTTCACTTAGTCTATGTTCTAGGAAAACTGTATCCACTCTTTCCTGAACATTCTCTGCACCTTCCCACTTCTCTGCTTTTCCTTAAGGAGTTCTGCCACAGGAATACCCTCCACATCTCTACCTGCTGAAATCTCATCGTCCTTCAGGGCACAATGCAAATGTAATTTTCTTCATGAAGCCCTCTGTGATTTCTCCAGCCAAACGTGATTCTGCGCTTCATTATGATTTTCTGAACTTGTGTCTCCTTGTTCATTCCTGACCATGGTTCACACCCTAAGCCCTCATCTTTGATGTGGGTCATCAACTTTCTGGACCAACTTTTTAAAAACAAATATGCATTGAAGGCTTACAGTGTTCCCACTACTTTGCAGATATTGGCAATGGAAAGATGAATAAGAGACTGAATGTGTCTTTGAGGACATCAAAAATCCAGTGAACAGACAGGCAGGTAAACAGCTAATTACAATGAAATGTGCTAAGTGACAGGAACAGGATTCTGGGAGCACACAGAGATGGACAAGAGCCCAAACCTACTGAAGTTCCTGGTGTGTGCAAGGAATAGTTGCTAGTCTCTGGGTGGCTGGAGGAAGGACTTGTATAGGGATGCATTGGGAAGCGAAGCTGGAAAACCATGATCCCAGAATGGAAAGGAATTTGTGGGTCAAGCTATTTTTCAGGCAATAAGAAAGCATCAGAAATCATGGAGCATGGGTCCATGGAGTGATGGGTCAGAGCCGAATTTCACAAAGGCTCCTTTGACTTAAGCCGGTTCTACTCCTGGCCCAATTACAGCTGTTAGTTCCTGAGTACCCAGCAACCGCAGGGTGCTTGGCCGTTCCCTGGCAGCAGTGGGGTTCTGTCACAGCAGCCATCAGTAGGGAGTTCCTGTCTCATTGCTGACACATGTGTTCTGAAAGCCAAGTGCAGGATGTGAGCATGTGGATTCGGAGTGTGTCCAGGCAGAGATGCTGGCCCCAGTAGGGTCTATAATCATAATGGGGTCCACATATGTAGCCTGTTAAATCCTGCTATCCTCGATAGGCATTGAGAAATGAGTGGCCCTGCCATGGGGCGAGGTGGAAAGAACCAGGATATGGCTATGAACAGCAGATACTAGGACTGCCCTGCCTAGAGTGTTGGAGCAGCTAATCAGGCCCAGGTAGTAGCCTAGGTCCATGGAGCGGACCCACACTGGAAGGGCGAGGCATGCTCATATGAAATCTTGCAGGTCTTGCCTCGTTGACTAGCACCCGGATATGGTTGGCAGCAAAGAAAATGCCCATGGGCAGTTGGAGCTTGCAAGAGCCCAGAAATATATATGGGTTACTCGATCCTCATGGGGAAGGGGTGCAGCTGAATTCCACGCCATGTGGCCGAGGATGCTGACTTATTTCCTGTTGCTGTCGAATCAGGCTCAAGTGCTAGAGGCGGGCAGCCATGGCTGTGGCTGTGGGTGGCTGAAGAAGGCAGAGGCAGGGGAAATGAGGCAGGGCCGACAGTTGTCCTGGTATCGTGTAGACTTTCTTAAATTAGCTGTGTGGAGAGGAAGTAGGAAAGAAGAGCCAGAAAGTCAGCAGCCAGACTCTTCCATACCATCTGGGATGGGAAGCAGAAAGCTGCCAAGAAAAACCATGTGCTGGAGCTAATTGGTAGGACTTGGAAGCAGAAGTAACACAGCACCCTACTAAATCAAGAGGCTTTTTTCTTTTCTTTTTGTTTCTCCTTTCTTTTCTGCTTTTTCTTTTCTCTTTCCTTTTCTTTTCATTTTCTTCTTTTTTCTCCTCACCCTTCCTTTCCCTTCTCTTCCCTTCCCTTTCCTTCACTTCCCTCTTCCTTTCATTCTTTTCTTAAACATATAAATCTACGGAGCCTCAAAGAAATGGCACTACTAAGAAATTACAGATCTAAAGATTCCAGATAATAATGTAAACCAACGAGCCAAGATTAAGCTGAGTCACTTTTGATAGTTTCATGTAAGAAGATACTAACTTTGAGTGTGGAAGTTTAATTTTTAAAAATCTTGCTACAAATTGGATTCCTAATTTGTAATGCCATTTGAAGGGATATTATCTTTAAGAGAAAGTCATTGCAATTGGATCATTGCATGCCTTAAATTCTTAATTAAAGAAAAAATTACTCACGATAAGGAATAGTCAACTGTGAGGTCTATGCTACTGTGTCAGGTACAACCAGCCACCTGGTGTAGTGAACACTCCATGTCTTGGAGGAATTAAGGAGTTTTTAGATAGATAAATTCTTTTTAACCTTATTCAGATACCTCAAAGGTCTCATAGAGAATTGGTACTTCTCAGGGGTGAAGTTTTTCTTTTTTTCTAGTCTGTCCCCAAGCATTTGAGGGGACCGGGGCTTTAAGGGGTTGTAACTAAGCTGACAGCTAATGGTTTGAAAAGTCTGCATCTAATAAGGCGTTCTCCTTCCCCCTCCCTCCATTCTTCTTTCTTTGCATCCATTTACTCTTTGCTGATGGCTCTAGTTTTTTTTAATTTTTTTTTTCCTAAAAAATATCAATATAGGAAGGAACTGCTCTTTCCAAACTTGCCTGTTATGTTTCTGTTTCTCTAGAGATAGAGGACAGGCATCATTAATTGCAGAATTACACTTTAATAAACCTTTTGGTTATGAAACGCGTATATCCCAGACCGTCTTCTGGAATAGAGTGGTTTAAGACAACAAATTTTGTGTAATTAATATGTCTTCATTGAGGGCAGAATTGCACATCTCAGATGACTTTTCTCCTACAAACAACTTTTTTTTTTCTTCTATGGGAGCCTCAGAAAATATCTGCCTGGACTCAAAGTTGAAGAGACGTGGTTCTTTGGGAGCCGAGTTGACCTCTTCTCTGTGACCACAGAGAATGGTGTCTAGTGAAGACCTTGAGGATAACTTGACCCCTGGGCTCCAAGAGTAGCCAAACCTCCTGTTATCCTGATCAAAATGTATTTATGTCATCAAAGCTTAATTAATCATTACAATCTGTAATTAGAACTAACAAGTAGTGCAGGGTTCAAGCTTGTGCAGAGAGCCAGACGGCTGATGAGGTGACCCTGACAGTGAGGACGGCATTCCTGGGGCAGTCCCAGGAGTACAGGGTTTGGATTGCTGTTTTCAGGGCATTATTGAGCACGTGAGCCTTGAAGGGTGGAGGAGCCTGGGGCACCTGGGTGTCTGGCACAGCCATGGAGCCACTCTTCACACTTCCGTGTGCTCACAGTACCACCCTACAGTCACTGGCTCAGATTCTTGGTGAAAGGAGATAGGACGTCATTCCTGCCTCCTGCCATCAGAAAGGGGGCCAGCAGCAGGCCTGAAGTCAACTTCACGGAGGTGGGTGGACTGGAGCTATGATTTGAATAAAGCACATCCTTCCGATTGTCCACTTCCCTGGCCCCCTATTACTTACAGTTTGCTCTCCTACTAACTCTCGATTTTACACTCTTCTGTTGATGCTCAGATTTCTCTCTCCCCATCCAGGTGGAACCTCCATGAAGGTATCCTTCCCCTACCAGGATTTCCATAAATACCTGCAGAAGGCCGGGCGCGGTGGCTCAAGCCTGTAATCCCAGCACTTTGGGAGGCCGAGGTGGGCGGATCACAAGGTCAGGAGATCGAGACCACAGTGAAACCCCGTCTCTACTAAAAATACAAAAAATTAGCCGGGCGCGGTTGTGGGCGCCTGTAGTCCCAGCTACTCAGGAGGCTGAGGCAGGAGAATGGCGTGAACCCAGGAGGCGGAGCTTGCAGTGAGCCGAGATCGCGCCACTGCACTCCAGCCTGGGCAACAGCGTGAGACTCCGTCTCAAAAAAAAAAAAAAAAAAAAAAAAAAAAACCTGCAGAAGAGCAGCTCAGTGCCCAAAGTCCTGCAGTTTTCCACAAGACCTATTTGAGGTACAGCAGAACCATAGCTTAGAGACTTGGGATCAGAAAGTCAGAAAATGTCCAGTTCCTTAGCCCAGAATAGGCCACTCCACACCACGTCTAACCCCTTGAGGATCCACCAATCCCTTATTTTCCTAAAAGGCGCTTGCAAGTCTGCACAGGTGAAGAAAGAAGATAATTCCCAAGAGTGCCAAAAAGCCCCTCCACCCCTGACCCCCGCGGCAGAAACTGCCCCTTTTAAAGAGTCACACAAATGGGAAAAAAACACTGGATTTCACAGCTCAGCAGTTTTGTAATCAGAAAAATCTGGATTTGAGTCCCCAGTGTGTCATTCTCCAGCTGTATGACCTTGGGTAAGCTGTTTTACTTACATGATTTCAGAACAAGTGGAGAAGGAGGTGTTTTCATTTCCATTTAAAAAATAAGGAAAATGCACTGGGTACAGGGGCTCACTCCTGTAATCCCAGCGTTTTGGTAGGCAGAGGTGGGAGAATCGCTTGAGCCCAGGAGTTTGAGACCAGCCTGGTCAACATGACAAAACCTCTACAAAAAACAAAAGGCAAAAAATTAGCTGAGTGTGGTAGTGCATGCCTGTAGTCCCAACTACAGGCTGAGGTGGGAGAATCGCTGAGGTGGGAGAATCGCCGGA
Organism: Macaca nemestrina; assembly: GCF_043159975.1. NCBI lineage: Eukaryota > Metazoa > Chordata > Mammalia > Primates > Cercopithecidae > Macaca > Macaca nemestrina. The sequence continues at coordinate 170,103,451 of NC_092129.1, read as the reverse complement.
GCCCAAGAGCTCATGGCTGCAGTGAGGCACGATTTTACCACTGCACTCCAGCCTGGTTGACAGAGTGAGACCCTGTCAAAAAAAAAGAAAGAAAATGAGACATGAGACTAACTGAGGCTATGGGAGTAAAATGTGGAGCGTGATACACATCCACATGCAGTATACGGAATGTGTTCAATATACAGAAGGTACTTGCTATCATTAGAGTTTATTTCCTTGGAATAATGATGATGATGATATGAAGAAGTCTTACGTTTATATAGCTCTTCAACATTTACAGAGGACTTCTAATTATCCTCAAGAGAGTGGCATGCATTTAAGGAGTTGGTCCTGGAGAAACAGGCCTTGGCTTCCTTACAGGCAATTGATTTTTTTGTTTCAAGAAAGATAAGTCATTTCTTACTCCTTACTAACACTGGTGCTTCCGTTGTGTGCCACTAAACAGAGGCATGGTCTTGGTACAAAGCCCTGGGGAGAGCACAGCTATCTCCTCTTGGAACCAATGCACCCACCTGACCAAGACCAGAGATTCCAAGAGAGGCAATGGTATGGAGGCCCCCCGGGACATACTGTCCCAGACAAGGAGGGGCTGATGCGTATCCCTAAAATGGAAGAGCTTTCCCATGAACCCTAGTTCCTTATTCCTGGACCTTAAACAGTTTTCCATTTCATTGCTGTCATTTGGTCTTCTGTAGTGGGTTGAAAGGTCTCCTCCTCCCCAGCAGAAAGCACACCCACTAGGAATCTGTGACTGTCATTTTATTTGGAAAAAGAGTCTTTTCAGATGTAATTAAGAATCTCAAGATGAGATCTTCCTGAATTATTCACGTTGACCCTAAATCCCATGACAAGTGTCGGTATAAGAAATAGAAGAAAAGAAGATAGGAGCACACAGAGAAGAGGGCCATGTGAAGATGAAGGCAAAGATGGGAGTGAGGCTGCCACAAGCCAAGGGATGCCTGAAGCCACCAGAACCAGACGAGCAACGACGAAATTTTTCCCTAGAACCTTCGGAGAGAGAACATGACCCTGCTGAAACTTTGATTTTTGGAGTTCTAGCTTCTAGAACTTCAAGAATAAATTTCTGTTGTTTTAGCCACATCGTTTGTAGCAATTTGTTACAGCAGCCCTACCAAACTAATATACCTTTTCTCTCTCTCTCTAACACACACACACACACACACACACACACACACACACTTCCACCTTTAAAAAAAGGAAGAAGATGAAAACAACGTTAAAGGGGAGAAATACTGAATTATTCATATGCCCAAAAAAGGTAACATCTCCCCTACTTGAGGGCGAGACCCCTGGAAGGAATTTCTCCCTCCCTACTCTCTTTCTCTGCTCCCTCTAAAAGGTTGGAGAAAGGCTGGCAGGTTTATTCAGCTGTTTTACATGCTTCCCCCATCTATATTCCCTTCAAACTCATCCATTTATCTCAATCACAGAAGGGACTTGCCGAGCAAAGCCTGACATTTTCCAGTTCTTGGGTCTGTGCCTGGAATCAACAGCCCTCACCAGGAAGGCGGAATGAACTCCCGGGATGTCAGTGCAGAAGCCCTTGGGCTGCCTGGCTGTGGCTTCCCTTCCCTCCCCTGGAGCCACTGCAGGGTGATGCCAGGCTCCACGTGAGCAGATGAGTGCTCACTGAGCAGGATCATAAATCCTGCCTAAGCAGCCCTGGTGGCTTCAGGAGAGTCAACACCAGAATGGTCCCCTTCACTCAGGATGGCCAACCTTTAAGAAAGGTTACATGGATTTAAGGTGCAGCTTTGTGTCTGTTTGCTGGCCAAAATTTTAGTTTACCCAAAGCCCACAAGACTTCTGAAAGCTCCCTTATCCATCCATGGGTCCAGGGTTTCCGTGATGGAGAATATGACCCCAGTGTAGCTGACATCACCGGTTCATCAAATGAGCTAGACTTGGTGCAGGGCAAGCAGAAAAAACAAACAAACAAACAAACAAAAAAACTGATGCTCCTCGTCATTACCTCAACTCACTGACATATATATCTATCCAATTAACAGCTTTCCTGACCAGGTTTAGGACTTAATAAGCAGTCTCATTTTTTTTTTTTTTTAGGTTTAAAAAAAAAGTCTAGTTTAATCTAATATGAAAGCTCTAAGGTCTCCCATTTAAAGCTTCTTGCCCTCGTCCAGCGTTGACCTGCATTAGTCTTGGAAACCCACACTGGGGGAGATAGCAGAGCCGTCTGCTTCTTCAGGATTTGTCTCCCACCCTATACTCATCTCCCACTAGGCTGACTTGTTCTCCATGGGGAGGTAGAGGAAGAGTGGGGAGACAATGTGCAGGAAGGGGAGACAGTGCCCAAATGCTAGCTCTGATTATGGTAAGTGCTGTGAAAATGTCCCTCTGGGGAACCCCGTGGGAGTCCCCTGCCCACTGCATGGCTCACGGGTGCAGTGGTGCAGGTGATGCCCCCTGCATGGTTCATGGGTGCAATCGTGCAGGTGATGCCCCATGGACCTGCCATTTTGATTGCTCCTCCCAGTTTCTACTTTTGGAGATCCACCCTTTCACAGACTCTTCATTTGTGGTCACTTCCAGCTGCAGGTGGACCTGTCGGGAGAGACCCTTTCAAGACAGCTCAAGCCTCATGACCTTCTGCAGCATCCGCTCTGGTCCATGGTGAGCACGCATTCACCCCTCTGAACTCTGGGAAAGCAGGCTGCTCACACTTTGTTCTCCCACCCTACACCCAAGGGGGCCTCAGGTCAGACTTTTGTTTTCAGAATGCTACAGACAGGCTGAGATCAGGCACTCTCTCTCTCTCTGGGTCCTCCAGACTCCAGGGGCCACATCATGTTCTGCAAGTATTTCCCTAAAAGCCCCCTCACCTGACTTCAGGAACACCCATCATTTTCGTAACAGGGATGAGGGAACACCCGGCCCTCCAGACCATCAGGAATCCTGCCTTGCACCTGCTTCTTGATCACTCTCACCCCAGGTGCAGAGCCTGTCGGCAGCCCTGGGCTTGAGGTCACACATTTGGTTTAGGGGACCCAATAGGCAGTCCTTCGTAGACGGTGCAGCGCCTTTTGTAGAGTGCGGATGCATTTGCTGCCTCTGAATCTCTTCTTTGGGGCATCAGCAGAGGACTCACTGACTATACCTTCAGAATACTCTTATTCCCCCAGTCTTCCCTGTGGTCATTCTACATCCTGTTTAACCCTCACTGCCTGGTGTCCATGTGTTCTCCGTTAGATCATAAGCTCCCCCACGGAATAACTGATGAACTCCAGTCCTAAGACAGTCTGGAGAAGCTACAAGTTCTGTCAGTCAATGTCACTAGTGTCTCTGTCCCTCTGGGCATGGTGACTCTCACCTGTAATCTCAGCTACTCAGGAGGCTGGGGCAAGAGGATTGTTTGAGCCTGAGAGTTCAAAACCAGCCTGGGCAACATGGCGAGACTCCATATTGTCTCTGTCTGCCCTGGCTCCTGATGACTTCTCCGGAGAGAGGGCTGAGATGGGGTTAGAGAGAGGAACGAGAGCAAGGTGCCTGTGGGCACCTCCGTTTCAGGGAGGTTCCTCTCCACCTGCAATGCAGGGCTGTGGGTGCTTTTCAAGTGCATACAAGAAGACTTGGAGGCCATCCCGGAGAGTGCTTCCCTGGCTGAACCCCATCTAGTCTGCATGAGGGAAGGCAGATTTCTCCTGATAACAATACTTTGACCCAAATCTCTGCCAAACAATGACCTGGGGCTATGATGCTACGTCTAGTCAGATTCCCCTTCAGTATGAACGGTACCATGTTCCAATCATTCCTTCTGCAGTCGCAACAGAGGAGCATTGTGTTCGTCATCCCGTTGGAGACAAGTGGGAAGTCACCTGGGGAGGAGGGAGAAGGTGAGAGGGCAGGAGTTCGAGGCAGAGGAAGGGGCAGGAGCCCATTTTGGGAACCACAAGTGGTAACGCTTGGCTGATTGTAGCGTGCATGGGAGTGTTCGGGAGAAGGGGCATTGGAGAAAGCTGAGGCTGGGGGAACAAGCAAGAAACCAATTATGTGGGGCCTTAGTGGTCATGCCAGGGATTCTCAGTTTTGTTCTAAAGGCAATGGGAATATATTAGCAATGGGAATATATTCAGATATATTAGGAATTTTAAACAGGGATGACATGAGCAGCTTTATGTTTTAGAATGAGTACTCTGCCCCATGAAGCGTTGGTGCCTCCCTGGAGGCAGGGAGGCCAGGTAGGAGGCTGTGGCAGAAGACCAGGGCGCGGTCATGAGGCAGTGAAATTAAGAAAGTGGGATGCCTTGGAGAGAGAGCCAGGAGGTGAGGTCGACAGGGTGCGATGTTGGGTAGTAGGAGGTAGGAGAGAGAGGAGCCTGGCTTGGGGAAATGGGTGGATGGTGGTGGCATTCCTTGGGGTGGGGAACACAGCATGGGCACATGGTATGTGCGGAGGTGCATGGTCTGATCTGGTTCCTGTTGGGGTTGCTAAGAATGGTCTGGGCCCCCACTTCACTGGGTAGCCCTCTGTCCCTCCCCTGTCCTGATTTCACTAGGGAATAGCACAGTTGTAGAATAATTCTCAGGAGTGGCTTGTTCCTCCTTCCTCAGCTAGAGTCCAATGGATACACCCACCTCAAGACCAGATTGTTGTACTGTTGCACGGGGACTCTATCCGGGAATGCTCTTCGGGTAAGACAGCTCCTGCAAGGTGTGGTGTCTATACACGTTGGAATAAAAAGTAACTTTGAGGTCTATATATTGGATGTTCCACCCTGATTTAGCTCCATTTGGTCTACCATTTGGGGAAATTGGGCCCAATCAAAGGTTTAATTTTATCAGACGCACAAAGCTCTTATTTAGCTTTTTCTTTGCTACCTTTTCTTATTCAGCACACTCAAAGTTTAAAAACTTAATAGACTGAAGAAAAATCACCTATAGCAGGGGCTGGCTAAATATCAATCCTGTTTTCTCTTCCAGGCACACTGGGAGATTCCATTTCCCAAATTCCATTGTACTTAGGCTGGGGCCAGATGACTGGACTTTCGCCAGTGGAATGTGGTGGAAGAGATGCAAGCTGCTTCTGGGCCTGGCATGAAAGCGTGAACATGCTCCCTCTTCCCCTTCTGTGACAACATGGAAATTCACGTGTTTAAGATGGTGGCAGCATACGATGGAAGGAGCTTAGATTCCTGAGTCACCTCCTGGAAGAGAGCCACCAAGCTGCTTTCCATGTGATTTGAGTAAGGAATAGGCCTGTATTGTATCAAGCCACTGAGATTTGGGGGGTTGTTGTTGCAGTTATTTATCCTAATGTACTACTACAGCAGTATATCAAGGTGTTCTATGGCTGGAAGACCTCTCTTCTGCTGATTTTCTATATTAAAACTTGCTTGCTGGGTCATGGGGTGATGAGAAGACAGACAGGACATCATACAACTTCTTTAGCTAAGCTCAGCCTCTCATTGTACTACTTTGAAAACAGAATGCACATATTTTAATGCGTGTATGCACACAGACATATTTCTAAATCTTGAAGTATGCATTGGCTGACAAGCACAAGCTTTGAAGGAATTCATAGATACTAGATAGACCACAGTCGAGAAAAACAGAGTTCAAAACGTCCAGTGCTTCCAGAGAGGATTTTTTTTTTTTTTTCAGAATTGGAAGTGTAATGACGACCCCTCATGGGCACACCCTCAGACCAACCCTCATCTCAGTACTTCTCTTTTGGAGGGAGCGACTTCTGTTGTACCTTAAACATTCACCCTGTCACCATCATCATGGGGACAGCTCGGCGTATCTTTCCCTCCCTGCTCAAGGGTCAGCACGTAGGCAGTGGGGACTCAAGGTTAGGATGACCAGAGACGAAAGCGAGGAATCAGAACCATTGTGTATGTAAACGGAAGACTGAAGTTACAATGCTTGACTATTTTTCTCTTCTCTAAGGGAGGGAAGTTAATTTTGTCCCCACTGAAGGGTTTTTTCATGATGTATCCTCAGCAGAGTGAAGGATGGGGAACCCATTTCTATGAAGGGCCACTGAAACCATAGGCAGAAAAAAAAAATCACCATGTAAGATTTCTTTTCGAGGCAGAGTCTCACTCTGTTGCCCAGGCTGAAATGCAGTAGTGTGATCTCGGCTCACTGCAGCCTCCACCTCCCGGGTTCAAGCGATTCTTGTGCCTCAACCTCCCAAGTAGCTGAGATTACAGGTGTGCACCATCATGCCTGGCTGATTTTTTTGTAGTTTTTTTTTTTTTTTGAGACGGAGTCTCGCTGTGTCTCCTAGGCTGGAGTGCAGTGGCATGATCTCGGCTCACTGCAAGCTCCGCCTCCCGGGTTCACGCCATTCTCCCGCCTCAGCCTCCCAAGTAGCTGAGACTACAGACGCCCGGCTAGTTTTTTGTATTTTTAGAAGAGACGGGGTTTCACCATGTTAGCCAGGATAGTCTCGATCTCCTGACCTCGTGATCCACCCACCTCGGCCTCCCAAAGTGCTGGGATTACAGGCTTGAGCCACCGCGCCCGGCCTTTTTTGTAGTTTTAGTGGAAATGGGATTTTGCCATGTTGACCAGACTGGTCTCGAACTTCTGATCTCAAGTGATCCACCTGCCTTAGCCTCCCAAAATGTTGGGATTACAGGCATGAGCAACTGCACCTGACCACAGTATAAGATTTTTAAAAAAATTATTCACATCCCAAAATAAATTATAAAAGCTCATTATTTCTAGTTCATAGCCATGTAAGAGAAATAGATGTGGACCTGTTGGTATAGAGAAAGGGAGTGGTAGCTGGCCAGGCCGAGACAGACATGGTAAAGAATTGGGAAATGAAGGCAAGAAAAGAGCCCCTCTCTCTGTCTCCCTCCCTCTTTCTCCCTCAATTTCTTTGTTTCAATCTCTCTTCCGCTCTCTCTCTCTCTATGCACGTGCCCTAAAGCTATAACTCATATTTTAAAATGAGAAAATGTTATCTGAAACGTCTCTAAAATGCTTTACCTTCTCCCCAAGATCTGGAAACCACAGGTGCTTTGGAAAGTTTCTCTTTTTCTCATTTTCTGATAAAAAATTCAGGTTAAAAACACCCAGCTCCAGGTTTTTTTGTCGACTCGTGTATCTATAAATGAGCTGTGGTACTCCTCATTTCTAAGTATAAAGTCATTCTCTCTTTTTCTGGTTTTAAAAAACTTTTCGAGCTAAAATCATAGATTTGAGATTTAAATTTTGTGTGTTGTTACTAGAAAAGCCACTGAAACATGTGGATTTATGCTCTGTATGCCAGATGGGAGGTAGTTGGAGCCAGAGCTGACTCATGGTTTGGAAGCTACATATTTCCAGTTTGGGGTTGTGTTGTTTTGCTTTTGTTTTTAAACCCAGCATCTTTCAATAGAGCTTGGGAGAGGAATTAGCAGAAGAGGATTCCAATCCGTTAACCATTTGGGTGATCTGGATCCCTGAATTTTACAGCTCTGGACTGAATCTCCAAGTGGTCACCTAGTTCTTGCATTCAAAGCTTCTTGGACACTGACTGACCCTCACTGGGGCAGAGCCGCCCTAATTTGTAGGGTATGTTTGCTGGCTTGCTGTTGCTCACTGTCCTTTTTAGGCAATGGCCCCTGTCGCTTGACAGCTTGTGATCACCTGCAGAGGATGGGAAGCGACGGCTGAGCCTTGCATTGAAGACATAAGCTTCTGTAAAAGGTTTGGGGAAGCAAATTAAATGCTGCCTGAATTTAGATGACTTATGGATTCAAACCCTACTTTTATTAGATTATTTGTGGGTTGAAATTCTAAAGTTAATTCAATCAAACGTCTAGTAAAAATATTACAAAATCAGCTACATGAGTCTGACATCACTGAAATGAGACCCCCTCACATAATTTGATTTTCTTTTCTCCTTACGGTGTCACTGTAGAAATTTTTGCCCTACATAGTGGGGAAGCTGGGGCCATATGCCGTCCAACATAACAACTGAGTTTAAACCAGAATCCCTCACCAGCTTCAGTTTGAATGTACTCAAATATTAGGCATTACATGGAAATAATACATACTTGGTATTTAGAGACAGAGTCTCACTCTGTAGCCCAGGCTGGAGAATAGTGGTGCAGTCATAGCTCACTGCAGCTTCGAACGCCAGGGCTGAAGTGATTCTCTCGCCTCAGCCTCCCAAAGTGCTGTGATTACAGATGTGAGCCACTATAGTCCACGGCACTTGGTATATTCATACCTGTAAAATATCAGAACAAACAAGTATCCTTGTAAATAAGAAGCTGACATCTTGAGTTGGTTTTATTCTGAAAGTGCATATTATACATTTCCTCCACCATTGTTGAAAAAAACTGAATGTTCATAATTGTCCTGTTTGTTGCCTATGACTAATATGACTTACAACAAGATGCAGGGTCAGGACAAAATGAGAAGCCAAAGAATCATACTCTAGAGGTGGTTCGTGTATATTCTGGGGTATTTATACTCTGCAAAAAAATGATGTTCCTGTACTTGCAGTGTGTATCCATAGATCATAGTTGAAATTCTACACCGAATGAACTTATCAGCTGCCTTTTCTCATCGCGTTCATCGCCTCTGACAGATCTATCCCCAGCTGGTGTTGACTTCTCCCTACGGTGCGGGGAGATCATTAATCTTGTATGTTCTCTTACTCCAAGGCCTTTTTTCTTCTTTGCTGAGGTTTTAAAACAGATTGTGCCTGTTTCCACAGGCCTTTGAGAGATCTGTCATGTGTCCTCTTTTAAAGCAGGTTGTGTAAAAACCAATTACTTGAGTATAGCTGGGGTCATGGGCAGTAATTCTGTTACCAGGGTGGGAGCCCTGATTTTGTCATCCTTCCCTATGTCAAAATCAGAGTGAGGGCACTACCAACAGAAGCATTTATTACTTAGCAACTGAGAGATGCTTTCAAGCCATTCTAATTGGTGATTCTTCTCCAGGGCTGGTGGAGTATCTCCATCTTGCCTCCTGGGCTGCATTGATAAGGAGCTGGATACCTCACCAAATCATGAGTGAGAACTGCCCACAGTGAGTGAGAATGCAATTCCTGAGGGCCTCAGTCACCAGTGCAGACCTCCTTGTAGTTGAACTTGGCAATAGGCAAGTCTCTTGGCTGTGGAGAGAGAAAGGATTGTGTCTGCACAAGCAGAATAGAGAAGTGCAATAGAATGATCTAGTGGAGGCAGGTGTTTAGAGAACTGTCAATACTTGTTGAGTGAAAAGACAGGTGTACAAAACCAGACACTACACCTTAGACTTAATAAGCACTTCCTTCCCAGTAGCTGGTTATTTGTTTGTTTCTCCCCAAATTATTTAGGGAGTCATATGAACTGCCCATTTTATATCATTTCCATTTTCTGTAGCAAGGAACTTATTACTTTAGTATCATTATTTAAAAGTGACAAAGACACACCACTTATTGAATGTTTACACTGCTTTCCCCCCACATTAAAGCTCTTCGTGAGATTAAAAGCAAATGATGACAGAGCGCAGAGACCAAGGCTACATGCTCCCATCAGACTTAATCCTCCATCAAAACATACCTCTTCCACGTTCCTTTTACCTGGAGCCTGAGAAGTGGGAAGTGACCCACTGGGGCCCACTCCATAATCTCCTTTAAGCTCTCATTCTGAGACTTTTGGTACAGGCACCAAACAGATTGCTTTACCACATTGACAAATCCGTACTGAACCCTTTTCCGTGCTCAGTTGTGACATCTTATTTGGACCCTCTCAGTCACCAACAGTGCTGTTCATTCTCTGATTGAATCCTTTCTTCTTTGGGAGTTGCAAAGCGCTGCAAACTCTTGGCTGTGACCTTGGAATAACAGTCTTGGCTCTCTCCTGGCTGTACCTTCAAGTCACCTGAGTGTACATAATTCTGGTTATATTTGGTCCCAAGACCCTTCTAAACTAATTCTGCCCCCGCTGGTGGGGGGTTTTACCAGGTTCAGTCCAACCCTTTGAAATGGAACAAGACAAAAGGCCCAGTCAATAGGGTGGTTAACAGGAGAATGTTCATGATTTGAAAAAGAGTTTGGTGATACATTGGAAAGAGTCCAATAACGCATATGAAAACACTGGCTTACTGCTGATCTCCATACACTTTTTTTTTTTTTTTTTTTTTTTTGAGTCTGAGTCTCACTCTGTTGCCAAGGCTGGAGTGCAGTTGTATGATCTCAGCTCACTGCAACCTCTGCCTTTTGGGTTCGAATGATTCTCTTGCCTCAGCCTCCCAAGTAACTGGGATTACAGGCACCCACCACCATGCCTGGCTAATCTTTGTATTTTTAGTAGAGACAGGATTTCATCATGTTGGCCGGGCTGGTCTCAAACTCCTGACCTCAAGTGATCTGCCTGCCTCAGCCTCCCAAAGTGCTGGGATTACCGGCATAAGCCACCGGGCTTGACCTCCATATACTTTAAAAATACTACTGTTGTTACTGATAAAAGCCATGATAAAAATAAGTAGCTGCTGTGTTTAAAAGTGTTTGTGATTTGACCATTGTGGGGATTTCTGTCTGGGTTGGAGGCACCGAGGCTCCCAGGGAGAGATGGCGTTTTCCTCATGATCTCTGAGGAAGCAGTTGAGCCTGTGCAGGTGGTGAGCACTTCTTCTGGGTTTACTAAGCACCTGCTCAGTGCGGGGAAAAGTTTTTATTTTTTATTTTAAGTTCTGGAATACATGTGCAGAATATGCAGGTTTGTTGCATAGGTATACGTGTGCCATGGTGGTTTGCTGCACCTATCAACCCGTCATCTAGATTTTAAGCCCCTCATGCGTTAGCTATTTGTCCTAATGCTTTCCCTTCCCTCCCTTTACCCCCAACCCTTGACAGGCCCCAGCGTGTGACGTTCCCCTCCCTGTGTCCATGTTCAACTCCCACTTATGAGTGAGAATATGAGGTGTTTGGTTTTCTGTTCCTGTGTTAGTTTGCTGAGGATGATGGCTTCCAGCTTCATCCATGTCCCTGCAAGGACGTGAGCTCATTCTTTTTTATGGCCGAGTAGTATTCCATGGTGTATATGTGCCACATTTTCTTTATCCAGTCTATCACTGATGGGCATTTGGGTTGGTTCCAAGTCTTTGCTATTGTGAATAGTGCTGCAATAAACATACATGTGCATGTGTCTTTATAGTAGAATGATTTATAATCTTTGGGTAGATACCCAGTAATGGAATTGCTGGGTCAAATGGTATTTCTGGTTCTAGATCCTTGAGGAATCGCCACACTGTCTTCCACAATGATTGAACTAATTTACACTCCCACCAATAGTGTAAAAGTGTTCCTATTTCTCCACATCCTCTCCAGCATCTGTTGTTTCCAGACTTTAATAAGTGCCATTCTAACTGACATGAGATGGTATCTCATTATGGTATTGATTTGCATTTCTCTAATGACCAGTGATGATGAGTTTTTTTTTGTATGTTTGTTGGAGTGTGGGGAAAGTTGTAAGGACTAGGGCTGTAGAGGAGAACCAGACACATAAGGAGCTCACACAGCTTATATCTTAGTGGGTGAAGAAAAGAAGAAGGAAAAAGTACATAAATAAGACATGTTTGGGTAGTCCACTGCCAGGAACCTCCCTGGGGAGAGAGTGCTGATGGGACCCCCTTCATCTCCTGCCTCTCCCCCTTCTAGAAGCCCTCCACCCAGTGTAGCCTCTACTTTTCTACTTTTGTTTGTTTGTTTGTTGTTTTTTTTTGAGACAGAGCCTTGCTCTGTTGCCCAGGCTGGAGTACAGTGGCACAATCTCAGCTCACTGCAACCTCTGCCTCCTGGGTTCAAACTATTCTCCTGCCTCAGCCTCCCGAGTAACTGAGATTACAGGCAGGCACCACCACGCCCGGTAGCCTCTATTCTTAAGCATTCCTCACCACTATGCCTGAAAGAAATAGTCAGGCCCCTATCCACAGACTTCTACCAAGGATGTGATCACTTCTGCTCTCAGGGCCTCATCTTCCTCATCTGTAACATGGATGGGTGAGACTTGATCTTAGGATCTTTCCTACCTCTATGATTTTGAGCATATGAAAAACTGAAGTGGGTGGCAGGGGTCAAAGGTAGCTCTCCCCCATTCTGTGCCTAGAAAGATGTGTTTCAAGTGTTGGGGAGGCAGCATTTTTAAGTCAAAGGTCATAGTTCCCCCACCATTTTTTGAACAGTGACTGATATGGGGCTGAGAGCCCAGGTACTAAGAAGTACCTGCTTATTATTGGTCTTGCCATCATCTGGACCATCCCTGTTGTCACGGCTACCACACATCAGCGCTCCTGTGTGCTGGACACTGTGCACACAGGACACATCATCTCACCTAATCTGTACCATAACCCTGCAAAGGGGGCCAAGTTCCCACTTCAAGTTAAGAAAATGGAGACTGAAGAAGTGAAGGAACTACCAGTAAGTGGCAGAACTGAAATCAAATCCAGGTACAGACGTCCAAGGCACTCTTTCATGTGAGTGTTTTGGATTTTGCTTTTGTGCAAAGCCTTAGCCAAAAGGTGTTTATGAATCAGACACCAAAGCAAAATCTCCCCTGGTTGACAGCCATGGGCCTATCTCAAATCTCCCCATCCCATCTCGTCTTTCCTATTTCTGTCTTCTTTCTCTTCGCACCACTGTTCACTCTCTAGTAGCAGCGTGTTGTATATCTGTTTGCCGTCTGTCTCTCTGGCTAGAGCATAAAGTACCTAAGGGTGGGGGCTTTGCTTTGTTCCCTGCTGTAATTCCAGCCCCTGGAGCAGCATCCGCTACATCACAGCTGCTCAATAAATACGAGTGAACGACTGAGTGTGAGGAGACAAGGTTGGAGAAAGCAGGAAAAAACTGCAAGACCCGGAAAAGGAAAGGATGGGATGTAAAGAGAGCCAGAAGGAAAGATACAGGAGGCCAGAGGCCAGGAGTCCCTACATGAGGAAGGGTGGTGTGCCAGGAGGCAGCTGGTGCCCAAAGGGCGTATAGGCGATGGAGAAGTCCATTGGCACTTTGGTGTGGTCGGCAACACAAGCCTTTTTACCAAATCTCTCAAACATCTTTCCATATACCATGTAACAGGGTATTTTTCTGTGTTTTTTTTTTTTTTTTTTTTTTCAGGGAGTTCTATGTCCTCCCCTACTACTGATTGCTGAAGACAGACCCCCCGGCAAGAGCATTTGACCAAATCTTGGTGACCCAGAGAAACACGTGTATCCATCAGGCATTGAGTCACATCAATGAAATGACACTAAGCCGGGCTCAATTCTCCAACCTGGTTTTCTTTACAGTTCACTTTCTCCCTGGGGAAGTACTGAGGACCACAAGAGGCTGGTAACGGAGATGACGTTAATTATAAACGGTGCAGTGTCCCGGTGAACATAAACCACTGGCTCATTCACAGTTATTTCTGAGAAAATAATTATTTTGCTTTTGCTCTAGTCGTTCTTTCACTGAAATCTAATGAGATGATAATGGGTGTGACAGTGTTTGTTAAAGTGCAGAGTTCCATTAAAACGTGGGGAAATGATATTATTGCTGTGAGAGGAAATGGCTGCTTTCTTTTGGCAAGGCTTTGAACGTCAAAGTGTTTGTTGGCTGTGAAAGTGAAAAGGGCTTTGTGTGCACCCCGGGGAACAGATTCTGCCCCAGTTACTAAAGAATCCTTTTAAGGATGGAAGCCAGGACAGTCAGGCAGCGCTTCTCTTGGTCTCCAGATGGGGGTGCCACTGAGCCAGACACAGATTCCTCCAAGCTTCTCCCTGGACAGTTCCCTGGGGCCAACGAAGTTTCTGTCTACTGCAACTCGCCCCAAATAGCTTTCTCAAGTGTTGCAGGACACTGGGAAGATGAGATAGGGTAACACTGATGTTATATATGTCTTATCTATATGTGCTTCCTAGCTCATGAGGTGCTCACATGGTCTAGTGGCCTTTGATGCTATTTTCCTGTACAGTGTGAGAAATATAAAGTCTTGGGAAGGAATATGGGTCATCAAGAAAGAAAGAAAAAATTAGACAAAATACCCTGCCATTAAGTGGATTACCAGTTTCTTTTGTGAAGTATGGTTTTCGTAATGAGTACATTATTTAGATAAAAGCAAGCATTTAAAAAAAGCCCAAAACCATAAAAACAAAAACTCTCTTCAAATTACAATGCCCTTCATTTTCCACAGAAGCTATGTATTTCAAAACATGCCTGCTATGAAAATTCTGCCAAATAAGAATTAGGAAGTGATTAAAGTCTACGGCTTACAGCTTTTTACGTACAGCCTGAATTCTCTGCTCTGCTGCCTCTCCAACCACTTGCTGAAACTTTCTGAACCTGTATCATATTAAGATGGGTCTGAACGTCCACATGATTAACTGGGAGGCCGGGAGGGAGGGGAACTAGATAGTACAATGTGTGAATAATGTAACATAGTACATAGAGAGTGCTCGGTACATGAGTACAATGTGTGAATAATGTAACATAGTACATAGAGAGTGCTCGGTACATGGCTCTGAATTATCATTATGCTTTTATGTGGGATGTGCACGTGGTTTTTTAATTTTTGTTTTTGTTTGACAGAGTCTTGTTCTGTCGCCCAGGCTGGAGTGCAATGGCGCAATCTCTGCTCACTGCAACCTCTGCCTCCCAAGTTCAAGCAGTTCTCCTGCTTCAGCCTCCCAAATAGCTGGATTACAGGCACCCGCTACCACACCCAGCTAATTTTTTGTATTTTTAGTAGATACAGGGTTTCACCATGTTGGCCAGGCTGGTCTCGAACTCTTGACCTCCAGTGATCCACCAGCCTTGGCCTCCCAAAGTGCTGGGATTACACGCGTGAGCCACCGTGCCCGGCTGGAGGTGCGGGTTTTCTATCCAGCACCTGCGGTGAAGTAAAGCCAGTAGGCAACAATAATGACTCTGGGAGAGGGTTGTGGATGGCAAACTGCTGAGCTGTTAATTCTGTCTGCTTCAGGAAAAGGGCAGGCCTGTTAAGAGAATGCCTATAGGATGCCCACCCTACATTACTGGCAGCAAAAAATAGTTTTTGAGCTTTCCCTATGTGTATTAGACATTACAGGGGCCATATGGGGGCATGAGATACTTGTGTAAATAGTGATTTTCTGGTTCTTGAGTTTTACTGAAGCCTCACTTATGCTGGTTGAACCAGATAGGGCTAGATATCTACTCTGAATTTTAGAGTTTTTTTCAAACAAGAGGGTCACTGTTGTAGGTTGGGAGTGTTACAAAAATATTATTATTATTAAGATTATTATTTGAGACACGGTTTCACTCCTGTTGCCCAGGCTGGAGTGCAATGGCATGATCTTGGCTCACCACAACCTCCACCTCCCAGGCTCAAGCGATTCTCCTGCCTCAGCCTCCCGAGTAGCTGGGATTGCAGGCATGCGCCACCACTCCCGGCTAATTTTGTAATTTTAGTAGAGACAGGGTTTCTCCATGTTGGTCAGGCTGGTCTCAAACTCTCGATCTCAGGTGATCCGCCCACTTCGGCCTCCCAAAGTGCTGGGATTACAGGTGTGAGCCACTGTGCCTGGCCAAAAAAATATTATTTTTATTATTTTATTATCTATTATTTCCTCCCTGCCCCTGAGCAACAAACCATTTTTTCTTAGGCCCCATTTTCTCAACAACTACTGTGTCTTTAACATACATTATGTTAAAGCAATGGACTACTTCATGAACCAAATCTCTGGTTAATTTAGTGTGAGAGGATCATCATGCAAACATTCCAAATAAATGCTCTTTATGCTGTGAGAAGTCACAGAATTCTTATTTCTGTATGGCTAGCTCATTGATTCAGCCTCACTGATAAGTCCTGGGGGAAAAAAATACATGTTTTTGCCCCAACTGAACTCTGCCTATCACGCAAGAGTACTGTTTCTACACAAACAAGGAAAGAAAATCCTCAACAGAATAAGTATTCTATGACCTGGTGATAATTAATAATAAAAAAAAATACTATTAAGAAGTTTATACTGGCTGGGAGTTACTGGGTAATTTACTCACTTGGCAATTGTTGGGGATGATTCCACGTTGCCCTGTCAAGTGTTTACTTAGGAGCTCGGCCGGGTGGAGCTGTGTCTTGCTCTCAGTCTCCCTCTGTTGGCTGGAACATGGATCGTTCTCTCTCCGAGGACTGAAGAATAATGACCTGCCTGCACAAATATTCAGCAGGCACATTATGCTCTTCTGGACCCCCCCACCAATGAAAGGCTTATTTGGATTTCAAATTAACAAATTTTTAATGAATGCACTCTTCACTCTTCACCTGCCTAATTTCTCTTTCTAGCACCCATCTGACATATATCCACCTATGCTCCTAGACTTATGAACCCATCATAAGTTGAAAATATCATAAGTCAAAAATGTTTTTAATAAACCTAGCCTACCAAATATTATAGCTTAGCCTAGCCCACCTTCACATGCTTGGAACACCTACACAAGCCTGTAGTTGGGCAAAATTATCTCATACAAAGCCTATTTCATAGTAAGGTATTGAATATCAAATGTAATTAATTGAATATTGTACTGAAAGTGAAAAATAATGGTTGTATGTGTACTCAAAGTAAAGTTTCTACTGAATGGGTATGGCTTTTGCAACACTTTAAAGTAAAAAAAAAAAAATTGTAAATGGAACCATCATGATTTGGGGACCATCTGTATTTATTTATTTGCCTTTTGTCTGTCACCCCGATCAGACGGTGAGCTTCATGAGATCAGGAACTTTTGTTTGGTTCACTGCTGTATTTTCGGGGCCTAGAAGAATGCCTGGCACACAGTAGGTGGTTTATGAATGTTGGCTGAATAAATGAATGGGCACCAAGCATATCTAAGAATTGGGTACTATGATAAAAGATTAATAAGACATTGTTCTGGCCTTTTAGAAGTTCGTAATCTAGAATTGGACCAAAAAGCACTATGATTGAAGGAAGAACTGTTGACACTAGCCCTTTATAATCTAGAGGACACTGGCCCTAGGAAATCATTCACACTTATCTTCAATATTTGAAGAGTTGTCTGTGGAAGAAAGATTAGACCAGTTCAGTTTATTTCCAAAGAACTTTCCAATTGGTAGAAGCTACAAGGCAAAAATTTCAGCTTGACAAAAATCTCAGAATTGTCCGAAGTAGTTTTGGATTGCTTTGCACATCATGGAAGTCATTTAATCATAAAAACTCATTTTCCTTAGCCCTTTCCCAGACATACTAAACCAGAGTCTCCAGGAGGAGGTCCCAGTAATCTCTATTTGATAATAAGCTCAGAGGTGATTCGGAGGCAGTTGTCTGCAGACTGTTGTTAGAGAATCAGGGATTGGACTGGGAGACTCAGGTATCAGAGGAGTAGTGGAATTAAATAATCTCAAACCATAGTATTTTATGGTTCCAGCCGAGCGCAGTGGCTCATGCCTGTAATCTCAGCACTTTGGGAGGCTGAGGCAGATGGATCGCATAAGGTCAGCAGTTCGAGACCAGCTTGACCAAAATGGTGAAACCCCATCTCTACTAAAAATACAAAAAATTAGCTGGGCGTGGTGGCGCATGCCTGTAGCCCCAGTTATTCGGGAGGCTGAGGTAAGAGAATCCCTTGAACCTTGGAGGCGCACGTTGCAGTGAGCACAGGTTGTGCCATTGCACTCCAGCCTGGGAAACAAGAGCAAAACTCTGTCTCAAAAAAAAAAAAAAAAAAAAAAAAAAGATTTTATGGTTCCAGAAAATCATGGAACTCTCTTCTTAATAATGGTAATGTTAGTCATTGTGGTCTTTGCTGGGACTGCTACCAAACTAGAAAACCAAATCAAGAAGCTCGGCATGGGAGTCTGGTAGCTGCTTTAAGCAACATGGGGTAAAACTCCATGCATTCTATACCCTGCAGAGGGTAGAAGTGATTGACCTTTGCCGGGCGCGGTGGCTCACGCCTGTAATCCCAGCACTTTGAGAGGCCGAGGCAGGCGGATCACAAGGTCAGGAGATCGAGACCACGGTGAAACCCCGTCTCTACTAAAAATACAAAAAATTAGCCGGGCGCGGTTGTGGGCGCCTGTAGTCCCAGCTACTCGGGAGGCTGAGGCAGGAGAATGGCGTGAACCCGGGAGGCGGAGCTTGCAGTGAGCCGAGATCGCGCCACTGCACTCCAGCCTGGGCGACAGAGCGAGACTCCGTCTCAAAAAAAAAAAAAAAAAAAAAAAGAAGTGATTGACCTTCAAATATCCACACCCAAATAACCCACCTTACAAATTGCTGTATTGTAGTCAAAGTCAAATTTGTAGTGATGATTTCTACATATCTCATTTCTAATTTAGAGCACTTGGAGAGGAAACTGAAATAATGGGTCAACTTCTTTTAAGGAGAATTATCAAATAATGAAGTGTTTGTTGAACTGATATGGTTTGGCTGTGTCCCCACCTAAATCTCATCTTGAATTATAAGCCCTGTAATCCCCACATGTTTTGGGAGATAATTAAATAATGGGGGCTGTATCTCGTATGCTGTTCTCGTGATAGTAAGTGAGTTCTCCCGAGATCTGATGGTTTTATGCACTGTTTTTGTTTGCGGGAGGTTTGACAGTTTATACCAGGAGTAGGGAAAGGAGTTGAAGGTTAATTGCTCACCCGTCTAAGCTTTTAAAGCTAAAAACATTTATTTAGGAACTCAGACGAGGAGGAATGGGGAGCTCTTATTATAGAAGTCCTGGCCTGCACTGACTCATCCTTCTTAAGTACTCATTAAATATTAGACGTGATGATTGTTTATTGAGCGCAGAATTGGAGAGTGGCACAAAGATGAATAGTCTATGGTCTCTGCTTTCAAAGATCTCGGAGTCTAGCCTTGATGACGTAATCACAGTGAATGTGACAAGTGTTCTATAAGAAGTTCTTAGGGCATGTGGCAGGGGGAATGTATAAAGGTGTGTGTCTCCAACCCAGTCTGACCAGAGACGGTATGAATGGGGCTAGTTACCTTCCCTGACCAGGTCATTAATTTACAGGGGTTGGGGCATCATTGCTTGTATTGGTTTGTTTCAGATTGGAAGAAGGAGAAAAGGCTGATGCATGGTTCCCAGGATGCTGAAGGGAAAGACAGGAGTGTGGAGGGGAAGGCATGGCTCCCTTGGCTGCCTGGTCTGAGAGGTTGGACCTACAGTGAGAGGAAATACAACCAGAGGTGAAGGAGGGTCAATAAGACTTGGAATACACGTAGTGGGGTATTTCAAGGCCCTTGCAACCTAATAAGGCACAGAGCGGAAGGACAGCCATTTTCCCATGGTCTGCCATATGCCAGAGCAGCCCAGGGAAGCAATTCGGACCAGGAAGTGTTGAATTTTCACAAGGCCATCTGCCATCAGGCAGAGAAGGGTGCCTCCTCGAGGAGACGTAGATTATCAGAGACTGAAGTTCACCCATGGAGGTGTTGCTGAGCTCCTTTATGAGAGCCCTTGGGGACACACAAAAATAACCAGGGGATAATTTGAGGGTGGACTTAGTTCTAGAGTCAGCGTTTAAGAAGTTGATAAAATCCAGGTAATCGTGATCCAGTCATGCATCACTTGGCGATGGGGATACGTTCTGAGAAATGCATCGTTGGGCGATTTTGTCATTACACGAACATCATAGAGTGTACCTACACAAACCTAGATGGCATGGCCTACTACACACCTAGGCTATATGGTATAGGCTATTGTTTCCAGGATACAAACCTGTACAGCACGCTACTCTACTGAATACTGTAGGCAATTGGAACACAATGGTACTTATTTGTGCATCTAAATACAGAAAAGATACAATAAAAATATGCTGTTATAAGCTTATGGGGCCACCTTGGTATATGTGATCTGTTGTTGACTGAGACATCATGGCTGTTTCTGTTCTAGGAACACAGAGAAAGTAAAAATCTGTGAGAACGTCCTGGTAGATGGGGCTACAGAAATGTGTAAAAAGGACATTATGAACTGGGCTTCAAATGTTAAGTAGGAGTTTGTTAGGTTGACATGGGTTGGTGAGTATCTCAGACAGAGTCAGTATCCTTTCTAGAGTATCTCCCTTGCTCCTTTGCACCTTTCCCCCAACACCCAGTATTAACTCATTGCTTTCTTGTGCCATCTAGTTATGCTGGGGGGAGCAGCGTGGTCTTAGGTCTCTCTCTTGCTCAGTCTTCTCATAGTCATGCCCATGACGTCCATTGTAGACTGCTGGCCCTGTGCTTTTCCACTTTACCATGGGTGGGGCTTAGAGTTGGCCCCAAATGCTAGAACAGGGAGGAGACATCTCTGTCCATCTATGTCCATATTACAGATTCATATATGCACATCTAAGGGAGAGTGATTCTTATTTAACAGCAATACAAGTTCCACTTGAAGGCTCCTGTTATCTCTTTTCTTTACCGCCAGTGTCATGGTTAGACTGCTGGGCTGGGTGGACAGGCATGGAGAATGGGTGGCGGAGAATGCTGGATTACCAGATAGCGCAGGGCAGGGCAGGTGAATGAGGGGAGCTGAGATGGACCAACCAGCAGCTTGTGGGGCGGTACACAAACACTTTCAGGATGTCGAAGCCGGGCTTGAGCTGCTTCTCCTGGGGAGCCTCCAAATCCAGAGGCATGATGGCCGCACATCACATTGATCTGTCTGGTGCTATCAGGAGGGGCGTGATCATTTTTGTCCAAAGCTGTCAAGAAGCACATGAATCTAATAGGCTGCCCAAAGTGAAGCAGCAGACTTGGGAACTTGAGGACCACCTTTGATTCACCATTGCTCATGCAGATGGGACTCAATCTGTTCCCTAGAAGGGCTCTCAGGGGAGCCCGGCTTTCCTTTTCTACCATAAACCCTAGCTTTCTTCACACTTAGACCTGGGGATTTGGTGAACATCTGCAAAGATAAGAAGATGCCCTCTTTTCTGTCAATCCTCTGATATCCTAGGTTTTGCGGGGAAGCAGAGCTAAGAAAGCGTGTGTAGATTGTGGTCACCTGGGTGATCTCTTGCACAGGACTCTACACACACACAAACACATGGTAGGAAGTGAAGGGGCTCCATTTTGCTAAAGCAAACAACAACTATCTCTGTGCAGTTGCTCTGTTGGTCAGGCAACAAATGGCTCTGCCACACAATTAGAACGATATAACCATTTTCTTTCAGTTTGCATGCCTCCTGCTGTTGCAGCACCTGTTCAGGAGACCCTGGGGGTTTTCCATCCTTGTACTCATAATCCTGCAAATTTGAGCTATGGACTATGCTCATTTCCCCCACTTTGGCTTCATGTAGTTTTTATTTGATGTGTGGAGGAATTAGAGAGTGCCATGTAGCTGTGCAGGGTGAACATCAGCTCATTAAACTTGCCAAGAATTGGACAGTCCATGAAGATTAATTATTGGCTCTGCCTTTTATGTGCTCTGTCATTAGGCAGACATCTCTGTTGCTCTGAGAAGTTAATACAAATACTTAATTAAAGCCAACTTTTCCTCTCTTTGGAGGCTATTCCAATAGCTTCCTGCTTCTCAAAACATAGAAGACGCTTCACTGAGTGAGCTCAGGAAGGTCCCAGCAAAGCACTATGGAAGAAATCGAGGGTGGGGTCAGGGAGCTGGGACTCTGCCTGGGGAAAGGGTGATACTGTCCATCTCAGCTGGGGCTCTTATAACTCCCCTGCAGTGTTTCTGCCCAAAAAGTCAGAAGAGCCTAGAACCTGTGCTTGTTAACAGGCATGTTGATTTCAACGGAAGAAATAATCCCCAGGAAACCTATTGCATTGAATTCAAATGGATTTGTTTCTGCTGTGCTATTATTTAATTAACTAAACACAGACTTCTGCACATCAGAAAGTGAAAATGTACATTTTTGAAAGACTCAGATTTGAACCACTCAAAGCCAACCAATATCTGTATTTGGGCCTGGTTGATTGGGTGGGGTACCATGTTTTTTTGCTTTTGCTTTTTAGTAGAAGAGGCAGTGTCTTTCACATGAGTTATTTGTAAAATGCCCGAAAAAAAGCTGTTTAAAATGGTATTGAGGTTCCTAGGCTAGCCCATAATGCTTGTGTAACCCATGCATGCTGAGCCACACAGCTGCTGCTTCGTTGGTCTACTGGAAACACATCCTACATCCTTTGTTTTGTAGCAGTGCAGCCTGTGAACTCTGGAAAGGGTTATCCCTGGCCCACTTACCCCTGCTGGTCTGGCACACATTCTAGGTCCAAATGAA
Organism: Macaca nemestrina; assembly: GCF_043159975.1. Lineage (NCBI taxonomy): Eukaryota > Metazoa > Chordata > Mammalia > Primates > Cercopithecidae > Macaca > Macaca nemestrina. The sequence goes on along the minus strand of NC_092129.1, from coordinate 170,081,282 downwards.
TGGACTGGATCAAGTAGAGTCCACATGTCTTTCGCTCACTCTTTGAGCATACAGCCTGTTCCAGCCACTGCGCTAGGAGGTTAGGATCCTGAGATGGATAAACTGGACTGCTGCCTTGAAGGAGCCCATGGGTTCATGAAAAAGGTAGATGAGTCAATCAGCTGTTTCACTGCAGTGTGAGGCTCAAGCTGCTTTGGGAGCACAGAAGGGATTATGTCCACAAAGATGCTCCTGGTTAGAAAGAAGAAATGAAAGTAGGGAATGAGGCAGCAATACCCAAACAGCAGTTATTTCATGAGTGTAACTCATCAAATAGTAATTTAAAGAACTGAGTTTGTGGCCGGGCGCGGTGGCTCAAGCCTGTAATCCCAGCACTTTGGGAGGCCGAGACGGGCGGATCACGAGTTCAGGAGATCGAGACCATCCTGGCTAACACGGTGAAACCCCGTCTCTACTAAAATACAAAAAAAAATTAGCCGGGCGAGGTGGCGGGCGCCTGTACTCCCAGCTACTCGGGAGGCTGAGGCAGGAGAATGGCGTGAACCCGGGAGGCGGGGCTTGAAGTGAGCTGAGATCCGGCCACTGCACTCCAGCCTGGGCAACAGAGCTAGACTCTGTCTCAAAAAAAAAAAAAAAAAAAAAAGAACTGAGTTTGCAGAACACTTTACATGCATTCAAATGAATTTGATCCTCGCACCAGCCATGAAAGGTAGCATTTGTATTTTACCCGATTTGTTTAGCATTCCCTAATTCAGTGCCCACTGTGTGCTGGCACTGTGTTAGGCTCTGGGAGAGCAGTGAACAGAGCCAGGTCCCTGCCCATGTGCACCTTGCCCTCTAGTAGGAGGCCAAGCTATCCTCCATTGGTGTGACTTCTCTGTGATCATACAGCTAGTTAGGGAGGCAACAGTTGGTACTGCTTTTCCACCCTATAACTCACCCACTACATTGAGAACACATTTTTCTAACACTTTCCAGCATCCCCCAGATAACTCTGCCTGTTCTGTTGGCAACAACGACCAACACCAACAAGCAGAGGTTGTCACTAGGCATACAATAATGTGAGATTTCAGCAGTGCTTAAACTAGAAAACATTTCGGATTCCAAAACAATGGTGTACAGGAAGGAAGAGGTGGGGGAAATATACCCTTTGAAGGAAGGGGAACATTTCCCCTTATACCCAGCTAATATTGAAAGCTTGGAAATGACTGAGTTAAGCCAGCCCACCATGTGCCTTATTATAGCTTGTTCCACCTATGGCTGCTGTCTGGCATTTTTTAACAATCATAGACATTTTCAGGATATATTAAGTCATTTTTATTTTGCTGTTTGATATATAGCTAAAGTTGGCAGGACTGGCTTACTTCGCCTTTATTGGCGCACCACACAAAGTGTGCACTGATAAATGTTTGTTCAACAACTAGCTTTCTAGGAAAGATACGTATGCAGATATATAAGCACATACATTTGTCATAAATTTTGCTGATACAAAGTGTGTAGCACACAATTCACAAATAAGTATAAAGTAGGCAACACTCTTGATTATAAATTTCAATAGCCAATTGATTCTTACAAAAAAAGGCTTTTGTTGATTTCTGCTGAACCGTTGTATCCATAGTCAACCTGTGATTGTAATTCAACCATGATTTGACAAACATCAAACTATGAACTAACGTTTGATTACTACCCCATTCAGCAAAGTCACTCAAGGCATTAACAAATGAGTGTAGTTCTAACATGAATGCTGGTCGATGTTTTTGTTTACTCTGAATGAACAGAAGGAAAACCATCAAGATGTGGAAACTTCATTCATTAGTCAGTATGAGTGACGGTACTGAATTAGATCATCAGTATGTTTGAATCGGCTCTCCCAATAGTTTTGCATCATGAAAGAATATTTCCTCAATTTTTGGTGCTACTCACAATCTAGCAGCTACAGATCCACTTTTAAGTCTTATGACACACTTTTACATTGATCTGCATCGTTAATATTTCCTGTCACCTTTTAAAGTATAGACAAGCAAGGAAAAAGAAGCCCTGACTTTTAGTGTTTGCCATTTTTTGTGGTGTAAATACTCCTCATATGACTGATTTCCAACGTGACATGACTGAGCACATTGACGGGAAGAGATGTGCGTACGTATCATTATGTAGTACTTTGACAATACAGGTCCAATGGAAGAAAATAACTCCCAGAGCATAGGTAATAACAAAATATAGTAAATTTATTAGAAAGAGATGCTTTGAGTATTTATCACCTTTGTTTTTGACATAATTTATTGCAATTTTATGTAATTTAGATTTTTTTTTCTTTTTTTTTGAGACGGAGTCTTGCTCTGTCACACCGTGAGCCACCGCGCCCAGCAATTTAGTTTTTAATAATAGCTGTATTTAACGATCAGCTTACAAAATCCTGAAAATTTAACAATCAGTTCCCATGGGCTAGTACAAACTGGCTGTAGCACCCCACTACTGTCTGCATATCACTCCCATTTAAGTGGAAAAAATTAGTTTCTTCTCATAAAGTGCTGTGACACTTACCTTCTAAAATGAAACTTATGGCCAGGCGCAGTGGCTGAGGCCTGTGATCCCAACATTTTGGGAGGCTGAGGCGGGTGGATCACGAGGTCAGAAGTTCGAGACCAGCCTGGCCAACATGGTGACATCCTGTCTCTACTAAAAATACAAAAATTAGCCTGGTGTGGTGTCGCACACCTGTAATCCCAGCTACTCGGGAGGTTGAGGCAGGAGAATTGCTTGAACCCAGGAGGCAGAGGTTGCAATGAGCTGAGATCATGCCACTGCACTCCAGCTGGGTGACACAGCAAGACTCCATCTTGAAAAAATAATAAAATAAAACAAAATAAAATGAAACATATAAACAGGTGCCCAATATATGTATGTCGAATGAATGAATTTAGAAGAATATTTAATCAAAGCGTGTCTTGACTTTTACAAAATCATACAACTGAATATAGAATAACTACATCTGAACTAGCAAATACTGTACTTACTGTAATTAGTCTCTGTTCTCTGCTACAGTGTGATTTTCCACCCTTCTTCTAAAGGTACAGCTTGAATTTTGAAACTAGATCCCTACAATTTGATCCTATCTTGTTTGACTTGGAAGAATAACTCATAATGAAGCTGATTTTTAAAATACTGGTAGGTTCCTTAAGACCCTGAGTGTGATGTCTGCTCAGGTGAACATCTGCTAATTAGCTAGCTGGGATCTGGTCCTTGGGGGACTTGTTTTACCAGCGGCTTCAGGTTGTTTACATTATGAGACACTCACCTTTATCCCTGCAATTAATTAGGGGTGGGGCCTTCACAGTCTTGCTTTTGATTCACAAATGACAACTTCCCCCATCTCCACAGTGTTGTTCTTCTGTGAGTGATCTGTTTGTGGGTTACAGAAGGCAAGTCTAGAGCTGTACTGAAGTCATTGCTTTGCAGGCACAGAATAAGGCAGCCATCCATCACATGAGCAGGGACCTGTGGCATAACTGTTTGTCTTTCATTTACTCTCATTCATTCTCACTCACTCAAATAATTAGTAAGTAAATACCAAGTGCCCACCTGGAATCTAAGCAGTGTGATTGTTATGCCCAGACCGTTTGTTCCCCAAAGAAGACCACCAGAGTCCAGAGTCAAAGCCAAGCGGCAAGGATCTTTACTACAAGTTCGAACTTGGTCCCTCCATTCCACAGCATACAGGAGGGCCTCGAACAATGCGAGTGCTTGCTTTTTATAGCCCAATGTAAACAGGATATGTAAAGTTATAGGGAACAAGGTAATTCTCTCGGTTACAGCATTACAATTGGTTAACATTCTACATTTAGCATTCCTTATCGGAGATCTCCCAGGTGATGTTTTTCTGAAGTTTGAAAGAAATATGGAGGAATGTGTTTGTGCTGGGCTCAGGAAGTTGGGAGATATATGGGGGATGTGCCTCATTCCTTTCATGATTATTATTATTATTGTTTTGGAAACAGAGTCTGGCTTTGTCACCCAGGCTGGAGTGCAGTGGCATGATCGCAGCTCCTTGAAGCCTCAAACTCCTAGGCTCAAGCAATCCTCCTGCCTCAGCCTCCCGAGCAGCTGGGACTACAGGCGTGCACCACCACACTTGGCTATTTTTTTTTGTATTTTTTCATAGAGACAAGGCTTCGCCTAGGCTGGTCTTGAATTCCTGGTTCAAGCGATCTGCCCACCTCAGCCTCCCAAAATACTGGGATTACAGGCATGAGTCACTGTGCCCGGCCATGAATTCTTAATACTTAAAAAACTTCATTGACTTTTTCTTACAGAGGCAAAGCGTAGTCATTAACTGTAGAAGACAGTAATGAAATACATATAAGCAAAGACAAAAGAAAAACATCCATAATTCACTATCTCAAAGATGTTCACTAAGTCTTCCAGACTGTCAGGCCTCTGAGCCCAAGCTAAGCCATCATATCCCCAGTGACCTGCACGTATACATCCAGATGGCCTGAAGCAACTGAAGATCCACAGAAGTGAAAACAGCTTAACTGATGACATTCCACCACTGTGATTTGTTTCTGCCCCACCCTAACAGATCGATATACTTTGTAATTTCCCCTACCCTTGAGAAGTTTCTTTGTAATTCTCCTTGCCCTTGAGAATGTACTTGGTGAGCTTCACTCCCTGCCCCCAAAACATTGCTCTTAACTTCACTGCCTATCCCAAAACCTATAAGAACCATGATAATCCCACCACCCTTTGCTGACTCCTTTTTCAGACTCAGCCTGCCTGCACCCAGGTGAAATAAACAACCATGTTACTCACACAAAGCCTGTTTGGTGATCTCTTCACACGGACACGTGAAACAGACTTTTTAGTGCCTGTATAACATAAGGTTGCAAAATTAGGCCCATACTCAATATATTAGGTTGGGGGTTTTTTAACTTAAAAATAAATAATGTAAAAAAGTTACTTAAAAACTTTTTAAAAATGTATTTTAGCGATAAAGTTTTGCTCTGTCTCCCAGGCTGGAGTGCAGTGGTGCAATCATCGCTCACTGTAACCTCTTACTCCTGGGTTCAAGCTATCCTGCCTCAGCCTCCCGAGTACCTGGGACTGCAGGTGTGAGCCACCGAGACCTACTAAGATTTACTTTTAGTAAGGCTTTAGCGCTAGTTAGTCCAAGGAGGAGACAAAATGTTCCTTTAGACTCATTGTCTTAAAGGGAAATGAAGTGACCCTTTTTGTAGTCCTGTCCACTCTGGAAGGGCAGCACTGGTGCGGAAGAAACCGAGTGGCCACCACAAGCCCTTCTGCATAGAATATGCTGTTCATGGAATAAGGCAATTGGAGGCCTTGGAATCTTGTCATTGTTTCCTTGTGGTGTCAATTGGATTAGAATCTGTAATTTTGGAAATTAGACTGTTGTTAATTAATGCGTATTTCTGTAGTTGCTTCCTTTAGCTTAGTGGTAAAATTTTTGGCCAGGCGCAGTGGCTCATGCCTGTAATCCCAGCACTTTGGAAGGTTGAGGCGAGTAGATTACGAGGTCAGGAATTTGAGACCAGCCTGGCCAATATGGTAAAACCCTGCCTCTACTAAAAATACAAAAATTAGCCAGTGAAAATACAAAAATTAGCCGGGCATGGTGGTGGGCACCTGTAATCCCAGCTACCTGGGAGGCTGAGGCAGAAGAATCCCTTGAATCCCATCCACCTGGGAGGCAGAGGCTGCAGTGAGCTAAGATCGCACCACTGTACTCCAGCCTGGTTGACAGAGTGAGACTCCGTCTCAAAACAAACAAACAAAAACAACAACAAAAACAAAAACAAAAAAAAATGCATGGTTGTGGTATTACCCTGTGCTAAGAAGAAACAGAAAAGAGCTTTAGCAGCATCATTGCCTTTAAAATAGAGGGAACAATGATCTCCTGGGACCCAGCCAGGGGAAGAGGCGGCCAAGGTCAGAGTTCTCCTCTGAACAACTCTCCATCTAATGGATGCCTGTAGGCATTGCAGTCTCCTTTTGTCTCAGAGCAAATTGAGAGATGCTAAGATTAGGCTCTGAGCTCAACTGTTGATAAAAAATAAATAGAGGGAGGCAGGCAGCCTGGGGTGGGGTGGGGATGGGCTCCTTCACAGAAGCTGGTGAGCAGCAGAGAGGAGGCACGCTCTCCCCACCTCTGTCCTTCCCTCCACTGCCCTTCCCCCAGGGGTCATAGTCCACACCACTATCACCTGTAACCTAGGCCTCTGTTTCCTCTGAGCTGCTGACATTTGTGGCCAGCTTCTTACGCAGCAGTTCTACCTGATATCCCGCCACCCTCTTCACACTGAACGACGAAAAGGGAGCTCATTGCTACCTCACATCATCAACTCCCCTCCTGCTGTAGGTCCCCTCTTTTTCTTTTTACTGTCTCTACAATCTATCTCCACTGTCTGCCCCACTGCTACCAGCTTGGCTCAGGCCCTCATGATTTCTCACCTGTATTAGCACAATCCCCTCCTTTGAAGACACTGTCCGTGCCTGCAGCCCGGCCCCTCACAACGATCCGTGTTCTGGTGAGCTGGCTACAGCCTTGCTACTGCATGTGGGGTTCCCAGACTGGCTGCTTCAGCATCACCCGGAAATGTGTCAGAAATGAAGAATCACCGCCCCCATGTTCTCGATCAGTGAGGGTCCTGTCTGAAGACGGAAAGCCCATTAATTTGAATAAGGAAAATTTGATATAACACATGGGCAAATGGATAAACAAATTGTATCCATTCATGCAATGGAAACTTATTCAGGAAACAATATGAATGAATCCCAAGGGCATTGTGCCAAATGAAACACTCAAGTCTCAAAAGGTTATAGGTAGCATGATTCTATTTATAGGACATTCTAGAAAAAGCAAAACTTTTGGACCAAGTTCAGTGATTTCCAGTGACTAGGAGGAGGGGGAGGATTTTATTACAAAGGGACAACATGAAGGAATTCTGGTGGGTGTGGAAGTGCTGTGTACCCTCATTTTTAGGTTGGGTACACTTGCCTACACTTGTATTAAAACTCATGGAACTGTACACCAAAGAAAGCCAAGTGGACTTCAGGTAAATTAAAAATAATAAATAAATATCATAGTGCATTATAAACCATTGAATAAAATCAGAAACCATGGTGCATATTGATAGAACTAAGTAAATATAAAATATCTTCCCCCAAACACTACAAAACGGGGAAATATTAACTTTATAGTGGAGAAGCCTGGTCAACCCACTTTAATAGAATGATTAAAAGTAACATCATCAGTAATATACTAAGGAGAATCACTTGCCATCTGATGAGATGCAACGTGAAGATCACAGTCAGGGCCAGTTTCATGGACTTCTGCAGCAGCACAGGGCCCAGTGCTCAGAAGGGGCATATGTTTGGTTTAATGCTCTGCTGTCGCTTCCTTGAAAGTCTTAGTAATTTTTTAATGAGGGGTCCGTCTACAGTATTTTCATTTTGCAGTGATCCCTGCATGTAATGTAGTTGGTTCTGAACACAGCATCCTTTCTGTGATTTTCCTGCCAGAGATGTGTAACCTGAATTTGATCATGGTGAAACATCAGGCAAAGCAAAATGAATGGGCATTTTACAAAATCAGTTGCTTGGTCCCTTCACAAGTGTCAAAGTCATGAAAGTCAATGCAAGATGGAGGACCTGTTTCATGTTGGAGGATGCTAAGGTAACATGACAAGTAAGTGTAATGCAGGTTTCTGTATTGGGTCCTTTGGCAACAAAAGTGTTGTTGGGACAACTCATGAAACTTGACTGAGGTCTGAAGATGAGATAGCAGGAATGTACCAGAGTCAGCTTTCCTCTCCTGATGGTTGAATTGTGATTGTGTAGGAGAATGTCCTTGTTTGTCGAACTCCCAAACTTCAATATTTAAGGGTGATGGGGCACCATGTGGGTGTCTTACACCCAAATAGTTCAGGGCAGAAATTCATTGTGTTCTTTTGGCAACTTCTCATGAAGTTTGAGGTTGTTTCAAACAAGAAAGAGTGATGGGGAGGAGACAGAGTGATGAGGGAGAGGGAAGGCTTCTCTAATGAGGTGACATTTGACCAAGACCTGAATGAAGTGAAAGAGCAAGTCACTGAGTATCTGGAGGAAGAACATTCTAGGCAGAGGGAACAGAATGCACCAGGGGAGTGAGGAGGGCACACGCCCGAAGTGTTCTGAGAAATAGCCAGGAGGCCAGGAGGCTCATGCAGAGACAGGGAATGAGAAAGTGGTAGGAGGTGAGGTCGGAGAGGTGATGGGGACCGAATCAAGTCCCAGCAAGGATGCTTGGTTTTGTTCACTGTGCTGGGAGATATTGGAGGGTTGGCCAGAGGAGCGACATGACACGACTTGTATTTTACAAGGATGGCTCTGGCTGCTGTGTGGAAAATAGACGACAGAGAGGCAGGGGTGGAAGCCAGGACACCAGTTGGGAGACTGTGGGAACAATTCACTCTCTGGTGGATAACTGTGCTGCAGGAACCTCCAGGAAGACTGTGAAGAGCCACTGCCAGCCCACAGCACAGAGCACTGGGCTGGCTCTGCCTCAGCAGCAGTGATGCCATCTGACCACTCCTCCATCTCATGCCCATCCTCCCTTGGAGGCCTGCCAAGAGGTGTCCGGCACAGAAGCTGCTCGTCAAAGGGCAGTTCTGATCATGACTTGCTAGAAACGTTGAAAAGCCAGCTGGTTGCATTTTTAATTGAATATTTCATTATTTGGCACAAGTGCTAAAGTGTCTTTTTAAATTAATTATTATAGAACCAAAGACAAGCTCAGGGAGAAATAGTGTAACCGTCAGATTTTGTCTTACTGCCTGGAGCTGCCTGACGACTCCAGGCCCTTTTGTCCTGTGCAGAGTTTGCATCCTCAATGCCCTTGAATGAAAGGGTCTTGAGGTTTTATCTGGTCCTACCCAACAACAACAAAACAACAACAAAAAAAAATTTGAGCATTGACCTCTGATTTTTGGACCCAAAAGGACTTTGGTGGAAAATGATTCCAGTCCCCTCTTTTTCTGGATCCATCAGATGAGCGATAATTTAGAATTCAATTGGTTTTGTTTTGCTCCCAAACTTATCCTCATAAAGTTCCAATGATAAAAAGATGTGGACTTAGGTGCTAGTTGTGTTCGGCTTTCTTCTTGGAACATCCAGTGGTCTTAATGACATATCTAAAAGACAATTTCATATCATTTTTTGTTTGGACAAGAATGATGCTTTAATCTATCACATGATTCTTTTCAAACATAAATATCCACATATGGTATTATGTGTAAAACATACATTTTTAAAATCCAAGAGCAGGCTTACACTTGAAAAGCAACATTTTAAAACTGTTTCTTCCTTACTTTTAATAAATGCATATCTATTATAAAGTGCATTTCCAATGTGATCCTAAGCCTCTGTGATAGTTAATCCCCAGTTTACAAAGCAGAGATCCAGTTTGGTTAGAGGATGCTTTGCTCTAGGTCAGAGACAAAGCCAGTGACCTTGGCAATGAAGTAGCTAGTTAGAGTTGAGTGATTTCCAGGTCAGCACAAGAGATGATGCACTGCCTAACAGAGCTGTGGTCACTGATTTTGTTGGTTTGATAGTGACTGAACTGGTTTTTATTCATCCCATAGTGCCTGTTCTTATATTCACTGAGAAGGATGGTTTATGTTCGAATTTTGTTTGAAGAGATTTATAGCATTCAGAGGGTAGAGATGAAAATATGATCTTCTCCTTAACTTTTAGGATTATAATTCTGGGGAAGATGAATGATCATTTAATTCTAAAACACAACAAAAAATATTTAAGCTTTAATGTAATAGCATTGCCATGAATTTAATCTTTCAAACAATTTACACAAAATGTTAGGCATTGCTATGGTCTATATGTGACCCTCAAAATTCATATGTTAAAACTTAATCACCAATGGGATAATATTAAGAGATGGGGCCTTTAGAAAGTGATTAAGTCATGAATGGATTAATGCTCTGATAAAAAGAGGTTGAAGGGAGCATTCTAGTAGTGCCTTTTTGCCCATTTCACCCCTTCCACCATGTGAGGATACAGCAAGAGGTCCCACACCAGACACCAGTTGCAAGTGTCTTGATCTTGGATCTCCCAGTCTTCAGAACTATAAGAAATAAATTTCTCTTTTTATAAATTATCCAGTTTCAGATATTTTGTTATGTCAGCACAAATAGATCAAGACAGGCATGCTTACAGCATGTTGTGATATGTCAAATTTGGAGTAGCTATGTCAAAAATCACGGGTATTTCCTGTGGCTATAACTTATGTTTGTGTCTTATTTCCTGAAACCATTCATAGATCTACTTGCTTGGATCACATACTTCCAGTACATTTTGTCACCTTAATAGACTGAATAAAAAAATCAAAATTTCTGGGTCTTGATTATACTAGCCATGTGACTTTAAGTGTCTATGCATGTGAATATTCTCATTGGTGGGTCTAATTTTCATCTATAGATTACTGCCATTTATGGTCTGAATAGTGTCTCCCCAAATTCATATGTTAAAGTCCTAACCCCAAAACCTCAGAATGTAACTGTATTTGGAGATAAGTTCTTTAAATAGGTAATTAAGTTACAAGAAGATCTTTAGGGTGGTTCCTAATCCAATATGACCAGTGTCCTTATAAGAAGAGGGAGTTGTGACACAGATATGTACATGCATAGAGGAAAGACCAAGTGAAGATACTGGAAGAAGATGGCCATCTACAAGCCAAGGAGAGAATCCTTGGAATGAAACCAGCTGAACTTGATGTTGAACCTCAAACCACCAAAACTGTTAGGAAATAAGTTTCTGTTGTTTAAGCCAACCAGTGTGTGTTACTTTGTTATGGAAGCCCTAGTAGATGAATATAGATTTTGGTACTGGGAGTGGGGTGCTGATATAACAAATACCAAAAAATTCAAAGTGGCTTTGGAACTGGGTAAGGCTAGAAGAGTTTTGAGGCCATATTAGGAAAACCTAGTTCCCCAAAGAGCCTGTTGATAGAAATATGGACATTAAATATGCTTCCGGTGAGGTCTCACATGGAAATGAGGAACATGTTTTGGGCACTGGAGGAAAGATGATCCTTGTTACAAAGTGGCAAATAACTTGGCTGAATTGTGTTCTAGTGTTTTATGGAAGGTAAAACTTGTAAGTGACAAACTTGGGTATTTAGCTGAGGAAATCCCTAAGCAAAATGTTGAAGGTGTGGCCTGGTTTCTGTTTACCACTTACAGCAAAATGTGAGAGCACAGAGTTTAGCTTAAGAAGAAATTGTTAAGCAAAAAGGAACCAGAATTTGAAGACTTGGAAAATTCTCACCTATGTATATTGCAATACATGAAGAGTTAGGTTAAAAGAATATATTTAGGATGGTCTCTAATTCAATATGACCAGTGTTATACAGTATTGAATAACAATACTGCCTTTTATGTTACAGGGTAGCTATGATGATCAAATGCAATAGGTCGTATATTACAACGTAATAGGTTGTACTCTTTATAGGTAAACTATAAATTGTTCTACAAAGATAAGGTGCAACAAAGATAAGATGAGGCTTGATCTTTAAGGCCTCAATCCAGTTCTCTTTCTAATATAATGTTATCTCATGCCAAAGACTTCTAGACTTCCAGCAAACCAGATCAACAAGCATTTAATTAAATAATCTGAACAGCACATGAATAGATACAGTAAGGTGGCCAGCACAGTAGCTAATGCCTGTAATCTCAGCACTTTGGGAGGCCAAGGCAAGAGGACTGCTTGAGGCCAGGAGTTCGAGACCAGCCTAGGCAATATAGAGAGACCTCATCTCTACAAAACATAACAAAATAAAAAAATTAGCTAGGTGTGGTGGTGTGCGCCTGTAGTCCCAGCTACTTGGGAGCCTGAAGTGGGAAGATCACTTAAACCTCAGAGTTTGAGGCTACAGTGAGCTATGATCATCACTGCACTCCAGCCTGGGCAATGGGGTCTCAAAATAAACAATAGAAAATAAGAAGAAGGCACAGTCTTTCCTCCATAGTATCTGGAAAGCAAAAAATAAACATATATCTCAGCTAATAAACTACACAGCAATCTTGGAATAATATATTTTCAGCTTTCCACATTAATTAATTGGTTAACCTCTAAAGCAAGTTGGTATTCTTCCTAGTATCTTTTGGGAAAATTACAAAAGCAAATTCAATTTAGAATCTTATAAACTTTTATTATTTTTTGTTGGTTTGGCACAGACACATTTTTTTTTCTTTATAACTTCTATTATTCTCTTAGAAGGGCCAGGTTTTCAAATCAGAGGCTGACATCACAGTCTGCAGCTCCTGCCAAACATAAAAGTTTCCGATGGAGAATATTTGCAAATTTGGTCACTGATTTAATTAAAAACGTTCCCAGGAAGTGTAAAAGAACAAGTTTTCAGATTGTTTGCAATTGTGAAGCAGTCTGGAAGCTTGAGCAGTGATGTCTACCTTTGGTACAACTTCTTAGGAAGCTCAAAGCATGGAGCCTCCTGAGAGTGGAAAGCTTTCATCCTTTCGTTCCTCATTCAACCTCACCATTGCTTTTGGAAAGCCACATCTGCTGGAATATAAGGGCTAAAATTCTGTCTTCCCCTAGTCACAGGGGTAAAAACTTTCACAAAATAAATAATAATTATTATAGTAATAATAATAAATAATTGGGGGCTGGGCATGGTGTCTCACGCCTGTAATCCCAGAACTTTGGGAGGCTGAGACAAGAGGATCACTGACGTCAGGAGTTCGAGACCAGCCTGGCCAACATGGTGAAACCCTGTCTCTACTAAAAATACAAAATTAGCCATGTGGTGGCACATGCCTGTAATCCCAGCTACTGGGGAGGCTGAGGCAGGAGAATTGCTTGAACCCAGGAAGCGGAAGTTGCAGTGAGCCGAGATCATGCCACTGCACTCCAGCCTCGGTGACAGAGGAAGACTCAGTCTCAAAAAGAAATAAATAAATAAATAAATAAATAAATAAATAAAAAATAATGGGAAGAGAAGAGAGAAGATAATTGAAGGACACCCAGAAAGCTTTCCCATCATGTCAGAAATTTACCAGCTACATGAACTTTTTCTTCCGAGACAGTATCTGCATGGATCATATCAACTGACTCATCTTCATGAGAGTAATTCTTTTTTTGTAAACCTTTTTGCTTTCTAAGGAATCTACTTTAAAGAAAAGATCCTTGGATACAATGGCCCCTTACTACAGTTCTGTGAGGTGTCATGGAAACGTAATCATACTCTCCATCAGTGATTTAAGGGAGTCCAATGGTGAATTATTTTGTAAAGTGTAGCATTTTCTTCCCATTTGAAGAGTCTCCCAGTCACTTTTGAGTTTTAAGTTTGGATTTTCATGTATTTGTCTCAAAGTCAGAGACATAAATGAACACATGACCCCAAAGGAATACTGGAGGACTATACAGGGGTCGCTGGCAGAGCAAATCTGTTCTGATTCCACAGCACCCATCTCCACTCATGACAGAGCCGCAGTGTGGGACAGTGCCTCCGTTCCTATAAAGAAAGGCCACTCTCGCTGGGCGCGGTGGCTCACGCCTGTAATCCTAGCACTTTGGGAGGCCGAGGTGGGCAGATCACGAGGTCAGGAGATCAAGACCATCCTGGCTAACATGGTGAAACCCCGTCTCTACTAAAAATACAAAAAATTAGCCAGGTGTGGTGGTGCGTGCCTGTAGTCCCAGCTACTTGGAGGCTGAGGCAGGAGAATGGCATGAACCCAGGAGGCGGAGCTTGCAGTGAGCCCAGATGGTGCCACTGCACTCCAGCCTGGGTGACAAAGCGAGACTCCGTCTCAAAAAAAAACAAAAACCAAAAAACAAAAGAAAGGCCACTCTCAGTATGTTTGGCTGTGCTGTCATGCACTACTACACACATCCTAAGAACCCCAGATACTGAAAAAAGAGAAGTTGCTTTCCCAAAACAGGGTTTGTTCCTATGATCAGCTCATGATCCTCTCTCTCCCTTTATCTTTCTTAACCCTAAAAAACCTGTTTTACTATTCATCCATCCTAACAAGGTAAATTAGCCAAAACCTTGCCACACCACCTTTACATTTTCATCTTCCCCCTTTTAGCTGCCTTTAGCAGCCTTATGGATGGGGTTTCACATCTCCCTATATTCTGTACAGGCTGTGTGTGTGCATGCATGTGCGTGTGTGTGATGTGTCTGTGTGTGTGTATCTGTGCCTGTATGTGTGTGTATCTGTGTCTGTCTCTGTGTCCCTGTGCGTGTGTATCTCTGTGTCCCTCTGTGTGTGCGTGTAATCTGTGTGTTTCTGAGTCAGTGTGTGTGTATCTGTGTTTGTCTCTCTGTGTGTGTATCTCTCTGTCTCTGTGTCCCTGTGTGTGTGTGTGTATCTGTATCCGTCTCTGTGTTCCTCTGTGTGCATATCTGTGTATTTCTGTGTCCCTGTGTGTGTGTGTGTGTGTGTATCTCTGTCTCTGTGTCCCTGTGTGTGTGTATCTGTGTCTGTCTGTGTGTGTGTGTATCTGTGTCTGTCTGTGTGCGTGTGTATCTGTGTGTGTGGAAGGGGGTGGTGGGTATGTGTGGTGTGTTTCTCTATACTCCTTTTCATTTCTCCCTAAGTGAGTGTGCCCAGATCGCTTCTCTACTCCTTCAGATAAAAAGCAAAGGGCTTTGGGGAGGCTGAGGCAGGAGGTTCACTTGAGCTCAGGATTTAGAGACTAGCCTGGGCAACATAGTGAGACCTCATCTCTACAAAAAAACTTTAAACAAAAATTTGAAAAAGCAAAGAGCATTGGGTAATACTGACAGTAGTCACAGCTAGTGTCCACACGCAGCTTCCTGTGTATGTGTCAAGCAGCTCATCACCTGTGTATCTGTGGACCACTTTAATCCTCATCACAACCATACAAATGAACTATTAACCTCATTTTACAGATGAGGAAACGGATACGTAAACTATTGGAAAAAAAAAGTCCAGATGAGGCCGGGCGCAGTGGCTCACGCCAGTAATGCCAGTACTTTTGGAGGCCGAGGCGGGTGGATCACTTGAGGTCAGGAGTTCAAGACCAGCCTGGTCAAAATGGTGAAACCCCGTCTCTACTAAAAATACAAAAGTTAGCCAGGCATGGTGATGCGTGCCTGTAATCCCAGCTACTCGGGAGGCTGAGGCAGGAGAATCACTTGAACCCAGAAGGTGGAGGTTGCAGGGAGCCGAGATTGCACCACTGCACTCCAGTCTGGGTGACAGTGAGACTCAGCCTCAAAAAAGAAAAAACCAAACGAAAAGAAATCCAAAGGAACGAACAATGAAGAATACACTGTCCCTCAAATGTGCTCTCCTCTCAGGCTCACGTTCTTCAGTATATACACATATGCTTACTATAAGTGACTACTCTAGTACTATACATTACTACCATATCTTAGCTCATTCACCTTAGAGACAAATAGATAGTAAAATTGTTTTTTTAGAGTTAGGAAAGGAAAAAAGAAGAGGAGAGGGGTCATGAGTTGATTATATAAACAAAGCTTGTTTTGAAGAAGTAGCTTTTCTTTTCCGTGTGTGTGTGTGTGTGTGTGTGTGTGTGTGTGTGTGTGTGTGTGTGGACAGAGAGAGAGAGAGAGAGACAGAGTATATATAGAGCACAGGTTTGGAAAAATCCCTCTACCATAAAATATTTCATTGTATCCTTCATGTAATGTACTCATGAGCCTGTAGCTTTCCTTCCTTCCTCCAAGGTAGTCACCGGGGACAACAGTCGAGAGTTGACCTGCTCACAGAGTGTCTAGGTGACACTGGCACCCAGTAATCACATTAAAATTTTCCTTAAGGTTCTCTTCCGCCTCAAGACTTGAAACTTGGCAGCCTGCTACCTGGTAAAGCACACATCTTCGTGGTACATTACTGCCACCTAGAGCTGATATAGTCAAACAGATTCTAGATAAAGCAAAACAGAACAAAGCAAAATAAAAAGTCACGCCCAGCCCTGTCCTAAAGCAAGCCGTTTTAGTCCAAGCAGTTTAGATTAAAAATATAATGGACTTTCAGATGAAATTCCTTTCTTCAAGATGTCCAACTTCCCATTTCTGAAAGTGGGTTACCATCCAATAATACTAAAATTAAAAGGCTCAAATTTAGTAGCTCTCAAAATAAGGAAGAAGGAATTTAGAGAGAGAGACAGAGAGAGAACATGTTTTGAAGAATAAACCTTTGCAGTTGTAGCCATCATTTGAAAGATAAAGAGACTGAAGTTCAAAGCTGTAGCGGATTTCTTTTTTTTCTTTTTTTCTTTTTCTTTTTTGAGACAGAATTTTGCTCTGTCTCCCAGGCTGGAGTGCAGTGGCACGATCTCGGCTCACTGCAACCTCCACTTCCCAGGTTCAAGTGATTCTCCTGCCTCAGTCTCCCAAGTAGTTGGGATGACAGGTGCCCGCCACCATGCCAGGCTAATTTTTTGTGTTTTTAGTAGAGACAGGGTTTCGCCTGTTGGCCAGGCTGGTCTTGAACTCCTGACCTCAGGTGATCTCCCTGCCTTGGCTTCCCGAAGTTCTGGGATTGCAGGCATGAGCCACCACACCCTGCCTGTACCAGATTTCTTGAGTTCAAATCACTAGCAAGCAGTTCTGGCAAGATGGAATACAGGGTTCTGGTTTTTTATTCCAAAATGAAATCATAGCATAGAATCAGTGTAAGCCTTAACATAACTCCACAATTAATGGTGGCCTTCCAACTGCTCCACCCACAGTCCTGGGGGGTTGTGTCCATGTACTGTTCTGTGTGAAGGTCACCCTTGGTAAGATCTGGTGGCTTTGGAATTCTTTCCTGGGAGCAGTGTTGGGTATACACCCATCTGTGCACATCCTCTCCCGCAACCAGCAGATACTTCTCAGATAGTGGCTGAGGTTAGAGGGCAAAGTCTGTGATAGTGGAAGTGAGTGGAGACCCTGATCTACAAGGGCAAAGACCATAAAACAAGCTTTATTATACCGTGTTGTCACCCACCATTCCTCAATCTGGGAGGTGTAAGGAAGCTGTTCTTGTTAAGAGAAGATGTGGCCCAGATGGAGGAAAGGAAGGAGAGTCTGTTTTGTGATCTTTCTTGTGCTTGGACCTCACTGGAGAAATCTATGGACCTATTCTTAAAATAATGGTTTCAAATGCATAAAAGGAAATACATAGGATTGTAAAGGAAACCAATTATGTGCAAGTGAAGTAACCACATTCTTCAAAAATATGTGATATTGTATTATATGTGTGTCTTAGTCATCTTGCTACGATAACAAACAAGCTGCCCATAGACTGGGCGGCTTAAGCAACAGACAATGATTTCTTACAGATCTAGAGGCTAGAAGTCCAAGATTAACATGCTGGTGAGAGACAGGACTAGCTGGATTTCCTAGGCTGACTAAGAATCCCTAAGCCTAGCTGGGAAGGTGACCGCATCCACCTTTAAACACCAGGCTTGCAACTTAGCTCGCACCTAACCAATCAGGTAGTAAAGAGAGCTCACAAAAATGCAAATTAGGCAAAAACAGGAGGTAAAGAAGTAGCCAATCATCTATCGCCTGAGAGCACAGGGGGAGGGACAATGATCAAGATATAAACCCAGGCATTGGAGCTGGCAATGGCAACCCTCTTTGGGTCCCCTCCCTTTGTAAGGGAGCTCTGTTTTCACTCTATTACATCTTGCAGCTACACACTCTTCTGGGCCGTGTTTGTTACCGCTCGAGTTGAGCTTTCACTCACTGTCCACCACTGCTGTTTGCGGCCATCGCAGACCTGCCACTGACTTCCACCCTTCCCAGTCTGGCAGGGTGTCCACTGTGCTCCTGATCCGGCAAGGCGCCCATTGCCACTCTGCATCGGGCTAAAGGCTTGCCATTGTTCTGCACAGCTAAGTGCCCGTGTTCGTCCTAATCGAGCTGAACACTAGTCGCTGGATTCCACGGTTCTCTTCCGTGACCCATGGCTTCTAATTGAGCTATAACACTCACCACATGGCCCAAGATTCCCTTCTTTGGAATCAGTGAGGCCAAGAACCCCAGATCAGGGAATAAGAGACTTGCCGCCATCTTGGGAGCTCTAAGAACAAGGACCCCCGGTAACACTGGCAGATTTGGGTTGTGGTGAGGGCCCTCTATCTGGCTTGCATACCTTCTCCCTGGATCTCCACATGGCAAGGAGAGAGAGAGAGAGAGAAGAAGCGGAGGAGATACCAGAGCACTCTCTCTCCCCGATCCTCTCTCTCCCCGATCCTCCCACCCCCCCCGCCCCCCCCCTCCCCCCCCTTGCCTTCCTTAGGGAAACGGTTAATTTCTAGTGTTCAAGGCCAGATGAATCCTTTCGTAAGTAGAGTAAAAGTTAAAATTCAAAAGGGGAGAGGTAGAAATAGTTGGAAGGGTGTCAAATCTCAGTAGAAACATCTTTCTAAACTAGAAGCAATTTTTCTTGAACATTTTCAGTATCTAAACTAGTAAATGATGGCTCAAAATATCTTTTCAACCTTGCTAAGGAAAACAATTGACCAATTCTAGAGGGACCATTTTAAAGCCATTTCTTCGAGTCCATCCTGAAATTAAAACACTCAGGGAGATGTTCTAATTAAACTTTCTAATAAAAAAGAAAAATGCCCTATATCACTTCATTTAGATGCTTCTCCTCCAAGTTAATAGTGTCATTGTTACCTTTTCAACATATGAGAGCTTAGGCTCATGGAAGGCCTCTAGTGCATGTACGCCTGATGTTCACTGTGGTCAGATGTCCACACTGGGGCTTTTCTGCAACAGGCATTCTTATGTGCCAGGGGTTGGGGAGGGAGGATGACTATGCTGGGAAGGAAGGTGGGCTCCTGGCTGCAGGCACATTCAGAAACCTGTTCCCCTCCATCACCTTGCCAAAAGCCAGGCCTGCTTTAATGAGGTGGGAGCAGGAGGGAAGTGAAGACTTATCACAAGGGAAGCAGATGGTGGACAGAAGAAGGCAGAGAAGGGCAGTTATGGAATGCATTTGGAGTTATAAAAAAGTTAATTGTCGCTGGGTGTGGTGGCTCGTGCTTGTAATCCAGCACTTTGGGAGGCCAAGGTGGGCAGGTCGCTTGAGCTCAGGAGTTCAAAGCCAGCCTGGGCAACATGGTAAAACCCCATCTCTACAAAAAAAAATACAAAAATTTAGCCAGGCCTGGTGTTCCAAGCCTGTAGTCCCAGCTACTAGGGAGGCTGAGGTGGGAGGATCACCTGAGCCTGGGGGGTTGACTGCAGGTGATCCTCACTGTGATGTCACTCACTACACTCCAGCCTGGGAGACAGAGCAAGACTGCCTAAAAAAAAAAAAAAAAACAAAACAAACAAAAAAAAAAAACAAGTTGTGGCCTGGCGCAGTGGCTCAAGCCTGTAATCTCAGCACTTTGGGAGGCCGAGGCGGGCAGATCGCCTGAGGTCAGCAGTGCAAGACTAGCCTGGCCAACATGGTGAAACCTCATCTCTAATAAAAATACAAAACTTATTCAGGCATGGTGGCCCATGCCTGTAATCCCAGCTACTTGGGAGGCTGAGGCAGGAGAATCACTTGAACCTGGGAGGCAGAGGTTGTAGTGAGCTGAAATTGCGCCGTTGCACTCCAGCCTGGGTGACAAAGTAAGACTCTGTCTCAAAAAAAAAGGTGGCCCCAGTGCTTTTTTATGAAAAGGGAAATTCTCTGTATGATGCAGACACACCCACTGATTCCCCTAATTTCAGCTGTTAGCAAGAAAAACCAAGGGGATTTTTAAAAGCACAGGAGCCACATTCGGTGAATACACTGGGCATGTGCTCCACTCTCCCCAGCATCTGACTCATGTTAACACACAAACCAACAAATTCTCCACCCAAAGCAAGAGTGCAGCCTGTCCACAATGCCTCTTGGTTTTTAAGGGACTTTATCTTTTGAGAGGATAGACACTAAAATAATTTGTACTGGCCGGGCATGGTGGCTTATGCCTGTAATCCCAGCACTTTGGGATGCCAAGGCGTGTGGATCACCTGAGGTCAGGAGTTCAAGACCAGCCTGGCCAACATGGTGAAACCCTGTCTCTACTAAAAATACAAAAACTAGCCGGGCTTGGTGGTGTGTACCTGTAATCCCAGCTACTTGGGAGGCTGAGGCAGGAGAATCATTTGAACCAATGAGGCAGAGGTTGCAGTGAGCCAAGATCATGCCACTGCACTCCAGCCTGCGTAACAGAGCAAGACTCCATCTATAAATAAATAAATAAAATAAAATAAAATAAAATAATTTGTACTGAATAAATGAAGTCTAGCTCAGAGGATGTAAAAGCATAAACATTTCATTTTGGTAAACTCTTTTAGTTTTTGTTTATGCATCAATATTTTAATGCAAATATAAACAGAATATACCTTTTTATATAATTTATATTGTTTCAGTATAATATGTACATTTTCTCATGATGGCCTATAGGCTTTGTAGTTATCAAGTAGCTGTATACAGAGAGATAATATACCATAATTTATTAATTATGCTGCCATTCTTGCATATGCATTTCTTTTCCAATTTTTTGCTATTTTGATGTTTTTCCTCCATAGAGCTTTTTCCTTCACTTGAAATGAGGCATTTTTGGGATAAATTCTCAAGAATTGCATAACTGGAGCATGGGATATGAGTATCTTGTTTAAATGAATATATGTTATCAGTTTGCTTTGCCAAAGAGTTGTATAAACTGACAATATCAACAGCAATGAAGGGTGTCCTAATTTTATCATAAACTCACCAGCATAAGGTCCTGTCTTTAAAAACCTTTTGCTAATTTAGAAGATAAACGATGATTCTTTTAAAAATTTACATCAGCTTACTGATGAGGTTGGACATTTCCCCATATATCTGTTTCCTATTTGTATTTTTACCCACTACTTTAAAAGGACTTCTTAGTATATAGATACTAACCCTCTGCTATTCCTATTTGAGGTAAATAATTTTATTTTTTATTACAAAGAAGTATATTTTGCATGTTTGAATGTGTTAATTTTTAAATTAAATTGTTACTTTGTTACCAGAAAGGGGCCCCAATCCAGACCCCAAGAAAGGGTGTATTAGTCGGTTCTCACACTGCTATAAAGAACTATCTGAGACTGGGTAATTTATTAAGAAAAGCGGTTTAATTCACTCACAGTTCCACAGGCGGTACTGGAAGGATGGCTTGGAGGCCTCAGGAAACTGAAAATCATGGCAGAAAGCAAAGGGGAAGCAAGTACGTCTTACCATGGTGGAGCAGGAGAGAGAGCTAAGGGGATGTGCAGGAGAGAGAGCTAAGGGGATGTGCAGGAGAGAGAGCTAAGGGGATGTGCAGGAGAGAGAGCTAAGGGGGATGTTCAGGAGAGAGAGCTAAGGGGGATGTGCCACACACTTTTTTTTTTGGAGACAGAGTTTTGCTCAGTTGCCTAGGCTGGAGAGCAGTGGCATGATCTCAGCTCACTGCAACCTCTGTCTCCAAGGTTCAAGTGATTCTTGTGCCTCAGCCTCCTGAGTAGCTAGGACTACAGGCACGTGCTACCATGGCCTGCTAATTTTTGTATTTGTAGTAGAGACGGGGTTTCGTCATGTTGCCCAGGCTACTCTTAAGCTCCCAAGTTCAGGTGATCCACCCATCTTGGCCTCCCAAAGTGCTTGGCTTACAGGTGTGAGCCACTGCACCCAGCCACTACGTACTTCTAAACCATCAGGTCTCATGAGAACTCACTCGCTATCATGAAAATAGCAAGGGGGAAATCCACCTCCATGAACCAATCACTTCCCACCAGCTCTCTCCCGCAACACTGGGGATTACAATTCAACATGAGATTTGTGTGGAAACAGAGGCAAACCATATCAGAGGGTTCTTGTACCTCTCACAATCTGTCTTTCCTGGGATTCTAATGTGCAGGTGAGTTTGATAACCACTAGGCTAGAGGAAATGTACTAGAGTAGAGCACACACACACACACACACACAGATTTAATGTCTCAAAATGTGTCTTCTCAAAAGTATCATCCAATAATTTCATGTCTTTTTGTATAAAAGGTCACAGGGATAATATTTACTTCTAAGGAAAATGTCTTTTGATCATGGGAATGATCCAGTTAGAGGGAATCGCTCAACTAAAAGTCAAGGTCTAATTTATAAATGAGGTTTATACTCCCCTTTTCCCCATGGCTCCTTCTTGCAATTTAAATCACATAATGGATTGTCATAAATGGGATCATAGTTTCCTGCAGGGACCCTGATCTAATTATTGGTTGACTCTTGATTAAGAACCAAGCATGACATAAATTAATCAGAGATACAAGTAGCAGTCTGCCAGAATAACAGCTATTCTGTGGTTAAAATCTCTTTGTTTCATATAATAAAACCACAGTTCAAGTCCAGAACCAGGGCCTCATGTGTTGTGTATTCAGGTTATACAAGAGATACCTAAACCTACATTAAACGAAGAGGCAGCACACCAGAACATAGCCCCACTGTGTCATAAACTTCATCAAAAACTAAACTATGCCAGCTGTGATAGTTACCTCAAAAGATTGTTCTGAGAATTATGATGGGAATATGTATGTGAAAGAACTTATTGAAAATCACAATTATAACCACCGCATTTTTAGTTCCATTATCTGCCAGACCCTGTACCTGGCACTGAACAGACCTCACTTAACTTCGTTCTCATGGTAACACTTTGAGTGAGGAATTAACTCACCCCTGGTTCAAGGCTCCACTGCCAGGGAGCCGGGATACCAGGGCTGAACCCGGCCCTTCCTCCCACACATGTCCTTCCTATAAACCCTGCTCTGTCTTTTCCAAGTGCCATGCAGCTAATCACAAGTATTGTGATTAGTGTTCTCTTAGAATACAGAAAGTTACTCACAGGATTATTTGGGAGGCCCAGATAGCTTTAACAAGCTGCCTAAAGAAGTTCAAGCCGATGGTTTCATTTTCACTTAGGAAGAACTTCTGACGCTGATGGGGGCATTCCGTCTTTCTGTTACCCTTGCAGTTGTTGTGATAGGAAAATGTTTTTGTATTTGATGATGAAAGTTGTTATTGAAAGAACTCAGATTTCAACTCTCTCTAGATCTCCAGGATATGAGTGAAAAAAGCAAGGTTTCAGAAACAATAAAATGCCAAGCTGTATATAAGAAAGAGGGAAAACCCACAGAGTCCTATTTGCTTAATTTTTTATATGGTAGGATAAAGCAGAAACTTAATAAAAGCAGTTACTTATCAGGGAGAAGGGACAGGTTGGAGAGGTGAGAATGGAAGCCGGACTCTCTGAGTTCACATTTTGTTGATTTGACTTTGGACTTATGTAAATGTTTTATATAATTACAAAATAAAAGTGAATAAAAATAGAAAACTATCCTTCAAAATCGAAAGTAAAGTGGAAAAAAATTAACCTTGTTAATTTCTTAACTTCTACTCAATTTTGTTGAGCAGAAAGGTCAACCACATATAAAGGAACTATTTCATGTGACTTTAAAGTACTGTAATATAAATACATCCCCAGTGGATTATATCTTAATGGACCAAACAACTATAAGTAAATTTTAAATTGTGTTCAAAAATAATACTTATTAATTACATCTTTATTTGGTAATTATATTGGTATTGTTCATTTGAAACATATGTCTGTGTGTATATATATGTGCAAATATATACTCATAATAATTATGTTAAAGTTTTTAGGAACCAAGGTTTGCATTTTAAAAGAATTGCAAGAATAAAATTAAACAGTTTACATACAAACCCTGTAACTCTAAATTTAAGTTGATAATATTGGTATGAACTCATGATATATCTTCTCTTATAAAGGTATTTCTCCTACAAGCTCATGCTTGTAATCCTAGTACTTTGGGAAGCTGAGGCAGGAGGATTGCTTGAGGCCAGTTCAAGACCAACCTGGCCAACATAGCAAGATTCCATCTCTAAAATAAAATAAAATTTTTAAAAAGTATTTCTAACCGCTGTTCACTAAAAAGTCTATAAATAATCTAGCAATGAGCATTCTTAGCACTCAGATATTTAACTCTAAATGCCAATTTCCAATAAAAGAAACCAACATTCTTTGGATGAATAGCTGATTCTAGGTTTGGGACAGGAAGTGAACAAGATGAACCTAGAGCACGTTGATTTACTAGAAAGCAAGGAGACTATCAAAGCCTCTGGAGTTGCATCATAAGAATTCTGGATTGGGAGGCTGAGGCAGGTGGATCACCTGAGGTCAGGAGTTCAAGACCAGCCTGGCCAACATGGTGAAACCACGTCTCTACTAAAAATACAAAAATTAGCTGGGTGTGGTGGTGTGTGTCTGTCATCCCAGCTACTTGGGAGGCTGAGGCAGGAGGATTGCTTGAACCCGGGAGGCAGAGGTTGCAATGAGCCAAAATTGCACCACTGCACTGCAGCATGGGTGATAGAGTGAGACTCCGACTCAAAAAAAAAAAGAAGAAAGCATTCTGGAATCAACTTGAAGGGACTCTCACTGGGCAAAATGGAACATTTTGACCTTCAAAAAGAAGAATAACCACAGCAAATAGAATAACTGCAAGAAATCGTGTATGTTAAAATCCTCAAGTTAATTATAATACTCAAAAACTGTCCTCATTGTTCCCTTTGAGAAGATGCTCAGAAACAAGTCATTATTTTGAAAGCCAATAAAGAAAATGAGTGAATGATTTATCCTGTCTTGCCTGTGTGAATTGTACTTCAGGGTAAGCAAGTAGTTGTTACAAGAAAGTTCTTTATGAAAGAATTTCAGATAATAAATGCCAAAGAACTAAGAATTTTAAATTACATTTTTCAATCTCTAATGAAATAATGGAATCATAATAATGGATCAGCAATGGCTATTGATGTCATTATATGAAAAGCTGATGAAAAGCTTTATGTGGTTGTGTCAGAGGCATTGGAACCAGAGCGACTCCATCTTGAATAGGAACTGGGTAAAAAGAGGCTCAGGCCTCCTGGGCTGCATTTCCAGGTTAGGCATTCTTAGTCATAAGATGAGATAGGAGGTTACAAGATAGAGGTCATAAAGACCCTGCTGATAAAAACAGGATGTGGTAAAGAAGCTGGTCCAAACCTGCCAAAACTAAAATGGCAATGAAAGTGACCTCTGGTCATCCTCACTGCTTATTATACACTAATTATAAAGCATTAGCATGCTAAAAGACACTCCAACCAGTGCCATGACAGTTTGCAAATTGCCATGGCATGGTCTGGAAGCTTCCCTATATGGTCTAAAAGGGGGAGCAACCCTCAGCTCCAGGAACTCCCCACCCCTTTCCCAAAAAACTCATGAATAATCCACCCCTTGTTTAGCATATAATTGAGAAAAAAACCGTAAGTATACTTAGTCAAGCTGCCCATGCTGCTGCCCTGCCTATGGAGTAGCCATTCTTTTGTTTCTTTACTTTCTTAATAAACTTGCTTTCACCTTACTCTATGGACTCATCCCGAATTCTTTCTTGTGCAAGATTTAGGAATCCTGTCTTGGGGTCTCGATCGGGACCCTTTTCCAGTAACAGTTGGATGAGGGCGACAGTTCTTGAGCCTGTGACCAGTCAAAACATCACAAAAAGGGAGACACTCCATCCCATGCTGACTATGTTTGGTGTTCCTTGGCTTACAGATGCATCACCTCTAGCTATACCATAATCTCCACATGGCATTCTCATTGAAGTCCTTCTGGTGTATTCTTGCTGAAATGGCCAAACCTGAATCTGGTCATAGGATTAGGTCTACCACCCAGTTTACGGGAAACACAGGAGGACAGAGAAGCATGTTACAAATGGGATCATATGGAAGAAATCAGCAAAATCCAGAAGAAACTGACCAATGTCCTGGATTCTTCAACAACTAAATTGCAAGGAAATAAAAAGAGAGAGGGAAACTATTATGGGTCTAACTGAGTCTTCCCAAAATCTGCATGTTGAAGTACTAATCTCCTCTACTTCAGAATGTGACATTATTTGCACATAGGGTCTTTGCAGAGGTAATAAAATTGAAATGAGGTCATTAGAGTGGGCCCAAACCCAATGTGACTGGGGTCCCTATAAGAACAGTTTGGAGTCAGATACAGATGGGGAAAATGCCATGTGGAGATTATGGTATAATTAGGGGTGATGCATCTGTAAGCCAAGGAACACCAAAGGTAGCCAGCATGGAACGGAGTGTCTCTCCCAGCCCTGAGAAGGAGCCAGCTCCACCGGCCTCTTGTCACAGACTTCTGGCCTCCAGAACTGTGAGATAATCCATTGCTGCCATTTAAACCTCCTGGCTTGTGATACTTTTTGTTTGTTTATTTGTTTGTTTTGTTCTTGAGACAGGGTCTCACTCTGTCACCCAGGCTGGAGTGCAGGGGGGTGGTCTTGGCTCACTGCAACCTCCACCTCCTGGGTTCAAGTGATTCTCATGCCTCAGCCTCCCGAGTAGCTGGGATTACAGGGGCACGCCACCACACCGGGCTCATTTTTTTTGTATTTTTAATGGAGACAGGGTTTCCTATGTTGACCAGGTTGGTCTCGAACTCCTGGCCTCAGGTGATCTGCCCGCCTTGGCCTCCCAAAGTGCTGGGATTACAGGTGTGAGCTGCTGCGCCCAGCCAGGTTTGAAACCACCTTTGTAAAATTATGACTGAGACAGTGGAAGAGCTTTAACTTAACCAACTCCATCTTGCTTCTAATCTCCAAGCTGTCCTTGTTTATTCCTGGGTGTAGGCTGAACTAACTTTGACAGAAACTTAGTTTATAGTTTAAACAAAGACTTTAACAGCCCTTTGCCAAAGCAGACCTCCTTCTTGCCCGGGGACTAGATTGCCTTTGTAGGACTAACATTAGCCACAAGATTAGAAATTATGGTTTAGGAGTCATACAGCCAGAGGCTACAAGATCCTGACCCTCCCTAAACTGCTCCTAAAATCAGTGCTTGAGATATTTTGCAGACCCTGCACTTGACAGGTCAGCTGGCACCACCTAGTTCAACAAACTGGCTCATCTGATCTCATGGCCCCCACCCAGGAACTGACTCAGTGCAAGAGGACAGCTTTGACTCCCTGTGGTTTTATCCCTCACCAATCAGCACTCTTGGCTCACTGGCTCCCCTGCCATCCACCAAGTTATCCTTAAAAACTCTGCTCCTGGAATGCTGGGAGAGACTGATTTGAGTAATAATAAAACTCTGGTCTCCCGCCCAGCCGGCTCTGCCTGAATTACTCTTTGTCTATGGCAATTCCCCCGCCTTGATGAATTGGCTCTATCTAGGCAGCAGGCAACTCCCTTGGGCGGTTACAACCCCAGTGAACTAAAATAGAAACCTATTGAATTAAAAGGGACTCAAGACATATTAACAAAAAGCGCTGTGTGACCCTAGTTTGGATCCTGAGCTGAGCAAATAATTGTATAAATATATTCTGTTGGGTATTTGATGATACTAAGAAACTGCAGAGTTATTTAGGCATGGTAATGTCATTTTAGATATGTTAGAAAAGGAGTCCTCATCATTTAGAGATATGCATTGAAGAATGTATGGATAAAATGATAAGATGTCTAGGATTTGCAGCAAAATAAGCCATCAGGGACAAGAGCAATAAATGCACATTAGCCAGTTGATAATGATTCTTGAAGCTGAGTGACTGGAACAGGTAGTGATGGACTGGGGAGTGGCGAGTTCACATTTGAACTGTTTGCCAACTTCTGTGGGTTCCCACCATGGCTAATTTCAAGCTAGCCATGACTTAACAGGCATCTTGCAACATTCCTGAACATTTAACACTTACGTCTCAGGAACTGGTAGTAAGAGCTGGTTCTAACACGATGCTATTCTGGTCTTTCTATTTTGTGTATTTGAAATAGTCCATTTAATTAGGAAAAGAAAACAGAATCTGGCTGACATTTCTGCTTTTATTTCATTTTTTTTTTGAGATGGAGTTTTGTTCTTGTTGCCCAGGCTGGAGTGCAATGGCGCCATTGCGGCTCACTGCAACCTCCACCTCCAGGGTTCAAGTGATTCTCCTGCCTCGGCCTCCGGAGTAGCTGAGATTACAGGTAGGCACACGTCACCATGTCTGGCTAATTTTGTTTTTTTTTGTTTTTTCGTTTTTTTAAGACAGAGTCTTGCTCTTCTCCAGACTGGAGTGCAGGGGCGCAATCTTGGCTCACTGCAACCTCTGCCTCCAGGGTTCAAGCAATTCTCCTGCCTCAGCCTCCCGAGTAGCTGGGACTACAGGCACGTGCCACCACGCCCAGCTAATTTTTGTATTTTTAGTAGAGATGGGGTTTCACCATGTTGGCCAGGATGGTCTCGATCTCTTGACCTCGTGATCCACCTGCCTCGGTCTCCCAAAGTGCCAGGATTACAGACTTGAGCCTCTGTGCCTGGCCTAATTTTGTATTTTTAATAGAGACAGGGTTTCACCATGTTGGTCAGGCTGGTCTCGAACTCCTGACCTCAGGTGATCCGCCTGCCTCGGCCTCCCAAAGTGCTGGGATTATAGACGTGAGCCACCGGGCCCGGCTTCATTTCTACTTTTTACCCTGGAGGTTGGTGTTGGAAAAGGGAACATCCAGCCTTGGAAGAGTAAGGGCCAAGGGAAAGCTTCTCCTCTGCCCTCTAAAGGTTTGCTGCAAACCTGCTGCAAATAGGCAGGTTCATAAGAGAAAAAAGCATTCAGAATGCAGTATCGTGCACATGGACATGGGAGCCATACCAAGGCATGAGACTTGAAGAGGGGCCAGATGGATGAGGCTTGAATACTCTGTATAAAGCCGGGAGGCAGACATTATTTTGCAAATGATGATTTTTGGAAGCTGGATAGGAGTGACAAATTTCAGAAGGTGAGAGGCAAAACTGCACAGGAACAAAGGTTGTCTTATTATGCAGACAATGTCCTCCAGATAATCCAGGCACTTCCCTCGGAAGAATAGATGAAAGGATGTCTGGGTGTGGTACTGACCAGCAGTCCTTTCTCTTCCTGGTGATGAATCATTCCTTATTAATCTTCCTGGTGATTAATCATCCATTATTTGATGAGATTCCTAAGGAGGGGTTCTTAAGACAATCACGTTTCTTTTGGAAAGTTTTTTTAGTCAGATGAGAAAATTCTAGGCTGGGTGGTGTGACTCATGCCTGTAATGCCAGCACTTTCGGAGTCCAAGGCAGGAGGATTGGTTGAGCCCAGGAGTTCAAGACCAGCCTGGGCAATGTAAGGAGACCTCGTTTCTACAACAACAAAAAATTTAGCCTGGCATGTTGGTGCTTACTTGTAGTCTCAGCTACTCGGGAGGCTGAGGTAGGAGGATCATTTGAGCCCAGGACATTGAGGCTGCAGTGAGCCATGATTGCACTACTGCACTCCAACCTGGGCAACAGAGTGAGATCCTGCCTCAAAATAAAATATGAATAGATAAATAAAATAAAATTCTAGACAGAGTGCTTCAGGAAAGAGGATCAGAGAGGCAGGAAGTTGGGGATATGTCAGAGAGAGACCCTGAGGCTGATTCTTTAATTCAGTATGTCAAAGTGCCACATTATAGGGTATTGTTTTCTGAGCCCCAACAGAGGACACAGTCTCAGCTGAGTCCCAATTCTGCAACTTATTTAGTATGCGACCTTAGGTAAGTCACTTAACTTCTCTGAGCCTTGTTTCTCGGTAAAATGAGAAAAATACTACTTCATAAGGTTGTTGTGAGGATTAATTAAATTAACATCATGGCTTTTAAAAATATCAAATATTGTTAACATGGTAGTTATAGTTGTTGATTATCAGACCGAAGACTAAAAGGAAATGAAATTAAGAACTGACAGTAGACAGCCATTAGAATATTCTATAATCCTGTGAAGGCCAAAAAAATCATTACTAAGTCATTAGCAAGAACTTTGAAAAGGGATCTTCCAATCACCTTGGGAAATCACTGAGAGAGGCATTGGCAGTGTGGCAAGGACATTCAAGGGACTGTGAGTACTTTGACAGTGGTGGCAGGAATGCTGTCCACTAAGGAGCCTTGAATAAATGGAGTGTGAAAGAGAAAAACATGGGGGAAACCTGAGCTGAAAAGTGTCTTCCCACATCACGAGGCTGGGGTGGGAAAGAGGCGGGTTTGGTGAATCCTTTTTGCAATGCAACTGACAATAATTCCTGTGCACATGCATGTACTTGGGTTAGAGTAAGCAGCAGGCAGCCCCGGTGAGTAGAGACGTCAAACAGAAGTTGCAGGTGAATGAACATGGGCCTTGAGGCATCCATTCTGCCGTGGACATTGACTGACACCTCCGGGAAAAGTTTGGAGTTGACATTTCTCCTATCTGGGCCCCCAATCCTAAGAAATGCTTTTTTTTTTTTTTTTTTTTCTGTAAGTAAAAGACACAATTACCAGGTCTTCAAAGTGGATACTGGATGGAGACTTCCCTGGGAGGAGGTGAACAAGAACCTGAGACTTTGCTTCTCCCTCATGTTCACCTTTCCTGCATTGCTGCAGTCCTTAAGGGAGCTGTCTGGAGGGCCCTAGCTGCTACATCCATGCTTACCTCAAGGGAAGCCATTTGCCTTACAATACTCTAGGCCAAGGTGGGGTTGATGGGATGAATGAATCAGTCCTCAACTTTCAGCAGCACGGTAAACCCTCCCCTCATTTTAACACGTGGTTCCTAAAGAAGAAAAAGCCTCTAGGACAAACTAGAACAAAACCAAATATCCCCAGACATAATGGCAGAGTGGCAGATGATGCACCATGAAGTTTTAGGGTCAAGATCTTGTCGCTACCGTCTTAAATTACAACTGTGTGTAACACTGACTAAAGGCCACCCAGAGGGTGTGGATGTCTTAGCAAATGAGGTTCCATTGATTCGTTCATTCGATAAAAGGATACTTATCATTTCCTCTGACACAGACACTAGTGATGCTGAGATAAATAGAACATGGCTTCAAGCTCTGAAGACAACAGCAGAGTGTTTAAGTGTGTGGGTTCTAGGACCAGGATGCTGTGTGACCTTGGCCATATTACTTGATGTCTCTGTGCATGGGTTTTTGTGTTGATGCCATGAAGCATTTAATAGACTCTCCTTTCCAGGGAGATGTGGTGAGGAAAAATGAGCAAATACATGAAAATCACTTAGATTGGTGTCAGGTACCTGACATACATGCTTATGCTATTATTATTTATATTATTACTTATGTGCCAGTGCAATTCTTCCAGATTTCTGGATATCAGAGTAAATACATAAATAAATAAAACCTCCATCCCAGGAAAGTAGTTAAAAAAAACAATCCACACACTGTCCCATTGCAGTGCCTGGAATGTGTCCCCTGAAATGATTTCAGAATCTGCTGCCTCTGCAGCTAGAAGAAGATTTGGTTCCAGATTGGGTATTTTCCATTCATATAGCTCACTTTCCCCACCAGCACTCTCCCCTAGCCCACTCTGCTTCCACTGACACACAGAAGCAGTGCTGCTGGATCAATTTCTCTCTTAGTTCAGCCAGCACGGCACATCTTGGCTTAGCCTTCAGCTCAGTGCAGAACATGTGTGTGTCCTGACTCATCCAGAGCCCATGCTCTGGTCCTGGTTTCCTGACAAGACCGAGCAACTCATCTCTTCTTATCTTCTGCACACAATACCCAAGATTCCTGTGCATCCCTGTTCCTAAAGTCCTTGAAGCTCCTGCCTGGGAGGATTTCCACTGAGGAGAAATCATGCACTATCATCATGTAGTGGTCCAAGCTCTCCCTCTCTCTCTCTCTCGCTCTCTCTTTTTTTTTTTTTTTTTTTTTTTGTGACGGAGTTTCGCTCTTGTTGCCCAGGCTGGAGTGCAATGGCGTGAACTCGGCTCACCACAACTTCCGCCTCCCGGGTTCAAGCGATTCTTCTGCCTCAGCCTCCCGAGTAGCTGGGATCACAGGCATGCGCCACCACACCCGGCTAATTTTGTATTTTTAGTAGAGACAGGGTTTCTACATGTTGGTCAGGATGGTTTTGAACTCCTGACCTCAGGTGATTTGCCTGCCTCAGCCTCCCAAAATGTGGGGATTACAGGTATGAGCCACTGCATCCGCCTGCAGTCCAAGCTTTCTAACAGTGGCATGCTTGGGGTTTGAACAAAGAGAACCTCATGAACTGGGTTTGCTGAGGAAGTGGCTCTGAGTTGGGAGCCTTTGGATTTCACCAGATGAATGAGACAAGGGAAGTGGGAAGGGGTCGTCCTGTCCAAATGGAAATTGTTAATACTCTCCCCGGCAGCACCTGCTCCTCCCTTTGTGTTCTTTGATATGGTAGAGAATTGTATTTGTTTTAACCACCTCTTCTTTGCCCCATTGCTGAAGGAGGGGTTCCCACCCTAGGATTACAGGGGTGGCCAAACATGCACACTGGGCAGATGAGACCCGCAGCAGTGTGTTAGTCCCATATGCTCACAGCATGGACGAGGAGGACACTGTGTGCCACACAGGGCCACAGGGAGGTTGTGCTCCAAGCAGAGTGAACAACCAAGGGCTATGGACAAAGGCAGGCTTTGTAGCAGCAAGAAGGTGGAGTGCACCTGGTTCCCCCAGGAGGCTGTGACTGGCTTATTTGAATAACTCCATGGACTGGCAGGCAACTGAAACCCACTACTCACAGATAAGCAGAAATGCATCTGGTCCCCTTGAAAAGGAAGGCTGTTTGGTTTGGGGATCTTACTTATCCTCAGGAGAACAATGAGGAGGGGATTTTGCAGTCAGGCCATTTAAGGCCCTCTCAATTTGACCAGATGTCAAGGCAGCACATACGTGAATTTTAGGCCCTATACCACATCATCATCCACTCGGTCGCACAAACCAGAGCATGGGTCTAACACTTGACCCCTTCCTCTTTCTCATCACCCACAGCCAATCAACCACTACATTCTATTGTAGGTATCTTTTTAGTATATGCAATCCATCCACTTCTCACTGTCTCCATAGTTCTAGTCACTTTCATTTCTCATGTGACTTTTGCAAAATAACCTTCAGCTCTTTCTGAGGTTCTATAGCTGCTGGCTCCTACAGACTTCTTCCTCCCCAGAGCACCCAGCTTGTCAAGCACAGAAACTGTTGTTTCCACTTTACTCGCCGTCTGGGTCAGGCGCTATTGTGCAGTGCATGCCTTGCACACCTGTGCGGCAGCCTTTGGTTTTATCTCCAATCCTGTTTCCCCTCTATAGCTAGAGAGCTTTGAGAGAAAGAAATATGACTATACCATTGCCCATTTGCTTCAGGACAAATCTAAACTCACTGCCTTTGGTGTGAAAGGCCTCTTCCTTCCTGCTTCACCTCTCTCCCTCTATCCTCTTGCACATTTTGCCTGCACTGGCCACAGTAAGCTGGTTCCAGTTTCTAAATAGTCACTGTCTACCTCTGAGCCTTTTCATGCTCTGGTCCCTTTGCTGGGCTACTTTTCTTCCCCATGCACACTCACTCTCCGAGTCTCAGGGGAGCCCTCACTTCTCCCATAAGCTTCCTTGGCCCTGGCTGAGCTTGGATTGGGCACCGCCAATTCACCCTTGAGCTTAATCTTGTCATCCATTTCCTGTGTGTTAGTATTTGCTCCTCTCCCTACTGAGCCCATAAGACCCTGAAAGTCAGGAACTGTATCTTTTCACCACCACACTGCCAGCATCAGGCACGGTGCATGGTACAAGGGAAACACACAGTAAATCTGTCAACCGAAGGAGGGTCATTCAGCTCACAGGAAAACCGTTGACTGTTATCAGTGATTGAAGGCTTACTATGGGCCAGCTTTAGTTCCAAGGAGAGAGAGAGAGAAAGAGAGAGAGAAAATGAAACTATATATATATATATATAATTTCGCTCTTGTTGCCAAGGCCCATATATATATACATATATGAAAATAATGTCCCAAGTGGGTTTGAATGGGAGATAGGAGTTTTCACTTTTCTCACCTGATTTCAGATCACCAGCCTCTCAGTGTAAGCACATTGCTTCTTTGAGGGCAATTTGAGTGTTTGGAGATACGCATTTTTCATATGAAATGCCAGCCAACTGCTCTCAGCCAAAAAAAGAGTGATCTGTCCCAAGGCTGGCTGGAAGAATGGGCCTGGGGGCAAGTTTGGAGAGATCACAGATTGGTCTCCAATAGGGTGCCTGCCTACATGGTTTTTCAAGGGTAAGTTTAAGTCACTACTTTCATTAAATGTGTGGACTTTAGACCTATCCACTGCCTCAGACATGATCCCATAGCCGTGGGCTCTGGCTTTGCCATTTTGAGTTTGGCTATTTTCAAGACAATTTATCAGGTAAATTCCGATTCTAAGTCCTTTTGGTTTCAGACACTTTTCCTTGCCTGAAGTGTATGACTCATTCTTTCTTTGCTGATGACTATTTTATTAGTGATGGCAAGGAATAAAGGAACCAGAAATACTGAGTTATAAAACTTAGAGCTAAAAGTAACTTAAGGATTAAGAGATCCAAATCCCCCATTTTTCAGTGATAGAACTGAAGCCCATGGAAATGTACAAACGTGTGAAAACCACAGGATCGATAAAAAGAAATCCAGGTCTATTCCTTTATTCAGTGATTTTTGAAAGGAGTTTCAGATCAGGAAAAGCCCAGTGGATGCAGATATCTTTGTGTTTGCTCTTCAGTTGGTCATGAATAATGCTGCTCACTTATTGTCTGCATTAAATACCAGCCTTGGAATTAAGGCTTTGATGGAATGATTAAATTTGTACCTTAATGAGTTTCGAATTAAAGTTTGTGAATAACTGAATGAACCATCTTGCCTCTGCAGTAACGATGAGATGGAAATCCTCTGTAAGGTAGATTTGGTGTCACAGGAGTACAGATTCCAGAAGTTTCTAGTGGAGATCTTGGGATTCACATCTCAATGGA
The DNA here is from genome assembly GCF_043159975.1 of Macaca nemestrina. NCBI lineage: Eukaryota > Metazoa > Chordata > Mammalia > Primates > Cercopithecidae > Macaca > Macaca nemestrina. The sequence goes on along the minus strand of NC_092129.1, from coordinate 170,046,392 downwards.
TTTCAGAACTTTTTTTTTGAGACAGTTTCCCTCTTGTTGCCCAGGCTGGAGTGCAGTGGCACGATCTTGGCTCACCATGACCTCCGCCGCCTGGGTTCAAGCGATTCTCCTGCTTCAGCCTCCTGAGTAGCTGGGATTATGGGCATACGGCACCGCTCCTGACTAATTTTGTATTTTTAGTAGAGATGGAGTTTCTCTATGTCGGTTAGGCTGGTCTCAAACTCCTGACCTCAAGTGATCCACCCTCCTCAGCCTCCCAAAGTGCTGGGATTACAGGCGTGAGCCACCATGCCCGGTGGGCTTCAGAACTTTAATTGTGAGGTTTTGAAGCACAGTCCCAAAAAAGAAACTGTTACTTGAAGCCTATGTTTTAGGAAACTCAAATGTAATATTGATGCTCACAGCCACTTAAGAAGTAATTCCGCACAGGTCTCCCAAGCGATTTATTGGACAGGTCTAGAGATTTGCAAAATGGATTTTATTCCATTGATATTTTGGTTCTTAATCCTCTTTTATGCCAAATACTTCACATTTCAATTTGCTATTTCAGAATCTATTTAAATAAATCACTAGAGCTTAATGAAAAATCAAAATCAAATTAAATAAATGGGCTAACTATTCAGATGCTAACTTTTACTTCAGCCATTACAAGGTTAGGAAAAACCACAGAGCAATTTATAACTAACCCGACTGCTCAGGGAGAGACCTCTACATCAGCTGTCCCCTCCTGAGCATACTTAACCCATCTCAAATGACACATGGAGAAAACATCTGTTCTTTGACAAATACCTACACAAGAACAATTTAAATTGCAAACCCAAATCAATATCAAACACATTTCCTGCTGCATTTTAAGTAGAACGAGGGGAGATAGCAATGTAGAATTCATTGCAAATCATAAAAGTTTATTTACCAAGTTTAATGCTCGGAAGGGGGTTAAACTCCTTAAAACAGAGAGAGTGCTACACAATGCTAAGAATTAAAGGAGGAGTAGCGAATCCGAGTGAAGAAACCATGTTTTCCTGAACCCATCTTAACCTTCAAGGTCTCTAAGGTTCACAAGCATCTCTAGAACTCTCTGTTTCTTCTCCCACTTTCTTCTTTATTAGCAATGCTGCTATTCCATCTTTAGGACCACTGCTGGACCAAAACTTCCTGAAAAGGTACTTTCCCTTCATCTCTCAAAGTTTTCTTGTCCTTTTTTTCCCTATCCATCTTCCATTTCTTCTCTTTCTTTACTTCAATACGCTGAAGGCACTTTTAGCTGGTGGTATGTTAGGCAAATTTGTTGCAGTAACAACCCCAAATTTTAATGACTTATGAAAATGAATAATTTCTCAGTCCTGGGACTATAGGTCAGCTGTGCCTCAGCTGTGTCTCACCTAAACTTTTTGGCTTCCTCTAGACTTGATGGGGTTTGGTTGTAGCTTCAGGTCAGGTGCAAGTCTGCTTTGTGTGTTTTTCATTCTAAGACCCAGGCTGAAGGAGCAGTGGCCACCTGCGGCATTTTTTCTTATGGAGAGTAATAGGAGTGCCAGACAGGAAGTGAAAAGACACAATGCTTCTGAGTCTCTCTTTGTGCTGGCATGCCACCAGTGTGCCACATTCCATTCTTTGGTCAACGCACATCCTATGGCCCAGCCCAAAGTCAAGGGATGGGGAGATGTGATCCATTCAGGAGTATGGACCAGGAGCAAGAAGACTGACTGAAGAATAATGTAATCTACCATAGACCAGAGAAGGTGGAATACAGCAATCCCCCAATCACTCATATAAAGAAACATAAAATAGTTCTCCAACATTTAATATGCTAGGGATGCTCTGCCCTTATTTCAGCACTCAAGGTTGTCTCAACTTCTCAGGAAAGAGAAGGCGGACAGGAATATAACTGGTCAATAGTCATCATAATAATGCTTGGAATTTGTTATGCAACTGCCATGTGCACAGGCACTTTATAGATATTCATGTAATGCGTACCCATATTGGACTGCAACAAATGTAACTTTCTATGACTAAACTTAATTTCTATTTCAGTTTCTGTTTAGTGCTGTCATTTCAACGCGTTTCAGAAATCTAATCTTTTTCCCTGCAAGGGTGGAGGTGGTGGGGCGGGGTGTGGCGTGGTTATCACCTGTCGGTGCCGGCGTGGTCCTGTGCGTCCTCGCTCCTGCCTGGCCTCCAGTCATCCATGTGTGTAGTACTGCCGCTGCCCCCACCGCATCCTGATGAGGCCCTGCGGACCTGGCTGTCTTTGTCACTCCTTTGCCCTTCTGGGGAGCAGGGACAATATCTGGCTGTGTTGGCACAGTCCCTTTCTGCCTTGCTACGCCACCCAGCGATTTCTGCTCTATTGCTTCCCACCATGCTGGGCTCAAGGGACTTTGAGGTCTTATGGTCTTCGAAGGTTTCACACATGTTCTTGGGTCTTTAAAGCTGTTGGGGTTCCTATCAGTCATCCTTCTCTCAGTTGGCTTGGCCCAAGATGGGGTGGAGAGGGGCAGGAGGCAGAGCTTATTCTGGAACCATATTGCAATGATTAACCTTCTTGATTCTTATCAGTCTCTTCTCTCAACCTGTGGAACTGTTTCTGGGTTCAATTGGGGTGATATGGCTTTATGGAATGTCCCCAAATGTGTGGTTTGTGAGATAATTTTATGTCCTGATACCTTCATCTGTATCGCAAGTGAAAAAGTTCATTTTGAGGCAGATGAAGTCACTCTCCAACCTTGACTTAGTGAAGAAGTGGAAAAAGGAGGATTTGTAGGATTCAAAAGCTGAAACTTTCTCCTCTAAGCTAAACTGGTTCTACAAAAAAAGCAAGTTTTAAGCAGAAAAGGGCAAAATGGGGATAGTTTTAGTCTGTTTGAGCTGCTATAACAGAAATACTAGAGACTGGGTGGCTTATAGATGACATCTGTTGCTCACAGTTCTGGAGTCTGGGAAGTCCAAGATCAAGGTGCTGGCGAATTCAGTACCCGGTGAGGACCTTCTTCCAGGTTCATGGATGGCATCCTCTCGCTATGTCCTTGTGTGGTAGAAGCAGCAAGAGTGTGCTCTCTGGCCTCTTTTATAAGGGTACTGATGTCATTCATGAGGGCTCCCCCTTCATGACCTAATCGCTTCCCAAAGGCCCCACCTCCTAATACATATTGATATATGAATTTGGTGGCAAGGGGAGAGACACAAATTTGCAGTCCCTAACAGGAATCTTCTGGCATCTCAACTCTAGTAGGAAGATTGCAATAACTTGTGTGGGACCAAATCAAAGAGAATTTCTAACAGGATCTTCTGTTGGATGTTGGGGTGCAAAGTGGAGATTGAGCATTTTCAGCTCTTGTTTTTAAGTCTACAGAACACATTCCAGATGGAGAGAGTTTGAGGCAAAATCCAACCTCTGCTCCCAAAACTGGATCCACAGAGGTCCAAGACAGTGATGAGAGGCTATACGGAACTCACTGATTGTACAGTCTTGGAGTTTGGGAAACAGACTTAGGTTTCTGTGTGCCTAGAAAGCATGTATAAACAGTACGATTCCTCTCAGTTTCTGAAAAGATCTGATAAACGTCAAACAGCCATTCCATCATCTCTGGTCCTGTCTTAAGTAGTGCTTCTTCGATTTCAAGAGGTGTTACTCCATAGCTGAGCATTGGGGAATAAACTTTTGTGACTTGTAATAACAGGCATGTTCACACAAACACACACACACACATGCACACACACACACATGTTGTCTACACACATGATTGACTTGGGCAAGACATCTCATTCTCTTTATTCTCTGTTGGAACCACATAATTTTCTTTTCTCTCACTCTTGATTTCTCTCTCATTTTTCATGCATTGTGGTGTTATAACCAAGTAGTATTCTTGCTAGTATCACCAAGGAATAGGGAATAGAAAATCAGGCTTTTTTTTTTTTTTTTTTGGTATAATTGTTCATCTTTTTTCAGCCTCAATGCATTTTGAAAGAAGTTGGAAGTTAGAACACTTCCTGAAGTACGACTATTTGCTTGTTACTTAGCTTGTCTGATCCTTGTAAAATAGGAATAACGGGAATATTGACTGGGGAGAAAAAGGGAAGATGCAAATCTGCACACGTGACATCACCCTGTTTGCATTAAAATATGTACATAGACACTTACTGGAAGAAAATATGCCAAGACGTTGATCGTGGTTATCTCTGGGCTGTGAGATGATGGACAAATCTGAATTTCTTCCTTATATCACTCAGCTTGATTGCTCTTTTCAATAAATTTGTTTCCAAATGACTTTTTCTGTTTCCAAAATCACGTTCATTCCCAAAGGACAAAGAGTTGCTGCCTTTAACAATATTTTTTTAAATGTATACTAGAGTTTGAAGGAAATCATAAAAATATTTTCAGCACAGTTTTGACTACTGGCAATTCTTTGGAATAAATGAATAAGGTGATTGATTTGAAGGAACAAGATTCATTTTGATGTATAATTTCTGGCATATTGCAAAATCAGTTGTGGTGCTTTGATAGCCATGCCCATACTTGGGGGGAAAGCAGGCTTATTTCATTGTTCTTTGGTATTTTTTTGCACTCCAGATCAATGTACCATGTGAATGTAGTAATCTGGCCAGTCATCTGGAAAGTTCCTGTATATGAAAAGTAGATTTGTATTTAAAAAAAAAAACACCCTTTCATTGAATGCTTTAATATAAAACAAACCTTCCTGATTTGTTTTATAAAAAGAGGAACTATACTACATTTGAAACTAAACTGTGGAAAAAAAATGTGGTTCTGAAGAATATTCTCTGGTCTTAAATATAGAATATGAAAATAAAATATGATCAGCTGTCATACACAAAAGTGTATTTTATTAATAAAAATGAAACATAGAGCACTGTCAAATGGGAAGTAAACATTTGCTTTACATAAGGTTTTACTTCATAGGCCTTTTAAACTTAATCTTCACCAAAAGGCCGAGAAGTGATTCACAGGCCTTTTAAATAGGTGGCTTCACTATCTCTCACTTATTTCTATTGATATATTTTGGCTGGGAAAGAGAAATGCTTATATTCAATATCTTGTGGAATTGATAATTTCAGTATTATCTTTATCAAAAAAGATAAGGCATATGACATTGAGTATTAATAGATCAGAAATATTTATCTGATTGACAACTCAGTTACTTTTGCTTTTCCAACAGACACTCCATAAATATTTGAATGCCTCTTATGTCTACTGTGTGCATAGCTTATGCTAATTCCATGAATACAATGGTAATGTGTTTCCAGCTAACACCTGGAAGCCTTATTCTGCCAAAGATGAGAGATCATAGTACAGAATGTTCCTAATAATAGTATTTTATTATCCATCCTGTACTTGCATGGTCCCCGTTCTCAATGACTTTATAGTCTTGTCGATAAGGTTTCAAACATGCAAGTATCAAGTAATATATCAGGCTGAGTTCTAGAAAACTATGACTATTGACTATGAACAGGGGCCCAAATATAGGACACAAAAAGAAGGATTTGGGGTGGTTAAGTTGTAGAGAGGCTAAAGGAACCAAGGAAGATGTCACCAAAGAGGTGATGTGAGGAGTGGGTAGTAATTGATCTCTAGTCCAAATCAAACCTGATTTTGGCAATTTTATTAGTCATCAACTACCGCAATAATGTATAACAATGCCCCAAGTCTCACTGGCTGACACCACAAACATTCATTTTTTTATTCACAGGTCTATGGATTGTCAGGGACTCAGCTGATCTTGGCTGGACTCCGCTGGGCATGGCTCCAGGCTTCAGGTCTACTTTGGGCCTACTTTATATATTTTGTTCTGGAACTGGCACCACCTGGGGCATAGTCTTCTTATGGTGATGGCAGAAATACAACAGGCCAAGTGAAATCATGCAAGCACATTTAAAGCCTCTTTTACATCACTTCCACTAGTATCTGTTATTCAAGGCAAAGCCTATGGCTGAGCCAAGCTTCCACGGGGTGAGGAAAAACACTGCTCTCCTTCTAGTGAGAGCCACTGCAAAGTCAGGTGGGAAAGGTCACAGGTGTAGAATTCTGTAACAGGGAGAGAGTGAAGAATGGGAAACAAAAATTCAATGTACCCCAGTCACATTTTTGAAAAAAATAGTGAAAAGTTGCAAACAGTATAGATTTACAAAACAAAAACAAAAAAGAAAAACCTGCACAGTACAGGAACCAAGTGAAGAATGCAGGTGGAGATAACTGTGTTCAACTGGCCTGAAATGAAAAGACTAATAGTCACTTCCACCACTACCTTTGAGTTTGGAAGTTTGTGAGGGGTCTATTACTGACTAGTGGAACATCCTGGCTGAAAACAAACAAACAAACAAACAAAAAACAGTATACCGGAGTTAAATGAGAACTCGAGTTGGGAGAAAAATCTTCCCTCTTTGGGAGATAAAGCCCTGGCAGCAATAACTGAAGGAGGTAGAGTACTATTTCTGCATCTTCAGGGACTGCTACAAGGAGAGGGAGCTGTGTCTTGCCCCACTGAGGTGCCTGGACAAGATGAACATTTCAAGTCTTTTTCAGTTCTGGGTTTCTATGACGTCAGTGCTACTTCCCTTTCCAAAACCCCACAGTGGCCAGGCATCACAGTGCCACAAGTGAAAAGACCCATGACGGCCTTTGTAAGTTCTTCTTTTGGTTTCTCCAGCAGGAGGCAGATGGAGAAGGAGAGAAAGGCCAGAGGTCTGTTTTGGGGTTGTTGTCTCTGGTTGTCTAATTGATGCCAAGACAGCACCCCTTGGAGCCTGGTTCCTGACACCCGGCAGCATGACATACTTGAGGGGCATGATGTAGGTATAACAACAGAGCCCTGGCTGAGCCCGGTGGCTCACGCCTGTAATCCCAGCACTTTGGGAGGCCGACGCAGGCAGATCACCTGAGGTCAGGAGTTCGAGAACAGCCTGGTCCATGTGACGAAACCCTGTCTCTACTGAAAATACAAAAAAGTTTGCCAGGCATGGTGGCACATGCCTGTAATCCCAGATACTTGGGAGGTTGAGCAGGAGAATCACTTGAACCTGGGAGGTGGAGATTGCAGTGAGCCGAGAATGCACCACTGCACTCCAGCCTGAGTAACAGAGCAAGACGTTATCTGAAACAAACAAACAAACACAACAACGAAAAAACAGACCTCTGATTTGTGTCAACTGCACTCCAAACAAAGGCCAGCTTCTACTTGCAATGTTCTCCTACAGATCACAGGACCCTCAGAAGTAATCAAGGTGGAGCTAAAGCGTTATAGAACCTCACTGTGTCCCAGTATCCTCAATGTACAATGAGGATAATACCAGCTACCTCAAAGGGTTGTTGTGAGGATTAAATGAGAAAATACATATAAGTTCCAGTACAGTATCCAGCACAAAGTATGTAATAAATGGTAACTTTACACACACACACACACACACACCCCCACACCCACACCCATAAGCATCCCAGTATTTGGAAGCAATCAGTTGATTATTTTTTTCTTTTTAGAATTCAGTTTGGTGTTATAGGGACGCTGCTAGCCTCAGGCAGTGCCGCAAGAGCAGATCAAGGCCCTGATTTAAAAATTCCTCAGTTGCTCCCAGCTGGAGACGTCTGCTTACAAAGTCCTTACAAAGAAATGTTTTTCAATAGGCAACATTCTCTGGTCGGGCCCCACTAAGAAAGAACAGCAGGGAATCTCACAGGCATCGCGATCCCCATTGGCCTCCTGCTCCCAGACACACACGTGGCCCCAACTGGCCTCTGACTTGCTCCACAGGGAGCAAAATGGACTTGCTCCATTTTGTCCATTGCTGTGGGCTCCACGGTGTTACGCATAATGGCTTGGAATCTCTATATACCCAGTAAATGAATGCTTGTTGAATAACCAAATGAACACACCCCATGTCCGCCCATCTCCTCAAAGCACATCCACCATCCACCTCAGCTCAGGGACCGCACTGATGTTCAAAACATGGGCTAAAAACTACCATAGGGCATCTAATTATAGCTTCTGGTGTAGAAGGTGTTCTCTCATAGGAGGCCTTAGCCAAGTTTGAGAACAAGGGCTTTGTATGGAATGAACTGCGTAATGGACAGCTCTGGCTGGACCACCCACTGGGAGTGTCTCTGGCTGAAATTTAACTAAGTTTCCATAGACCTTTTACCAGATTTACTGAGAACGTTGATTTCCTCTGTTAAAGATTAAACGTCAATTCGGGGGAACTTCCCCATAAATGTTGTGAGACTAAACGTGGCTTCTTGTGGGTTCCACATGGGAGCTCACCAGGATGTCACCCAGCCTCTGTAAAGGTCTGCCTGGTTTCCTGTACCTAGTGGTCAATGTCAGCAGCTGTACCTGTGCCTAGCACTGGGAGGCTTGGCCTCAGCTCTCACCCAGCCCCAGGTGATCAGCATCACTAGTTCCCCTGCTTGGCACCCAGGGGCTGCCTTCTTGGCCTCTAAACTTGCTTCCCTGTGTTGATTCCTGAAGCTCACCATTGGTCCACCTGCCAATCACTCGCTTTAATCTTATCTAAGTAGATACCCCAGGTTTTATATTTCACCCAACAGAACTTGAGTCCTAATTCTCATTTCCTTCCTTTCATCCATGAGCTTTACGTGCCAATTTGCATTTACAGTTATGCCTGTGAATTCAGAGGCCCCCTGGGGCCAGGCGGTCCTGTGCCGAGAGAGGCGGGTGAGCAGCTTGGAAGCTGGGGCAGGAACAGCACGGGCCTCTGGGTGAATCCTTTGCTTCCCTGCTTTGGAAGACACCTGGCTGCAGAGCAAGAGTTATCTTGTATGCGGCCTCTGGCAGTGTGGGATCCTAAATGGCGACTGGAACACACCCCCAGGTTTCTAGCTGCACTGGGTAGGAGCGGGTGAAGGAGAATTGAGGGCATGTCAGCCTCTCCTGCGTGGACAAAGAGGCATGTGGGTCACAGTTCTCCACAGGTGTTCTCAAGGCTTGCTTGTTTGTTGTCAAGAGAAGGCAGAATTCTGCGTTGAAAAAAGCCTCTGTGATGGCCAATTAAAACAGCCTGTGGATTGTCTCTAGGCCTGAGCACCGCTGGGGGAGGACGCTGGCTTACAGAGGCCTCTCCAAAGCGTCAGTCCTTCAACTCCTGGGACCACTATTATTAGCCTCCCTTCACATGCAGAAGCCCACGCATCCACGCAAGTGGGTGGATCTCAGGGTCTGGACCCACATCTTCTGACTCCCAGGCCATGTATCTTGCTGCCATGTGGCTGATTTCCCTGTTGCTGAGTTTCCTCAGTGCACATCTTGATGGCTGATACCTGTAATAACAGAAGCTTCATCCAACTCTCATAAACCCTGAGTCTGGAGGTCTGGGACGTATTAGGCCACGGGAGGGGGCCTAGCTTGATTTCTCTCTCTTTCTCTTCCACCTGGGACATAAGCTGTCCCCTGGGTGAAGGCCGTCTGCCACACTGACTATGTAATCTGAACTTGGAGCCAGAGGTTCTGAGTCTTAGCGCCGCCCTTGCTATTATCCTCAGCATGATTTTGGGCTTGTGCTTTCACTCTACTGAGACTCAGATTCCACACCAATAACAGGAGAGGTTTGAACTAACGTATCCATTGAGATGGTTTGAATGCATGTTACAGAAAACCTAACTCAAGCAGGCATAGGCAAGAACTTGAAATGATTAGTTTATGCAACACATTAAAACGGGCAGGGGCTTGAACAATATTTGCAGGAACTGGTCTGTACCCCTCTTAGCACTGCTCTCTTCCTTCCATTTCGGCTTCATTTCAAGGCTCCACATGATGCCAAGAGGGCTGCTGGTTACTCCAGGTCTACTACCTCCCAGATGCTAGCGCAGGGAAAAAGAGGAAGGTGGCCTTTCTTTGAACAGTGGCAGCCAAAGACTATGACAAATCACTGACTCAGTTGTGTTAAGCGCCCACCCCTAGGCCAGGCCCCACGGCCAGAGAAATGTGGTACTCCGAATGGCCAGGACTGTCACATGCCCCACCCCACATATGGGTGAGGCCCATGAAACACACATGGGAAGAGGATGTGGATGAGTGCTTTCCCTCCAAAAAAGCAGGGCATGGTTGCCCAAAGAACGGCAAATAGTACTGGGTGTTAATCTTCATTATTGGTTTAATTTTATTGTTTGCCAGGTAGAATGTGAAGATGCTTTCGAAAGTCAAAACGATATAGTAAAGCATGCTCAGGCGGGGTGCGGTGGCTCATGCCTGTAATCCCAGCACTTTGGGAGGCCAAGGTAGGCGGATCACCTGAGGTCAGGAGTTCGAGACCAGCCTGGCCAACATGGTGAAACCTCGTCTCTACTAAAAGTACAAAAATTAGCCAGGTGGTGGTGGGCGCCTGTAATCCCAGCTACTTGGGAGGCTGAGGCAGGAGAATTGCTTGAACCTGTGAGGCAGCGGTTGCAGCAAGCCAAGATCGCACCATTGCATTCCAGCCTGGGCAATAAAAGCAAAACTCCAACTCAAAAAAAAAAAGAAAGAAAGAAAGAAGAGAAAAGAAAAGCTTGCTTAGAGAACCATCAGTCCATCCCATGTTTTTTCCATCCTATTCCCTCACACTCCTTAGAGGAAGACAACTACAGATGTTTTGGATTTTTTCTTCCCGTGTTTCTTTTTGTAGAGAGAAGCTCAAGAAGCTTGTCTTTGTAGAGGCAAGGTGGGCGGACCAGAGAGGTGAGGAGATCTAGACCATCTTGGCTAACGCGGTGAAATCCCGTCTCTACTAAAAATACAAAAACAAAAAATTAGCCGGGCGTGGCGGCGGGCGCCTGTAGTCCTAGCTACTCGGGAGGCTGAGGCAGGAGAATGGCGCGAACCTGGGAGGTGGAGCTTGCAGTGAGCAGAGATCACGCCACTTCACTCCAGCCTGGGCAACAGAGCGAGACTCTGTCTCAGAAAAAAAAGAACACTCAAGTCTTATTATTTCCCTTCTTTCATCACAAAAGATATCACACTCTACATACTCTTTTGTACCTTTCCTCTTCATGCAATACTGTCTCCTGGAAATCATTCCATATCATTTCACAGAGATCTTCCACGTACTTTTATATCTGCTTAGTACCTCATTGCGTGTGTGAACAATATTTTATTCAAGTACTCTATACTTAGGCATTTAGGTAGCTTCCAATATTTTGCAATTATAAAAAATTGCTGCAATGAATAACCTTGGGCATTTGTATTTTTACATAGTGAAAGGGATATATTTGGGGCAAATTTATAGAAGTGGAATTGCTGGGAGGAAGTGTACATGCATACATGGTTTTGTTAGATGTAACTGAGTTCATCTCCACAGGGGTTGTACCATATCACAGTCCCACCTGCAATGTACCAGAGCGTCTTTTTCCTTAGCCTAACCAACAGTGCATGTTGTTAAGCTTTTGAACTTTTTTTTTTTTTGGCCAATTGATGAGGTAAAAATGTGCATTTAATTTACATTTTACTATAAGTAATTTTTTTTTTTTTTTTTTTAGGCAGAGTCTCACCCTGTCACCCAGGCTGGAGTGCAGTGGTGCAATCTCGGCTCACTGCAACCAACCTCCGTCTCTTGGGTTCAAGCGATTCTCCTGCCTCAGCCTCTCTAGTAGCCAGGATTAGAGGTGCCTGCCACCACCACGCCTGGCTACTTTTTGTATTTTTAGTAGAGACGGAGTTTCATCATGTTGACCAAACTGGTCTTCAACTGCTGACCTCAGGTGATCTGACTCCCTCGGTTTCCCAGAGTGCTGGGATTACAGGTGTGAGTCACCGTGCCCGGTCCTACTATAAGTAAATTTGAACACATTTTTGTATGTTTAAGGACCGGTGTTATTTCTCTTTTAATGAATTATCTGTTCAGGTATTTTGTCTATTTTTCTTCAGGATTTTTGGTCTTTTTTCTCAATTTTTAGAAGTTTTAAAATTTTAAAACCTTATGATCAGCATCTGCAAATATTTTTCTGTCAGTCAAAACACAGTCATCATGTTTTGACTATGTTTATGCCTTTTTTAAAACAAGTTTTGTTTTTTGTTTTTTGTTTTGTAGTGATATTTTGTAGTTTTTTTTTTTTTTTTTGCAGTCTTTTCTTTGTAGCCGCTGGATTTTGTTCATATTAAAAAATCTTTTCCTAGCCAGGTTATACAGGAGTTCACCCATGTCTATTCCAGTACTTGTATAGTTTCATTTTGCATCTAGGTCTCTGATTCATTTGGCAATTATTCCTGTGATAGTGTGAGAAATAGATATTATCTTATTTTATTTTTTCAAAATGACTATCCAGTTGTTTGAGTGCCCTGTATTAAGAAGACTATCTTTGCGTCAGTGATTTGGGGCTATTTGGAGATAGCACCTTTACATAACCTGGATTTCTATAAGCATTTGGATCTATTTCTTGACTTTTTATTTTATTTAATTGATCTTTCTGTATTTTTATCAGTTAGTACCACACTGTTTTCATTATAGGGGCTTCACAGTGCATACTAATACAGTGTAGAACCACTCCTCGTTCAGATAGAATTTTTTTTTTTTTTTTTTTTTTGAGACAGGGTTTCACTCTGTCACCCAGGCTGGAATGCAATGGTGGGATCTCAGCTCACTGCAGCCTCAACCTCCTGGACTCAAGCGATCTGTCCACCTCAGTCCCCAGAGTAGCTGGGACTACAGGCATGCACCACCACACCTGGCTGATTTTTTTGTAGAGATGGAGTCTCACTATGTTGCCCAGGCTGGTCTCGAACTCCTGGGCTCAAGCGTTCCGCCCCACTCAGCCTCCCAAAGTGCTGGGATTACAGGCATGAGCCACTGCATTTGACCTAGATAGAATTTTTTTAAAGAAAGGAGTTACTGCAGAATATATGTAGACTGATGAGAATAAGCAAGTTGGGTCAGGAGAGAGAGGAGATTGTTGCGAAGTCCTTTGGTAGGCACAAGTGGAGAGGTCTTGGAAAGGAGCCAGAGAACCCAGATTCAGGAAGTTGGTAGATTTGTTGATGAGGAGAATTCTCTTCTGATTTTGTTTTCTGGTGAAATAAAAACTAAGGTCAACAGCTGAGTGGGGAGAGGAAAGAAGATGAGAAATAGTCATCTTGCGCAGGGGGATTGCAGAGTGAGTTGACTAGGGAACTACCCAGATGGTGCTGGGGCCTACTTGAGTTTTATGATCATACATATAAAGGAAGAAGTAGGCCTAGTTATGTTTTCCACCAGCCTTGTATACGGCTTAGGTTTGGGAGCTGAGTAGGCAAGGAGGTAAGTGTAAGCAGACTTGGGGTGTTAGCCTCACAAGTATGACAGATGGGACAAGGGGTTAAGTGTGGAAGGACATGGATGCAAGGGAGCAGAATGACGGGCCCTGGATCCAAGCTGGGTAAGAGGGACAGATGTGAAAAAGATAATGGTGCCAATGGATCAGAGAGCCCAAGAAATGCTGGAGTCTATGCAAGGGGAAGCAATGACCCCGGATATTGATCTAGGAAATGATCTTGGGAGTGGATGGTTAAAGTGGGATGAAGAAAAGATGTCAACAAGGAGATAAGAAACAGAAGGGCCAGAATGTAGCGTGGGTCGTCTTTGTAGTTGTGATGATAGTGGTGGTGGCAGAGAGACAATGAGCCAGATCCTGAACTCCTGATAAATAGGGGCAGTGGCTGGAAGGCTAGAGATGACTGAGGTAGCATTATCATCATCATGTAGATGAGAGCAGGTAGACAGCGGCATCTGAATCAATCTTTCTTCAAGGACCTGCAGAATTGCAGCACCAGGAAGTCCTAGTCCTAACACTCCCAGAAATCTCCCCACACCCCTTTTCAGTCTATTTCCCTGGTAACCTTTCAGGATTGGATTTAGTTGTGAAGTCTGAGTCTAAAAGGCTTGTCTGTAGAGCTTATCATTTCTTAAAACCCAGAGGCAGAGAACCTTGAGGGCGATCATAGAAAGCCCTTTATGAAAGACTGGCATGGATTTCATTGTGAAAAGAGCCTGGGTTTCCTCTGCAGTGTAGACCAGATGAATGAAGAATATATTCAGTGTCATAATGGAACTCAGAGCCTAGACCCTGAAGGAGTCAAATAGGCAAAAACCTGGATCAAACCACAGGGATCCCTGCCTACCTGAGCAACCTGCCCTAGGTCCCAAATCAAAGCCTTAGCTCTTTCTCCAAAAGCGAGCAAGGGTTGAAAAACACCTTCCTACTTTGAGCTTCCTTTTCCATCCAGACTTCCTGAGAATCCCAAAACATTTGAAGCCAGATTCTGAAGACTGTAGGTGTCCCTGCCAGGTGAACTTAACCTGGGCACCTCCGGAAGATAACACATTCCTAACGAGCCCTATTTAATCGGTGACTCCAGTGTTGCTTTGGCTGTGCCGCTGAGGGTGATCTTACCTGGAGTCCCTAGGAAGGAAGGGTCCCCGGTTGTTCTGAAGGGAAAATAGATAGTGTCAAGGAAATCAGTCTTTCAGGGAGCAGAAATAATTAATGGACTTAGGATGGGGTCCATGTATGAGGTAACAAATGGTGTGTATGGGATGTAAGAGCCGGGTATTTACTAATAATTAAAGATGATGGTCTATGACCAGTTAAGATGTTAGAAATAAAGTTCAGATTTTTTTTTTTTTTGAGACAGTTTTGCTCTTGTTGCCCAGTCTGAAGTGCAGTGGCACAATCTTGGCTCACCGCAACCTCCGCCTACTGGGTTCAAGTGATTCTCCTGCCTCAGCCTCCCAAGTAGCTGGGATTACAGTCATGTGCCACCATGCCTGGCTAATTTTCTTTCCTTTTTTTTTTTTTTTTTTTTTGTATTTTTAGTGGACACGGGGTTTTGCCATGTTGACTAGGCTGGTCTTGAACTCCTGACCTCAGATGATCCTCCTGCCTCAGCCTCCCAAAGTGCTGGGATTACAGGCATGAGCCACTGCACTTGGCTAGATTCATTTTTTTCAGTCATAGCTGTATAATAATAATTTGGAAATTGACATCCATCTTTTTGGGGTAGAAAAAAAGTGTGCCCTGAACTTGGGATCCCCTGACCCATACTCACACAGGCAGGAGAGGAGAACAGGGGAGAAAAGCCACCTCTGTTTCCATGCCATGTCTCAGGAGGTCTTTGTGTGAAGGAGAGGCAAGGTCCTACCACCAGCTCTTACTCTCAGGCCTGGGTTCCAAGGTTGATGGACATGGTCTGGACAATGGGGAAGAGGGTAGTGGTGACAGGTGAGGTTGGAGACATTCACCCATTCCTCCAAGTTCCTCTGCTCACGGAGAGAGAAGTGATGCTTGGGGATTACCAGTCCTGAATCCCCATCTGCAAGAGATGCCTCAGATCTTGAGGAAACACGCATACACAAACATGCACAGAGAAACACACACACATATGTCCACAACCACACATATACCCACCCTCATATAGGCATGTCCTCAAATGCACAAACCTGGAGTTGCAGCTTTTCTCATCCAGACACAGGCAGCAGCCCAGGACCCTCCTATTGCTCAGTAACCTGAGGTCGTGGGTGGGATAAAGGAGTCTCATCACTTAGAGAAAATGTTTTGAACCCAAACACCGTTTTAAAAAAAATACCAGTCAATGGATAAATGAAGTATTTTATTTAAATGCCAGTCCTTTGTTAAATAAAGGCTATCAAAATCAGCTTGGGGTCTTGGGGACTGAGTCTGACCCAGGCAGGAACCCCGTTGGAAGTCCTCTGGCGCAGCTGGGTGGTCTTGGTCCTGCCTGACTCTGGCCTAGTTGCCCCGAGTCCTTAGGGTCAGGAGTCTGACCTCGCTCCCCAGCCTGACTTTCCTGTCCCCAGTCTTAGCCCCTGGCACCCACTCTCACATCCCTGATGCTGGTCTCCTACCTTCCTGGGCCCTCCTCACACCCTCACTGCCTGCCCCATTCCTTCTTGGACCAAATGACCACACTCAGAGCCTGATGAGATCTTGGCTTCTGCTACCAGACATCTGACCTCTCTCTTTCCTGGCAGGCTGGCCTCCTTGTACAGATCTACTTTCTGGACTTGTGTCCCCACACAAACCTATCTTTGGAATGGTAGAGAGTTGACTGTGATATCATGTTTGAATCTTCAGGGAAGGTCTATTCGGCTAGCCACAAGACATGGGAAAGGCTGCCTTTACCTTTGCAACATCATAATCTTCTCATGTAAGCTACTGAAGGTACCGTTGTCAAGGAGCTTTCAATTGTTTGCTTCCCTCTCATGGAAGTGACCAGAGACAAAGTTGAACTCAACTCTTCCCTTTTGGCTTGATGCTCACCTGTGGTACCTAGAGGGCATTTATAGAATACCTTATAAAAATTCTGTAGGATATTAAAAGAGCATGAGGATAGGGGGCTCCTCACTGTCCTCATGACATAGTGACATCCCATGAGGGGAGAAGGTGTAATTGTGGAACACAGTACTCAAAATCTGGAACGTTCAAGACATATGCCTACCATATCTAACAGTGGTCTCTTGGGTCAGGCATATCTGGGCATCAATTTCCTCATGTGTACTAGTGGACATTTTTTTTTTTTTTTTTTTTTTGAGATGGAGTCTGGCTCTGTCACCCAGGCTGGAGTGCAGTGGTGCGATCTCAGCTCACTGCAAGCTCCGCCTCCCGGGTTTACGCCATTCTCCTGCCTCAGCCTCCCAAGTAGCTGGGACTACAGGCGCCGCCACCTCGCCCGGCTAGTTTTTTGTATTTTTGTAGAGACGGGGTTTCACTGTGTTAGCCAGGATGGTCTCGACCTCCTGACCTCGGGATCCACCCGTCTCGGCCTCCCAAAGTGCTGGGATTACAGGCTTGAGCCACCGTGCCCGGCCACTAGTGGACATTTTAATATCACCCATCAGAATCATCATCAGGATTAAATAGTGTGATGTGTATGTCTGGTGAGTATCACTCAGTGGATGTTTGTTTCTTTTGTCTTACTGGTACCAGTAGAATGTGCTTTCAGTGGCGTTGTTGATATACATTCTTAAAAATAAAACCCTTAGGCAAGCTTAGGTGCTTTTGCGTATGAAGTGGCCTTGTTCCCATTGCAGGAAGAGATAAATGTTCTGTCATTTCTGCTGTTCCTGCCGGCAGCTGCTTTCAGGTCTGCGCATGTAGGGGAGACCTTCCCTGGCCTTCCTCAGAACCATCATGTCTGCAGCGTTCCCGGGGCTACAAGACAGTAAGGAAATGAGGAAGAGCAAGCAACAACCTGGTGCTAAACAAATATCAGGTTACAAATGACTTGTCTCAGGAATAGTTCTTGCACCTGTAGAGTAGACAGAAGCTCACATCAGGACCAGTGACTGGAGAATAAACACCTCGAAAGGCAGTTGTAGGACTTACAGCTCTACTGTGTCCACAGCTGAATTCCACCTTAGAAAAAAGAGTAGCTGCTGATGTCCATAGCTTTTAGTCACAAACGGAAAAGAAGCCCACCTCTTGCTTTTCTGTTTCGAAGAGCAAAATTCTGCAAACACGGCGGAGGGTCAGTGTTTGGGGCAATACCTAGTGAGGGGCGAGCATATGGAGGGGCTATGTTAGCACCTTCCACCTTGCCCCTGAGCCCCAGGCAGAGGCTACTCATGTTGTGCTGTCGCTGATGTCGCTTGAATTCCTGAAACATTCTGCAGCACCCTACGGAGAGTTATGCATGTAAATTATTTTGCTTCTTGCCTGATTATTATGGGTGTTACACCCCCACCATCGAAAACTGTTAACAAATAATTTCAGAACCCTCAAGTGGCTCCATTAAGATGTGATAGGAACAGCCACGGGCCAAATAATGGTGGAGAAATTTGTCTTTGGTATCCACTTGTTATGCCTGCTCTCCTCTTTGCATGATTTTTCCTCTCTGAACTAAAAGCCATCACCCAGCTGCACACAAGGCAACTGGTCACCTCATGCTGACCCTGGCCATCAAGGGTCCTCTCCTTAAGGTCCCAGACAAGCCTGCTACCAGCAGATGTTGTACATCATGACACAAATGAGAGGTTGCATACAGACAGCCATAGGTGTGTTTGGTTTGTCTTGCAACAGTGTTTTGAACAAAAATCAACCATTTGCAGCATTTAAGAGATTTCATGTAATATCTATATCCACTTCTCTGAAAAAAAAAAGCTTGAAAGATTTGACATTGGTTAACATTTTCCCATTAGCAACAATTGGTGGGAGCTAAGTGGTGGCTTCTCTTAGATGGGCGATTACTGTTCAGTTTGCCGTAGTCCTCACTACTCTATTGCTTTTCTTCTCACATGGATCACATTTATTGTCAGGTAACTGGCTTTCTTTGTTCCCTCACATAACCCTCCTGGCCCTGTAGGTAACTGTGTTTGCAATTACTGCTTTAGACCTTGCAAGCTTCCTCCCTCATCACCTGCTTTCATCCAAACTTCGTCAACTTGTGCCCATTTTCTCAAGCTACCCTGTTTCTATGAAAGCCAAAGGAGTTCTAATAGGATCAGCAAACTTATAGAAAAATGTAAGTGGTCGTTAAGGGTTTGATGCCTTTATTAGTTAATTATACCCATGATAATGCTGCTTAAAAACCAATCAGAAAATCTCAGCAGCATATAGCAGAAGGCATTTGTGGAGTTCAGATAGTTGGCCAATGAGATGAAGGCTGACTCTAGGCTAGGTTCAGACTGGGGGTGGGGTGGCTTTGCACCACATGTTTCTCATCTTCTTCCTGGCACTAATGGACTGGGCTGGACCTGTTCTTCTTATGATGATGGTAGAGATGAAGGAGAGAAAGTGGAATTAATACACCTTGATTTGTGCTTCATTCCATGAGCAAGAAGTCACACTACAAACTGTATAAAGCACCCTTGACATAAGTGACTCAATCTTAGAAAAAAACTCCATCTTACATTTCATAGGGCACTTGCCAACAGGGGCAAGATATTTTGCATAATAAATAAATTAATAAATAAAGACTGCATCCAAACAGATAAGGACATAAATAAGCACAATCTTCCACTATCATTCTTTACTACAGGACACTGCAGCCATAAAAAGGGCAAGAGCAGGACTTCAGCGCTTGAAACAGTGGTTTTTTGTTTGTTTGTCTTGTTTTGTTTTGAGACGGAGTTTCACTCTTGTTGCCCAGGCTGCAGTATAGTGGCTCAGGCTCGGCTCACTGCAACTTCTGCCTCCCGGGTTCAAGCAATTCTCCTGCCTCAGCCTCCTGAGTAGCTGGGATTACAAGCACGTGCCACCACGTCCAGCTAATTTTTGTATTTTTAGTAGAGATGGGATTTCACCATGTTGGCCAGGCTGGTCCCGAACTCCTGACTTCCAGTGATCCACCCACCTCAGCCTCCCAAAGTGCTGGGATTACAGGCGGGAGCCACCACACCCAGCTGAAACAGCTGTCTTAATCAACACTGTCTTGCTGTCACTCGAGGTAAGCTCCTTGGCATCTGCCATGAAAGGCTCTGGCATCTGCCATGAAAGGCTCTACCCACATCAAAGGTGTTCCTCATAAGACCACTGGACTGCCTGGCCCAGACCAGGAGATTCTTTTTGTCTCTGTTGCTCTTCATGGACTGGTTCATAATCCTTTTTTCCCATTTATTTTCTCTTGATGGTAAATGTTATTTTGTTTGTTGTAGATGTTTAACCCATAACATTTATATATTGATTAGGTGTACTATTATGTATAATTTGCAATATAGACTGACTTGTGGAGTGGCTTCAGCCTGTGTGCCCGTGACTCTGCCTGCCCAGTGAAGAGGAAGTACTAATGAGAATTGCCTCCTTGGGGATTTGATGTAGCTAGTGACTTTTGTGATTGAAATAGCATCAGTAAAAGTCTGACATTATGAAAAGACACAAATGTGCATGGACCTGGTTACCTCTGATCTTGTACTGCTCATGAGACAAACCCAAGGTCAAGAGCTGGGGGAGTTATTCCCACCCACAGCTCAGGGCACAGCAAATTTATAAGGCATGTGTAAAGAATTAACTTTACCCAAAGAGAGGTCTGACCTTTGCCCTTCACTACTGGGAGGTAACCCCTAGGCTCCTGGAATATCAAGACTGATAGAAATGTCTTTGTCTAGGGGCATTGGCCACTTGACAGTCTAAAAATATGATATGCAATGGAGGCATTTGGTGGAGGTAGTGATGTTCGCTTTGCCTTTGGAGGAACTAGAGAATCATGTCAGCCATGTGGGCAGTAGTGATTGAGCTGCAATAAAAACTCTGACCACTGAGACTCAGGTGAGCATCCCTGCTTGGCAGTATTCTATGCATATTGTCACACATTATGGCTGGGAGGAGGTACCACTGTCCATGACTCCATGAAAAGAGGATGCCTGGAACCTCCACACTGGACCTCTCTTGGACTCTGCCCTAGGCTTCTCTTCCTCAGGTGGTTTTAATTTGTATTCTTTCGCTGTAAAAATGGCAACCATGAGTATAACAGCTTTCAGCCACTTCGTGAGTCCCTTCAGTGTATTATCACACTCAAGGGTGATTTTGGGAACCCCTCAAACTTGAATTGATGTTGCAAGTGAGGGTCCCCTGACTTAACATTTGGCCTCAACTTTCACAGCATGAAAACAAGGAGGCATGAAAATGAAAGTTGATAATGCAAATTGCCACAATATTTATCTCAAGTACATCTGTCTTCATTGATACATCCATTCAGCAAACATTTATTGAGCACCTACTACATGCCCAGTGCTATTCTTGGACCTGAGACTAAAGGAAGTGAATAACACATGGCCTCCCCCTTCTAGTGGAGGAGAAAAAATATAAATAGGCATAAAAATATGTGTGATAATGTCAGATTGAGAAAAGTGCTGTGGGAGAAAATTAAGGCAAGGTACAGGGAGTGTGCAGGGCTTAGATCTTTTAGATAGATGGTCAAGAGAGACTCTTCTGGAAGAGTGACATTTGAACACACTTGGGTGAAATGAATGAGGAAGTTGGACTGTGATTCTGGGCAAGAAGTTTCTAGAGAGAGGGACAAGCAAGCTCAAAGGTACAGCAAGAAGCATACAAGTAGGAGATTTCAACATAGAAATTCCTGCCACTAAAAAAAAAAAAAAAAAAAGGCAGCCTGGTGTGGTGGCTCAGGCCTGTAATCCCAGCACTCTGGGAGGCCAAGGTGGGTGGATCACCTGAGGTCAGGAGTTCAAGATCAGCCTGGTCAACATGGTGAAACCCTGTCTCTACAAAAATTAGCCAGGCATGATGGTGGGTGTCTGTAATCCCAGCTACTTGGAAGGCTGAGGCAGGAGAATTGCTTGAACCTGGGAGGTGGAGGTTGCAGTGAGCCAAGATCACACCATTGCACTCCAGCCTGGGCAACACAGTAAGACTTCATCTCAGAAAAAAAAAAAAGTAAAGGCTTTCTTTACATGGTCCTTGAAGGACTGTGTTGTGCCTGTGGAAAGACTTTCCACTAAAGTGCCTCAAATCAAGCCTGAGACCAGTATCTCTGTGTTTTGTTTTTGTGCCACTTGCTGGATTATGCGGTTTCTTCCTCATGTTCAGCAAAGGAATTGTTTCACCTCCCTCTTTCCTCCTTGGCAGAGGATGGGCACTCTCTCACAGGCTTTTAGTTTCTAAGAGAAAAAAAGAAAGCAAAGACAAAGTATTTGAAATAAGAGTTATTTCTATTTATTTGGTTCACTCAGTGAACAAACAAGACCATAACTGGAAAGTACAGGGTGACTAAGAAGTAGCCCTTAGGGAAAAACCTGATGGGAAATTTTATCTAAAAACACAATTTACATAGCCACACTTTGGGCTTTCCTTCCAGTCCTTCTGTGGTTCTCAATGGCCCATGGGTGTTCAGGTCTTAACGCTGGGGAGCGCCGCGAGCAGTGGAGGGTGTTCGCGAAGGTTCTACCGGCTTGAGGGAAGGGTTGTGGGAATGGGGACCCGAGACCTGGAGGCCAGCATATAAGAGCTCCCCACTGGGGTTGCTGGGGAGAGGAGAATCAGAAGGGACTGACCACAGAAGGCTTGACTCTTGGCCAGAGCTCAACAAGGGGCAGCTGCTGCGGTAGTCCGTGGGCAGGCCGAGGTTAAATGCATTCTTTTCACTCAGAAGCCCTTCTCTGGAAAGAAGGCTCAGAAGGCACACTTGGGGCAGAGGGGAACCCCCGCCTTCCCCTTTTACAGAACTTCCTCATCCTGCAGATCAGTCCAGCCAGGAAGTCAGAGGCTGGGTGGAGAGCTGGGTGCCTGGGGAGTACCATGGGTTTTGTCCCCATCGCTGGCAGCAGTCATCAGGTGAGCTATTTTCAGCCCATCACAAACTTCTTTCTGCCTATTTATGATCCATTCAGCATCTGACAGTTGTCCAAGGCAGACAGCAGAAACGTGTTTACTGGCCCCCCTCCCTCGGGACTTTTTCTTAAAGGGCATGCCTTACTCTCATTTCCTTTTTCTACTATTCCTCTCTCCTTCCCCGAATTCTCCCATCACTAATTCTCTCTCTCCTCATAGAACCACCTTCTGCCCCCGCATCCCACTCCCCACAGACCCTCAGAGAGAAACTGTGTAGAACTCCAGAGAGGCAAGCAAGGCCCACTGTGAGAAATGGTATTCAGTGGCCAGGCACTGCGGCTCATGCCTGAAATCCCAGCACTTTGGGAGGCTGAGATGGGAGGATCAGTTGAACTCAGGAGTTAGAAACCAGCCTGGGCAACATAGTGAGATGCTCCCCCCGCAACTCCAGAAAAAAAAGGAAACCGTACTCTACTGTGTAAACTTCTTGAGAATGGTCTTTTTTAATGCACCACCTACCAGCTGCTTAGTAAATGTTTAATAGTGAATTAAAACTTCCCTCTCTCCACACCTGTTCCCCATGAGTCCCTGCCTTGGGATGGGCAGGTGAGAGAACTAATAAAACATTCTAGAGCTTTCTCCCCTGGCCCCCAAACTCTGACCAGCTTCTCAAATGTCTAAGTTCACAATGTTCTGCCATGCTCCGTCGGGACACTCTCTGAGAGAAATTAAACGACGAAGCCCTGGCCATGATGCAAATTGCAATCAGACAGGAAGGTTTGAGGGTCAGAAGAGAGGCAGAGGGCCCTGGCTAGCTTTGTCTTTGCGCAAGGTTACCAAATGCTTGCCTTGGCAGTGAGAATGCGTAACCACAATGTTTTCTAATGATTTTGGGTTTTTCTCTTTTTATAGTGTCAGCAGAGAAAACATGAAGGTGACAACTAGTGGTTTCAGAAAGGCAAGAAGTTCTTCCTCTGCATTCACCTTTCTTTTCCCTTTTCACTGAAAGTGAAGATCAACATACGGGTAAGCTCCTTTCATACCTTCAAGGAAGAACCCAAGTCAGGACTCGGAGCCACTGAATTTCCACTCCCACTCCCACGCCAGACACATGCTGCGAAATACTGTCTGGTTTTTTTTTTTTATGGTAAGGGAGCCTGTAGTTAGCCTGAAAATGCTTCCTCAGGAATGGCCTTCATCAGAAATCTCTTCATACTCAGTATGAGGACGTGACGAAGAATATGCTATGTGTGAAAATATACCTTGGCGTTTCAGCTCTGTGGGTTAAGAAGGGGTTCCTGTGACGGCAAGCTTTTAGGTTACTGAGCAGCAGATTGGATACTTCTATTTTTCAACAACATAGGTTTCCATGTAATATGAAAAACAGCTGTTGCAAATTTCTAGAAATGTTGAATCCAGTCTAATAAATGCCTAGCTGCACCTGTAAGAAAGTAAGGGAACACTGAAGGGTCAAAAATGGAGGAAGAACTATGACCAGCCTGAGCTGCCCCTGGGGCTGCTGGGGATAAGGTTGGGGAGGACAGTTGGCCAGGCTGGGAATCTGATTTGGGAATATGAATTCACTTCAGAACATATTAAATCAAGGAGCTTAGGCTTTGATGACCAGCAGGCACACAAGAAGGGGCTTGGGTCCCAGAAGAGTAGGGAGTTGGAACTGAGACCCTCGTGTAAGGATGAACTGAAAACCATTGCCTGCTTACACAGGGAGATGACAGGGAAGCTTGCTTGAGAAAAAGAAAAAAAGCTCCCCTTAAAATTAATTTATAATAATTAATGTGCCCTCACATGGATATGATATTAAAATTTATATTACTAGAGTGGTCTAAGACATGTCCCACCAAGAAATTAATATGAAGTGCTGCCACATGCTGATAATATCCTTGGGAACCTGGTTGAAACAAAAATAAAACCTTTCTGGGAGGCCATACACCCATCCTAGGCCTCCTAGCATATCCTCACATGAAGTCCCAATTACAGATCAACTTATAATTAAAAACTACCATACAGTCCTGGCATGGTGGTTCATACCTGTAATCCCAGCACTTTGGGAGAGTGAGGTGGGTGAATCACCTGAGGTCAGGAGTTCGAGACCAGCCTGGCCAACATGGTGAAATCCCATCTCTATTAAGAATACAAAACTTAGCCGGGCATGGTGGCTCCCAGCTACTTGGGAGGCTGAGACAGGAGAATCACTTGAATCCGGGAGGCAGAGGTTGCAGTGAGTCGAGATCGTGCTGCTACACTCCAGTCTTTGAGACAAAACCAAAAACAAAAAAACCCCAAAAAACAAAAAAACCCCAACTACCATACACATGAAAAAAAAATCCCCCAAAACCAATAGTTAGTGAACAAAACAAAAAGCAATTATGAAACTGCCAACAACTTCAGATAAAATATGATTATCAGGTAGATTAAAAATAAGCATGTTTAAAATGAGAAGTCATAAAAGAAGCATAATAATAATAAAGAACATAACAGAATAAGACATCATCAAAAAGATTAGACTGAGCTAAATAAGAAATCAAATATAACTCAGAAATTTAAAAATCATTTAAAGCTTACTATGTTAAATCAAAGATTATATATTACCAAATAAATAACTAATGAATGGAAAGAAAGAGCTGAGGAATCTTCAGAAGCCAGTGCAGAGAGATGAAGAGACAGAACATGCAGAGGAGGGGCTTACTGACAAGGAGTGTGGACTGTGAAGGACCAACCACACCTATTAGATGTTCAAGACATGATAAATGAGGACTAATGAAAGTTATGAACCACAGCAAGTTAAAAACATGAAATCCTCTACTGGACACAACACAGTATAACTAAAAGAAGACCAGCCGGGTGTGGTGGCTCACCCCTGTAATCCTAGCACTTTGGGAGGCCAAGGTGGGTGGATCACCTGAGGTCAGGAATTCGAGAACAGCCTGGCCAACATGGCAAAACCCCATCTCTACTAAAAACACACACAAAAATTAGCCAGGTGTGGTGGCACGTGCTTGTAGTCCCAGCTACCCAGGAGGCTGAGGCATCAGGATCGCTTGAACCTGGAAGGTGGAGGTTGTAGTGAGCCGAGATCACACCACTGCACTCCAGCCTGGGCAACAGAGCGAGACTCCATCTCAAAAAAAAAAAAAAAAAAAAAAAAACAGACCAAGTAGAAAGGCCAAGATCTTAGAAGCTCTCAAAGACAAAAGCATTGCCTACAAAGGAATGAGTTATCAGGTTGTCTGGAACTTTGCAATAGCAACAATAGAAGCCAGAAGACCAATGGAATAATATATTTGAGTGCTGAGAAGAAATAACTGTCAACTTACAACTACACTATGATTCAAGGATATGGCAAAATAAACATTTTCAGACAAAAACAGAGAGCATTTTCCACTTGAAGACCTTAGCTAAAAGAATGAAGAATACACTTCCGAAGGAATTGACCCAAGAAAGAAGCAGTGAGATGTACAATATGAGATAAATTTCAACAAATATCTAATATGTAAAAAAAAGACTGCTTGGGGAGTATGAAAACAAAGTGGAATGAGGGTACTGGTCATAATAGTAGATGAGATGGGCAGAGTTTGGGCATTTGGGCATTTTAGGGAAAAGGGTGGCAATGTTAATTAACTAGCATTTATTAAATCAAGTATGCTTCTTAAAAATTATAAAAAGGTAATCATATAAGAAGAGAAATCGTATGCATGACTTCCAAACCAGTAGAGAGAACATATTTTTATTTTTATTTTATTTTTTGAGACCAAGTCTGGCTCTGTCGCCCAGGCTGGAGTGCAGTGGCACAGTCTTGGCTCACTGCAACCTCCGCCTCCTGGGTTCAACTGATTCTTGTGCCTCAGCCTCCCGAGTAGCTGGGATTACAGCCACATGCCACCACGCCCGGCTAATTTTATTTATTTATTTATTTATTCATTTATTTATTTATTTATAGTAGAGATGATGTTTTACTATGTTGTTCAGGCTGGTCTCAAACTCCTGACCTCATGTGATCTGCCTGCCTCGGCCTCCCAAAGTGCTGGGATTACAGGCATGAGCCAACATGCCTGGGCTAAAATATTTTTATTTTATTTTTATTTTTTTATTTTTTTTAGATGGAGTCTCACTCTGTCGCCCAGGCTGGAGCAGTGGCACGATCTTGGCTCACTGCAAGCTCCGCCTCCTGGGTTCACGCCATTCTCCTGTCTCAGCCTCCCGAGTAGCTGGGACTACAGGGGCCCGCCACCATGCCCAGCTAATTTTTTGTATTTTTAGTAGAGACGGGGTTTCACCGAGTTAGCCAGGATGGTCTCAATCTCCTGACCTTGTGATCTGCCTGCCTCAGCCTCCCAAAGTGCTGAGATTACAGGCGTGAGCCACAGCGCCCCGCCATAAAATATTTTTTTTAATGGTCAATAAAAAGATGCAAGAAAGGAAGAGGCAGAGAAAAATCAGGTTAAGCATAAAGTATAAAGCAAAATGACCAAAATAAATCCTAATATAGCAGAATTCACAAAGTAAGTAAAATTAAACCCTCGATTAGCAAGATAGATTGTCAGTCATACTGGATAGAAGAAAATCTAACAATATACTTTAAAAAGGACACACTAGAATGTAAAGACAAAGAAATGTTGAATGTAAAAGTAGGGAAAATGCCGGCAAAAAATTAATCCAGAGAAAGGAAGAGGCAGAGGATGGTAATATTAAGAGTAAACAGGCCGGGCGTGGTGGTTCATGCCTGTAATCCCAGCACTTTGGGAGGCTGAGGTGGGCGGATCACAAGGTCAGGAGTTTGAGACCAGCCTGACCAACATGGTGAATCTCTACTAAAAATACAAAAATTAGCCAGGCATAGTGATGGGTGCCTGTAATCCCAGTTACTTGGGAGGCTGAGGCAGAGAATTACTTGAACCTGAGAGGTGGAGGTTGCAGTAAACCGAGATTGTGCCACTGCACTCCTGCTTGGGTGATAGAGCAAGACTCCATCTGAAAAAAAAAAAAAAAAAGTAGACAAAGTTGTATTTCAAGCAAAAAGGAATATTAGAAAAAAAATTAAATGAATGAAGAGAAAAAGGAACAATTCATTGGAAAAACATAACTTGCAGACACTAAAACATAGCATCAAATTATACCAAGCCAAAAAACTGGTAAAATTTCAGAGATAAACGGACAATTCTGTAGTCACGGGAGAGAATTTAACATATCTCTTTCAGTAATTGGTAGTTTATGATTACAGAAAGGATATAGAAGATCTGAGCCACACCATGAACAAACTTGATCAAAAAGACCTTTCTTTCCAAGTACCTGCCACTCTTACCAAAAGATCACACATGAGGCTACAAAGCAATCCTTTATATGCAACAAAGAATCATACAGACTGTTCTTGAGCAACGTCAACTGTTAGACACCAGTAGCAAAATAAAATCCAAACCATATATCAGGAAATTTTTTTTTAAAAACCCTCTAAGTAATTCATAATTCAACAAGTGACTTAATGGAAAGTCTAAGAACACATTGTTAACATTAATAAGAAATGAACTTTCTACTCACTGGCCGTGGACCCCTAGAAAAATATAGTTCAAAAAGATATATATATATGAAAGTAGCAACACAAAATGTGAAGGTATCCAGGAAGAAATCTATCAAAAGATGTGAAAAACCTCTCTCTCTATATATATAAAATTTTAAAAATTCTTGAAGCCCTAAATAAATGGAAAGATATACAATATGAGATGAATTTGTAGAACTGACTTCTAAAGATGTTGATTTTAGGCGATTTATAAACTGAATATAATCCTACTAAAATTCAAATGAGTTTTTTTGAGATTCATAAATTGATGTAATTTATATAAGGTAGAACAAAGAACCAAGAATGCCAGAACAATTTTTTATTTTATTTTTTTGATACACGGTCTTGCTCTGTCACCCAGTCTGGAATGCAGCGGCACAATCTCGGCTCACTGCAGCGTGGACCTCCTGGGCTCAAGCGATCCTCCTGCCTCAGCCTCCCGAGTAGCTGGGACCACAGGCACAAGCCATCATGCCTGGCTATTTTTTGTATTTGTTATTTTTTTGTATTTTTAGTAAAGACTGGGTTTCACCATGTTGCCCAGGCCAGTCTTGAACTCCTAATCTCAAGTGATCCACCCACCTGGGCATACCAAAGTGCTGAGATTACAGGCGTGAGCCACTGCACCTGGCCACCAGAACAATTTTGAAGACGAAGTTCAACATGTGAGGACTCACTCACTCCCACCACAGCAAGACTTAAATTGTAGTAATAAGAAAGTGTGATATTAGCACAAAGAGAGGCAGAATAGAGTCTAGAAACAGGCCCACTCATACACAGAAATTTGTATAAAGCACAGATGTCATTTTAAATCAGTAGGGAAAGAAGGACTTTTAGCAAGCAACATTGGAAAAAATGGTTATCCATATGGAAAAAATAAGTTAGATCACTACATTTAACCATATTTAAATGGATTATAGACCAACATATGAAAAAGCATGACTTTAAAAGTTTTGGAAGAAAATGAAGGATAATATTTTTATGATCTCAGGTCAGGAAAAGATTTCTTAAACACAATACCAGAAGCACAAATCATAAACAAAAAGATCAATAAATTTAACCACGTTAAAATATTTTTAAAAAACTCTTTGGTAGATTAAAGATATCGTAAACAAAATGGAAAATACAAATCTTAAACTTGGAGAAGAGATTTGGCATGGATATAACCAAGAAAGGATTTGGCCCAGATTTTATAAACAGTGCTCACGGAAAAGGCCAAAGGATATGAATGACAATCCTCAGAAAATGTTATCCAATGTTCTTGAAACATATGTTATCAATGTAACATAAATTAAGCAAAAAGGATCTAATATTTCACACTCATTAGATAGGCAGAAATTTAAAAAAATCTGGCTGGACATGTTGGCTCACACCTATTATCCCAGTACCTTGGGTGGCCAAGGTGGGAGGATTGCTTGAGCCCAGGAATTTGAGACCAACCTGGGCAACATAGTGAGACCTTCAAAAAAAAAATCTGATCATGATAAGACCTGCTGAAGAGAGTGTAAATGGGCATGTGCATTTTGGATAATAAGACGGCAATATTTAACAGTGCAATGTAATTACTGAGCTAGAGTGTTGGAAGACTTTCAGCTCCCCTGCAACATTGTTTATGATCAAGAAAAGCTGGAAAGAAGCATAAATGCCTAGGTATGAGATCTGGCAGAGGACACATAGAGGGTCTCAAAAGACCATCTTGGCTAACACGGTGAAATCCCGTCTCTACTAAAAATACACACACAAAAAATTAGCCGGGCACGGTGGTGGGCGCCTGTAGTCCCAGCTACTCGGGAGACTGAGGCAGGAGAATGGCATGAACCCGGGAGGTGGAACTTGAAGTGAGCTGAGATCGCGCCACTGCACTCCAGCCTGGGCAACAAAGCAAGACTCTGTCTCAAATAAAAAAAAAAAAGAGGGTCTCGAAAATGTTAGTACTGTTTTATTTCTCAAGTATAAATTGTATACAGACGTGTTCAATTCTATATTTTCTACACTTATTTTGTATGCTTAACATTTTCGTAATTAAAAAAGTAGTTTGGTGAGGCTGCTGGGGAAAAGATACACAAGCTGGTAGGACTGTAAATTTGTATAGCCACTTCCAAGAGCAGATTAAAACTGGTGGTATAGCGGGGCGCGGTGGCTCAAGCCTATAATCCCAGCACTTTGGGAGGCCGAGACGGGCGGATCACGAGGTCAGGAGATCAAGACCATTCTGGCTAACACGGTGAAACCCCGTCTCTACTAAAAATACAAAAAACTAGCCGGGCGAGGTGGTGGGCGCCCGTAGTCCCAGCTACTTGGGAGGCTGAGGCAGGAGAATGGCGTAAACCCGGGAGGCGGAGCTTGCAGTGAGCTGAGATCCGGCTACTGCACTCCAGCCTGGGCGACAGAGCCAGACTCCGTCTCAAAAAAAAAAAAAAAACCAAAAAAAAACCCACAAAAAAAACCTGGTGGTATAGTGATGCCACTCTTTTTAACCTCTTGGATGGACGAAGATAGAAACGTTGGACAACAGTGTGTGTTGGCAAGAGTGTTGGGAAACAGGCCCTGTCGTTGCAGATGGGAATATAGATTGAAGACACCTCCTTGCAGGTAATTTTTTGGCAATATTTAACAAAATTGGAAACTCCCCTTCACCTAGCACAATTTCCTTGAGGTATTTATTCTAAGAAAATAAGCAATTTTAGAGCAAAGATTTATCTACACTGAAGTTTCCCATAGCAGTCACAGCATTGTTTCTAATATTAGTAATACAAAAAGAAACAACCTGTATGTCTAACACTAATCGATTCTAATTTATGGTGCAACTGAAAGATGGACCAAAATGATGCTGTTGGAAGTTTTTAATGATATGGAACTCCTTGCAAATTATTAAGCTAAAAGAAAGTAGTTTACAAGATAGCAGGAAGAATAAACCATTAAAAATACCAATCTGTGCACTGACTTAAATGTTATAAATATTTTTATGTTATGTTATGTTACAAACATTTTATAACATAAAAAAACATGTTAACTGAAGTTACTTCCTGGATGGATTACGGATAATTTCATTGTCTTCTAGAATTTTCTTTTCCAAAAATGTTGTGTATGTGTGTGTAATTATTACTTTAATAGGAGACACTCTCTTTTGGTGATATAATTTAAACAGGTAGGACGGTACTGACCGACAACTTCCCAGGGAAGGCAGGGAGCCAAGTACTACAGACTTGTATGTTCCTATGGAAATCTAAGGCGCCTTTGATTATCACAGATTCTGGAGAAGAGTGAGGACTTGGGTTCACCAGTGACGTTCCCAAGGACAGGCTGGGCTTTTGAGGAAGTTGCCCACCCTCTCGGAATCTGGTTTGGCCTCCGTAAAATGGGCAGATCCCGCTCCGATGGCCAGGTTCCCGGCTTCCTTTTGCGGGTCAACGGCAGCGTCACGCGCGCCAGCGCGGTCTGCGAAGCCCCCAGCGCTGGGCGTCACGCGGGGATTGCTGTCGCCGCTGCCAGCCGCAGCAGCGACGCGAACTTGGGGCGCCCGACCCGGGCGCGCGGGGGCGGAGACGCGCACGCGGCAAGGGCGGCGGGGAAGACGGGGGGCGGGGACGGGGGCGAAGGGGGCGGGGACGGGGGCGCCCCGGCCTAAGCGGTACTAGGGGGGCGCGCCACCCGCTTCCGCTACCCGCCGGGGAATCCCCGGGGCTGGCGCGTAGGGAAGTTCCCCAACGCACGGGCATAAAAGGGCAGCCGGCGCCAGCGCGCCACAGCCCTGCAGCTCGTGGCAGCGGCGCAGCGCTCCAGCCATGTCGCGCGGCCTCCAGCTTCTACTCCTGAGCTGCGGTAGGGCCCGCGAGCGCCCGTCGCCCCCCGCCCCTCCACGACACCCCCTCCCGTCGGTCGCTTGCTCACGACGCACTCTCTCTTTCTTGTAGCCTACAGCCTGGCCCCCGCGACGCCGGAGGTGAAGGTGGCTTGCTCTGAAGATGTGGACTTGCCCTGCACCGCCCCCTGGGATCCGCAGGTTCCCTACACGGTCTCCTGGGTCAAGGTGGGTGCTGCGATGCCCGCGGGCTGGGGTTTGGTGGACTCATTTGAAGGCAGTGGGAACCATCTCCCGGAGGCTGGCGACCCTCTGTGGCTGCTGGGTGGGGGCGGGGGGCGTCTCCCGCAGCTGATCTTGGAGTACCCAGTTTCCCGTCGCGCCTCCCCCGCCCTATCCGCATCCAGGTACAGGGCCGACTTAGGTTTTGCTCTCCGCAGACCTCAATCCCCTTCCTGCCCCTGAAGGTGGCCTGAGATGAATGATCCACTTAAGACGTTTTGGAAGGGCAGAGACTCTCTCGTTTGGATTAATTCTGGAGGCCACCTGTGGTTGTGGGCCTACAGGTCAGGAAGAAAGCAACAGGGACCTAGATTTGGGCATTGGACAGGGGGAATGTCTCCAGACTTCTGATTTCTTGTGTTTTATGACTGTGATGCCCATGATACATGGGAGGGGGAGGGGGCAATTTGAAATGAAGGGCTAAGACACAGAAGTGACTTAGGCCATTTCATCCGTGGTAGTTATCAGTGGTCATCCCCTTTGTGGGATACCCTTGGCTTCCTCCCCTAGCCCTCCTCCTCCTTCCTCTGGCAGCCGTGAGAGAGGCAGCCATGAGGGCATCAGGTGGATGCATGAACTGGAGCCTGCATGTGTAACAACAGGCCTTGCTGCTCCTACTGTAAGAGGACTGAGTGGCAAGGAGGCTTTTTCAAGGTTTCCTCTTGACTGAAACATTCTCAGATTCTAAGATGGCAATGATGGTGTCATTCTAAAGTCAAGCAGCTACTGTTCGATATCACTGGTCCTTCTTTAAGTCAGGCCACTGCTACCACTGCGCCTCCATTTTAACCCAAATGAATATAATATTCCAGCCTCACTCTGTAGCTCTCACTGATTTGCTGTCTTACGGTGGGGGCAAATCTGTGCACTTGTAGCTTTCCCCAAAATGCAGGGCTTTGTTCTGCCCACCATAAAAGATACTATAAGAACCTGTACGTGTCTCTGGCCAGTTAACAGTACAAGGCATCATTGCGGTGATCTCTTTGTGTGTGTGTCTCCTAACTGGATTGTCAGTTCCCTGGGGGGCAGTGGCTGTATCAATACTTTTGTGTATTCTTCACGGCACCTAATTTTTGCCCTATAAATTGCAAAGGTGCTCTGTGAATTCAGCCCAGCACCTCATGAGTTATGCATAACGGCGATAGTGCTGCTGCCTCAGAGCATTGTATTGTATATGAAAGTTAGGTGTTAAATATTCTTACTTCATTTGTACCTTACTGTAGGATCAGCAAACACAACAATTCCAAAGTTGTTCGCATAGTCAAAACAACACTATTTTAAAAAATATTGTAAAAACAATTTTTGAATGCTCACCACATGCCAAGCTCCCAGGTAAATATTTACATCCACTATCCATTTCCATCCATTGGAAGAATGGACTTAGGGATCAGTACTGTTACTGTTCCTACTTTACAGGTGAGGAAACTGAGCCTTAGGGAGGGAAATAACCTGTCCACTGTTGCACTGGCTAAATGGTGGAGTTGGGATTTGAACCAAACAGTCTGATTCCAAATCCTGAGTTGTTTGAGGTCTATCTTGATATCTCTGTTTTCTACCTGAATAACTTAAGGTAAAGAAAATCAAAGTGCCCCTGGACTAACCAGGCAGGGACTTAGTTATCTCAAAGAAGGGGGAAAACATGAAATCACTATCCCTTCCAGAGAGTAATTATTTAATAAAGAAAGAAAACATTATTAATACCCCCAGGGAGTAATTAAAAAGTACTCATGAAACAAGTAGATGAAATTTCCGACTGTAAAGTTCAAACAGTTCTGGGGTGAAAGCTTCTTGCACAGGGTCATTTGGAATGGTCCACTAAACCATAGCAATTAACCTTGGACTTCAACTTGGATGTCAGGTGGTGATGTAACTCTGTAACGCATGAGCTTGTTTATTGGACACAGTTCTTGCAAGATTGACCCTGATGGTCTTTCAAAACTCTGTCAAGAAAAAAAGGGACGGCAGTCTCTAGGCATTCTTTTTTTCCT
The DNA here is from genome assembly GCF_043159975.1 of Macaca nemestrina. Classification (NCBI taxonomy): domain Eukaryota; kingdom Metazoa; phylum Chordata; class Mammalia; order Primates; family Cercopithecidae; genus Macaca; species Macaca nemestrina. Next base: position 170,012,535 of record NC_092129.1, on the reverse strand, counting down.
GCTGATTCATGGAATAGTGCCAATGAAAAGTCATACTGTAGTTACTTTTTGAGAAGTAAATGGTGATTGAGATTCGTGGATAGGAGAGTTATGCTATACCAATAAATGAATCAGGTGCCTCGAAAGTGACATGTAATGTGCCTTTAAGCATTTTTTTTTAAACAGGTCTCAGCATATTCTGTACATATTTATTATCTTCCAGCCCAATAATTATACTTTTGCATTGATTGCGTTTATACAACAAAAATGGATAGCATGTTCTGGAGATAAGGCCAGTGTTGAAATGCCGAAATATTTCATTTTACAGAAGATTAAGCGTCTGGTCATTTTTCTACAAGTTTCTTGTAAAATGTTTCATCAAAGTGGAGGGGTAGCCGTAAAGGGAGGAATTTCATTTTGGTGACCAGAGCCAGCTTATCCCATCTCGCCTCACTTCATCATCACTACCCTGGCTTTGTAAAACCTGTTTTGCCAGCACAGGAAGGGGCTTCGTGCTGGGCAAGGAAAGCAGAGTCCCTTGCAGTGGGTTTGCACCATCCACCAGATTGAAGTACATTCTGCAGGCTGTCTGCGTATCATAAGTATGGTTATAATGACTCATAATTTAAAATTCCATTCACCACTCAATCCTCCGGCACCATGTAGCATCTTGCCTTTGTCCATTTGGCATTGATTACTTGTAATTAACAAAAGGACCCATGTAAACCATGTGTTTTTTATCATATGCCTTTGACCAGAAAACTCAAAACAGACAGCATCCAATCTGTTTGCAACATTAGGGTTGGTAAGGAAGAGTGTTCATTTTATTCTCTCTGTTTCAAAGATGCAGTGAGATGGGCCAGAGGGGACTTAATGGAGACATGCACAGGAGGGTAAAGGTGAAGCCAAAAGTGGACAGAGATATCCCAATTCCTGTTGGCCCAGCTCATCTCTTCTATGGACCATGTCCTCTTAACTGGGATCCAACAAAAGGTCCTCCTCTCATCCCTTCCTCCCTTACACTTTTTAAGGCAGAATGGGTGATTGAGAAGAAATAGAAAAGTTAATAAATTATATTCATTAGGATAGTAGCTCAATTTAGCTTTATTTTTATTTTTTGAGACAGAGTCTCACTCTGTTTCCCAAGCTGGAGTACAGTGACATGAAGACGGCTCACTGCAGCCTCGACTTCCTGGGCTCGAGTAATCCTCCCACCTCAGCCTCCCAAGTAGCGTAGCTGAGACTACAAGGGCGTACCACCACACCTGGCTAATTTTTATGTCTTTAATTTTTTGTAGAGACAAGATCTCAATACATTGCCCAGGCTGTTCTCCAACTCCCGAGCTCAAGCCATCCTCCCACTTTGGCCTCCCAAAGTGCTAGGATTACAGGCATGAGCCAATCGATTTATCTTTTAAAGTTGTAACAAGCTGGGTGTGATGGCTCAGGCTCATGCCTGTAATCCCAGCATTTTAGGAGGCCAAGATGGGAGGATTGCTTGAACCCAGGAGTTTGAGGCCAGCCTGGGCAATGTAGTGAGATCCGTCTCTACAAAAAAAAAAAAAAAAAAAGTAAAGAAAAGAAAGAAAGGAAAGTTGTAATAGATGTGGTTCTTTGAGGAGCTATTTTGAGAAAATAATGCAAATAGATTTTGATCCATGACTTTTCTTCCACTGGCCATGACCTGTGGTTAAATTCTGGTATAAGAGGGCATAGCACAGTATCATGTCTGTGAGGAGTAAAGCCGTGCATTAAAGGGCTGCATCTGTACTTCATGAAAAGCATCGCTGTGTCTACACTCATTAATGTAGGTTTGGAGAGAGAGGACAACTTTGGATGGAGTACTTTGGGCTTGGTTGATATTCACTAAGGTTAATAACGAGTGGTCATTTATCCCAGAGATGCAATGCCTTCTTCTATCATGCTAGGAGCCCTGACAGCCTACGGGTGATGCAAAACGAAAGAGGATATACGGTGTCATCTCTGGGTGATGCTGCGGGGGTGAGGACAGTGAAGCATCACAAGACAAGTGCCCCTTTCAGATGATTTCCAAAGGAAGGAAGAAAAGGGAAGTAAGAGTGTGATTTCAGATAATAGTCTACTATAAATAGATTTTATAATATCGAGAAGAGCCCCAGCTGGGGCAGATCATGGGCCATCCATGGAGTGTTCTGTCTCTGACATTAACACTGAGGAAACTGTTGGAGAGCAGGTTAATGGCTTGCATGAGACCACTTCAAAAGTTCAAGGCTGTCTTCCACGTATGTTGCTAAACTTCTTTTTGGTGGAGTTATGTTTTCTCTCTCTACCATCTTGTGTGATAATGACCTACAGAACCAGGGATACTGAGGAGAGCAGAGTGCCTTAGGAAGGCCTAGAGTTGATACGCAGTTGGGGCAGATGTAATTTATACAGCCACAGACCCTCATGGCCCATGGAGGAGCCAGTGCTGAACACTGACTGTGCTTCCTTGATTCTACAATGATTCTGTTGTAAGATGGATTTAAGAACATGTTATAGGACAAAAAGGAAACATTTCTACATTAAATGTAGAACCACTGAATTATGAAAACAATGTATGTTAGAATTAAAAAAAACAAATCTTACTCTCCCTATTGGCACCTCTAGTACTTGACCTGGTTGAATCACTTTTATGGGTTCCTCCCTAGGTCAAACGATGAAAGATGTAAAGTTGCTTTTCAGATGTCTCTCATATTTACACTTTCATTGTTTAGTAAATATTTCTAAGTCCCAAATGCGTGCCCCGTCCTGGGCCTGGCATTGGCCATCTCAGGATCAATGTACAACTTTTGCCAGAGGACCATCTTGAGCAAAGGCATGGGAATCCACTAAGACCTTCTGGGAACCATTGAGGTAACCAGTAATGTAGAAGGGAGACTTAAACAGCAGATGGCTGAGAAATAACATTAGTAAGTAGGCTAGAGGCAGATTGTGAGGGGCCTCCAATGCCCAACGATAATGACTTGAACTTTATCCTTTTGGTAGGAAGGAGCTACTGAAGGAATTTTTTTTTTTTTTTTTTTTTTGAGATGGAGTTTTTCTCTTGTCGCCCAGGCTGGAGTATAATGGTGTGATCTCAGCTCACCGCAACTTCCACTTCCCAGGTTCAAGTGATTCCCCTGCCTTACCCTCCCGAGTAGCTGGGATTACAGGCGCCTGTCACCATGCCCGGCTAATTTTTTGTATTTTTAGTAGAGATGGGATTTCACCATGTTGGCGAGGCTGGTCTCGAACTCCTGACCTCAGGTGATCCATCTGCCTAAGCCTCCCAAAGTGCTGGGATTACAGGCGTAAGCCACCGCACCTGACCCCATTGAAGGATTTTAAGCGCAGAGAATGGCATAATGCAAAATATACCTAAAGCAAAACATATTTCTCCTGGTGAGGGATAGAATATGATTCTTCTTAGAAGATGAGTGTCAGAGGGAGACTTCATTCTTTTCCTTCTTTTCTCTTGGTCACCAGTCCTGTCCATGTGGTTCTGAGGAAGAGTGGGCAAGGAAGAATGAGGCTGCCACCGAGGGGCTATAGAAGAAGTCCATCTAGATGAGAATGGTGGATCACTGAGAGTTTTGGACTGTAGTGGAACAAAGCACAAGTTGCCAAAATCTTTTAGCTTGACAGTGGGGAGGGAGGAAGAAAGCAGCTGAAAGTTCAATTGGAAAAAAAAAAACAACAAACTAAACTAAAGAAAAAACCCAACTTGTTTTCCATTAATAAAAGGGGGAACCTGAGTCACATGAGGACTGAATTGTCTTAGCTAAGTACTTGGCAATGTCACTACACAAAGAAGAGGAAGTTTGGAGAAGGTCTCAGTGACATAAGGGAAAGTTTTATGTAGGGCAAGACTAAAAGCAGATTGATTACCTAAAAAAAATTTCTTCCATCTAAAGCTGTTTCCATAGTCCCTTCCTGGCTGCTCCTGGAAGAACCCTAAATTTTGTATCAACAATCATTAGCTCAAAATAGAGCTGGACGGAAAATACTTCCCTAAGATTCCTTTATTACTCATAAGCATGTTTTTGTTTTTCATTTTGTTTTATTTTGCACTGAGGTATATTTGGGTAAAATTTCCCTGTGTTTCATGTGGAACTGTAAAGACTTGGGAGCCCAAGGCTTGTTAATATCACTTGATGCTTTCTTGGAGGACCGGTCTACTGCATGTCCCAAATCGGTACAGTTTGGAGAGTTGTTCCAGTTCTTAGCTTCTAGTGCTTGCCAGCAGTCCTCGGGGTTACGGATTAGGATCGGTATTACTGATAGAATCGAGGTTACTGATTCTAGAAGAGGTGGTAGCTGCCTAGGATTATGGGTCCACATAGGGAAAACCTTTAGGAAAAGAAGGATGCTGGTTTCAATAAACAGTTCATAATCGCCTTGGACTAGCAGTTCTGGAGAACAGAGGTTCTGATTCAAATCAGCCCTTGAGGTCTCATTCCCCAAGGAGTGGGAGGCATGTGAGCCCAAGGGACAAAGCAGGACTGACCTCGAGTCTGGAGCCATGTGCCAATAGCCCCCTACGTACCACCCTTATTTACATGGTGGTGCAGGGTGCCTTATCATTAGGAGTCTTTCAGTTGTGAGGGATTGTAAATCCAATCAAAACTAGCCTAAGGAAAAGGAAATATATTGGCTTATATATAATTGGAATGGGAAAAAATTGAAAAATCAAAATACAGTTCACTTTTCAGATACAGGTGGCATTGTGGCTTGAATTATGCCCCCCCAAAAGATCAGAAGTTCCAATTTCTGATGCTTGTGATTGTGACTTTATTTCGAAATAGAATCTTTGCAAATGTAATCAAATTGAGATGAGGTCCGACCTGACTAGGGTGGGCCCTACTTCAGTATGAATGATGTCCTAATAAGAGAAAACACACACTGACACAGACAACAGGGAGAACGCTACGTGAAGACAGACACAGGGATTGGAGTGATGTGTCTACAAGCCAAACAGTGCCGAGGACTGCTGGCAACCACTAGAAGCTAAGAGAAAGGCACAGAACAGATTCTCCCCTAAGGCCTTCAGAGAGCTTGGCCCTGGCAACACCTTGATTTTGGACTTCCGGCTTCCTTTGAACTGTGAGAGAATATATTTCTGTTGTTTCAGCCACCCAGTTTGTGGTGCTCTGCAGCCCTGGCAAATGCACATAGCTAGGTGTAGAGGTTCATGAATGTCCCCAGGACTTGGTGACTCTCCATCTCTCAACTCTGCCTTCCTTTACATTGGTTCTGTGTCCAGCCTCCACATAGCAGCCAGATCATAGCCAATAAGTACAGAGTTGGACAGGTTGCACATCCCTTACCTGAAATGCTTGGGAGCAGAAGTGTTTCAGATTTTTGGATTAGGGATGCTCAACCTGTATATCCTTCCAGAAGCAAGTGCAAAGGAGAAGGTTGTGTTTCTCTTCAAATATCTCACCGTATGTCTGAGTATTCTCAAGGGACTTTGACTGGGTCACGTGCCTATCAGAGCCAGTCTCCATGATCATGGGATACCAGGCCTGAGTTAAGTTGCCTCCTCTAGAACCTAGGTGTGGAGTTCTTCAGAGGACATGAACTCAGAGCTTGTAATGGTACCTCTTCCAGGTCCAGCAGGCCCCACAGGACGCTAATGAAAGAGAGATGATTGGCATGAACAATGAAGGGTCCAACATTGCCTTCAAATCTCAATTCCAAAGGGGCTTTGCTATATTATTATGATGGTGCTTAAAAAAATTCAGAATGTTGTGGATATTTTGAAGACACTGTATGTGGAAAAAACAGTTTCTCCCTGGAGCAGAGATTGGGACTTCTAGGACAACTTTCCCAGAGGAGACGGGAAGTGTCATTGGTGAGGGAAGTGACAGAATGGGTGGATGGTGTGGAAAGCTATCACATATAAGAATAATTTCTAGGCCGGGCGCGGTGGCTCAAGCCTGTAATCCCAGCACTTTGGGAGGCCGAGACGGGTGGATCACGAGATCAGGAGATCGAGACCATCCTGGCTAACACGGTGAAACCCCGTCTCTACTAAAAAAATACAAAAAAAACTAGCCGGGCGAGGTGGCGGGCGCCTGTAGTCCCAGCTACTCGGGAGGCTGAGGCAGGAGAATGGTGTGAACCCGGGAGGCGGAGCTTGCAGTGAGCTGAGATCCGGCCACTGCACTCCAGCCTGGGCGACAGAGCGAGACTCCGTCTCAAAAAAAAAAAAAAAAAAGAATAATTTCTATTGCCAGCATTACCAATTATATAGCACTTTTCTGTGTTTTCTCACTTGATTCTTATAATAACCCCATGAGCAAGTAAGGGAGCTCCAGATGACGAAATGGCTCAGAGGTGAAGTGACGTATGTAAGATGACCCAGCTAACGCATGGAGAAGCTGGGATTGACTTCAGTCCTTTGATTCCAAAGCTAGTGCTCTTGTAACTTTCTCATTGTTTTCTAAAATTCATGCATTCATTCAGTAAATACTTTTTCAATACTTCTTATATTCAGGGAACTATTTAGTATGCAGAGTGAAACCTTGGCTCTAAAAAAAAGAGAGAGAGAGAGAGAGTAGTAACATCTTTAGGGCTTTCTGTGTGATCGATACGGTGCTTAGGGTCTGTATACATCATCATAAGTATCTTCATGCCAGCTCAGTGAGATGTGATCACCCCCAGACTCCAGTGGAGCTATCCAAGCCTGAGAGTGGTTCAGTCAGTTGGCCAAGAGCAGAGGTAGCCGTGGGAGGGCTGGGGTTTGCTTCCAGCTCAGCCCAATGCCAATGCCTGTGCTCTTAATTATGTTGCCTCTGCTATACTCATAACTCTGTTAACAGCCATAAATCCAGCTCTGTCTGTTAGACCCAGTAAATTTCAAAGTGGAAAATCATTTTTCTAATAAAACTACGCATAGAAAAAAAGATATTAATGCTCATACATTCTACCCTCATTATGACATCAACCTCCGAGCCAAACTATTTTGCACATTATAAAGAGCTGTTTTTATGATGAATGGGAATTATATTGGCACTTTAATTGAGTTAGAAACCAAGGTACATGAATGTTAGTGCACCAGAAATGCAATAAAAAAAAGCTGCTCAATGTGGTTGGAATACATCAGATTAATTCAATACCAACTTTAAATCCTTACAATCTATACCCTTAAATATGTTTTATCAAATCATTAGATGAAACTTTTATACTTTTTTTTTTCTTTTAGGTAGGCAGCTATTGCATTTCCCCCCACCCACCCCCACTTTTTTTTTTTGAGACAGAGTCTTGCTCTGTCACCCAGGCTGGAGTACAATGGCACGATCTCGGCTCACTGCAACCTCCATCTCCTGGGTTCTCCTACCTCAACCTTCCAAGTAGCTGGAATTAACAGATGCCCACTACCATGCCCAGCTAATATTTTGTATTTGTGGTGGGGACGGGGTTTCACCATGTTGGCCAGGCTGGTCTTGAACTCCTGACCTCGTATGATCCACCTGCCTTGGCCTCCCAAAGTGCTGGGATTATAGGCGTGAGCCACCGTGCCTGGCCCTGCGTTCTTAACAAATCTGATGTATGATAAATTTAGATTTCAATTTTGTGATCAAAACTCTTTTTTTGCTATAAAATGAAACTATCACCCTCTTAGATTCAAATATGGTAATGTGGGAGGTTGGCATATATTTGGATAAAATTATGTAAACTTTAAAAAAAAAAACGCTTTCCACAATTGGATGTTTTAATATTGGTTAAGTTTCAGCCATAATTGATGATTTTTTTTATGTCTTTTGTTTTAGTTCAAATTCGTTCATCATTAAAAAAAAAAAAAACAAAAATGACTCTATTCACGTGCCCATAAAATTAGTACTTGTGTTTGCTTGATTTAGCATTCTGCAGATGAAAGAGAGTTTATTTTAATTTAGGGCTTGTGGTTTCCTTAAGGTCAAATCTCCATTTGAGAGAAAGAATATGGTATTTAAATGATTTAGTCAAATTGGAGGCCTTGAGACAAGTCACAGTCCCCAGGCTTTCTGAAAATGAGATGTCTCACGTTTGCACTTTTCCAGCTAAACCAAAAATGATAGAGTTGTCAGCATAAAAGTTAATGCACAACATGTGGATTTTTAAAACATGATTGGGATGAGTGTTTTGAGTAATTAATTTGCTGAAATTGTGTTGTGCTTTAGCGCACTGTACTACAATATTAGCGTTGTGAAGGGTGCATTAAATAGTTCCTGTCAATTATGGTTGGCTGTGAATGAATCTGAGGGTTCCTTTTGTTATAAATTACTATTTCCTAAAATGCTTTTGCAGAGAAGCGATGGAACACTTTTAGATTTGGAATGTTTAAAGAGCTGTTCTTGCCAGTGGTTGATTCTGAGCCAGCTCCAATGTTTATGAGAACTCATAAAACAAAGCAAAGTGAGGATGGCCCATTTGCTGTTACTCCATTTTCCTCCCACTGAAATTTCTCCTTCAGTTTTTGGTGGTGCCTCTGCCACAGTTAGCTCATCCGATAAAGCAGGGTGATAGCTGCCTGGCCATGTATCTGATGATAATGATTTGAGCTTCTGCATATGGTCCCTTGGTCCTGCTAGGGCTCCACCCCCATTCTGAGTATGCAACGTTAACAAGAAAACGACTACGACTTTTGCAGCTGTGGACAAACGTCACATTCTACAGCTGGGGGTCACAAGAGGAAGTTTAGCTGAAAATGTATATCCCTAAAAAAGGAGGTTAGAGGGAGGGTTCTGAAAGATTTCCAGCTGCAGTGTGTGAATTTACAGGGAATTCTTTTTGCTGTAGTTGGTTATTAGGCAAACGGTCCTGTTCATTAGTTTGGCAAGAGTTCCGAGGTTTTGCCGATAGTTCTCTGGGTCATTTAGGAAACGGGGTGTTTGGAAGATGACCCTGTGAGAGTTGAGATATTTTGCCACGATCCCACTGATGGCAGTGATGTTTCAGCTCTTCAGAATTCTGCAGGTTGCTTTGGGGGTTCTTTGTCTTGCCTTGTGCCTTGGTTCTTCTTTCTGTTCTTATGGCTCACCCTGCCTTTGTTTTGTCATTGAAAAATAACTAGCAGCCCACTGACGGTTTTGCCAGAGGCCCGTGGAAATCTAACCATCAAATAAACTACATTTTATTGGTGTTGCTGCTGATGTTTAAAATGAATTCTCTGCAAATAGGCAGAAGTCACTGCCAGCCGGTTTTGATCACCAGCACCTTTTTGCTTCAACAGTTCCCAGCAGCTAACACAATAACGGGGCCATCTTTATGTAAATAGACACAATAGTTTATATTTCTCCCAGGTCCAGAGGGGTTCACAGTTTTGGTCTTGACTTCCAGATGGGCCTCTCTGAGCTGAGGGAGGGGTTGCTGGATGGGAGAGGAGCTCCCCAGGAGAAAACCATGGGTGAATAATCTCAGAATGGTTGTTGCAGCTATGCTCACATTTGGAGGTTAATTTAAAAAAAGAAAAGCAAGATTGGACATTGGAATGGGGACTGCAGGGACTGGGCTGAACTAATAATTTCAAACTGACCTTTCAGGCCATGCTAGGCACAGATTGGCCCTGGATGGGCCTCGGCCTCTGGTCTGTGAAAGCCCTGCCTGGTAGGAAGAAGCAGTTCTGCCAGGGCAGCGAAAGGGAGAGGGGAGTGGTGTGAGCCCATAATGAGGCTGCAGTTTATATAAGGTTTACTTAGGCTTGAAAAGGGAAAAATGGTGCTAAATTAGATGTGTTCAGGAATCAGTTGGACACCGTTAATTTCCTTGGCCCCACCTCCTTTTTGTGCTTTCTTTTTGCGTACCCAAGGGCCCCAGTCTTTTAACTTCCTCCCATAGATTCTTGATTATTTAGAAAGGAATCTTTCCAGACAAAAAGGACCACCGAGAAATGGGATTTATGTCCACAGACTCGGCCTGAAAAGAGCCATTCGTCTCAGCTCAGGGCTAGGAGGGAGCTGAGCAGGTTTTCTTGCAGGAGCGATCGATCTGCCACCAGGTGTCTCTGTAGCCCACTCTACAGGAATGCGTTATAACGGACACCAGGGCTGGAGCCCGAGCTTTCTGGTGACCTTGTGGTATATGCCCTGAATTAATAAAAGACGCAGAAATGACTGTGTGTGTGTGTGGTGTGTGTGTGTGTGTACGAGTGCACACGTGCCCATGTGTGTGTATTGTCTTTCCTGAGTTGCTTCTCAGAGTATTTCCCTAACTCCTTGGATATCTCTTTCCCTGCACTGAGTCCCTTCCTAAAAGTCAGGGAAGAGTTGTAGGGTACTCCCAGAACAGGAGATTCAGCACTAATAGGTGCAAGCAAAGACAGTGGCAGTGGGGCCCGATAATCTCTGTCTCCTTCCCTAAAGTGGCTCTTGGGTGCAGTTATCACGCCAGGGACAGGTAAGGAATGTCACTTAATCCTGGGCTCCCTGCTGGTCCCCAGCCAACCAGCAAAGGGAAACTCAGGTACTGCTAGGGGATGTCAATGTTGAAGGGCTGCCCAGGCAGGCTGAAAACAAGGATTTGCTTTGCTGCATGTGTAAATTCATTTTAGAGGCTTTAAAGTATTTCAATGGAGGAGCAACTTAGCAAGTTAATTAGGCAGATTAAAAATATGTCTAGGAAAGAGAGAATCAATGGTGAATGTGGTATGAACCTAATCTCTGCAGTGGGAGATGCTGAAGACACTCCACCAGTTTGATCACAGAGAATTCACAGAAAGCAAGCTGGGCGCAGCGGCTCACGCCTGTAATCCCAGAACTTTGGGAGGCCGAGGTGGGCAGATCGCTTGAGTCTGGGAGTTCAAGACCAGCTTGGGCAACAGAGCAAGACACTGCCTCTAAAACAAAAAACCAAAAAAAATAAAAACTAGCCAGGTATGGTGGCACATGCCTATAGTCCTAGCTACTGGAGAGGCTGAGGTGGGAGTACCAGAAGGTTGACTCAGGAGGCCAAGGGTTCAGTGAGCCCTGATCAAGCCACTGCACTCCAGCCTGGTTGATAGAGCGAGACCCTGTCTCAAAAAAGAAAAAAACGACAGAAAGCCAGCCAGATGAAACGTCTGGCTAAATTGGGCATCTACCCAAGTCTGGCTGGTCTGTCCTGAGTACAGTGAAGTCAGCTGTTACTGCCCTTCGACGTGGAGTTTGATATGACCAACAAATGATCTGACACATACGCTCACTATAAAGCATGCTTCTCAGCTGTCTCGCTGCCCTAGTACAGAGAAAAGGTGTGGCACATTTGGCAACGTCAAGCGTGACCACACAGAGACACAGCCCTTGAGGAACAAGGTGACTCTTTGCAGGAGGCGTTGCTCATCTGTCTGTCTGCCTATCTGATTTTAGTTGAATTGTCTGGCAAGGATCATAACAGATTCAGGAATTTTTCCAAATAAAAGGCTGGGATACAGAAATAGGAATCATTCAGTGGCTGAGTTGGTATCTGAAGAAAACAAGAGAACATTTAATACAGAACAATCCTATCTATACATGTATACATAGACACAAAATATAATCCAGCAAGATTCACACACAGCATATCACTATCATCAACAGTGACTCCCTCTCTCTTACATAGGGTAGAAATTGGAATACTTATGATAGAATCATGAGATGCAGTACTGATATATTCCGAAGATGTAGCCTTAGGAATTTTCATAGATCTCTCCTCCCCCAGAGGTCACACACACACAAGAGCATCGTGTCTTGTTTTACAAACATAAGTTGAGGCTGGATCTTCTGAAAACAAAATGGAAACACTGGTGTCGAGTTGGAGTTCTTGCAGTGGACCGTGATGCGCTATGATTCCTTCTTCACAGCTACTGGAGGGCGGTGAGGAGAGGATGGAGACACCCCAGGAAGACCACCTCAGGGGTCAGCACTATCATCAGAAGGGGCAAAATGGTTCTTTGGACGCCCCCAGTGAAAGGCCCTATTCCCTGAAGATCCGAAACACTACCAGCTGCAACTCGGGGGCATACAGGTGCACTCTGCAGGACCCGGATGGGCAGAGAAACCTAAGCGGCAAGGTGATCTTGAGAGTGACAGGTGAGGTGACCTGCTGCACTTGTTTTCTTCTTGCACAATGCATGTGTACTTCCTTTAGGTCCTAAAATCGATCCTCTCTTTCGGAGTGTAGCTCTAGAGCTTTGGATCACATCTGTGGCTGAAAGTGAAAATCCGCTGCAAGCATGTCTCCATTTTCTCTTTCTGTGGCTTAAATGATGCCTTTTGTTGGACTTTTGCCCAACACTTGTTAGGGGCTGAGGCTGGAAGTGATAAAAATGTGGTCACAGAGCCCCTGATTCCGTACAACAGTTGATTTCTCCTTCTGTCCAGGATCTGAAAGGAATCGGACTTAGGGTAATATTATTACCCTGCAAGAGTACAATTCCTGTTTAAGGGGGCAGTGTGTGCTTTTTGCTTAGTGTTGTATGCACACACCTCTCTTAGGCCCTCCTGGATCTCCAGCCCTTCATCCTGGTTTCTTTGTTTCCTCGTACTTAGTACAACTGGCATGTTATGGATTGATTTACTGTCTGTCTCCGCAAGAGAACAAGAACCTCTTTATTTTCTTCTCTGATGTATCTGGGCACATAGTAGGCCCTCAATGAATATTCACATGAATGAGAGGAACCTTACAGAGGAGAGTGGAGAGGGGAGGCATGTTTTGTGGGGAGTGGATAGAAAATGAAGAGAATAGCTGATTTTCTCTCCTTTTCCTCTTCCAAGGCAATATTGCCTACAACTTAAGGGGTCAGAGTCTGCAGTCGCTTAGATCTGGCTCAAATATTAACTCTGCCTTTTGTTAGCGTGTGACCTTGAGCAAATCGCTGGTTGACTCTAAGCCTCAGTTCTCTAATCTCTAAAATGGAAGCAATATCTATAACATAGGCTTGTTGTGAAGGTTAAATGAGAAGTTGCATTAAAATGCTGAATGTGGTGCCCGGGATAAACTGCATGATCAATACGTGTTAGGGACCATGAGGACAATGGCTCTCATTGCCCACGGCTGTGAGAATCCATCCTTAGACTGCTGCACAAAATGTTGAATCCATTTTCAGGGGTCGACAGCTCTCTGGAGATCCAGCCATAGGCTCCAATGGCAGAACCCCCTCCACTCACTTGCACTCCACCTATTCCTGCCTGGGGCATCGAGCAGATTCTGCTTGCAAGCACACTATAGCCAGAGCTCAACTTGCTTCCCCAAACAGCACATTGGGTGTTGCACCTGAGTGGGGAGAGGCGCCTCCCTTCATATCTGTTCCTGGGCTAAAGGCCTCGCTGCTCTTACCCTCCCTTGGTGCCGCACCACACCCTTTAACAACCCTGAGGGAGCTATTCTTCCAACCACCCATGCTGGTAGCCTCGCCGAAAGAGCTTGAACGATTCTACAAAAATCTGTTGACGTTTTTGGCAATAGCAGGGCAGCTCACCTTCTTCCTTTCATAGTCCCTGAATCCTCATGAGGTGAGGACACACCACAGTCTACCCAACGCTAATGAGGTTAAGATAATTTATGGATTAACAAGTGGTGGTTCATCTGGTAGGAGGACAAAGTAAGCCAGGAAAGGCTTGACATCCAAAGTGGAGGCAGACAGGCCGCAGGATAAGCCTGGACCAGATGCCTGGCTCAGCCGCCTTGGTCCTTGGTCCTTGGTCCTTGACCCTCTCTGAGCCTCAGCTCTTTCATCTGTAAAATGGGACACCCAGGCCTGCTCTGAAGATTCGGGGAGATGCTGTGTGCAAGTCCTGGTGCATGCAGCCGGACACAGAGCAACAGTGCACACTGGCTGCTGCTGCTGCTGCTATCACCATCCCTGCCACTGTTACTGTCGTTCATCCTGGTGGTGGGAAGAGGAGACAAGCAGGACTCCAGGACTGAGGAACAAAGCATTCTTAGCTTTTTTTCATGGTAGAAAAATCCTGTTAAAATGGCTTCACATGTCACTTACTTTTTTAAAGGATGCCCTGCACAACGTAAAGAAGACACTTTTAAGAAATACAGAGCGGAGATTGTCCTGCTGCTGGCTCTGGTTATTTTCTACTTAACACTCATCATTTTCACTTGCGTAAGTATCTTTTTAAAACATCTTCTGTTATTAAAAGATTACCCAGGGCACCAATCCAAATATCTTTTGCAGACAGTGTGAATCATTTAATAATGGTGAGAGAGATTATTCTTTGAACCCTGGACTTTTTGAGGCCCCTAGACTGGGAGAATCATTACAGGAAGCTACCTGAAATATTTCCAGCGTTTGTCTAGTGGCTACATGTAGAGCGTTGTGGAAAAAAGAAAAAAACAAAGTAAGATATAGGAAGGACATTTGGGAAATGACAAGGGGTTCTATGAAAGAGCAGAGGCCCTGTAGGCACAGTGCTAGAAGTTGCAGCGCTGAGGGCCCCCCATCCCAGAGCAGAGGCCCCGCTCTTCCTGTGGGTGAGGGAGGGGGCCCCACTGCCCCAGGGATGCCAGGGGATAGATCAGCCTCCTTTGGCTGCCTTCAAGCTATTTTCTCATGGGGGTTCTCCCCTTTTATTTTTGGTATTTCTGCCCATGCCTTAAGAATTAAGCCCAAGAAGCCAGAGCAGTGGGGCATAGCAGGAGGCTTCCGGGGTGGAGGATGGCTGGCTGGTACTTGGGCACCTAGACATGCCCATGAGCTGTTGGTTGCAGGCTCCAGCTAAAAGCCCTCAGAGATTCTTTCTGCGTGGCTGCTCACCTGCGTTGACCACGGTTGTGGGAGAGTAGGGCCACGTGTGTGTCTGACCCCTCTAGAAAGTGATCTGCCCCCTTTGTCTCCATCTACCAGGCAGGGCTGGCTACCTAGGGGCCAGGACAGACCTCACCCAGGGGCTACCCCAGGACAGGTTCTTGCCGCTCACTGTGTCTCTGTATTCACTAACTTGCCTCTCTGGCTGTGCACTCATCTCTCTGCTTTCTGTTTGAGATACCAGTCAATCAAAGACTCCAGTGAGCACCTACTATGTTCAAGGCATTATGCTAGGCACTGTACAGGGCATAAAAAGGTGTAAGACATTGTTCCTGCCCTCAAGGAGCTTACAGTTAGGATGTTAGGGTTATTTGCATATAAGAAGATAATTAGAGTTACCAGGCAGTATATTTTAAACATGAATGACTTTAGCTTCTTGTTTGCAAATGCCTTCTTCTGTGGGCATTGACTTTCCATACAGAGACCTAACAGTAGGAGGTTGAAATGACCACAATTAGTGAATCTCCTGGTCCAAGTTTGGAGACGCCAGTGACATGGTTGGTACAAATCCCTTGTGGAGCGAGTGAGGCAGTGAGTATGGGAGCTTCCAGAATGGGTTGTCTAGCCAGCTCTTAGTGAACAGAGTTTAAAAGGAGGTGGCAACTGCTGAATTTTTCCAATTATTCACTTCACTTTTATTTCATTTCTTTTTAGAAGTTTGCACGACTCCAGAGTATCTTCCCGGATTTCTCTAAAGCTGGCATGGAACGAGCTTTTCTCCCAGTCACCTCCCCAAATAAGCATTTGGGGCCAGTGACTCTTCACAAGACAGAACTGGTATGAGCAGGATTTCTGCGGGTTCTTCTTCCCGAAGCTGAGGCTCAGGGGTGTGCCTGTCTGTCACACTGGAGGAGAGAAGAATGAGCCTACGCTGAAGATGGCATCCTCCTGTGAAGTCCTTCACCTCACTGAGAGCATCCGGAAGTGGATCCCACCCCATTTGCTGTGAGCAGACCTCGAAAACCATCACATGACCACATAGCATGGGGCCACTGCTGCTTCTCCATGGCCACCTTTTCAGCGATGTATGCAGCTATCTGGTCAACCTCCTGGACACTTTTTCAGTCATATAAAAGCTATGGTGAGATGCAGCCGGAAAAGGGTCTTGGGAAATACAAATGCCCCCAGCTGGCCCGTGACAGACTGCTGAGGACAGCTCTCCACTTCTGCATCTTGGGGACGTCTCTTTGAACTTGCTGTGTTTTGCTGTACCCGCCCAGATGTTTTACGTCTGGGAGAAATGGACAGATCCAGCTGTGAGACAGTGGGAAATATTTAGCAAATAATTTCCTGGTGTGAAGGTCCTGCTATTACTAAGGAGTAATCTGTGTACAAAGAAATAACAGGTCGATGAACTATTCCCCAGCAGGGTCTTTTCATCTGGGAAAGACATCCATAAAGAAGCAATAAAGAAGAGTGCCACATTTATTTTTATATCTATATGTACTTGTCAGAGAAGGGTTTGTGCTTTTCTGCTTTTGAAATCTGTATGTGTAGTGAGATAGCATTGTGAACTGACAGGCAGCCTGGACATAGAGAGGGAGAAGAAGTCGGAGAGGGTGACAGGATAGAGAGCTATTTAGTGGCCGGCTGGAAATGCTGGGCTGACGGTGCAGTCTGGGTGCTCGCCCCATGGTTCCACTATCTGGCTGCGTGATCTTGAACAAGTTCCTTCTGGTGTCTGCTTTCTCCGTGGTAAACCACAAGGCTGTTGCATGGGCTGATGAAGATCATATACGTGAAAATTCTTTGAAAACGTATAAAGCACTATACAAATTCGAAACTCCACTGAGCCATTATCCTTGCTATGATGGTGGTGTTTTGGGGATGAGAGGGTGCTGTCCATTTCTCATGTTTTCCATTGTGTGAAACAAAGAAGGTTACCAAGAAGCCTTTCCTGTAGCCTTCTGTAGGAATTCTTTTGGGGAAGTGAGGAAGCCAGGTCCACGGTCTGTTCTTGAAACAGAAGCCTAACACACTCCAAGATACGGACACACGGGAGCCACTGGCAGAAGGGACTCCACGAAATGTTGCATGGATGTTTTAACCATTGTTGGGTTTCTCTTATCAAACTTGGGCCCTTCCCTTCTTGGTTTCCGAAGGCATTTTATTGCTTGGGTTATATGTTCACTGTCCCCCTAATATTAGGGAGTAAAATGGATACCAAGTTGGTTTAGTGTTTTTGCCTCTGTCGTGGCTTTCATGTTATTAAACGTACGCATGTGAAGAAAGGGTGTTTCTCTGTTTTATATTCAACTCATAAGACTCTGGGATAGGAAAAATGAGTAATGGCCACTAGGCTTAATACCCGGGTGATGACATAATCTGTGCAACGAACCCCCATAAGTTTACCTATGTAGCAAACCTGCACTTGTTCCCATCAACTTAAAATAAAAGTTAAAAATAAAAAAAAATACAAATACAAATAAAAAAATCCCGACTTTGGGATGAGTGCTAGGATGTCTGTAAACCAGTCTGAGATTCAGAATCCAAAATGAGAGCTGAAAGATTGGCTGAGTCTCTCTCGGAGGGAGGGCGTGCTGGCACACAGAGCTTTGTAAGCAGCACCCTCCTTCCCAGAGATGCTTCTGCTTCCATCCTGGGGCCACGTTGCTACCCAGTACATGAGCAGCTCATACTAACATGCATGGTCATAGGTGGGAGGGATGGTGGGAGGGTTTCTGCTTCAGAAAGATGTGTAACATCGGGGGCTTTGTGCCTGGGATTCATGGGTTTCACTCGAGATTCTCAGATAGGTCCCTTCCCCTCAAAATGTTAAGAACAATGTGGTCTAATGTAGTTAATGTAATGTAACTATTACAATGTAGTTGTAATAGTTAGAAAAGCATCATAGGTGGATGGCTCTTTACAAAGATGAATACACATAAAATGTCTCTAAAAGCTGTGGATTCACTTTCAATGGAATCAAGTCTGTTCTCAAATGCTTTACCCAAAGTGCCAGGGCATGGTAATTGAGAGTTCACAGAGCTCCTAGTCACCTGAGTTTGTAGCCCAGCTTTAAGATTTGGAAGGTATATTTCCTTAGGCAGAGGACTTAGCCCTCTAAGCCTTAGCTGGCCGATCTTTAAAATAAGAATAGTATCTGCCTAATAGGTTTATTGTGAGGATTAAATAAGATAATATATAGAAGCACTAAGCCTAGTATCTAGCAAAAGGTAAGCCTTTGATTGATATTAGAACAAGAAAGGAGAAAAGGGTAGCAGAGAAAGTATCAGTAACTGTAAATCTTTGACAAAGTGGTTTTGTTAAAAGGAATGAATTGGCTTGGTGAAGGAGTCATGTTGCTTTCAGAGGATTAATACTCAGTGTACTAAATTCTTCATGGCCATTAGAATTACAGTACAGGACACACGGGGAAGGAGGGTTGCCCTTTGTCAATCTGGACTGAATTAAGCTGGAAACATGATGGAAATTTGAGAGCAGGTAGTCTCAACGTTTCAGACCTAGTCTTTGGTATAAGAAAAAGTTTGTGTGTGGCCGGGTGCGGTGGCTCACATCTGTAATCCCAGCACTTTGGGAGGCCAAGGCAGGTGGATCATGACGTCAGGAGTTCGAGGCTGGCGTGGCCAGTATAATGAAACCTGTCTCTACTAAAAATACAAAAATTGGCCGGGCGTGGTGGTGCGTGCCTGGAGTCCCAGCTACTCAGGAGACTGAGGCAGAAGAATCGCTTGAACTTGGGAGGGGGAGGTTGCAGCGAGCCGAGATTGTGCCACTGCACTCCAGCCTGGGCGACAGAGACTTCATCTCAAAAAAAAATGTGTGTGTGTGAGAGAGAGAGAGAGAGAGAGACATGGAGAAAGAAGGGGGTATAGAAGAGAATGGAGGGCAGAATTTGTTAAGGAGAGTGAACTGGTCTCAACTGCCTCGATTGAGGCCTATGAAGATGTTTTGGAGGAAGGCAGATAATCATGGACCCTATTTATTCTTCATCTCCACTGCCAGGGGAAGCTTTGTATTCAAGGTTGTCCCTTGTCTATGAAATGAGTTCTACAGTTACAGTGATTTTGCCTTGGGATGTCCCAGGACACAAATACAGATGTGACTATCAGCTCCACATTCTTCCAAAAGAAAGCCTGTGTTTTTTTCATATTTATAATAATACTTAGGAGATTTCCTCGTAGAAAATACTGAGCCACACTCATGGAATGCAGCAGAGCCCGATTATTTGCTGGGGTTGCAAGGGAAGAGATATAACAGCGACTTCTGGACGTAGAGACAGCAAAGCAAGGGCCATATATTCAACCTCCCAGCACAGTGACAGTCGAAAGTCTGGAATAATTCAATCTGGTTCCCAGCTCTTTCCTCACTGGCAACTTTATTTGGTGGCATTACCTGGATCATTGTTTAATACCTCATCTTTCCTATGTAAAAATAGCCGAAGGCCTAAAAATCTTAGGATACGAGCTATGTGCTAAATTCACCAGCTCTTGTCCCCCATAATTTTGTAACTGATTGTCTGCAGAGGCAGATGGGATCAATTGGTTGGTTAAATGCTGTCAGTTATTTGGTCGTGGTCTACTATTGTTATTTATTGTCTTCTCAAGACTAGATGTGTGCAGTTTTTAATGTTCACCTTTAAAGTACATTTAAAGTACTTACGAAATTAAGATTCTACCACCTGCCATTCTGTGGTGTGTGTGTGTTGAATGGGTGAAATTAAACATAAGTTATGTTGGCTGATACAATACTGTTGTAGACACCATGCAATACTTAACCTAGTGAGACACGTTCTTTCAAGGAGCTTACAATCAACTGGAAGGAGAAGTGAGCTCAGAGCCATATGCATGGTTACTTGTTTTACTAAATATGAGAGTGATATATGAAATATGAAGATTACTGGGAACACAGAAAAAGAACTGTGGCAATGTCCGGATTCTTTTGGGAGCATCTTAGGAGGCCCTGCAGAGCTGATTCCGTGTGAGCTTGGACCTCATTTTGAATGGTAGCAATGGAAAGAGCAGTGAGAAAGGCGAGGGCATAGTCTCTAAGGCAAGAAAGGAGAGAGCAGGCTGAACAGAGGGTCGTATGGGAGTTTAGGTGGGCATGGAGTGGCTTCCGCTCAGGTGGAGGAGGGAGAAGGCAGTAATGGAAGATGGATATTGTAGAGTTTGTACACTGGTAGTGTCAAAGGATTCTGAGTTTGGGAGCCATATTGTCAGATCCAATTTTAGGATAATAACCAGGAAAACAAAGTAAAGGATGAAAGAGCTGGAAGAGATGGGAGGTGGGAGGACCACATAGGAGACTGAGGGGAAGCCTGAAGAAGCACCGCATCAGTGGAAGAGAAGAGGAGGGCTGGGCCCCAGCTGACTCCTGCTTCTGTCTTTTCAATTGCCAGCCTTGGGTTTTCTTATGATCCTAGCTGCTGCTTATATGTTTTTGTTATTATTTTTTAAAACTCAGCCATCTTTTCCTTTTAAAAAATAACAGAATGCAGCCGGGCGCGGTGGCTCATGACTGTAATCCCAGCACTTTGGGAGGCCGAGGCGGGCGGATCACGAGGTCAGGAGATCGAGACCATCCTGGCTAACTGGTGAAACCCCGTCTCTACTAAAAATACAAAAAAATTAGCCGGGCGTGGTGGCGGGTGCCTGTAGTCCCAGCTACTTGGGAGGCTGAGGCAGCAGAATGGCATGAACCCGGGAGGCAGAGCTTGCAGTGAGATCGCCACTGCGCTCCAGCCTGGGCGACAGTGCAAGACTCCATCTCAAATAAATAAATAAATAAATAAATAAATAAAATAAAGTAAAATAAAATAAAATCTTCCAGCAATTGGCTAACAAACACTGCTAATGATCAACCAAAAGATACCTTCAAGGGAACGTGACGGTTTGTGCCTGAGTGACGTGGTTTGGGTATGAATGTGTCTTAGGGAAAAGGAAAAGGAATATAACATTGTTTATTGCCCCTGGAGCTTGATAAATCACACACGAGCCCCACTCTGTCCTTTAGAGACAAGACATTTCACTTGCAGGCATATCTTTCTTCTTTTCCACTTTTTTATTTCATTCTCCCCATGGGATCCCAGGCGGCGCACAGTGAGGTAACAAAGGACTATCAGGAAAACATCCTCTAGGTGGGGTATATTTGTTTCCATGGTTCCTGAGAAGTTAGGGTGAAGGAAGGAGGCAACACGTGGGCACTGGAAGCACATCTTCTATTCTTTTCTTCTTTTCAATGCATAAACACGTACAGTATCCCTCTGGGCGAGAGAGAGAGACCCCACTTAGTGGTTCATTTAGATTCTGCATGAGAAGGAGATATTGTTTTATTCTTCATTATAAGAGGAGCTATTTCTTCAAATTGACCATTCCCCCCCCCCCACTCTTTGCAAAAGTAGCCTGTTTACAATCTACTCTTGTAGATTACAGTACTTAGTAGAGACAAGTAGAGAGAAATTCAGACATTGAAAAGCTTTGAGACGTCCCACAGAGTTGGAATGCTTTTTTCAAAGGGGGAAAAAATCTGCAAATGTGTATGTACTTGCCTATGTACCCAAAAGAGCCAGCTGGACAGCCCATAAACAGCTTCCATTCAGGAACAACAAAAGCCCATGTCAGAAGTCAAGGGACAGGAGGCTGAGAACTAATAACAATTTTGCACTTACACAGCAGTTTTTATCTGAAGACCTCAGAGTGCTTTATAAACATTAATTAAATTGCCCAACAGCCCTGTGAGATGGCTGTGTATCACTGTTTCCAATTTGCAGGGGGTATAGGAAGGAGAAATGTATGCATGGAGTGAAGTTGGAACCAGGCCATACTACAATGCATGTGGATTACGAACTCAGAAAAGGCAGCGGGAAGGTCTCCCTTGTGAACCCAGGGCTGTGGTCAGGCGTACATAGCCCCTGCCAGACCAAAGAGACGCTGTGATGACTCCCTCCCCAGCAGGACCCACCTTATGCATACAGGGGACTGGCCACCCGCACCCAGGCTTGAAGGATGCTGGCACGATCTCCCCAACAGGCTCGTCACATGTTAGATTCCTGTCGTTTCAGACTCATTCCTTCAGTGAGAATTGTGATGGCAAATCGGCTTCACCGCAGGCGTCAGCTCTGATTGCTGGTAGGTAGAGCCAGGCCGGCTGCCTGGAGGATCGCTGTATCTAGTGTGCCCACCAGAATAGGCCATGATTGATTATTGATGTCTGGAAAAGGTAGTTGTTGTAGATTAAATTGTGTCTCAAGAAAAGATGTGAGGAAGTCCTAATCCCTGGTACCTGTGAATGTGACCTTATTTGGAAACAGCGTCTTTGCAAATGTAGTCAAGTTAGGATGAGATCATTCTGGATTGAGATGGGTGTCTTTATAACAAGAGTGAAATGTGGAGACAGACACACAGAGAAGAGGAGGCCTTGTGAAGACAGAGGCAGAGATTGGAATGATACATCTGCAAGCCAAGAAATATCGAGGACTGCTGGCAACCACTAGAAGCTAAGAGAGGGGCCTGGAACAGATTCAGAGGGAGCATGGCCTTTGCTGACTCCTTGATTTCAGACTTCTGGCCTTAGCACTAAGGGAGAATATATTCCTGTTGTTCTAAGCCATCCAGTTTCAGGTACTTTGTCATGGCAGCCCTAGAAACTAATATAATGGTCTGAATATTGGAAAGCTTTCAAATGCAGGATTGTTAAAATGATCATTCATTTAAAAACACATCCTACCATCTTGATAACTGAAGGAAGATTTCCTGGAGGGATTGGGCTGTGGCTGTGGTGTGCTCCAGCTGGAGATGAGGTCAGAGTGCAATGGTGGTGACAGGGACATCACAGCGGTACTCTGGCATTGCAGGTGTTGATGGTTCTCAGACACTTAGATGTTTTGGCAGGTCAATCCTGTCTTAACATGTTGAATTGCACTTGTGCAAATGTATTTAACACATTCCATTTCTTGATCCCTACAATAAATCAGAAAATCAAAGAATGCACCCAGAAGCCAATGGTGCTAGATCAAGTGTAGCAAAAGGAAAAAAAATCTATAGACATTAAGACCCAAAGTCTGGAAATACCATTCATCTGGCATGGGTGAGGTTGCAGACATTCGTGGCAGGAGATTATATGTGGTATTCCTCTTTAGTCTTACCCCTTTCAGGCTCCTTTTAAAAAAAAATGCAAACGGTCCCCAGAGGGGGTAACACATAAAACGATAGAAAGATGATGGCTTACACACTGGTGTGAAAAAAGTAGTCTTTGGAGTCAGTCAATGTGAATTAGAATCCAGGTGACTCAATTTACTCATCTGGTAAATGGGTATGATATTCTCATAGATTTGTTGTGAGAACTAAACGCATTGATATTTGTGTAGAGGTGTGGTGTGCAGTATGTGTTAAATTATCAGTAGCATTTACTTCTGCTCAATAAGTAGTTTTCTTCTTTTGGAGCATGGAAGCGATGATATAGGCCCGGCAAGCTGGAGTGGGGGCAGAAGGCGAGGCTGGGGGAGATGGCTCCATTGAAGGAGGCTGCATAATTGAGCCTGCCATCGGACTGTGGCTTGGAGAGAAATTGCTTCCTACTCTACATGGCTTTAGTTAGCCCCTCCCAGGATTTCCCTGGGAAGATTCTCCTTGTTTAGGGTCACCCCCGAGAGCTCCTGGCAGCAGCAGCAGCCGCCTGGCCACAGTGGGCCAACCGTATGCAGTGGGGCTTCTTCCTTCTTTGCCTCTTCTCTCCTAGGTAGGGTTCATCTCCTGGGGAACCAGAAATGGGGAGCAACAGGGAGGCAGCTCGAGCTGTGGATGGATCCTCTTTACAGGCTGAGAGCAAAGCAATATAAAGAAAGCAAGAAGTCACTCCTCTCAGACAAGGCCAAACATCAGCCTCAGCTGAACCCAAAGGAGGTTAAATCAGCAACCTTACTTTCTTT
This sequence comes from Macaca nemestrina, assembly GCF_043159975.1. NCBI lineage: Eukaryota > Metazoa > Chordata > Mammalia > Primates > Cercopithecidae > Macaca > Macaca nemestrina. The sequence goes on along the minus strand of NC_092129.1, from coordinate 169,988,911 downwards.
GAAAGTGATTTCTGGGCTGGGCACTGTGGCTCATGCCTGTAATCCCAGCACTTTGGGAGGTTGAGGTGGGAGGATCACTTGGGACTGGGAGTTCAAGACCAGTCTGGGCAACATGGCAAGATCCTGTCTCTACAAATAATAATAATAATAATAAATTAGCCAGGCATGGTGGCGTGTGCCTGTTGTCCCAGCTACTTGAGAGGCTGAGGCAGGAGGATCGTTGAGCCCGGGAGGTTGGGGCTGCAGTGAGCTATAAGTAACAGTCATAATGAACTATGATCATACCACTGCACTCCAGCCTGGGTGGCAGAGTGAGACCCCTGTCTCAAAAAAAAAGTGTCCTCTGAACCCCCATTATATTTTTTAACGCGAATTTACCCAGACAGAAATGATCTTTGCCAAATAACTCATTATGTTTTCATTTTTTAAAACAAATCCTAACAAGTTTAGAGTATAATTTTATTTCTCCAGGCTCTTCATGACCAAGGAATGAGTAACAATGCTGTTAAAAATAAAATTATCCTTGACGCTGCATTTCCCCACCAAGTAGGGCTGGTATCCCGCGCACGGGCCCCGTTCCTGTGGGCCTCCGAGGCTCTCCTTGGCCCTTGGCCGCCTTCAATGTTGTCTTCTTGGTCCGGCCACTGCTGCTCTCTGTGCTGCCATCTGGTGGACTGGCTAAGCAACTGCTTCCCCCATCCCTCCTGCTCAGGCCTCAAGAAGCTGACTTGCTGCTCCCAAGGCTGCAGCCGCTGGGCCCCTGGGAGTCGTAAAGGCCTCTCTTGCCAATAAAACCTCCCTACATAATAACTTCTTGTTGTTGCTTTCAGTTCTTGGAATTGGGGCATTTTCCACCACCCCAGTGCCCTATTCAAAAACATCTTGCCCCCAACGTTAGCCAAAAACCACAGCAGGGGCCAGACACAACTGTTGTCACTACAGGAAGATGCCCTGCCCATATGGGACTTCGCAGGTTGTACAGCCTTTCTCTGTCGTCTTTGTGACTCTTAATCCCGGGATGGGCCTGACCCCTCGGGTTCAGTCTCCCGGTCATCTTCCCTAGGAAGCCTGTGGAGGTTGGTGGCCATATAGCTTAGATTTGGGGTGGCGGGGGGCATCTGTAATTTCAAATTTCCTTTCCCACTGCATGAATCTTTTTGTTCAGATAACAAGGTCAGCCGATGTTCTGCTCATGTGCACTAGGGTTCCTGATGAGCCTGTCACTTGGGGCAGTGTTTTCATTGCCTCGGGCTCCTATAACCTCCCTTCCCCACAAGGATGTGGGAGAAAGTGTCCAGCCACTTCCTTCAGCTTCAGTCTCTGCGTGTCCTTCATGGCCCTCCCCAGAGCTAGTTCAGAACAGCAGCAGGTCGACTGGGATGCAGCCCGGTAGGCCCGCTCTCATGGTTGCTCTGGTCCTCAGGACTGGGTAGGAGCAGAGGAGAGAGGAGAGCGGAGAGGAAGAGATGTGCCTTAGTTTCCTCTTCTTCTCCCTGCCTCCTTGCCTAAATCATGCAAGCTGGGAATGGGATGCTCTTACCTGGCTCCTTTATTCTCATAAAAAATCCCGTTGTCGCCAATGCCAGACGCTTAGTAAAGAGAAGGCTAGGTTGAGCCTCAACCATAATGAACAGGAAGAGCAGCCTGGAGGTTCTGGGCACAGAAAAGGGATTGGTGCAGAGAAGGGGAGAAGAGGTCCTATGTGGCAGGTCTTGGCTGGGGAAAGGGCGCAGTACACACGTGGAGAGCGTGGGCTTCACACCAGGCACTTTGCATCCATTAGCTTTTCCCCACTTTATGGATTAGGTAACTGAACCTCAGAGAGGTCAGATAATGTCCCAAGGCCCATGGCTAATGTGTGGAGCCAGGATCCAGACTCACATCTGCAGATCTATTTGATTTCCATGCTCTGGCTTTTACCGCTGAACCCTCCTCCTCGTACTGGGTGAAGAATGCGCGTGCTCCTGGGAGCATGTGTGCAGAAGGTCACATGTTCTGGCCACCTTCTCCTGACTACTGCCCCTCCGTGCCTCTGATCATGTTACCGTTGTTGTGCTTTCCAACCAAATATTTGCAGTCATCTCTGAGGTGGCAGAGATGGCACCAGTGTGCCGACATCTGGAAGGACTCAGGCTACGTGACCACTGGCACAGGATCCAGGCTCGGCCCATGTCCACTGCAGACCTCACATGGCCTGAATCAGATGCTCTTGGCAGGGAAGAGCATGAGCAAAATGGCAACCGGGCCTGAGAGGTTCCCCCGAGACACAGCCCTGAGTTCTGTCTCTGTGGGAAGGCCGATTTGTGCAGCAAGCCCTTCGGGAGTAGACAACCCAGTCTGACAAGTGACCTTGAAAGAATTACAGCAATAATATTTTCAGTTGGTTGGGCCAATCTTGGCCAATTTCTCCAGAGTGTTAGGTGCGAACGTCAGTCTGGGACTCCACATTGCTCGTGCATGTGTTTGCCGTGTCCCCTTTGCTGTTTTAAGTGTTTATCCTGTGGCTTGTACAAGCGACATCGCTTTCTTCCCTGGTGAGAGCCAGTCTCCAGGCCTCCCTCCCCCACTCTGCTAGAAGTGCAGCGAAGCAATGAGAACAAGGATCTTGTTCCAAGCCCACTGAGCAAGTGCTAGCATTTAGTGACCTTCTGCACCAGTAATTCTGTCCTTCGGGGATTGAAATTGATTTTCCTCCTTTCTGTGTGTGAGCACAACCCGAGTGCATAGCTCTGTTACGAATGCTGATCTCAGGTGTGTATTTAAAGGTGAACGGCAACACTCTTGAAAAAAAAAATGAGAAAAGTTGTTTCCATGGACGGGATGTCTGCTTAAATTTCCAAAGACTGGCTTTTAATTTCTCCGAGCCCTTTCGTGTATATGTCCATACATGTGTGTGTGCGCACGTATGTGTGTGTGTGTGTTGGCGTGAGGTGGGGTGTCCGAAGCTGTAAGTGAACACGTGTAAAACTATTCAAATTCCTTCCCACGAAGCTGGGCCAAGAGTGGGTTGTTTGTCTCTGGCACGAGATTTAAGAAGGTGTCCAAAGAGTCAGTACTCAAGATTAAAATGTTTTAATGTTATATCTTTTAAAAATCCAAATGAATGCAATGATGAGCAAAATCTGCAAATTTTAAATAAGTAAACAACCAGCATTACTGATTTTTTTCTTTTGCTTCAGGCTCCAGTACGGCTTGGCAGGGCACCGTTTTGTATAAAATTTTGATATTTAATTCATCATGGATTTTTCTATGTTCATTTTAATTTTTGCAATATTGAAAATATTCTAAATATTTAGAAATATTGGAAATATTCTATATCTTGATCACTGAGTTTTCTGGGATCCCCTGATGGTTTGCATCCCCGGTGAATTGCCTCTTCCTAGTCCCAGCCCCCTTTAAGCCTTGCCTGAGTCAGGGGTAGGACTGATTTGAGACTGGCTAAAGACACTAGCTCCATTATTTCCCCCTAGTCAAAAGGCGTTGTTGAACTATTGCTCTAGTTAGTAACTGTTAAAGCCCAGATGGCATTCATATTTTGGCATTTGCTCTGTCACAGCTAAAGTCATCATCAGTGCCAAGCAGAAGAAGTAAAGGAGCCTTAGTTCTCTTGGGGAGAGTGCCAATTTTGTAGACCATGATGGTTCAAGAACTGCCCAGGCCATGAGAAGATTCAATGAGGGCTGTGGTAGAGGCACAAGTGTAATTTTGATGCCCAGCCCTAGCTGATGAGGTTTGTAGAGGAGCCTCAACCTCGTCTCCCATCTTGTCCAGTTCACAGCACACACTTGGCTGTGCACCCAACGTACCCCCACATTCCCAACATTCGTGAATTATCATCCCCAGTGTGTCCCCCAGCGACGGGCTGCACAGGTGTGATATTCATAGCTGCCCTTTGAGGATGTAGACGGGTGACTGCTGGTGTTTCTGGAAAAGCTAGCTATTTCATAATTGTAAAATTGACCTCTACTCCACAGCTTCACTGCACACTGGAGTATTTCCTGGCAGATCCATCTAACCCAAAATGAGATTACATTTCCTGGCAAGCAATGGGCAACTGGTTTAAAATCTCACAGCAACCACATGGCTCAGCTTGCAATATTTCTTTCCGTTCACTTAGCCAGGTCTTTCTGGGTCTATTAACTGGCAAGGTTAAAGAGGTAACATTGGGAACTTGGGCTCCTACCTTTTGAACCAAGAGGTCAGTGAGAGACGGCCTGACTGTTCGTTTTAACTTTTCCTGTGTATCCTCTCCATCTCAAACCTATTCTCCCTCCCCCATATGCCTCTCTTCAGGAGCTGTGGTCCTCACCTGGACCCAACCATTCATTCCCAGTGTTACCTCCTTCATTATTGAGAGCTCCTCTGCTGCCAGAGCGACCCTGTTCCAGTGCTGGTATGGCCATGCCATTTAACTTTTTTGGAGCCTTCTGGTCTCCCACCGCCACTGGGACTCTGCCCACCTCCCTGCTCAGGGCTCATGCTCTCCCTGCCTGATTGTTTGCAGTTTGGTCGGTCTCAGCCTCTGCGGCTTTGCACACATTATACCTCCGGTCTCGCTGCAGTCTCCTGCCTGAGTTCTGCCCAAGCGTGGTGGTGGGGTCTTTGGGTCCAGCATCTGGGCTTTTTACTCCTTGCCTTGATGTCAGCGGGGCACCAGCCCCTGCCCTCTGACCTCCCTGGTAGCCTCGAGCCTGGAGCCATTCTTGTCCATGTCATCCGCCAAATAAGACCCCTGCATATCCTGGTGGGAGTGGGCATGGGGACCACTTACCCCGCTGGACAAGTTGGGAAGTCTGACCGCCTCTTTTATGACATCTAATCAATCTTCCCGATTGATTCAATCCCTGCCTCCCAACTTCTATGACTCTCCAGCGGGGCCTCTAATTCCTGAATCTGTCTGGGGTTCCAGAGAGCAGATGAGCTTATTTAGCATCGGAAACCCCTCTGTTGCAAGCACTCACAGCTCTCAGGTTTGCTAACATATTTGGTCTGACTTCATTTTTTTCTTCTGTAAAATGATAACAATTTTACATTATTTTCAGTTCTGTTAAAGGAGTGGAATGAGCTAATCTCTCAGGTGACTTTTAAGCCCAGGATTATTTTATGATCAGTCAAGGAACTTAGGTTTGGGGAAGTGTTTTAAGTTTCTCTTTCTTTTCTAGTTGACTTTGGTCAGAGAAGGATTGGGGATTGTTGGCACAAGGAAAACCTGGCAAATTAATGTACATTTGTTTTTAGGTTAAAGTCAAATGTTGGTTGTACGTATTAATCTTTTTTACGATTCTCCATGTTAATAGGCATTTTAATTAGTTGACTAATGACAACGATAGTGTGTTGGATAAGAAGCTTTGTGAAAGGAAGCAACTAGGGATTGACACTGGAGAAGAACAGAAGGACCCACTTAGCAAGGCGTGAGTGATGTCACCCTCTGGTGGAGGCAGTAACCGCATTACCTGCATCTCCTCCGTGACTCGGTGGGTAATGGTATAAGGTTCAGGGACAGATGTTATTTGGACCAATTAAATAGCTTAGAACCCTTAAAAAAGACCAAGTTTTCATTATGCTTTCCGAGAGTGGGCTGTAATTTTTATTTAAGTACACACAAACCACAGAAGTCTGAACTGTACTACTAGTCAATGTATGTAACTGTTCTTTGGCAAATGGGACATCACCCTGAATTGCTACTTAGGGAGCCATGTGCGGCCACTGCTGGCAGCAACCAGTTACTGGGCAGCACTTTCCTGGCAAGCGTGGGAGGGATCTTAGCACTGCAATGATTTTGGAAAGGAAAATGAGCAGATGTGCTCCCGCCTGACTCCCCGTCTGCCTTGGGACTCGTTTGCACGTTCTAGGGGCTTGGATACCCTAAGGCACACGGTTGCTTTTGGTTAATTGTTATTACTGCACGTGTAAGAAGAACTCTGGGTAAAATTGCCAAGCTTTGTGCTTGGCCCCAAACTAGAAAAATCTTTCAAACAGAAAATGAAGTTTAGTTTGGCAACCTCATAGATCATTAGCCTGAAAATGTACACTTGGCCTGGCTGGTAGGTTGCAGGAAAGGAAACAGGACTATGCAGGGTTTGCACGCTCTGCCCAACAAGGCCAGCCTCCTGGCCCATGGGTCCCGTAGAGCCCAGGCCTGGCCGAATCTCTGCTTGGGACCAGGTGTTCCTGCCCCATTGTTTTGCTGTCAGGGGAAGGGCTGATCCTCCCTGGTGGTATCTTATTTGCCCAGCATGAGCATTATGTTCTGTTGGATGGTACACTTGGTCTATTCAGTTCATGCTCCCCCCATGGCTGTGCCAGCTCCACCTGACTGCCCCATTGCCCATGACCTTGACCTCCCTTCTGATTCTTACTAGCCCTACACAGTCAACACCAGGACATTGAACATGGACACAGCTGTGGTTTCTTCTGTCTGAGTCCCTTCTTCACAAGCCTGGGACCCTGAGGATTGTATCTGATTTGTTGCACAGCTCTCATGCATGCAGTTAACCTGATTTCCGACATGGCTCAATTTCATCCCAAGTGGAAAGAAATGTGCCGATCTTTGCACCTCCATAGCTAGGTTTGGGAGCATGTTGATATCACTGATGATGTGTGGGTTACTCAGATTTATGTAGCAAGTTTGCTTGGTAAGTCAAACCACTGGGGGCACAACCCCCTGCTCTTTCCAAACTGTGACCAAAACTTATCTGCATCTCAAGGTGTTCTTTGAGCAGAGGTTATCGACTCAAGTGAGGGTTCATGCAAACAAAAATGTCAGTCACAATGTTGACTCTGTATGAGGGAAGGGGGGAAGTAGGGGGAGATGCTAGGGTCTTGGAGGCTGAGCAGATGGGGACTGACAGCCTGAGGGATAAGAAAGGAGAAGGGAGAATTCCAAAGAGTCAAAACAGACTATTCAAAAATCGATTTCTTGGATTTTGTGTTGCCATAGCTCAAAGGGGAACTGAAAAAAGTGGATGAGGGGTGGATGTGCCTTTGGGGTCAAATATGTGGAGTCTGAATCCTAACCGTGCTGGTCACTTATTTTGAGATATGACTCTGTACCTCAGTTTCTTCTGTTGTTGCCACCATGAAGACTGAACAACTCATCCTCACGTTTGCGCACTGGCGATTCTAGGAGTCTGTTTCAAGGCGTGGAGTGGAAATAATTGCAAGATCCTGATGATGAGAGTTTGAGTCCAGGGGTGTCTGAGCTCACTGACATCCCTGGAGGTGAGATGCTAGGACTTTAGGAGGCACAGAAGGGCGTCATGTGCCTGTGGACTGGAATGAATAGAACATGAGCAAGTAATTTGAGAGAAAATAACCTAGGAGGAAATCCAAGTCGAAGCCAGGCAGGCTATCTTTTTCTTTCTTTCTCTTTCTTTTCCCTTCCTTCCTTCCTTCCTTCCTTCCTTCCTTCCTTCCTTCCTTCCTTCCTTCCTTCCTTCCTTCCTTCCTTCCTTCCTTTTCTTTCTTTCTTTCCTTTGTGAAATGGAGTTTTGCTCTGGTTGCCCAGGCTGGAGTGCAACGGCATGATCTTGGTTCAACACAACCTTCACCTCCCAGGTGCAAGCGATTCTCCTGCCTCAGCCTTCCCAGTAGTTGGGATTATAGGCATCGCCACCATGCCTGGCTAATTTTGTATTTTTAGTAGAGATGGGGTTTCTCCCTGTTGGTCAGGCTGGTCTTGAACTGCTGACCTCAGGTGATGTACCCACTTCGGCCTCCCAAAGTGCTGGGATTACAGGCATGAGCCACCGTGCCCAGGCCAGGCAGGCTCTCTTAAGGAGCAGAGTACATTGTGTTTACTGGGTCTTTCCAGATAGGGCCCCAGCAGGTAGACACTGGATGCAGATGCCCTCTGAGCAATGAAGAATGGAGCGCCACACTTGGATCTGGGTGTTTAAACATTTATTAATGCAGGACATACCCCCTTCCCCTCCCCCTCCCCTCCCCCTCCCCTCCCCTCCCCTCCCCCTCCCCCTCCTTCTCCTCCTCCTCCTCCTTCTTCCTCCTCCTCCTTCCTTCTTCCTTCTTCCTCTTCCTTTTTTCCTCTTCCTGCTCCTTTTCCTCCTGCTTCTGCTTCTTCTCTCTGTCTTCTTTCTTTTGTTTCTTCTTCTTCTTCAGCAATTGCCTTATTGTTAGGGCTCAAAGTGGTTAGAGATTATTTAAAGCTATATATGAGCATATAATTGGCCACTTCTTCCTGATGTGCTAGTTGTGTGTTTGAGTTTAATAATTCTAAATACAATATTTTATATTCAGTCCCGCTAAATTTAATCTTGTTTGTTTTGGCCTCTTGTTCCAACTTGCCAAGATCTTTTTGAGACTCAGGTCTGTCTTCCAATATATTATGTCACCCCCAGCTTTCTAATAACTCAAATTTGATATTCATGTTTGATAAACTTCAATTGACATAAATGTTGAAAAGATAAGGTTGGGATCTTCTACAAAATCTGTAGCAGTCCATTAGATATCTTCCAGTTTAATATCAATCTTATAATCCAGTCTCTTTGGGTAATTGCAGCCAACCAGCTATTGATCATCTAACGCAGTATGTGGGATGTACAATCTACTCCTCTTTAATGGTAATGGGCATGCTGTGGAGGCCAAGCCTTTACCTTCCATCCTGTCTGCACCACATCCCTTCCAAGGGAAGTTTCTTTACCTAATCTCCTTCTCAGGCAGCCTGGCTTTACATTCTGTCATCATGCTCCCTTGCTAGCTCATCCTGACTCCGCAGCAATAATCCTATTACCTTTGGCCTAATGTAAAAAAACTGTATCAATCATATCCTCTAATTTTAAAATCTGAACTAGGAAAATAAAAAGAATTTTGTAATTTGCAATTGATCAGGAAGTGAATGGATATTGTGGGGTTGAGGTGGGGCTGAGGCAAGCCAAGAATTCCTTCTTTCTGGAGAGAGAGAGGGATAAGGAGGTTTTAGGCTTCTTTTATATCTTAGATTACCCTGAGAATCCTACAAAAGCTACAGACTCCCCTTGCAGAGAAATGCATAAATGAATAATTTGCTTAAAGTTTTAAGATGTTTATAGACCTTCCAAATTTTGGAGAAATTGGCCCTAGAGAAGAGATAATAAAGCCAATACTGTGAAAATGAAGAGGATATACAGAAATAAATAGTGTTGGAGAGAGGTGGACACCCCTAGACCTGCCTCATTTGCTGAGGTCTCCAGGTCTGGTCCAGACCCTTCCACAAATCCTCTCTTCTCTTGAGATAAATTGAGTGAGTCCTAGTTCCTGCAACTAAAGGTGCCTGCCTGAAATAATCAGGTCAACATCTACTCAGTCACTGTAGTCCTAAACCCTAGAGTCCTATCTCTAACTCTAGACATCACTTTCCAAAGCTCTGTGCTTGATGCATGACCCTTCTTACTGTGCGGATATTCTGGGGTGAACCCATCCCTCTGTATCATTTATTTGCCTATATCCTAATGATTTCTATGCCTCTAGCCCAGAATGCTTCCCAAGCCTTAGACTCAAGTATCCAGCCACCAGTGGAACATCTCTACTTGGTTGTCCCAGAAATAATGTAAATGCAGCATGTTTGAAACTGAACTCATAGCTTCCTTATGGACAACAAAAGAAATAGAAAGCAGCAATTTAAAAAGGCTGACACAATGGGTCTTCTCTACATATGTTTAGTGTTTTTTTTTTTTTTTTTTTTTTTTTTTTTTTGGTCAACAGTATCCGTTCCAAGAAACCTAAGAAACATTACAGAACGCCTTCCCTCACCTAACCTCAGTCCAATCAATCACTCCATTTTGCCCATTCTGTCCTTCGGAGAGTTATCATACCTGTGTATTTCTTTCTCCCCACTACCCCACGATTCTTATTCCACCATCCTCATCCATCACCTGGATGAGGTTTGTTGCAAAATAAAACCCTAATTTGTCTCCCTGTCTCCAATCTTGACCACTCCAATCTGTCTTCCACTTGCCGCCACATGCTCAGTTTAAGTTACAAATCAAAGACCCTCCCATTTAAGGTTCTTCGGTAGTTCCAAGTAATCTATGAGATAAAGTCCACAAGTCCTACAAGACATAGGGACCTCCAAGACCTGTCTCCTGCTGATTGTCCATCAGGTCCCATCTCCTGTCCCTCCCTGCCTGATGCTTTATGGCTCCAGCCAACGGACCTTCTCACACTTCCAGTGCAGACCATCCTATTTCCTGTCCCAAGACTCTGCTGGGGATATCCTTCTCCAGGTGGAAGTTTTCACAGGTTCCTGTTCAGCTAAATTTCTTTGGAGGGAGGGTGTTTTGGAAAACTATGTACATATATACAAAGTTACTGATGCTTTCATAAAGAAATGAGGAAGAATTGTACACACACACCATATGGCCAAGCATAAAACCCCCTTTGAAGATATCTAATTAATGGAATTTATCTAGTGTTTACTGTCTAAGGTCCCCAGCATTCATCTGATGGTCTCTGCATGGCTCCTTTATGCTCCAGTGACCTGTACCCTGCAACCTCATCAGCAGTGCTGTCCAGCCTTTCCCTTCTCTTGTATTTCTCTTCGTCCACCCTAGTTTTTCTTTTTAAAAATACAGTTTTCTTTTGAATTTTTCCACCAGCATCCTTCAGCTTAGCACTCCATTAGCAGAAGCAACATTTCTCTAGGGATGCGTCTTCGTTGGAAGGCAAGGTGAATCTGAAATAACATGTGAATGTTAAGAATAAGTGAAGTTTAAATAACATATAAATTTTTAAATAACAGTTTTTTTGGTTACAAAAATAATTTTTGCTCAATGAAAACATGTTAGAAATCACACAAAAATATAAAGGGGGTTATAACAATTACCACATTGCTAACTACCACTGGTGTAACATATAACATATCTCTCTCTCTCTTCTTTCCTCCCTCTCTGCCTCTATCCCTCTCTTTGTGGTTTGAATCCCCACAAGAAACCAGGAGGAATCTCTCCTGGGACCTCCTGGAATGCTGAAATCAAGTCTAACTTGCAAAAAATTCTGATGAAAGTTGAGTGTTTTCTTTTCTTTGAATAGAAGTAAACTGCCACAACTTGGAAACCCAGTGGTACTCATTCCCTTGTATTTAAAAAATTGATGGATTAAATATTGAACAGGTGGTATATTCATGAGGTTCAGAATTTTAGGAGTATAAAAACTGGTTTTACATATGTCTGCAAATTCTTTGACACTCTTCCCATCAAAGATAGAGTCTAATTTCTCTCCCCCTGAATATGGCTTGCACTTAGGACCCAGTTTTTTGAGTATCCATCCAGAGATTTTTATGCACTTGAAAAAGATACATATTCTTTTCTCTCCTTTTCACTCATTGTTTCATATCTTGTTTTTTGTTTGTTTTTTCAGCTAGCAGCATATATTGGAGATCTTTTGTTCTTTTTTACACCTTAATAATATTTCCTTGTCCAGGTCCCTTTTTAATGGACATTTAGGTAGTTTCCAATTTTTCCCTCTTACGTTGTTGCAACAAATAATCTTGTACATACATCATTTTGCATATGTGTGGGTACAACTGTAGGATAACAGCTGTGAAATGAATTACCGGGTCAAAGGGCAGGCACATTTGTAATTTTAATAGATATTGCCATATTGACCTTTGTGGCCATCCAATTTATTTCCCCTCCAGTGATAAATGAATTCCCTTTACTCTAAGCCTCACCAACTGAGTATGTTATTGGAGTTTTGGATCTTTGCCAATTTTAGCAGCAAAAAATAGTATTTCAGGGTAGTTTTAACTTGTATTTTTTTATGAGTGCTGTGAACATTTTTCATGTTTTAAAGAGCTTTATTATATTTACTTTTCTGTGAGCTGTTTATATCCTTTACTCATTTTTAAATGGATTGACCATCTTAAAAAACTAATTTGCATGATAACATGCATGGTGGGGAAATTAGGTCTTTGTCTGTGATGGAGGAAGTAGATTTTTTCCTGATTTGTCATTTGTCTTTTTTACTTTGCTTGTAATGTTTATTCCATAGAGAATTTTCATTGTATGTTTTCATGATATAATTTTATTAACCTTTTCTTTTATAACATCTGAATCTTATGTTGGATAAGTTGTTCCCATCTCAACTTATTACATATCCTCTCATGCTTTCTTCTACTGCTTTGGGGTTTTGATTTCTTACATTTGGAATTTATCCAGGTGTAAGGTGTGAGGCATGGATCCAACTTTATTTTTTCAAGATGGCTTTTTCTGTGTTGATCCAACACCACTGATCAAATAATCCACTTTCTCTTTACGCATTTGGGATGGCATCTATATAATGTATTACATTCCCAGATGTGTTTCAGTTTATTTCTGGATTCTTTATGTTGTTCCGTAGATGTGTCTGTCTGTTCTGAGGCAGTGCCATACTGTTTAGTTACTGCCGTTGTAGAATATAGAGTTGAGTGTGACAGTTCTTTTAGAATTTATCTAACAGAGTTTCCAGTTTTCACTGGATACCATCCTTGCTCCTCAAAAAGAGTACGTACAGTGGGCCCTCTATATCCACAGATTCTGCACCTGCAGATTAAGCCAACCTCAAATTGAAAACATTCAGGAGAAAAAAAACAATAAAAATAACAATACAATGATGAAAAATGTACAAATTTTAAAAACCATACAAGATAACTAATTACATAACATTTACATTGTGTTAGTATTATAAGTAAACTAGAGATGATTTAAAGTATATGGGAGGATGTGCATAGATTATATGTAGATATGGCACCATTTTATATCAGGACCTGAGCATCTGTGGATTTTAATATCCATGGGAGTCCTGGAACCAATCCTCTATGGACACTGAGGGACTGCTGTATTTTAATATCTTGTATATATATTCCCCATTCATTGTTCTTCTTATTCACATTTGCTGAAATAAATCTTGTTTATTGGCCCATATGAAATTTTGAATCACTATGTCTGCATTTTCAGAAATGCACATCTGAGGTGCGTGTTTACCAATACCTTTAAACCTTGGATCCTATGGCCCCTTTCCCTTTCTTCCTTTCCTTCCTTCCTTCCTTCCTTCCTTCCTTCCTTCTTTCCTTCCTTCCTTCCTTCCTTCCTTCCCTCTCTCTCTCCTTCTTTCTTCTTTCTGAAAGGGTCTTGCTCTGTCCCCCAAGCTGGAGTGCAGTGGTGCAACCTTGGCTCATTGCAGCCTCAGTCACCTGGGCTCAAGTGACCCTCCCACTTCAGCCTCTCAAGTAGCCAGAACCACAGGTGCATGTCACCATCCCTGGCTTATTTTTTGTAGAAATAGGGTCTCGTGATGTCGTCCAGGCTTGTCTACAACTACTGGGCTCAAGCAATCCTCCCAACTCAGCCTCCCAAAGTGCTGGGATTACAGGTGCGAGCCACCATGACTGGTCTGGCCACTTTCTTCCAAAGGTTTTTTATCTCTTTCACCTTCAATCCTAAATGGTTCTCACTGGTTGCTGAGAGACAATTCTAAGGGATACAACTTCTATTACTCCCTGAAGGTGAAATTATTAGCAAGATAAGTCAAAGAAGCCATATATTTGGGGTATACAGTCTTTATCACTGTCTGGAGACTTTAAATCCATCATTAGTAATGGGCAGATGTTAGGAGAGCATCAGTAATACCCTCCGTCTGGGGGGCAGCCTATGGTATATACTCAGTCTCCACTCACACACTCTCCCCTGGGCTTTCCTCTTCGTATGTATGGGTTTCCATACTCATTTATTCATCAGCTATTTTGGGTGGACCCACTATGTGCCAGGCACTGTTATAAATAATGGTGATGCGATAGCAAACAAAACAGATAAAAAATATTCCCTGCCTTTGTGGAGCTCACTTTTTAGGTAGCTGATAGAGTTTGCTATAAAATATATATATATATCTCTCTCACATTTGTATGCACAGATATATATTATGTATATATTTATATTATTTTTATGTGTATATATTTTGTGTATATGTATTTAAAAATAAAGCTGTACTCTTCCTTTGCCAAAACAAGGTCAAGAGCTCCAGGCCAACATTGTAGATATCTGTCCTTCTTGGCTGCTCAGCATTCTTTCCTCTTCCTCTGACTTTCCTTTGGGGAACCATCTTTCCAACCTCTGGGGATGAGGAAGCTCAATGATAGTACTTCACACCCTTGCTGTTTGTGATTGGAAAATAATTATGTGCTTCGTTAAACCAGAAGGAGACCCCAGGACTTTTTCTGGAATAATTTAGGAAAAGGAGTTTTTTACACTGGGTTTACTAAGCTGATTGATAGAAGGTAAACTATACTCTCTAGTGACCATCTCAGACATAGTTCAAGTTTAAAAAGTTTATTGAGAATAAAGTCAACACAAGAGAAAGCAAGACCAAGAGATTTTACTTCTATTTTATTGACATAATTTGAGCTCCTCAATCTACCTGATACAGTTTGGATTTGTGTCCTCGCCCAAGTCTCATGTCAAATTGTGATCCCCAGTGTTGAGGTGGGGCCTGGTGGGAGGTGATTGGCTCACGGGAGCAGATTTCCTCTTTTGATGCTGTTCTGGTGATAGGGTTCTCATGACATCTGGTTGTCTAAAAATGTGTGGCACCTCCCACCCCCACTGCCCCTCTTGTTCCTGCTCTGGCCATGTGATGTACCTGCTCCTCCTTTACCTTCTACCATGACTGTTTCCTGTTTACTGAGACCTTCCTAAAGGCAGATACTTCCATGCTTCCCACACAGCCTGCAGAACCAGGAGGCAATGAAACTTCTTTTCTTGATAAATTACCCAGTGCCGAGTATTTCTTTATAACAGTGGGTGGATGTACTAATACACTACCCATGTTTATAACTAGCTCTACCTCTGGACTTTTTAGTTCCATGAGCTCCTAACTCTCATTTGGACCCATGAGGCCAATTTATTTTCTATTCTTAGAATTTCAAGTTCATTTGGTTTGTTACTTATACTCTGGGAATTTGCATGTGAAATTGTGAATATGTCAGCATTGTTTTTAACCCTCTTCCCTATTATTCTTTCCTGAGAGGGACTGGAAACCTCCCTTACTGTTGTTTGTTTATGTTATGTGGTGTTTGTTTTGGCCCTGCCACTGAAGATGAACTAAGATTGGGTGAGGGCTGCATGGAGGCACTCTGCCCAAGGGTGGGTGCTCCTTGGGCTGGATTGGGCAACATGGTCATCACAAAGTCATGTATCTGGGTTGCCATGATGCAGGAACACCACAAAAGCAGCATCCAGGAAACTGAGCCATGGCCAGGAGCTGGAAGGTAGCTGATCACTGGATGAAAGTAGAAAAGCAAGCCAGAGGGTGAAATGATGAGCAGGCAAGGTTGAAAACAAGGCCTTTGAGGCCTGGAGCAGGGCATAAGCAAGCAGTAGCTAAGATTGCTTAACTCTGAACACCCAGTATGTGTTCTATACTAGAGTAGACACTTGAAGAGTGCCTACTGAGATAGGCAAGGGTATAATGCATATTTGAGTTTGTCTCTGTTCCACACTTGAATATCATTCAACGTTGTTCTGAACACATCATCATTCTGCCAAGCCTGTTAGTCCAATATTTACAAGACAAACTTTTTCCTTTCCTAAGCCATTTATTTTTGCATAGTGTACTATGGTTCAGAAGACTAAATCCAGTTCTTTGAAAGCATCCAGTGTTGCTCACCTGGAAAACATTCCCCAAGAGGGCAACTGGAACTGTGTTGGGGCATTTTTTGGTTGTCACAATGACTGGGGTGTGTTAACTGGCATTTGGTGGCAACAGGCAGGGCTGTACTATTGGCCTACAAAATAAAATATTGTCCCTCCCAAAATGAAGGCAGTGCCCACCCCTGACTGAAAAACTCTGGGTATGCTCTAGAAAATTCACTCCCTGTCTACTTCGTAAAGGTGTCTTGACTTTCAAAGTCATGAGTTTCAATGGAAGAAGAGCTGAAAACCCTACTTCTGCCCACAACTCAAGTTTGCTTCTCATGTGGATGGCAACTATTTACACTTGAATCACATAAGCCAAGTGGCTGTCAGTAAGTCTGGAAAAACCTGAAAATGTGTCCATCTTGTTTCCTTTACCTCCCAATTATCCATGCCAAGTGTACTCACAGTCACCTCTAGCCCTGCAGAGGGGAGACATCAGTCACCATAATGAGAATCTTCCCTCTAGGGACAGCATGAAGCTTTAGTTGCCCACGGATTATGAAATGTTTGCTTCCGTCTATTTTCAAAGCTCCAGATCCACTATCTATGGAAAAAGGCTATACCTAATACATACAGTGGATTAAACCTTTCCCATTTATTCATTTAGTGTTTTATTCTTTCATTTCTTCAATAACATGCATGGAGTAAATGGCTTTTTGTTTGTTTGTTTGTTGGTTTGAGACAGTCTCACACTGTCGCCTGGGGTGGAGTGCAATGGCATGATCTTGCTATCTTGGCTCACTGCAACCTCTGCCTCCCAGGTTCATGCAATTCTCCTGCCTCAGCCGCCCAAGTAGCTGGGATTACAGGTGCACACCACCACACCTGGGTAATTTTTTGTATTTTTAGTAGACGGGGTTTCACTCTGTTGGCCAGACTGGTCTTGAACTCCTGACTTCGTGATCTGCCCACCTTCACCTCCCAAAGTGCTTGGATTACAGGCATGAGCCACTGCGCCTGGCCGAGTAAGCGTTATGTACCAGACACGACGCTAGGCCTTGGGTGCATTCCTTCCTTGTGCCTTGTATTTTCCATTCACTGGTTTCTTGACATTCTTTGTGATTCTAGCTTCTTAGAGTTATTTTTCCTTCTGCTGCTTTCTGCAATCATCTTGGCCGTTACATCTAGGAACTCTGTCCTTTCTAGCCAACCAGAATTTAGGAGACTGTCCCCAACATGCTTTTCTCTCTAGCAAAATAGCTTGCATTTATAGCATAACCAATCCACAGGAAGGCAAACATGTGTGTGCCCTGCATGTCCCTAAAACAGCTTAATGTCCCCAACATTCTACTCCTTGGGTTTTGGGTTGGGCTGAACTATAGCTCTTCATGGATTTGTTCTGGACCCTGGCCCTATAAACTGTTGCGATATGGGGACTATTAGCCACACTTGTTTACCAGGTCGCATTTGTTCTTAAAGAATTCCTGGAAACTGCTTGTCAGCTAGGGGCAGCTCTGTATCTGCCTCATACTTAAGCACAGCTTTTTGGCTAGGTGATTGTGTGTTTGCTTGATATGCAAATTTTACAAACCATTGTTATTTACTATTAAAAAAATCCCTCACTCTGCTGATGGCAATATTGCCAAGTATTTCCCTTAGTTCACTGAGCTTCTTATGTAAAGACTATGTTCGTTCTCAAAGGCTTCTGGTTCCAAGACTACTAAATTTATTTAATTGCCAGAATGTATTAAAAACCTCCTTGTCAAAATAGCACAACAATCATTGTTGGGGAAAATCTTTAACTTATCCAACCACTTATCTCTTTGTCTATTTGGTCTCAAATCTTCCTCCATGTGTTCGCATTTTATACTCTTCAAAAAATGCAGAGGTTTGAGGATGCATTGGATTGTCAGCTTTTATGGATGGCAGAGTTAATTTAATTCCGCAATGGAACTCCACGAATTCTACCTCTATGGGTAGAAGGCGTTACAGGGCCCGCAGGGACCCAACTTCAACAGCAAGGGATCTCATGGTTCAAAAACATGAAATTGGCCAGCGAGAGTATAAGAGTGTACCCTTGTCTGTGTTATATATTATATACACAATCAGATCCATCCCAAGCATATGGCCCTTGTGAGGGAAGATGCAGTCATTAAAGGCATTGGCTGAGGTTTGACCTGCTTCAATCTAACTTTCCATGTGCTCATAAAATTGGACTCTGCTCGGAGATAAAAGAATTCTGCTTTCTTCAAAGAGAATGCCCAGCGCTCCTGCTCCACTTTCAGCAGCAGCCTTCTGCTCTGCAGCCTCCCAGATCCAGGCTATAAAGAGTGCTTTTGGTTCTCACTTGAAGCAGCTATCTGTGAAAGAAGTAACTTCCTAAGGCGAGTTTAAAACATCCACCCAGTGTCTCTGGAAGAAATCTATGTCTCTCAAGGCCTTAGTGGGAAAAGGTGGAGACATGGTGGGGAGGAGGGAGAATTACATGCAGGGGCCAGGAACTAAAAGCAAAGACTAATGGGGAAAAAGGGGAAAGAGAGAGACATCAAGCTCCATAAAAAGCAAGATGGAAAATCTTAGAGAGAAGTGGAGAGAGAACTGCTGGAAGCTGCACAAATCAACAAGATAGGGAGGCAAAAAAAAAAAATAAAAAAATTTAAAAAAAGAGAAAGCAATAATAGTAAAAAGGAGTAGAAACTACTTTTTTTTTTTTCTTTTGAGACAGAGTCTCACTCTGTCACCAGACTGGAGTGCAGTGCCACGATCTTGGCTCACTGCAACCTTCACCTCCCGGGTTCAAGCGATTCTCCTGCCTCAGCCTCCTGAGTAGTTGGGACTACAGGTGTGCGCCACCACGCCCAGCTAATTTTTGTATTTTTAGTACAGACGGGGTTTCACCATGTTGGCCAGGATGGTCTCGATCTCCTGACCTCATGATTCGCCCTCCTCGGCCTATCAAAGTGCTGGGATTACAGGAGTGAGCCATCATGCCCTGCCAGAAGCTACTTTTTCTGGTGTCCCCTGAAGTGTGAATCTTCACTGTAAGTAATTGTGTAGTTGATTACTGCCTGATTCTAAGGAGTGTCACAGTTTATTTATTTATTGCTTCCATATATTTTCTTGAACATCTGAATTTTCAGAATTCTCCTCTCACTGTGGGCATACGTGGCTAAACCTTGCTCTGAAATTCACAAAACAAGGTGGAGGCACTCTAATTTCTGATTCATACTGATGGCCTTGAAAGCCCGTAACTCAAGGCCTTGAAAATGCAGGGGACCCGTTTATTAACTGTGTTCTGAATAAATGAACTAAGAAAGTGATGTCAATGTCATTTCCAGTGATGATAAAGTGAAAACACCCTTATGTACCCTGCAATCATATAGCCTGGTTTAATGCTTTTTGCTGGTGGTTCTCACAAATAATAAGTGACATGGGCAGAACAGATGGACAAAATCTTAAAACAATTTCTCGACTGGAGAATCGTTGTCTTTGGATCTGTACACATAGCCAAACATAATTTCAGTGGTCTCTTTTGAGTCTGGTTCTTGATAAACTTGTTGGGTCCCTGAACTAACCGTGGATACTCTCTTCCTCTGGACACCTCAACACAAGAGTCAGATTTCTGCTACTTGCAGACAAAAGCTTCCTCACTGGTGTGATGGACTGAATTATTCTCCCCAAAATTCATAGGTTGAAGTCCTAATTCCCAGCGTGGCTGTATTTACAGATAAAGCCTTTAAAGAGGTAATTAAAATTAAATGAGGTCATAAGACTTGGTGCTAATCCAATAGCACTGGTGTCCTTATAAGAAGAGGAAGAGACCCAAGGATGTGTACACACATAAAAAAGGTCATGTGAGGACAGGGAGAAGGGGGTCATTTGCAAGCCAAGCAGAGAGGCATCAGGAGAAACCAAACCTACTGACACTTTAATCTTGGATTTCCAGCCTCCAGAACTGTGAAGGAATGAGCGTCACTGTTTTAAGCCATTCAGTATATGGTGTTTTTTTACGGCAGCTGTAGCCGAGTGATACCACTGGTAACCCTACCTTCGTGACTTTCTTGCCTCTTTTGGCGTTACAGGGGCTTGACCTCCACTTTAGGCTGTTGGCATTAGACTTTCTGCATATGAGTGAACTGAGATTCATGACACAAGGGAGATACCAGGGCCTGACCCCTGGCTAAAGACCCAACACACACTAGGTGCTCCATATACGCTTATAGACTACACAGAGAAGAAACTAGTGGGGAGGACTTCATAAAGGGGCCTCTGGAGCTTCTGAAGAAGCAACCTCAGGTCTCTATCCAAAGAGTAAAGCAAAACTTCAAGGAAGGATGGAGAGTAAAAGAGGTGAGGCAGTGGGGGAGAGCAGAGGTGTCTCAGAGGTCATGACAAAAGTGGGTGGAAAACTTCGGAGGTTTTTGCTGTGAGTGGGTGAGCTTGCTAGTGCCCAGAAAGAAAAGGCAGTGGAGCTTGGGGACAAGGAATTCTGGTGGCTGGTCTACACAGGGACCCTGGAGTCTAAAATCATTGTTACTGTGAAACCGCAGGCTTGGCATGGGATGACTTGAGTGTGACTCACTCAAAGGAGGGAGCAAGTGTTACACTCACCTCCTCCAGCACAGAAGCTTCAATTTTCTCTGTACAAGGCCCTGCTTAGTAAAAGCCACTCAGACGACCCTCCATGTAGCTTCCCATTTTTCCCATGCCCATCTCTGGGCATAGTGATGATGGACAGCAAGGGGGGCAGAGGGGCCCAAATGCTGGAGAAAGGACCATATTCTACGCCATCACAACCACCCTGTTCCTGACCCCAGGGTAAAACATTAGCAACCAAGGTAGAGAGAGACTTTAGTTATCAGGGCTGTCTTCTTCCCTCATTTGTTCTCTGGCTTACCCTAAGTCATTCCATGGAAGATGCCTGCGCAGGATTTCACACTTCATCTTTCAGATAAAATCAATGTAGCTTCATTCTTTAAGGAGCTATCCACACCACTTTGCTGTCCTTCCACTTTCCATCCTTGCTCAAATTCTCTATTTGCTCCTTTTTGGAATCCTTCTGGTTGCCCCAGCCATGACTGCTGACTGCCCCACTGCCAAATGCAGCCTTCACGGGCAGCCTGTGTTGCTCAGCTACTTGGAGGAGTTTCTGGGTGGAAGGTCAGCCAGCTGTTTTCTCCACACCAGGAGAGGTTCCAGCTCTGAAGTCATTTTCCTTATGCCACCAACTCACTTGGCTTGCTTTGCAAACACTGGCTGCCCTATTTCGTGGCATTGAAATGTCATGAGCGATACCTTGTGTCCTTCAAAGCTGGCTTCTGATGCTTTCCGCATTCGATGCCTTATCTGTAGAAGCTTCATATGCCCTTGGTATTGTTGCGCTGTGGCTGAAAACAGTGTCGTGGTATTCCAGAATACTTTGTGTCTCCTGTGACTAAACACAGATAAGATTGTCTAATTCTAGCATCATAAGGAAGGATGAAAGAACGTAATTTAATAAGAAATGGGTTTGTTAGAAAGAAAAGCCCGTTAACACAAGAAGCGCAGTCTTGTGTTAAAATGGAGATGGGCCGGGAGCGGTGGCTCACGCTGGTCATCCCAGCACTTTGGGAGGCCAAGACAGGTGGATCACGAGGTCAGGAGATTGAGACCATCCTGGCTAACATGGTGAAACCCTGTCTCTACTAAAAATACAAAAAAATTAGCCGGGCGTGGTGGCGGGCACCTGTAGTCCCAGCTACTCTGGAGGCTGAGGCTGGAGAATGGCGTGAACCCAGGAGGCTGAGTTTGCAGTGAGCCAAGATTGCACCACTGCACTCCAGTCTGGGCCACACAGTAAGATTCTGTCTCAAAAACAAACAAACAAAATGGAGATGGTGGAGAATTTGAGAAGACTTTCTGGAACCACCGAATTTGCTGTAGTTTCTTAACATCTGAAAGAACAGCTTTAAAGAAAAATAAAAATTGTCACATTAGGGGAGAAATTCTATGTATATAGCAGTTTTAAAATATGCATTTGTTTGCACACACAAGTATGAAATCTCTTGGGTTCTTCTTCTTACAATTGCTTTCTATTTCACTCTAACTCAACAGCTGTAAATGACTTTGGTAAATCGTGCTAGTACATTTCCATTAACATTAGCAAAACTTATGTCAGCTGCACTGACAACAACTGTCAGCCTTGAAAGACCCTAATCTTCTCTTTCACAGAGAACACACATCTGTGTCACACCTACGGTTTCTCATACATCACAGAACCATTTGTCTATCTCGTTTCCACTTTGTTGTCCTCTGGACTCAGAAGGCTCCTTGCTCATCAATCAGCTTTAGTGTCAACAAGGTGTATTCTGACTCCTTATAGGCTCCCCTGGTTACTCCCTCCTCTGGCACAGCTGGCTTTTTACATCAGTGAATGAGGTTTTCCTCGCAGAGCGACTACATTTGTGTGCTGCGAAGATAGACGATAAATTGGTTTTGAAACTGCACCATATTGCATAACTTCAGGGAAATGTCCATTATTCCATCAACAGAATATTTTTTCCTCCTGAAGCATATGCAAAGGGCTTATGACTCCCGGGCATCAAGAATCATTACCCCAGGTTGGCAGTTTTTCTGCAAGTCACATGGCACAGAGTCTGTTCTATAGACTGGCTAGACTGCCTCTACATTTGACCCAGCTGAGACCCAGCCCCCACACTATTTGTAGATGAAGAATCAGTGATTTCTATTTCTGATATATCTGTTATGGACCATACTTTTATAAAATACAAAATAAAGTGCTTGGATGCTGTGGCAATGTCAGTAGCACATTCAAGTTTGTAAGTGCTTGTTCTAACGTTCTGTACTTATTCAGAGAAGTGATGCAGTTAACTCATGGGCCAGGCCAGGTCCATGGACCACACTGTGAGTAGCATTCAGTCTTGGCCTGCGGGTCACACTATTCTAAGACTCATCCTGTAAAAACTACCATATGATTCAAGATGTGCTCTTTCCTGTTTCCTAGAGTAGAATAGTTTTAGATCGACAAAGAAGGAAACAATTTAAACTTGTTTCTTAAAGAACAGGTGCTGAAAGCATCTGCCTTTGTTGGAACCCTGAGTCGCTGTGATCAAAGCATGATGATGTACAGCACTCAGGTGAGAAAAAGAAAACAAATTAACCCACAGGGTAGCAAACAAATCCGTTAAATGGCTGCTCACATTTGGAAAAGGGAATCGTGACTAAAAGTATGGGTAAGTTAGAAAAAATGGAAACATTTTATTTTAAAATTCATTCATTCATTTATCCATCCGTCCATCTATTGTCAAATGTTTGGGTACCTACGCCAGTCTGGGTGTTGGACATATAACAATAAATGAAACTGATAAAGGTGATGCTTTCGTGGACTTTATATAGAGAGCCTGAAGATGGTTATTAGAAAAAAAATGGGCATTGAAGATTTTAAAAGGCAGATTTTCTCCAGAAAAGCCTCCTTTATGACTGTCTAGTAGAATAAAAGAACTAATCCCATCAAAATTGGAAAATGTTGCTTGATGAAAGAGATTAAGAAAGAGCATAAGCCGGCACTTGTCAATTACAAATCAATACTAATTAGGAAGAAACAATTTAGGGAGACTCATTATTACAATGGACTCAAAAGCCAAGAGTAAAAGTTTCTGCCCAAAAAAAAAAAAAAGAAGAGGAAAACGACTAGAGAACCAGAAGGGCCACTTAATAACCATGTTACAAAAGATGGTTTGAGACCAAAGAGAAGCATAGAGAGGCTCAATAACACCTCGTTTGGATTTCCGTATTGATGAAATTCACAACTCTACATTTTCTTTTGAAGCTAATCGGGCAAAAATATTAGACAAATAGTTGTAAGATCATAGGCTGTTCTAAAACTAAAAACCTGGGTATGAAAATAAATTCTCAGGCTCCTAAATTACCCACCCAAGAGTTTAGACATAACTGAAAGACCACATTATGAAATTTTTAGCCATCACTTATAATATGCAGGAATCAGTAGCCCCTGGGCACTGACTGATTAGCTGAGGAGTGGCAGATCGTCAGAGGGACTTCCATTTATAAGATCTCCAAAGGATGCCCAGGAACTGCAGTGAGAGAATCTCCCTTCCACAGCTGGTCAGGTAGTGGGGAAAATAACAGAGAAACAGAGAAAGCTCAAGGAAGCACCATCATTAAGAGGGGAGGATGTGTCTGACCTGTTTGTTAGATGTCATTAAGGCATGAAGTTCTAACTATCCTTTTTAAGGTTCAAAGAGGGTGTTCTGGAACCTGATGGATACAGACTTATGTCAGCCAATCTTTTTTTGAGATAGAGTAGTGAACTCTTTGTTACATCAGGGTATTAGAGACTAACTAGAATGCAAGTTCCATGAGAGCAGAGATTTTTCTCTGACTTGTTGCCAGGGGCTGTATCTCTAGCACCTAGAACAGAACTTTGCATATGTTAAGTACTGAACTAGTATTTGTTGAAAAAATTAAACATTCTAAGGAGAGTCAAGACTCATTCTTCAGCCAAGAAAGAAAGGTCCAGCAAAGTCAGCAAGAACAATAGGTGGAAGCTTGTCCAGAGGAGGCAGGTAGGTTAGGAAACAGTAGGTGGGTTCCATAGATTTAAGTAGACAGGAACCAGAGTGCAAGAGAGTCAAGAGTCAGCTAGGATTTCAGCCCTCTGACCTGAACACACACATCTTAAGCTTTATGTTGTTGGGTCCTGCCCATAGGTGTAGACAGTTTGGCTCAAAGGGCTTGAATGTTCCTGGAGCAGGTTGTATGTCTCAGATGAGATCTGTCTCTGTAGAGAGCAGAAGCAGAAATATTTGCCTTGTCTTATACACATGGAACAAGTAATTATACACAAGTAATCCCCCATGAAGCAGAGCTAAAACACACAGTTGTAGACACAGTTCTAGAAAAAATAAAAACATAGGTAAAGCCAGTTTATCACCAGAATTCACTATTTAAGGGAAGTTAAGGGTACCAGTTGTATCTCAGGGAGGGCCATGAGGTGACAACATTATATTCTGCTATTAAGCATCCCTGGATGATACTCTAAGAGAAATAATACTGGTTTGGATGGGCCACTGAAATAACCTAGGGTATAATAAGTAGCATTTCCTGACTACAGATGTAAGCTCTTTTAGAGGCAACACATAGTGAAGGGTGAATAAAATGACAGTAACAATAGTAACCCATAAGTCAGCAGTGAAGTGGAAACCTGCTCTGTCCTGAGACTGTGAAAATTGAACAATGATTTATTGCTTGCCTTCATGCCTCATTTACATTATTTCGTTTGATTCTCACGATAATCCTAATAGTGGATCTCATATTTCAAAAATGAGGAAACTAGCTAAAAAGCGACACAGTTGAGGTTAAAGTTGATGTTTGCATCACACCAAAACCACTGTCTTTTCCACTATACTGACTGTAATTGCTAATCAAACTGTTGAAGCCAAAGACAAAGGGAGAATCTTGCAAGCAACAAGAGAGAAGTAACAGATCACATACAAGAGATTCTTAATAAGACTTAGAGCTGACTCCTCATCAGAAACCATGAAAGCCAGAAAGCAGTGGAATGCTAATTCAAAGTGCTGAAAGATGAAAAACTGTCAATCAAAAATTCTATACCCAGCAAAACTATCTTTCAAAAATGATTGAGAAATTAACACCACTCCAAATAAACAAAATCTGAGAGAGTTTGCACTATTAGACATGCCCTATGAGAAATGTTACAGGGAGGCCTTTAGGCTGAAATAAAGGGACACCAGAAGTTTAATTCACATGAAGACATTAAGAACACTGGTTAAGGTAAATAATTACATAACAAATTATACAAGACAATATTAATGTATTCCTTTGGTTGTAACTCCTCTTTTTCCTAACTGATCTAAATGACAACTACATAAAGCAATAAATATAAATGTATGTTTATGAGAACATATGCACAAAGTTGTGATCTGTGACAATGGTAACATAAAGTGAAGTATGGAGCTGCACAGCAGCCAAGTATTAGTATGTAAATATTTGAAACAAAAACTGCCAAAACTTATTAAGGAAGAAACAGGAACTCTAGATTTTTCAAAAAAAGAAAACTCAGGACAAGATTTCACTGGTGAATTCTATCAAATATTTAAAAAAGAATTAACAACACACATTTAAAAATACTTCAGTAGAAGAGAGAACACTTCCTAACTTAATCTAGGAAACCAGTATTACCACAATTCCAAGGAAGACAAATACATCACATGAAATAAAGCTGCAGACTACTATCTCTTATGAATATAGACACAAAAATCCTCAACAAAATACTTGCAAACAATCCAACAGCATGTTAAAAAGATTATATACTATGGCCAAGTGGGATTTATCCTAGAGATGCTTGGTTGTTTCAACATATGAAAATCAATCAGTGAAACACACCGTATTAATAGAATAAAGGGGCAAAATCATAATCAAGTTAGAGAAAGCATTAGAGAAAAATCCGTCCCTTTCGTGACAAAAAAACCCAAAACACATAGAAAGCTAATAAAAATAGAAGGAAACTTCCTCAATATGATAAAAGGCATCTAGGAAAAACCTATAGCTGGCATCATACCCAGTGGTGAAAGACTGAAAAGAAAACTTACCCCTTAGGTCAGGAGCAAGACAAGGTTGTCAACTCTTGCCAATTTCTATCAAAATTTCAGCTGCCTTTTTTTCTTTTTCTTTGAAGAAGTTGACAAACTGATCCTAAAATTCATATAGAAATTTGAAGGATTCAGAATAGCAAAAACAATCTTGAAATGGAACAAAATTGGATTACTTACAATTCATGATTTTAAAACTTACTACAAGGCTACAGTAATCAAGATGATGTGGTACTGGCATAAGGATGAGCAAATAAATCAATGGAATAGAATTGAGGGTCCAGAAAGAAACCCTCACACTATGGTCAACTGATTTTCAGTAAGACTGCCAAGACAATTCAATAGGGAAATAATAGTCTTTTCAACAAGGGTTGCTGGGACAACTGGATATCCACATGCAAAAGAATAAGTGTTGATCCCTACTTAACAACATATACAAAAGTGAACTAAAAATGAATCACAGACCTAAATATAAGAGAGAAAACTGTAAAGCTATTTGAAGGGGTGTAAATCTCTGTGAACTTGGGTTAGGAAATAATTTCTTAAATATGATATAAAAAGCACAAGCACCAGGTGCGGTGGCTCACGCCTGTAATCCCAGCACTTTGGGAGACCCCAGCAGGTGGATCACCTGAGGTCAGGACTTTGAGACCAGCCTGGCCAACATGGTGAAACCACATCTCTACTAAAAATACAAAAAGTAGCCAGTCGTGGTGGCACACGCCTGTGGTCCCAGCTACTAGGGAGGCTGAGGCAGGAGAATTGCTCAAACTCAGGAAACAGAGGTTGCAGTGAGCCAAGATTGTGCCACTGCACTCCAGCCTCGGTGACAAAGTGAGACTCAAAAAACAAAACAAAACAAAACACAAGCAACAAAAAACAAAAGGAAAAAATAGATGTTATAGTTTTTAAAATTAAAACTTTGGTACATCAAAAGACACTATCAAGACAGTGAAAAGACAACCCACGGAATGGGAGAAATGTTTGCAAATTCTGTATCTGATAAAAGTTTAGCATCTAGAATAAATATTTTTTAAAACCTCTTACAACTCAACAAAAACAACCCAATTCCAAAGAGATGAATAGACATGTTTCTAAAGATAACACAAATGACTAACAAGCACATGAAAAGATGCTCAACATCATTAGTCATTAGGGAAATGCAAATCAAAACAACAGTGAGATACCACTTTATACCCCCTAGGATGGCTATAATTTATTTAAAAAGGAAAAATAGCAAGTGCTGGTGAGGATGTGGAGAAACTGGAACCCTCAAACATTGTTGGTAGGAATAGAAAACATTGCTGGTGCAGCTGCTGATGAAAACAATTTGGCAGTTCCTCAAAAAGTCAAGCATAGAGTTACCACATGACCCAGCAATTCCATTTCTAGTCATATATACAAGAGAATTGAAAATATACATTCATAAAAAAGTTATACACAGATATTCATAATAGCCCCAAAGTGGAAAAAAACCATTCAACTGATGACCTGAAATGAAATATTGTAATGGAATATTATTCCATTATCCGTTCCGTACAATGGAATATTATTCAGCCACAAAAAACGATGAAGTCCTAATGAATGTTATAACACGGACAAATCTTGAAAGCATGCCAGATGAAAGAAGGCAGAACAAAAAGCCACAGATTGTATGATTCTATTTATATGAAGCATCACAAAGAGGCAAATCTATAGAGACAGAAAGTAGACTACTGGTTGTCAGGGGTTGAGAGAAATTCAGAGGTATGGGGTTTCTTCATAAGGTGATGGAAATATTCTGGAATTAGATAGCGGTGATGTTTGCACAAGATTGTAAATATACTAAAAATCAGCTGGGTGTGGTGGTGCAAGCCTGCAGTCCCAGCTACTTGGGAGGCTGAGGTGGGAGGATCACTTGAACCCAGGTGTTTGAGGCTGCAGTGATCTATGAGTGTGCCACTGGACTCCAACCTGGGCAAGAGTGAGACTCCATTTCTCAAAAAATATCACTTTACGAAATTATACACTTAAAATTATTAAAATGATATGTTTTATGTTATGGAAATTTAATCTCAATTTAAAAAATTTTAATGCAACACTTTGCATTGAACTTGATGGATTGTAGGCAAATTTGAATATTCAGGTCCTCCAGCTGCTGCTGGAGAATGGATTGCTGAGGGTGGCTCTTTTAGTTTATCTTAAAATCAGAATTTAAAATAAATACAGTGATGAGCCCAAGTTAGATTATATTTGACTGTATACCAACAGTCATAAATCATAATTTTAGATTTTTTTTTTTTAGGGTGGAGGGGCCCATGAAGGCAAAAGTGCCTTGGAGACCACTGCAGTCATAATGTGGCTCTGGCTCCATGAGCAGAGGTAAAGTGATGTAGATGCATTTGAGAGCTGTCTAGACGATAAAAACTGATAGGTTTATTGTTGGCTGTGGGGATTACACAGCTGGGTGGTGAATGGCGGTGTCTGCTGCTGAGATGGGAAGCCGTCAGGAGAAGACTGAATTTGGGGAACAAGGATGAATTCAGCATGGTCGCGCTTAGTCTTACGTGTCCGTGGTGCTGGAGGATGCAAATGGAAAACTGTGTGTAAACCCTACTGTGGTCAGGTTAGCAACTTAGCTCTCCACAAATGGGACATGAACATTGCTTTACTAAACAGAAGCTTCTCTTGATATGGCATTCATCATGCTGGAATTATACCTATCCTACATTTATCATAGTAATCTAAGGTCTGGCCGGGCGCGGTGGCTCAAGCCTGTAATCCCAGCACTTTGGGAGGCCGAGACGGGCGGATCACGAGGTCAGGAGTTCGAGACCATCCTGGCTAACACGGTGAAACCCCGTCTCTACTAAAAAATACAAAAAACTAGCCGGGCGAGGTGGTGGGCGCCTGTAGTCCCGGCTACTCGGGAGGCTGAGGCAGGAGAATGGCGTAAAAACCCGGGAGGCGGAGCTTGCAGTGAGCTGAGATCCGGCCACTGCACTCCACCCTGGGCGACATAGCGAGACTCCGTCTCAAAAAAAAAAAAAAAAAAAAAAGTAATCTAAGGTCTGGGAGCTGTTTGGAGAGATCTGAAGAAGCATCATTCTCTTGCTGAAATGTGCAAACTCTACCAGTTCTGATTATATTTTGCAAGACGTGGAAAAAGAAAACATGTTGAATTAAAAATTTTTTTAAAAAGAAAGAGAAGAAACACAAAAACAGTTATTCTTCCAGCTCCTTTTTGCACATTTAGGCAGATAATACCATGAATACTGAAACCATAAACAACAAATTATATTAAACAAGCCATGCTACGTACATCTCCATTGGAAACACATTAGAAAATGAAACTCAACAGCTGCCAAATGTACAAAATGATCAGATCAGGAGGAAGTGAATGTCTTTTTGAAGCTCTCCGAAAGGATTTTACAACCGAAGCATTAAAAAAACAGAGATAATGTGCATTTGACAGTGACCTTAGAAACATCTTAAATATCTTTTGACATCTTCAGTTCCTGTTTCAGAAAAAACTTTGTTTCTTCGATTATATCTGATAATGTGGTACATTTTGTAAATTACAGAGAAACCGTGGCTTTTGCAAAACGCTTATGTATAGAAAAGATATGGCACGCGATTTAGTCGTTTTTGTAATAAAATAAAACCTGACCCAACGTGTCGTAATAAAAGAGCGGCTGAAGTAGACCAGATTAATCTGTCCCCGAGAAATGCCCGACTCATCTTTTTCCTGAAGCATCAGCAGAAGTGTGGTTTTCTTTTGTAAAATTATCTCCACGTTAAGAGTCTTTTATCTTTAAATTTCTTCCTGACAATTATTAATTTGGGAGATCAACCAGAGCCATAAAAATCTCCATGCATTTAGATCTAACCATCGCTTTTATTCCTTTTGACTCTGATGCCTGGGGTAATGGTCAGGCCAAAAACAATTAAGCAGAATGTAGGTCAGTTCACCAGGTGATAAATTTACCCATCCTTTGGATCCTCACTGAAGTTTCTGAGGCTAACACAATGGCAGGTACCATTTTGAGCAGAGATGAAAGAAAAGGATCTTCAAAGAACGTGACTGCAGAATGCCCGGCGTGTAGCGAGTACATGCTAGAGAGGCCTGCAGCAAGGGGCGCTCAGCTTCAAGAGAAGCCTGCTGTCCCAGAAGCAGCCGGGAAACTCAGAGGCTCCATCTGCCAACATGGCTCTTTTTAAAAGCAGAAGGAGAGAATGAGTAGTGGAAAAGACTGACTGATTTTTGAGTTTGATTGTTTTGTGGAGAGCACTGGACTGTGAGTCAAGGGCTGGATTCCGGACCCCACCAGGCCCCTGAGCTACTGTGTGTGTGTGGCAAGCATTTTGCCTCTCTGGGCCTCAGTTTCCCTCATCTGTTTATGAGGGTGTTAGTTGATCTTTCAGGTATGCTTCCTAGGCATCCATGAAAATCCTGATGGTCTAAGAATCTGCAATACTTTCTATTAGATGTTTATTTTTTTCAGTAGGCTAGCAGGCAGAATAATGGCCTCCCAAACATGTTCCCCTCCTAACACCTGGAACCTGTGAATATGTTTCCTTACATGGCAGAAGGACTTTGCAGATATAATTAAGGATCTTGAGATGGAGAGATGACTCCGAATTATCCTGGGGGTGGGGGAGCAGTGTAATTACAGGGGTCCTCACAAGAGGGAAGCAAGAGTGTCAGGGTTAGAGAGAGAGAAGAGATCCGAAGACACTGAGCTGCTGGCTTTGGAGATAGAAGCCAACACATGCAGCTGGCCTCTGGAAGCTGGAAAAGGTAAGGAAATGGATTCACCCCTAGAGCCTACAGAAGGCAGCACTGTCACCCCATTCGAGACTTCTGACTTCTAGAATGGTAAAATAAGACATGTGTGTTGTTATAAGCCTCTTAGTTCATGGAACTTTGTTACAGCAGCACTAAAAAACAGATACACCTAGCCTGCAAGAACTTGAGTTTCTGTATCTTCCTTTCTGGTAGTGTGGTTAAGTAGTGCAGTAGCAGCTTGGCCTGCTAGAGTCCATCCCTCCTTAAGGAAAGGTTGCTCATTTGCAGGAGAGGTGGGAAACCAACTGAGAGGATGAGCAATGGACCATGGAGGGGAACGAAACTCTCAGCCAAAGAAGACACCTTTTTGTTCACCTAAAGCCAGGGAAGTCTATGACGGTCCCTTCT
This sequence comes from Macaca nemestrina, assembly GCF_043159975.1. Lineage (NCBI taxonomy): Eukaryota > Metazoa > Chordata > Mammalia > Primates > Cercopithecidae > Macaca > Macaca nemestrina. The sequence continues at coordinate 169,957,502 of NC_092129.1, read as the reverse complement.
CTGCAGAAACAGGGGCTCTTAAGTGGGTGATTTGCACTAAAGGCTGACACAGTGAAGGTAGCTCTGTCGACAGTCCTACCTTGCTCAGGTTTGTGCAGTATCAATTGGAACAGGAAGAGCAAAAGCAATAGAAAGGGAACTGTAAACTTGGTGTGGCTGCCACAGGAAACATTCCCATTCGGGGATGAACTTCAGAAATTGCAGACAGACAGAGAGACAGGCAGAGACTATACCTGCTTCATGTATCAGTGTCAAAAAAGGTCTGTTCTGGCAGGCGCAGAGTGCATACGGAGATGGCCGACACAAATGGGGAGGAACAGTACAAGGAAATACGAGAAAATGGACCAGACAAGAGAGACATAATAACCTAGTACTACTCACTAAATGACTGCAATAATGCGTTCATGAGAAGGGATCAATGGTTAACACCTGGAAGTATTTTAGTTTTATCACTGTAGTCATTATTTTATAGGTTCATTATATTTAGACACGGAATGCTTCGGTTAACCTCCAGTGCAGTTCATTTAGAAGTGCGTGTGCTCCGATCTTTTCCACTGGCTCAATCTTTTGTATTTATAAAGCTCTGGATCTATTCTGCCCTTTGTTTTGTTTAGGAGAGGCGTCTTAACCGCATAGACCCAAATAACATGAGTTGTTTTCAAGAAAATGCCCTAATTAGGCAGATGAGGTGAAATGACACCCACCTAAGGGATTAAAACTGTTTTTCTTGTCAGGCTAGTAAGTTTGGCCAAGGTTATTTCCAAGGCTGTGTAGAACACTGGGGTGTGTGCAGAAAGTGGGGGTGCTGGGGAGAAGTGGCTGGCAGGGTGTGGGGAGGAATGTTGCTGCAGAGGGGCAGCAATTGAAGCAAAATCCGAAGTGACTACCAGGTTCTAGCAAGGAAAACAGTCCAGTACTGGGTCGTTACCCACGTGGGCCAGGCAAAGATAGGGTGTCAAATGAAATGGGGCAGAAAGCAGCCAGAAAGAGGAGGGTCTTGAAATACCCTGCGGCAGCCACACCAAGTTTGCAGTTGTATTTCTATTGCTCTTTCTCTTCCTGTTCCAATTGATGCTGTACAAATCTGACCAAGGTTAGGCCTGAAGACAGAGCTACCTTCACTGTGTCAGCCTTAAATGTCTTCACTGAAGATGAAGCTAATGTCACTGTGTCAGCCTGAAATGCAAAGTCAGGCTGCAATGTTGTAGAGTGGACCTTGCACATGGCCTTTAATTTGGTTCTAGTGTTATATGGTTGTGGGCAGGTTGGGAATACTGAGAGGGCTCAGGGGAAGGGACAAATGATGTTTTAGTTCAGTGTACCAACACATGCAGTGATCACAGAACAGGTGTTCAGTAGTAACTTGTTGATGGATAATACACCTGAATAACAGAAAGCCAGCTTAGGGTGTGTCCAAATTCATTGAGTTGGTTTGAGACAACAGGGCAGAGGCCCAAGGAAGATCTCTAGCTAAGGATTTCTTGAAGCCCACCTGGCCTAATGCACTAAATGATTAAACAGTCCTGTGTACCAGCTGTGGCTGTCAAAGAAACAATTTTTAATGGTGTTGCACAGGAACTGTCAAGGCTAATGGCATTCACAAATCTTCCCAAGAGAGTATCCCAACAACTCTTGTTCTAGCAAAGAAGACTCCACGTTCCCTATTTCCTGCATGGCCACAGTGTCTGGAATAACATGCTCCCAGGAAGAAGGGCCCCCCAAGAGAACTCAGATTGCTCACCCACCCACGCTTTGGACAGACAGACAGGAAGTATTCATCTATTGAAGGCAACACTTGGCAGAGTGTATCGGAGGGAAGCAAAGATTTCTGGAGAAATCAATTGATATTGAGTCAACATTTGAAAGTGCTTAGTAAAAGGGCTTAAGCAAAGACTAAAATTTGTTAGTAAGAAGAGCCTTGATTCAAGGAGGCATTGCAGAGCAGACTGCGTGCTTACATGGGGCAAGGAGTGCATTTGGGATTATTTACATAGCCATCAGACGTTTGCAGGACATCACCGAAATGATCGGAAAAGGAATGTCAGAGTCTACCCTAAATTGCTTAGATTCTTCTATTGTATGTAAAAATGCGTAGTAAATTCCATTGTTCTTACTGCGTAAGTCTTTGTTAATTGAGTCTTTTTGTTGGTTTCATGAAGTGCTGAGTAGAAGTACTCCTTCTGGTATCGATAAATATAGACTCCTGAACTGTGGGTGCTGCGGACTCTCAGATTCACTATTCTACTCTTCAAGTGGATGCTGCATTCTCAGGGAGGCACTGTCATACAGTGCCATAGCACAAAAGCTTGGGACGCAGAGAACTTCGATCCATGGTTGTCCCTCCCTCTTCATAGCTTTGTAATGCTGGGTGGTGCCTTCACTTCTCCACGCTTCAGTTTTCTCACTCTTAAAAGGGGAGCTGATATAGTGCCGCCCTCTGGGATGCCTATGAGGAAAAGCTCAGTAGAGGCATACAAAATGCCAAGGAAAGTATGTGGCCAGCTTAAAAGAGGCGCTCACTGTTTCCTCACTATTTTAAATAACTAGCCTGAACATGGGTCGTTTCTGCCTTAGTGCTCCATGTGATAATCAGGTCACTGTAAGAAGTTGTGAGTTCAGGCCGGGTGCAGTGGTTCACACCTGCAATCCCAGCACTTTGGAAGGTGGATCACCTGAGGTCAGGTGAGGTGGATCACCTGAGGTCAGGTGAGGTAGATCACCTGAGGTCAGGAATTCAAGACCAGCCTGGCCAACATGGTGAAACCACATCTCTACTAAAAAATACAAAAAATTAGCTGGGTGCTGTGGGGGACGCCTGTAATCCCAGCTACTTGGGAGGCTGAGGTAGGAGAATCACTTGAACCCAGGAGGCAGAGGTTGAATGGAGCTGAGATCGTGCCACTGAACTCCAGCCTGGACAACAAGAGGGAAACTCTGTCTCAAAAAAAAAAAAACACAAATGTTGTGAGTTCAGAATCCTCCTCCAGAGTGGTTGCTTTGTGGAACAGTTGAGCATGACAATGGAGCCATAACTACCAGATACTCAGTAAGCCTTAAGCACCTGTCTCTCTGCTTTCATGGCTTGGTAGCTTTCAGCAAGTTCTCTGGCAAAAGCTGCCCCTATTTTGTAGGAGAAGCTTAAACTACCTCCTCATCCTCTGCAGAGCCAGAGCATGCCCTGGGGTCTGTGGAGTGATTAAATGTGGAAAATCCAGGAAGGAAAATAATTCTTTTCTTTCTCACCATTGCGAAGGCACAGCAGGTGATTTCCCAAATGCAAAAGGGAGCTGATGTCTGCCCTTCGCCCCTGCTGACAATGTCAACAATCCTCAGGAGTACAGTGTTCACCTCCCAAGGAAGATGCTGTCCTTTACAGACCAGCGGAGCCCACTGGCTGTGAGGACAGGACACTCCCAAGCTGCGGACAGCGTCCAGCGCTCTGTGACGGGCAGAACACTTAGCTTTCCATCCCCCTACCCTAACTTTGTCTCAAACAGGCCTTGTCCTGCTCTTGTAGAGCTGGATGCTGACTTCCTCTTCAGTGACCCTCCAGGAGTGCCTTGTTCGTGTCTCTCTCCCTCCTGGCAGTGGAGTCCCACGTGTACTCACAGCCAGGTGGGGCCACCAGAGGGAAGACAGCAACAGCCCTGGCAGACAGGAAGGGCCAGCTCTGCTTCCTGGGGAAGACTATTCCTTCCTTGAGAACTCTTCTGAAAGATGGTGCATTCTGACTTCTAGAAAGCAGTAGAGCTTAGCCAAAACATGGGAACTTTTCACTTTTTGTCTCCGTGGGGCTAATGGGCTTGAGTAGGAAGAGGCAGATGTGGTGAAGCTCAGCAGCAGCCTGGCTTATCCAGGGCGGCTCTGGCTGTCCCCAGGGCCTGTTCGCTGACACTCCCCTCTCTCTGCCACTGCCAAACCCACCCCTTTCATTTCAATAACTCCTTAGAACTCACCAAGCAGCTTCAAAATTCTTACCTCATTTAGCCTGCAGATAATCTTGTGGACATGGAAAGAGAAAAGAATAGTTACTGGATCAATTACATCTCACACTCGTGCTAGGGACATGCACCGGAAAAGGAGAACAGTTAATATGCACTCAGTATTCCCCACACGCCAAGCATTGCTCTAAATGCTTCTCAATATATTTTTTTCTTGCTCCTGACAACAACCCAATGAAGAAGTATAAGTATCATTATCCAGCCCCACCCATTTATTTATTTATTTATTTATTTATTTATTTATTTATTTATTTTTGAGACGGAGTCTCACTCTGTCGTCCAGGCTAGAGTGCAGTGCATGATCTTGGCTCACCGCAAACTTGGCCTCACGGGTTCAATAGATTCCCCTGCCTCAGCCTCCCAAGTTGCTGGGAATAAGGCATGTACCACCATACCCAGCTAATTTTTGTATTTTTGGTAGAGATGGGGTTTCACCATGTAGGCCAGGCTGGTCTCAAACTCCTGACCTCAAGATATCAATCTGCCTTGGCCTCCCAGAGTGCTGGGATTACAAGTGTAAGCTGCCACACCCAGCCCATTATCCCCTTTCTATAGATGAGAAAACTGAGGCCCTTAGAGTTTGAATCACTTATCCAAGGTAACTCAGCAAGCAGGTGTCCAAGTATGATTTCAACACAGCTGTCTGCTGGCAAGTGCATGCTCTTTGTTGTTATAATAATGCATCTCTTAAGCAGGGTTTCAAAGAACCTTTTTTGAACTCAGAATTTCAAAGAATTACAAGTTGGTGATATAGGAAATCATTATTCACATTGTACAGATGAACATCTAAGTGCCTTTCAGTCATAATCTTAGTTTATGGCTCACTTTCAGTATTGGTTTCAAGTATATCTTCATGTATTCGTTCATTTATTTATTTTTATTTGATCAGCAGCTGTAATCTTAGCACCCGGGGTAAAACTAGGACCTTGACAATGACTTTTATTGTGTCACCGTCCCAGGACAGCTCATCTCTCTTCCACTACCCAAGGAAAAGGCATCCTTAACCCTGTGTTCCTAATTTTGTTCCTTTAAGCTTTATATAGTTTTATCGCATGTGTATAAATTTCTAAAACGTATGTTTTTAAATTGGGGGGATTTTTTTCTTAATATAAAAAGATAACAAAGCTGTAATAAAATAAAAGAAAGGAGAGAAAAAGGCCTTTTCCAGGAGGCACTAACTTGCGACCAACACTAGGTAAAACTCAAAGGGAATCTGGTTTCATGGCTACATATTTATAGAATTATTTTTTACTGAAAATTGTTTTTCACATATTTTAGGAAGCCACTGTGGGAGACTTCAGATGAGTGGGAAGGAAAGCAACTCATGTCTCAGTGAAATTTTTATTAATCGAGAATTACTGTTGAGAATTTGGAAGACCTTATGTAAGAGCGAGAAGGGAAAAATGGAAACATTCACATGAGGGCTCCATTTGAAAGTTTGAAAGGGCTTGAAAAGACATGTTAAAAATAATTCAAAAAAAGAGAGAAAAGGTAATTGCCAGATATGGAGGCTTTTTATATGGCCAGGGTGATAAAACAGGCTGGTTATTAACCTGGCAGGTAGAAAGAAAACCCATTCATGGTAATTGGGGAAATTAGTGCTCAGGATGTAATTCTTCCCCTTCCACCATTCTTTGGAGGAAATAAATGCTTTATTGAAGCGATTCCATAAGAATCTTTACAATTTCTTGGAAGAGTTGGTGATTCAAGAGGCTTTTGTGACTGCAAAACAATTATTTAAATCATTTCCTGAGGAAAGAAGTTTGGAAGAAGATAAAAATAATTAATGCCAGTTTAGCTATTAGTGTGGGAATGATGGGGACTTAAAGAAATGTTTACCAGCTGCACTCTACTTTCTGTGGCTCAAAAAACAATGTCACATCTTGGCAAACATGAGAGCTGAGTTTCATGGTGGAAAATAGGAACCATCCTCTTCCAAGTTCAATACCATGATGTGATTCTAGGAATGTTGCAAGAGATAGAACATTGTGTGTCAGGGCTTATGGTAGGAAAAGAACTAACAACCAAGAAAATAGAACCTGAGTCAACTACATTTCCCTTCCTGAAGGAATTGTATTGAGAAAGAGAGTTGTTTGTTGTTGTTGTTGAGACAGAGTCTCGCTCTGTTGCCCAGGCTGGAGTGCAGTGGCGTGATCTCAGCTCATTACAACCTCTGCCTCCCGGGTTCAAGTCATTCTCCTGCCTCAGCCTCCTGAGCAGCTGGGATTACAGGCACCTGCCACCAAGCCTGGCTAATTTTCCTATCTTTAGTAGAGACGGAGGTTTCACCATGTTGGTCAGGCTGGTCTCAAACTCCTGACCTCAAGTGATCTGCTCGCCTCGGCCTCCCAAAGTGCTGGGATTACAGGCGTGAGCCACTGTGCCCGGCTGAGATTTGTTTTTACTAGTGGTTTGTTGGTCGATGCTTTGAGTCTAACCATTTTGTACCTTGGTGTCCTACTTCAGGAGAGAATTTGAGCTCATGACAGTGAACAGTGGAGAAGCAAAATCATTTTAGTACAGGACTTTAGTAGAGTGAATATGCAATAGTATAAAGCAGACTGAACACTTCTGGGAAACAGTAACACAAACCATGGCTGGACTGGATTTATGTGATTTCTTAGGTACGTGACATAAGTCATTGTGACTTCACAAGCTCATTGGGTTAAGTCACAGAGTTTTCACTCTGGACACAAAATGTAGATTATCATGATTTTTTTTTTTTTTAACAAATGCTGCCTGAATTATGGGCATTTGTAACTTTGCTTAGCTTTTAAAGAGCCCATTCCTAATCTTCTGTTATACAGAAAACGATATGCATAGTTGGTTTTTTTTTAGTATGAAGTGCATACTGCCAGGTTCTTTTGCATTAAATACTAGGATGTTTTCCTTTTCGTATCAGTCTGCCCTTGTCTAATCTTTTCAGTGGCATAATATTCTTGTGTGTGTGTGTGTGTGTGTGTGTGTGTATGAGAGTGTGTGTGACATCATGCCTACTTGTAGAGTGATAAATTAGGTGTCACTTTGAAGTAGTCACAATGTGTCATGTTAGTAGTTTGCATTAAGTTGCCAGTTAATTAAATAACCTCTGTCTTTTACTGCAAAAAACTTGAGCCTTATTAAGTTAGAAAATTTACAACCAATAGCATAATCAATAAAACATTAATAAACACGTGACCCCTGACAAACCTTTTGTATTGATTTTCACATTCTTACAAAGCTTGCCCATAGCCTGAAATTTAAAAAAAAACACCACCAATAAAATGGGTGTAACATTAGCCAAATATGCCATTCCATAAGGCACTTTTGAAACTTTTATAGTTGCTATTGGTTCTAATTATCTGGAAGTCTGCTTTCGTAATGGCTTCACTGCTGACAGAGTTTAATTCTGGAGTTCACTAGTGAGAGATAGAACTAGTAATAGTAGGATGTCACTGTAACCTTCATTCATAGGTGACTGCAGATTGAGGGAAGAATCGAGGCAATTTTCTTGCTAATCCAAATAGCAACCACGGCTTCGGCCTTAGTCGTTTGAATTTTCAGGAGGCTATAATTATTTTCCATCTGAAATATCCAAATGACAGCTTTATGTTTCTACGTCTGCATGTGGAGACATCCATTTTTTGGACTAAGTGTTGGGAAGTTGGGTTTGAAGAGATACTGGGAGTGACTGACAAGTGGTTTCTCCTGCATGGTCCCTAAGTCAGCCAGTGAGAGCAACAAAGGTATTCCTGAACATACACGTGAAAAGTCTGCATCACTCTATGAAAAATTTGTGAGTTTGCAGTTGAGAGATCGAAGGCTGCTTAAGAAGGCTCGAAGAAGGATTCTGTCTTGTGTCTCCCCTTGTACTGTTATTCCAGTAGACGGGGTGCCATGTGGATGTGATGCCTACTTTCCTGGAAGAGGCAGCCCGTGGGCGATTAGGCACCTCCCACCCCATGCACACTCAAGAAGCTGCATTGCAGATTCTCTGCTTAGTCCTGACTCTAGAAATGCATCAGAGGGCAGACTCACTGCCTTTGGCAAGTAGTGGAAATGATTTACCCTCCTGGCAGTTCAGTTTCCCATTTAGAAGAAAGCCTCTATTTTGGAGGAAAAAACGATCATTTAGTTGAAGAATGTACATAACTTGTCTGATGAAACTACAGTCCATGAATTCTAAAGTTTGACTCTTTCCAAGTCCCAAACACATTCATTCATTCATTGAATAAAACATGAACCAAGCGCCTGCTGTAGGCCAAGTACTGCACTTACTTTCTGATGCAAAACTTTATATGAATCCTCACCCATATGAAGACCTAAAATGGTTACAAGGAAATATGGTATTTCAGCACTTTAAAGTCAGGTTGGGATCTTGGTTGGTGGTGACAGCAATCTCCTTGGCCGAGTCGCTAGGAGGCTGCCCATGAAGTCCGGAGGACCATTCAGAGAGATGTGGTTGTCTCTTTGTATGAATCATCTTCAGAGGTGCCCTTAACGAAGGCCATCCTGAATGATAATCCGCTCTACACCTAAGATCACTAGTTTCCTGTGCTCTTTGTGGAATAGTTATTTGTCATTTGAATGTGAAGTGACTACCTGGAGAAAGGAAAAATGACCTGAATTATGTGTGAGCTGTGAGCTCACTTTTACTAAATATTAATATACTTAATATTTAATCTAGAGAGGATTCCTTTAGGATTTTCTGATGCTTCCCTCAGCCTCTCTATTTTCAAGTGGTAACTATGGCAAACAGAAATGCTGAGCTCTTTAAAACTATGATTCTTGAGATGGAGATCGTTAGTAACACGAATAATTCAGTTGGTTTGGACATTGGAAAGCAAGAGACTTATATCCAAGCAAGAACCTTTAGAGAATATTTTATTTTATTTATCTGTAGAGACAGTGTCTCCCTATGTTGCCCAGGCTGGAGTGCAGTGATGCAATCATGGCTCAGTGCAGCCTCAGACTCCTGGACTCAAGAGATCCACTTGCTTCAGTCTACTGAGTAGCTGGAACTATAGGCATGTGCCACCACACTTGGCTAATTCTTACTTTTTGTAGAAGTGGGAATCTTGCTATGCTGCCCAGGCTGGTCTTGAACTCTTGGCCTCAAGTGATCTTCCTTCCTCAGCCTCCCAAGGTGCTGGGATTACGGGCGTGAGCCACCACGCCTGGCTGAGAGAATTTAGAACAAAAACTTCCCAGATACTGGGAACTGAAATGGGACAAAATCTACACTTGCTATGTGTCACATGTTGTTTTAAATTGAATTATATATGCTGACTGACAGGTTGAATAGTAGCTCCCAAAAGCTATCCCCATGTTCTAACCCCCCATGCCTGTGAATGTGACCTTATTTGGAAAAAGAGTCTTTGCAGATGTGTCTAAGTTAAGGATCTCAAGATAAGATGATCCTGGTTTACCCAGGGATGCCCTAAGTCCAGTTGGAGGGTCCTTATAAAAGACAGAGAGGAGAACACAGGGAAAGAAGAGAAGTCCCTGCAGAGATGGAGGCAGAGATTGGAGTGATGCAGCCACAAGCCAAGGGAAGCCTGGAGCCACCAGATGCTGGATTCTCTAGGGGTTGGATTCTCCCCTAGAACCTTTGAAGGAAGCATGGCCCTGCCCACACTATGATTTTGGACTTCAAACCTCCAGAAGTGTAAAGGAATGAATTTCTGTTGTTTTAAACCACCCAGTTTGTGGTCATTTGTTTCAGCAATCCTTGTAAGGTGATACACCTAAGCTTTGGAATGACCCTAGATTTTAGGTATGATTATGATCATAAGTTATCTTACAGCTAAAGAACCTGAGGTGCAAGGACAGAGTGACCTGGCCAAGGTTTCCTGGCTCCTAAGTGGCTGTCACTGGGTGGCACCAGGCCGCTGGGCCTCCACAATCCATGTGTGTAACCATTGCGTCCCAAGTCCCCAAACAGACACAGCTTTCTAAGCTATTGACCCAAACCCCTGTCTTTTTTAGACTCCTCTAACTTCTGCTTCAACTTATTTTTTGAATTGCTAAATGCAGAAAACTTGGGCAACTCAGAAAAGAAGAAAACAAAATGCGGGAAGTGTCCACAGTCCCACCTCCCCAAGAGAACCGGTGTTTACATGTTTGTAATTTACACCCCCCCTCCCCGAAAACGCACACCCGCTCATATTTTACTTGAAAGCGGTGTGTTTTAGTATTCATCATGATTCTCAGATTTCTTAGTAAAATTTCAAAAACAACACATAGGATTACCATACCAACTGTTTATTTTGCCAACTAAGGCCACTGAAACAACAGCAAAACAACCAAGAAAACCTACCATCCAAAAATCACCATCATTGTATAAAAGAAAGCAAGCTTAACTTTATAAAAGCAAGATTATACTCTCAGAATAAAGAATGGGACTCTAAGTTAAATATATTTAACTGTGTGAAAAACTCAATACATTGCCCTTATTTTTCTCACAATGCCATGGACCAGCAGAAACTTCACTGTAGACCCGTAGTGGTCCGTGGTCTAACCCTGTGCTTCTCAGGCTCTAATGTGTTCAGAGCATTCAGGCCTCTTGTCCAAATGCAGGCATTTTTTTTTTTTTTGGAGACGGAATCGCCCAGGCTGGAGTGCAGTGGCGTGATCTCGGCTCACTGCAACTCCCCTCCGCCCCCCACCTGCCCCGGGTTCAGGCAATTCTCCTGCCTCAGCCTCCCAAGTAGCTGGGACTACAGGTAGCCACGCCCGGCGAATTTTTTGTATTTTAGCAGAGACGGGGTTTCACCGTGTTGCCCAGGCTGGTGTCGAACTCCTGAGCTCAGGCAATCCCCCTGCCTTGGCCTCCCAAAGTGCTAGGATTACAGGTGTGAGCCATGGCGCCCAGCCCCAAATGCAGGCTTTGATTCAATAAGTGTAGGGTGGGGCTTGAGATTCAGCATTCTGACAAGCTTCCTGGAGAGGCTGATGTTGCTGATCCGTGGCTTTTCCTTCTATCTATGAATGGCCAGGCCCTAGACTGGCCTTTGTAGTCTGATTTATTTTTCTTTCAGGAAGCTATTGTGAACATTTCTACATATCAAGAAACATTGGTCTACAGGATGACTTTTAATGGCTGCATTTATACTCAGTCATGTGAATGTATATCTTGATTTAGTGATCCAATTTCCTACTGTTGATTATCTAGGTTGTTTTTAAATTTTCTTCTCATTCTTTTCCCCTTTCTGTCCCATTACAAATAGAGCTGAGATGAATATTCTTGTACCTATACATTTGTGCACTTGTCTGATTAGTTCTTTAGGAAATATTCTAGAAATAGAGCTACTGGTTAAAAGGACAAGCATATCAGATAAGTACATTTTCAAGGCATTTAACATGTTTTCCTTTCATCCTAAACAAGCCCTTAAGTCGGAAATTATTCTTCAAGTCTCAGTGAGTCTCGGGGAGCTCAGTGCTTCATGAAAGTCTGAGACAATCACAAGATAGTGTGGGAGGTGCTGGAATAGGAGAAGTCCGGGCAACAAGAGGAAGGCGGGTCAGGAAAGGCTTCTGAGAGGCTGCCACATCTAGACAAGAACTTCCTGAGTCTGTCTGTTCACGGCTGTACTCAACAGTGCCACATTAAACACATGCATGAGAAAGAATTCCTAATAGATGTTACAGCTAAATGATTTTTGCATGACTAAATAGCATCACCTGAAGTACAAAACATAAAGCAAACTCCTCAAAATGAATCAAAGCAAAATAAGAGAATTTCTAATAATTTATGAGGCCCATTTATTTCGACACCTTTTAAGTAGGCTTAGGAAAAAGGTGAAGAAATGATGGTATTTGTAGCAATTAATGAGGTCAGGTTATGAGACTCTGTCATCAAGTTTAATTTATATTTTCTTTTTTCAAAATTGGCATTTTTACGCTTGATTCTTTAGAGTGGCCTATAGGAGAGTTGGGAGAAGAGTAGAATATTCATTTTTTTATTACATTAAAATTTTGCTTTTCAGACACAGGGTCTCACTGTGTGACCCAGGATGGTCTTGAACTCCTGGCCTCAAGCAATTCTCCCCCATCAGCCTCTTGAGTAGCTGAGACTATATGTTTGTGCCACCATGGCTGGCTAAGAATGGAATATCCTAACATGGTCTTAACTCTCTCTCATGGGCCAGCTACCACATCTGAAGGAACTTCTCTCAAATACTGTGGCCTGCAGTCAGTAGGCTGGCTGAAGGGCTCCTTAACTGCAATCCTGTCAGGTAAAAACAGATCCTCGTTCTGGGATGTGACCCTACCAAAGGCAGCAGAATGACCCCTAAAGACCTCTTGAGGTTCCTTACACCCAAGGATTCAAGAATTGTCAACAGACACCTCTGTGAGAACAGCTAACAGCTATCCAGTGAACAAGCAGTTGGCAGTAGAAGGGAAATGACAGAAATCAGAGTACAGGAAATTCCACTATGCCCTGGTTTTTGAGAAACATCATGGCAAAACATTCAGGAGCACCAACATTATTCTGCTTCCACGATACTAAAGAAGGACAATTCTTTCATTTTATTATTACCTTCTGCATTGCCCTGCCCCAGTTATCAACATTTTCACGACACAACACTGGATTGTTCAGATGAACAAGGTATGTTAGTTTGTAACATAGTAAAGTGGGCATATTGTTGATGGAAATATATGACACAAATGTTGCAACATACAGCGACCTGCTGCCCTCCCATGCTGGTCTGATGCCCTGGCAGACATTGCTAATCGGTCACTACACTCTTCCTAAATCCATCCCAGATCCCAGAGCCTCACTGTGATTCAGGGTTGCTGGGTGGTACCACTCCAGGAGGCACCAGTTGTATTATACTCTATGGGAATGTACCTTGCTGTCATAAAACGGGGTAGCCCTGCCATTGTGCATAGAACATAGTAGACACAAAATAAAAATTCATTGAATGAACCAGATATGACCTCTGAATCCTTCTCAACATAACACTTCAAACAGCCACTACAAATTGATTGGATTTGGCATGCAAGTTGAACCTATTTGCTATTCCTGCTTTAAGGAAACACAGTAAGAGGCTGCCAACATGAAACATATTTAATCATCTTTGCACAAGTGTGTGTTGGGTACATGCATAATGTGTATGCAAATACAGTTTGCTTAGAACATGCAACTCTCTCCTCTCCCTCCCTCCTACTGCATCCCTAAATATACAATTTCATAAAAACCACACCTGCGACTGCTTATTGGAATGGGAAGGGCTCCAACTTATGTTCTCAAATTTATAACACTTGCCTGTGGATTTCTAAACCGCGGTTCCTGTGATAAACTACAGTGCCTGGCAGAAAGGTGCAAAATATTTATATCTGGGCCTAGCGAAGTTTTCCTTGGCTTCCCAACCCAGGTTGATTATACCCATGTTTGTGGACACTGCTCTTTTCTTTCTCCCTCCCTGTTTGGCTACATACCTGTCCCTCTCCACTGCTCCCATCGCATTAGACTAAGAGAAGAATCAGACACGATCGGTACCAAAGAGGTCATCGGCAAATTCCAAAATTTGTTAAAATTTTTGTAAAAATTAGTTGAAAAAGTAACAGGAAGGAGAGGCAGGGTGAGTACATTTTGCATTCATCTCCCAGGGTTTGCAGCGTTGCTCAGCTTCATGATGAAATGGGAGATGCACTATTTCACTGACCATGAAATAGAAAGTTTCAAACTCCTGTTGTAAAGACAATTACAAAATAGACGCCCCTCAATCCCATTCCCCATTTACTGTTTTTGAAAAATAGCATTAATTTACAAATGTGCTGTTCCTAATCAGTCACATGGAAAACCATCCTGCCTTCACATTTATCCTTTTCCCTTATATTCCCCGCAGAAACCGTTGTGCTTAGGGAAAAAGGTCTTAAAACAATTCCATTCTATTACTTTCAGAAGCGTATACTGAGTTTACAGTTTTGACAGTGTAATTGTCTGTCCCTGAGCCTATGGCCTCTTTTGCTAAAGAGCGGGAGGAGAAATCTTATCTCGACCAAAAAGTAAACAATATCAGGCAATAGTAGAAGGAAAGATAAATATTTGGGATAGATAAATGTTGGTTTGATTCAGCTAGGACCATAGCTTTGGGTTATGAAAAGAGACTCAAGTGGATAAAATTTGGCCCTAAATTTTGTAGTGAGGTTAGCACTACCCTATGGGAAATGCAAAACACTCTTCGCTTATTCTAGTTTTGGAAAATGTCATAGAAAACACATTTAAAGTCCATTAAATGTGATTGGAGTTGACAAGATTCCTTCTGGTGAAAGGCTGGGTAAAGCAAGAACTGAAAGTTTCCCATCAGCTCAGACAACCTTAGTTAGTGGTTGATAATATGTGTTAAATTAGTCAAAATGGAGACAAAACTAGTGACCCCCTTGAGAGCCAAAATAGCTCCTTAATGAAAGAAATGGAGTTTAAAAATTATAATAGAATATTGGCTAATGTACATTTTGGAGATTATAAATTTGCAAAATCCCCTTATGTCATTATTAGTTGAAGTTGAAATTGCCAAATGGGCCCCTGGAGGTGCGATAGGAAGGCACATGTTGGAAGATCTGAAATCTTGCTCCCTCTCTGAAGGAAGGGTGGCTCGAGCCATGTGCGGCGTGAGCTGGAGGCTGGATAGGGTTGAGTAAACTTTGGGTTGGTTTTCTCACAGTTTTCGTTAATGCGTGTTGAGTGTTGTCTTTCCTTCTCTCCGATTTTCAGACACAGGGCCCTTGGGAGCAGTAATCCTCCAGCCAGGCTTTCTGAGAAGGTTCACATCCAAGTAAAACATGAATTTTCTGAGCCAATTTGATAGGCAATTGGTCTGATCGGAGCTCTTGTTTTGCCAACAGATAAAAATGAAGCTGGGAGTATTACAATACCCAGGGCAGGGGGAGGATTAAAGCTATCACAGAGACTAAGAGGCAGGCAACTTCACATAAGCAGAGGGTAGGGAGGTGTGAGGATGGGAAACCGCGTTCCCAGGAGTTGACAGGCAGCTGATGGTGGCTCTTTCATTACGACCTCACCACCAATCATTTAAGGAATTAGGAATTATGGCAGAGTGGTACGTATAATCCGTGAGCTTTAGGCGCTTCTCCACATCATCCCTTCTGTACCCCCAGCACCTAGAACACACAGTAGGTCCTCAATACTGGGTGCTATTGAGTGTTGGAAAGAGCACAGGTATGGTTTAGCGCAGCCCCTCCATCGCCATTTATAAGTTGAGAGGCCCTCGGTCCATTACTTAATTTCACAAAATGTTTTTCAATTTTTTTCTCCTGTAAAATGCAATTATTGTTTCTACCTAGTAGGGCTGTTTGGAGGATTAAACAACACAAAGAAGGTAAAATGCCTATCACAGTCACTCAATAAGTATTCCTTATTTTTATGATTACAAATTAAATAAATGAGTGATAATCATCAAAATGCATCTGTACAATGTGCTAGGTGCTGTCCTAAGTGGCTAGAGGTTGACACTGTTGCTATCCTCACTTAATAGATGGAAAATACAGTTTTAGAGATGAAAAATAACCTTGAGGGAATGGCACATGGGACCTGTGGCTGAAAAGAGGCCCTAGGAATTCTGTGGCTGTCAGAAGTTAGACCTAGGAGTGGATGCGGGCTCTTGGGCTTGCTCCTTGACTGGATTCAGGCCCTCCTTGCATCTCAGACAGTCAGCCTCACAGACCTCTAGACTCTTCAGAGTGAGAATCCAATGAGCTGCCTGAAGCTGGTGCTCACCAAGAATTTATGGAAGTTTTTATTGCTATTTCCAACTGAGAACTTTTCTTCAATCATTTATGGAAAACATAAAAGCCAGTGGGAATCAACTAAGATAAAACAAGGTCAGAACCACTCTTCCAGATGCTGAGCACAGCTGGTTTTTGCTTAAGCAGTGGGAGCAAGAAAGAAGGATATTCATTGGCTATTTGGGTCAGAAACAGCACCTTAAAATATCTCCTCCATAATTCATCTCGTCCCAAATAGAATGTGGGGTCAAATTGCAGACCCTAAACCTTTTCATCCCTTCTCCTCTTCGTTTTCTTCTTCTTTCTTCTTCTTCTTCTTTTTCTTATCTCATGGGATTGGTATGAAAAATAATAAGGATTTTATTCTGCAAAGGAAAAAAAATATCTCTCTGGTGTGGTAGATATCGCAATTCCAGAAACAAGCTGGAATGCACCGAGAGCTCCCTTATATGCCTAAATGCAGGCTGCTCTTCCTCTGCCTCTGTTTTACAGTCGGGGGAGCCATTGCCCTGGGAACAAAGAGGAAAATCGGAACAATCCTAATTTTAATATTCATAACTCATGAGCAGCCTGAAAGTTTTTTTTAATAAGTTAATGTTTGTCCTTTGAACTTTTAATACTCCTTTTACCCAAGGGGCTTTGGAGGGGTTTGAGAAGAGCCAACCAGCCAAGATCACCCTTCCTACTCCATGACCCATAGATAGCGCCCTGCCTGGGAACTCAACAGAGAGAAAGCATCTGTCCATCCCACACTGGCTATCTCCAGGAGTCCAGAAGAGCATAACTCTTGCTGCCAGGAACAGATTGAAGGCTGCCAGTAATCCACGTGTAACTGTAGAAAGCAACACTGGTGGGGGTTAATACCAGATTGGCACAGTCACGTTTGGCATTCTCATATGCTGTTCATAACACAAATCCACCAGTCCTCCTTATGGGGAAACACCCTGGAATGGCCGGAAGAGACATACTGAGGCCCACTGCTCTGAAGCTTGGTATGGTGGTGGTGTGCTTGGGAGGAGGTATCAGGCACCATCTTCCTAATAGGAAGTCACCTGGACTAATCCCAGGGTCCCCGCCTCCTGAAAGCAGAGGAGAAAGCCTGGGTTTGTACTCCGATTGTCAGTGTGCCTAAGAGTCTAGAAGAGATTTCAGTGAGATGAAAGAATGATTATTTAAATGATACAAGCATTTGCTTTTAAAGTTGGGGAAAAGGAAAGCGTGGAATTTAAAATGCCCTTGAGTCTGCCCATGGGAAAGAGTTTAGGGAGTGGCACTGAGCAGAAAGGAAGGCTTTTAGGGGAGGACCAAAGACTATTAGAGTTCTTTTTGGGAATGGTAATGAGCTATCGTAAAAGTGATGCCTGAGAAGAAAAAGCAAGAAGGGAGAAGTCTGTGATAGAAAGGTAAATGAGTCATTTGATGAGTAGAGTGCATCTCAATCTTCAGTGTGCATTAGAGTCAGGCGGAGGCAGGAAGGTGACTATGAAGTGCCTTTCCCTAGGACCTCTTGAGGCTCCAATGCAGTGGGTCTAGGCCATGGTTTGATCATGACATGAGCACTCTGCAAAGCACGCCTTGAAATGCACTAAATGAGATATCTAAGGACAGGGCGTAGAATCAAGAAACCCAGGAAAATTCCTAGTGGGTGCCTAGAATGAGTGGAGGGGGATAGTTGAAAGAGCAGCTCCTGAGGTGGTAGGTCCCTGTCTCCTAAGGACAGGTTTTAGTGTACAGGAGAGACTGGAGTCCCAGGGTGGACTGAGGACAGTGGAATGCCTGGGAGGCTGGGGTGTGGAATGCATGAGAAAGTTGCTCCAGGACTCCCTGCTCCCCCAGGGTGCAGATCATTTAATGGTCTGCAAATGATTTAACATCCCCCCAGTCAGGGTTCCCAGGGTAAATTGTCTCCATTCCCACCATAGAGGAGCTGTGCTGTCCAACAGCTAGCAGGCGGGGAGCCACTGTGCTGGGTGGGGTGCTTTGGCCAGAAAGTTGCTGGAAGTGGCACTGTAGCAATTATTGCTTAAGAACTAACTGTAATTATTAATTATGACCCTAACAACAATTGAGGTCCTGCATAATTCTTTCTGTGGGCTGCCTTTTGCCTGCGGAGTCTAATTTCTCAAACATCTCATTAGTCTTAAAATAGTTTTTTTCTATATAAAATTTTTTCTTCCAGAGTCAGTTGTACATATAAAAAAGGATTATAGTTGTATAAAAACAGGAGCTATAGAAATAGATTTATATTTAGCCAAGAGGCAGCAATACTCAAGCTTTCCTTCTCAGTGCAGGGCTTATTTCTCTTTCTCTATTTAAATATTCAGATCTATTACTATATTGAACTGAGATTTGGTTTATTCTGGTAGAAGTAGCTAAATAAAGGTACATACTTAGAAACTCATAACTTCATATGTTTAAGTGCTGGAATAAGGTGTAAGTTAAAATTGGGCTTTTTGATTTTCACTGTAGATAGAGTTCAGAAATACTGTCATAGTTTTAAAAAATCAAAATGTTTCACCTCCGGGAGAAAATGAAAGTCTGTGATACAATAGATGGTGCTTGTGATTTTATTTAACAGTTTAATCTTTGCATACAAACAAAACCACCTGAAGAGAAGCTGGTTTCTTAAAAACAAGAGCAGCGAGTATGATAATAAATGCCCTGAACACATCTCTGCTCATCTTATGGAATCTCTTTGTGAATTCTCGTGTAGCTTTCCCTAATATGGAGCAGGGGGCTTTAAGTCACACTGCTGCTCCCAACTGCTGTGCCTAAATTGCTTCTGGAAGCACGGAGCCCCTCCACTGCTGCTGCAGATGTAGCTTTGGGCTGGGGAGAATGTGGGGAGAAGTCATTTGCATTAAAAAACACTAGCTGTCTATTCCCATTAGAAAAAACACTCGGTGTTTTAGTGCAAATTATTTTAAAAGGGCAGATAACTTATGGATGCAGAAAGGGTAATCCACAAAGATGTATGCAATTTTGTTCAGTTGATGTCCTCGGGGCGAAAACATCAAGGATAACAAGTGTACTAAATACAAACAGACACAATCATAAAATATGACACCCATGATTAAGATACCCTTTTCAAGGGTCCTTCGCACTTAGGAGGGAAACTGCCTTGTTAATATCAGGGCCCATTATTTCCTACCATTCAGAGGCAAGTTGAAACAATGATCTCTCCTTTTTTGACTGTATTCTTAAAAGGTTGTGAAATTCTGGGGCTTTAATCAGACTAGCCTAGAATCACAGCGCTGGGTCAGAGAGGGGATTAGTGTTGAGGGTTATGAGCTCAGTCTTCGGAGGTGGACAGATCCGGTTTTGAATCCCAGCTGTGACACTTAGATATCATCTTCTCTGAAGTCTAGGGGTCTTCATCTGCAAATGAGAAATTGAGATTGTTGAGAGGATTAAACACAACAAAACAAAACCAAAAACCCAGATGTAAAGTGCTTAGTGTAGTGCCTGGCATAGAAAAAAAAGAGTGTGTGTGTTTCCTTCCTGAGTGCCTGATTACAGAAAAGATGGGAGAATTTTTAAAATGCACTATTCGCTAATATATGAAGGAAAGAGGTTTTTATGGTTTAAGAAAAATTTGCACCAAGATCTTGGTCATTTTAGGTAGTAAGAGGACAATGGAAGCTCATAACTATTTGCGTTTGTGGATGGCACTGATACAATAACTGTTCATAGCCAACGCTTAGGCATATGTCTTTCATTTATCTAGTAAGTTAACAGTTCTTGTGCATTTGCTTGGTGCCAAGTGCCCTTTAAGTGCTTTATATGTGTTGTTTCATTTAATCTTCAAAATACCATCATGAGTAGGCACTAATACTGTTACAGGAGGTAGCCAGTCAGGCATGAGCAGGGCAGGAGAGGGCTTCCCCACCACCCCCACCAAAAATGTCAGGCAACCACCAGGTGATGGTCAGGCGGTTGTTAACTGTCTCTCTAAAATAATAGTTGTTTGCAGCCAGCACCAGGGAAAAGGCAGTCTCCCAATAAACACAAACACCTGAAACCGGGGATCAGCAGCTTCCTGATAACGCGTCAGGAGTTGGGCGAGTGGGCTCAAGCATGCGCATTAAGAGGCAAAATGGCGGAGCTTAACTGGTATATGACCTGCTAGGTACGTTCGACTAGTAAAAGAAGAGTGCTTCAAGTAAACATGCGTGCAACTCCAGTAAACACACTGCACAGGCTCCCCTCCCAAGTGCTGAGAGGCCACTGTGATTCTTCTCACCCCAGGGGAAGAATCAGGAGAGAAGGACACAAGACCCCCAAAGCATGCCAACATGGAAAACTGCAAGTCCAAAGGTCAAACCATGCACCTGATCTCTCATTGCCCACTTGGGCCTCTTCCAAGTGTACTTTATTTCCTATTGTTCCTCTTGTAAACTTTTTAACAAACTTTCACACCTGCTCTAAAACTTACCTCAGTCTCTCCTTCGGGCCCTCAGTTGAAGACTTTCTTCTGAGGAGGCAAGAATTGAGATGCTACAGACTCGTATAGATTTGCAGCCACTGCTAACAATACTATCCCCATTCCACAGGGCAAGAAACATAGGAACAGAGAAGTTAAGTATTGATAATTTGTCCAAAGTCACAAAGCTAGTAAGAAATGGAACCTGTATTCAAATTCAGGCACTTATTCCAGAGTATGCTGTCTTTCCCCCCACCCCCCCAAATTTTTCTTTCAGCTTTCCAAGGTTGAACCGAGTCTACTTTCTTAACCACTATACTGTGTGTTTTATTTATTTGTATATCTCTCACAGCATCACAAATAGTGCCTTGCACCTAGAGGACAGTGAATATTTATCCAATGATTTTTTTTAAAGAATGCAAGCCTTTGCTGTGAACGTGAGGGAGAAGTAAAGGGTTAAAGTGTTTGTGTCAGATTTTAGAACAGTAAAGTCCAGTAGATAGATGGTATCTTACCAAAGAACAATGGCATAAAACTATTTATGGAGCCCTGTAGGCGGTGAGCAAGTGAGTGAACATGATTTAAGTCCTAAATTTGGAACCAGAAGAATACCAATAGCAAATGCATACTGGTTAATTATTTCCCTCTGCACAATACCTACAAAATCACCTAGAACATTAAGACCAGTGTAATCACTAAACTTTTGTGAAATTATCATGATCTCGTGGAAAGGCGACAGGGTTGGGTCTGACTAGACCTAAATAAAACATCAAATTCCACCTCTTCCCAGCTGTGTGACTTTGGGTACATTATTCAGCATCTTTGAGCCTTAGTATGTCCAATTTGAAAGGAAGGGGGTGTGTAATGAAAATACTAATTCCCAGCTTCCCAACATGAGATAAAGTATATGAAACTGTTGTGTTAATAAGGAAACACTGGAGAAATAAGCATTCTTAAGTAACATTAACTTTTACAAGAGAAAACTCCCACATATCTGCAGTGTGATGCAATAGACATTTTCTTTTTTTCCTTTTCTCAGAATGGGTCTTCCTAACTGGCAGGTAGGTAGCTCCAGTCTCTGTGGTAAATTTAGAGACTGAAGCCCCTTTCATCTGTGGCTCCTCCACCTCCACGGGTTTGCTGTGGAAGGTGAAGAAGTGTGGAAAACTCCTGTAGGATGTTTCTGTGGACCAGAAAGTGACTCAGTCCCATGGCCACCACCATGTGCAAGGGATGCTGGGAAATGCCATCTAGGGATGTCTGCAGGCATAAAAGGAAATGGTTTTGGCCACTGACTGGCAATTCCAACTCCTAGTTTTTCACCAGGCTGTTGTAAGATTAAATGAGTGAAAGCAGAGGAGACAGCTCTGTAAATCATAAAACACTATGATATTATAGCCAATTCCTAATGTAGATGCCCAAACGTAGGAATATTCCAAATAATAGAAATGTAAAGCTCTCATCCATTTGTTTTCTTAAATGCCAATTCCAAGAACAGTTTGCTAAGGCACATGGTGCCTGGTGACAGTCCCAACAGGTGAGCAGGCTGATGGCAATTCAATGTGATCAGGTAGAGTGGTCGTGGTCACACATGACTCCATTAGAGGCTGTTTGATCTTGTGAAAGGCTTGCAAATTCATAGGACATTGGTCATTGACTACTGTGCAATAGACTTATCAGATAAAAAAAAAGCTGAATAGGAAATTTGGAAAGAAAAGCATAGCAAGGGCCAAAAATGATACAGATGGATCTTCGTGAAAGAGCCATCGTGCCCTCTTCCCTTTCTATCTGAATGCGCTAACAACTTCTGAGGATAAGTGAATTTGCCATTCCTCCCTGTGCAATCAAGAAGGATTTCTCAGTGAAGAGCAATTTCATAGATTTTTCATTATAACATGATTTTTTTTGTTTGGGTCATCTTTAAGGAAGTGGATGTGCACTGAATATCCCAATTTTCCAGAAAAGAATTGTTAAGTGACATGTATTCATTTGTTTCCATCACTAAATGTTTTGCATTTCATTTGTAATATATTATTTTTGTTTTAAGGTAGATCCAGATGTATTCAGGGGATACAGGATGATTTTTTTTTTCTTTTTCTTTTTTTTTTTTTTTGAGACAGAGTCTCGCTGTGTCGTCCAGGCTGGAGTGCAGTGGTAGGATCTCAGCTCACTGCAAACTCCACCTCCTGGGTTCACGCCATTCTCCTGCCTCAACCTCCCGAGTAGCTGGGATTACAGATGCCCACCACCACGTCTGGCTAATTTTTTGTATTTTTAGTAGAGATGGGGTTTCACTGTGTTAGTCAGGATGGTCTCGATCTCCTGACCTCATGATCCACCCGCCTCGGCCTCCCAAAGTGCTGGAATTGCAGGTGTGAGTCACTGAGCCTGCCCTACAGAATGATTTTTAATACTTTTTTTGGTGGATTCCAATGATATATTATATAATATGTATATTATATAAAGAGTTTTCTAAGGCATACTCTTTTTAACTCCTTTATGTCACATATTATGTGCCATTCTTTACCTGGTAAAAGACCTTTTGTTCAATGATTATACTCTTTGGAGTCAACAGATCTAAATTCTGAAAATAAAGTTAAGCAAAATGGGCTATCAGGCCTTCTCTGACTACTTGATCTAATATAGTGCATCATCTTGACATTCTACTTGGGTTGCCTTATTTTTCTTCTTGGCCTAATATATATTTATGTGTTTATTGCTGGGCTCTACCTACTAAAACATAAGCTCCATGAGGGTAGGGATTTTGGGTGTCTTTATTCCCTATTGTATGCCTGGGCTACGGAATAGTGCCTGCTACCTAATGGATGTTCAGTGATATTGGTTAAATACATGCAAACATGAAAATTAGGTCTTAAATATCCTGGATCAATGATCTGCTGTATTACTTTTCCCCTCTATCTCAGGACTTTATTCCTCTAAAGCAGCATCTGAGAAAAACCACTTGTCTCTGCCCGGCCACTTCCATTTATGTTTGAGTGAAGCTCATGATGTTTCCATTTCCTGGCACAGAAGGGGAGCTACTCTCTGGTGTTGCTCCCCAGACCCAGCCTATTTAAGAGCTATGCTGTCTTTCCACATGGCTTGGACAGAATGAGGCATGGGAAATTACAGCGACAAGGATGAACTTCTAAGGATAAATAATTCTCACAGAAAAAGAGCACCGTGATCTTGGGTAGAGCATGCGGAAAGTTGGGAGAAGGATTTAAGGAATGGACAGTGCTTTACAGTTATTTAAAGTTTTTTCTTTTATTATCAAGAAAGAATAAATAGATACATAAATACATATATAGATAGTAGAACAGGATACAAACATTCCATTTCTTAAAAGAGTTACTAATAATTTTTTTGGAGAGAGAACTGCCTTTGGGAACGTCTGCTTGGGGCAGGTGAGACTCCATAGACATGGACAGATGACAAGGGTTAAGAAAGAGAGTTCACTGCTTTGAGGGAAGAGCTGGGTGAAGAGGAGAGAGAAGGAAAACTCAGTGACATGGCTGGACTAGGAGAGTGAGGGCCAGGAAGGCCCCATGGAGGTTGTGGCCGCCAGCCTTCAAGGTGGCCCTGTTTCCTGGTATTCACACCCAGTATTCACACAACATAACTCTCCTCCATGTTGTACTGGGGCTGGTTTATGTGGCCAATTAGAATATGACAGGAATGGCAGTGTGGCACTTTCAAAATTAGGTTATAAAAGAGCATGGCTTCTTCTTGGGATCTCTCTCTGTGAGCAGCTGTGGAGAAGCTCATGTAGCAAGGATCTGAAGACTCTGGACGACAGCCAATAAGGAGCTGAATTCTGTCAGAAACTACATGAGTGATCTTGCAAGGAACTCCATTGGTGCTAGGTGAGTCTTGAGGTGATTACAGCCCCATGAGAGCCCCTGAGCCAAAACAACCTAGAGGAGCTGCTCCTAGATCCCTCAGGTAATACTTTAATACATTACCATCTCTTTTAAGTTGGTAATGTTGGGGGGTAATTTGTTATGCAGCAATAGCTAACGAATACAGTGGTAGAGGAGACAAAGAGCACATTATTCACAGTGATGTCTGTTGTTCTATGGAGGGTTCTGAGTGGAAAATTGACTCTGATCCTGTTTTAGTCCAATCAGGCTGCAGTAACAAAATACCATAGACTTGGTAGTGGATATAGTTTGAATATATGTCCCCACTAAAACTCATGTTGAAATGCAATCCCTGATGTTGGAGGTGGGGCCTGAAGGGAGGTGATTGGTCATAGGGGCAAATCCTTCATGGCTTGGTGCTGTCCTCACCATAGTGAATGAGTTCTTGCAAGATCTGGTCATTTAAAAGTGTGTTCCTCTCTCCTTCTCTCTCTTGCTCCTCCTTTGGCCACGTGATATGTTGGCTCCCTCTTTGCCTTCTGCCATGATTGAAAGCTTCCTGAGGCCTCCCCAGAAGCTGGGCAGATGCCAGCACCATACTTCCTGTATAGCCTGCAGAACCATGAGCCAATTAAACCTCTTTTCTTTATAGATTACCTAGTCTCAGGGATTTCTCTATAGCAATGCAAGAATGGCCTAATACAGTAGCTTATAAACAACAGAAATGTATTTCTTACCGTTCTGGAGGCTGAGAAGTCAAAGATTAAGGTACTAGCAGATTCAACAAAGGCCTATTTTATGGTTCATACATGGCACTTTCTTGCCATGTGCTCACATGGTGGAAGGGATGAGGAGTGTCTCTCAGGCCTCTTTTCTAAGGGCACTAATCTCATTTACGAAGGTCTTGCCATTATGACCTAATTCCATAGACCCTTCCTCCTAATACCATCACCTTGGGGGTTAGGATTTCAATCCATGAATTTTGGGAGAACATAAACATCCAGACCATAGCAGATCCACATCTATCTTTAGACTCGGGGACACACTTTGTGCACCTGGGCAGCAAAGAAATCAGCAGAGGGAGACTTGAGTACCTTGAAGGACTTGGGGCTTTGAATTTTCTCTGAGATGATTTAGATGGGTCTGAGTTGAGCTGAGGATAGTCTTCTTGAAACAGACACGATCACCAAAAACTCTGGCTCAGATTGGCAATGTGTCAAAGTGTAAGGTGTAAGGTGGTAAGGAGCACCTTTCTTGCAACCAACAGAAAACCTGCTCAGACTAACTTATGCACAACAGGGCTTTAATTGTCTGCGGTAACTGAAAGGGCCAGAGATGGGCTGGTTTCAGGAGGGACTGGATCCAGTGGCTCCACAATATCCCCTGGTTTGGCTCCACCTGCCTCTCTAGCCTCCTCAGAGTCAACATCACCCCAAGCCTGGCTTCCAACATTATCACAAAATGGCTACCAGCCACGTAGGGGACTGTTCACAGGATGGCAGCCTCCTTGTTCATGTCCAGTCAGCATGGACAGCTTCACTCTTCTGACCTGCAAACTGAAGTCACATGCTTCACATTGGCAAGACGAGCTGAGGTCATGAGTTCAATTCTGGACCTGTGTTCTCCCGTCTGGCTGGCGGCTTCTCCCTATCTCCCTGGGCAAGAGGGCTGGGTTTTGCAGGTGGATTAGTCCTGGAGCTGGAGGTGGGGTTCATAATGGAGCCGTGGTGGAAGGAAGGCTGGAACTGAGGTCCAGAGAGGTTCAGGGGCTTGCGCAAGGCCAAACAGTGAGAAAGGTGAGAACCAGGTCTTGATGCAGAGTCTGTCTGGCCCCCAACTCCACGCTTGCCTCCTCTTGCCACATGGCTGTCACCCACTCGGTGTTCAGAAACCAAAACATATGATCCCCTCCCATGTGTCTGGCACTGTGCTTTCTCCTGTGTTCACACATTCGTTTTTCACTCCAGTCCTGTGCAGTGGGTATTGGTATTATTCCCATGTCGCTGATGAAGCAGTGGGGTCTCAGGATGTGCAATCATCTCACAGGAAACTGGCAGAGACCAGAGGAGTCCTCTGAACAGGCAGCTGAGTGGGAATCTCTGTGGGGTGCTGCGGGGCCCCTTGCTGAGAGGAGCTCCGAGCTGTGGGGCCTGGGGTGTCAGGCATGCAGTCAGGTGGCAGGAGCAGCATTCCAGTTCGAATTTTCAAGCATTTTGTAAATTTTTGAAAGCCAACCTTCAGCTCAGAGCATTTCTCAGCCTTGATCATCTCCCGTTAGCCCTTACCATTGCCGCTCCACTGTCCCTCCACCCCCTGTCGTCCAGAGTTTATGTGTCTTTGTGCACAGACACAAAGACACATAAACACACACACATACAGATATGCAGACACACAGACATGCAGAAACACATAGACAGACACATAGAAACACAGACACACAGATACACACACACATATACACAGAGGGAAACACACAGACACATACACACAGACTCATACACAGAAAGACACACATAAACAGACATACATGCAGACACACACAGACACACATAGAGATTCACATACACACAGACGCACATGCACACATATGCGCACACACTGTCCTTCCTTCTCTTCAGCTCATGCAAGCCTCCTGATTCCTCACTCACCCAGCTTCTGGTTTCTTTCCAGGGTTTTGTCTCTTGCCTGGAGTGAACAGCCTTGCAGCTAGTTCCCTGCCCTCCTGCTCCAGTAAAAAAGCACCCCCTCCTTCTGAACGTTTTTCTGAGCACTTCACCATTAGTGATAATGAGACACATTCTAGAAAGTTCCTGTTTCACAGGGATGGCATGCAGAAAGCCAGCACTTGAGAAGAACATGGAACTTAGCAAGGCTCCTTCATCTTTCCCCCTGAAGATGTAGCCACTGGGGGCTGAGTGGTGAGAAGAGAAGCAGGGCCTGAGCGCTGTGTGGGAGCCTGACACAGGGAGACGGCTTGGGTCTTCTGGAGTGCTGTGGCTTTGCCCTTCTCTCTTTTCCTTCTTGTCCCCTGGCACTGTCAGGATCCTTCTGGGCTCCCGTTAGCTCCAGGATTAAATGAGGCAGGCGCTGGTGGACAGGAAGACTCCAAGGAGCGAACATTATGAGGATAAGATGAGAAGATAAAGAAAGCCCACAGGGGCAGGATGGGATTTCCTAAGAAACAGCTCTGTACCTGCCTCGTTTATGTTTCATACATAAAGGATGCTCAGATACAAAGAATGTCCTTGTTTTAGCCTGTCTGTCCACATGGCAAGTCATTACACACCAACTCCTCGCTCTCCGACGCTGCGGTAAACTGTCTGCACTTGCCATCCCTTTGTCTGCGGCCCGGCTCCTGAGCCTTCTTCTTGGTCACTTGGTTTCTTGCCTACTGTGGGGTGGAAGGAGACCACAGGCCCTGGAATCAGAAGAACTTGCTGTAGTTGTCAGCTCTCCTGCTTAAGGAAGGCACTTTACCTCCCAGGGCCTTAGTTTCCACTTTTGTAAAACTAAGATAATGCTATGTTGCCTGGTTGCGTTGAAAATGAAAGGGGGTGACGTGTATAAAATGAATAATGGAGAGTGGAAATTCTCGCCCCTTGTGAAATGTTGTCATTACAAACACACAAAGTAATACCAAAGTAACTAGCAAGCTGCAAGAAGAGAGAGCCTGCTAGAAATAGCACAAAGTGCTTTTTTGGGTGAGTTTAAGTGATTCCTCATTTCCTGGTACACTTCAGCTGCTGAGTACATGGATCTGTCATATAGGCATAGAAAGGCTACAAGTCCTGGTATTTTCTTCAGGTGATGGGAACAAAATTGGCTCTAGCCACCTTGACGCCCATGTTCAAATTGGAAGAAAAAATTTTCTCCCTTGGATGTTCAAATCAGAGGCAAGTCCTAGAAGGTGGAAGAGATGTCAATATCAGGCTGGAAGTGCAACAGTGGATGACAAAGCCCTGCCAGTGGGTGGCTGGAGGATATGCTGGCTTTAGCAAAAAACCCTTCTTTACCAGGCCCCAGGAACCCAGGGAAGGTGAATCACAAATAGTAATTATAGGGGGGATGAGAACAAGCATTGGCGTGAATCATCCATGCACCAAGTCACTGGCACCCCTCTTTCCTCTCCTCCAAATCTCCTCTCTTGCTGTAGCTGGGATTTGAGGACTCCTATGTTGCCTTTGAAACTGTGAAAATTTTCTTGGGTCCATCTCTTTGGTTGCAGTGCTTCTGTTGCTGCTACTACCTTACTTCTCAACACAGACCTTCCAAGGGATCAGACATTGCTGTTGGCACACATGTTGACTCTCTGCTTCTATCACAGCCAATGGGAGTGCAAGAATCCAGCAAGTAGCTTCTACTGCCACTGGGATGGGAGATGGGTATTTTTTCACCATTTGTGTCTTTCTTTATTGAGCTCTTCAAAGGGTAGTCTCACTCTTCCTGAATTAAAAAATGAACAAATAAGAAAAAAACAACTGTCCTCTCTCTGGATGAAAGTATCCTTGGCTGACTCAGAGGACAACAAACAGGTCTATCCAATGTCTCACCCCGAAGTGTCCAACGGTCTCAGTCCCCAATGTGTGCTCCAGGATAAAACCAGAATTTCTCCTTCTGTCTGAAATCCATCCAGGGAGTTTCCTGGGAACTGGGGGGTAGTCCTTGTCCCTGGCATTAGTTTGTGTGCTTCATTCCAGAGTCTCTGGCTCCATCTCCAGTCCCCAGAGTCCTTTTACCATTCCTCCCAGTAGGCCCAGTGTTTTCATGCAGAAGGAACCCTTGATTTTGCTCATCAGAGTTAGGCAAGGACAGAATTTTAGAGCTAAAAGAAATCTAATTTTGCTCCTTTACTGTATGCAGAACTAGAGAGGCCATGTAATTTGTCTGTAAGTTCACATCTAGTTAGAGGCAGAGCTAGACTCAATTATTGGTCTAAGACCTCTTTCCACTGGAGCAGTCACTCATTCCTCAAGCGGGAGTCCCCAAATGGTGATGGTAACCTCAGGGAGCTGACAAAGGGGTTCATAGTATCTATGTGTGGTCAGCAAAATGTGGGGCAGTTTTCAAGCAATTAAAAATAGATTGGAAGAGGAGTACGTCTACATCTGTAAAATTGAATGTATTGGAGGAAGTGTAATTTACATGTGAAATACAGATTCAAGATTGATCTAATATAGAGCAGACATGGAGAATTAACTCTTCTGACTGTTATTTTTGAGAATATGCATAATCACTTCCTTTTTCTTGATAACGGGTAAGATTATTTTTATTGTTCCTGACAGCTCCAGTATTTTCTTTTCCTTTCTTTTTTTTGAGACATAGTCTGTGTCACCCAGGCTGAAGTGCAGTGGCAACCTCCGCCTCCCCGGTTCAAGCATTCCTCCCACCTCAGCCTTCCTAGCAGCTGGGACTACAGGCATGTGCCACCATGCCCAGCTAATTTTTGTGTTTTTCATAGAGGTGGGGTTTCACCATGTTGGCCAGGCTGGTCTCAAACTCCTGACCTCAGGTGATCTACCCGCCTTGGCCTCCCAAAGTGCCGGGATTAGAGGCGTGAGCCACCACGCCCAGCCAACATCTCCAGTATTTTCAAGACAAAATGTGAAATTTCTTGAAGTTGTCATTCCTCAACTGATTATTTTCTATTTAATCCCTTAAGTACATGTCAATAACTTGTGTATTTTTATAAAACACTCATACGTATCTCTCGTGTACTTTTTTTCTTATCTTGGGATAACTAGACTAACCCAAGCAGTCCCAAAGGGGTGCCCTGGTATACCCCAAGAGATAGTGAGTTTTTCCAAGAGCAGGGACTCTGTGTAATCTGTCTTTGGCTCCATTGTCCCTCTCAGTATAAAGTGCTATTTTTTTGTGGAAGCCAAAACATTCCTTTAGGACTATGGACTGCAGAGTATCTATGCAGATACTATCTTTAGATCCTATCTGCATTAATGGGATCCTTTCATTCCGGAGGCTCCGAGTCTTTGATCACTCAGCACGTAAGCCCTACGTAGTGTTTTGTCTGTTGGAGCTCGTGAGCACTCTGCAGGCATCCATGCAGCAGCAGTGACCTCAGGTGTGGGGGACCAGAAATGAAATCGGGCCATGTCATCCACTGGACACCCCAGCTTCCTAAGCAGGGTTCAGCTGCTATTTCCTAGCTATACTCAGGTACATACCTGGCCCTGTGTTGATTGAACAGCTATGGGAAATTCAGAAGCCAGGC
Source organism: Macaca nemestrina (assembly GCF_043159975.1). Classification (NCBI taxonomy): domain Eukaryota; kingdom Metazoa; phylum Chordata; class Mammalia; order Primates; family Cercopithecidae; genus Macaca; species Macaca nemestrina. Next base: position 169,927,256 of record NC_092129.1, on the reverse strand, counting down.
TTGGTCTAAGGGGTCTGTGAGAAGAAGTGACAGAAAGGTCTTCACCAGGCATCATTGGTTTCCCCTTTTCCCTCCTACCTGTCATTTCTGGGTGCTCATTTCCTTGTAGATGTAGAATTCTGGGGCACACTCCCTAAGCAAAAGTCTAGTCTCCTACTCAATCCTCATAGGAGTGGGCACAATGTTTCCTGAAGCTACCTCCTTTCTCCCCGAGTAGCCGTTTCTACCTTGTTTTCCTGCAGCATCCATCCACGTTTAAGAGAGTCTCTGAAGATCATATCGTGGTAGCCAATGGAGGGATGACTTCTATTTGCAGCTCTAAGGGAGTCAAGGTGAAAATCTGAATAAGTAAAAAAAAAAAAAAAAATCTTATCTTCTTCCTAGATAAACTCTGAGGCAGTTCAGTATTGTGAAACAGTTGGGCGCAACTTGGGAGCTGGGAAAGACTAGCTTCAATGTCAGATTTGCCACTTACTCACTGTGTGACCTTGGTTAAGTTTCAAAACCCAGTTTCCTTATCTGAAAAATGGGGGAAATAGTAATGCATATATCATAGGGTTCTTATGAGGAGTAACTGATAAAGCAAAGTGCTTGTCTCAAAAAATATTGGCTACTGTCATTGTTAAGCTTTGTGATATGGACTACGACCTAGTTCGACCTCCTTTGTTTTTCACATGAAAAAACTGAGCCTCAGAAATGTGATGTTCTGTTCAGCTGCCACACAGCTATAGATAATGATATTTAAAATGAGCTTCTTGGCCTCTGAAACTCAGCTCAAGGCTTTTCTACATCATACTCTGAGTGTAACTTACAATGCACCCCCCTGTGCCACTTCCCGCCACCACGCTTGAAAAATAATTAAGTATAAAACATGATGTGTATTTTTTGAAGCATTTCTGGCATCATCTTGTTTTATATTTATTGCCTACAACTTTGGACTCTGTAACACTAGATATGTGCAAGTGTGTGCTTAATAAATAATTGTCGGCTAACCAAATGACACTAAAGTTAGGGATGATGATTAGCTAGAAGTTAACATTGTGTACCATTTGTTTTCCCAAGAACAGACATAGTTAAGAATAGCAAGTATCTATGATGTGTTTATTTATTTTTACCTTAAATGTTCTGCTATTGCCAAGAGCAGCAAAGTTTAAGGAAAAGAAAAAAGAAAAAAAAAACCAGTATGGTGAAAGTGAAAGTGTATCCACTTACTTGGATACTAGGATTACCCCGATGGTGCAGATAGTCTCGTGGGATTAGAGGTCAGAGAGAAGGCAGATCATATGCAGCAGTTGGACACCATATTGTTTACCACTTGGAGTAAAATCCCTTCTGTCCTGCCCTTAAACACAAATTTATACCAATTACTCAGGTCCAAAGTTGACTTCCGATCCTAGCCTTAACAGACAAGTGCTGAGCCTATCAAGTTTTATTGCAGTCAATACATCTCCTTTCCAGAAGCAACTGGTCACAGCCATTTCCAACACAAAGCTGCTTGGGCCATCCTTTCTTCTTTTTATAGTCTGTTTCCAGACACTCAGTGACCCATAAACTTAACTTATAACCAAGTCACAGCCATGACCAGAGCTGTTGTTCTTGCATCCACCCCTAAAGTTGCCTTTTCCCAGGATGTGTTTACTCGGAGGCAATGAATCATACTGTTTGTCCTTTGTGGGGTCACTCCGTTTGGTTCAACCCCAGGTCCTGGGTCCTTAACCCAGACGGTTTCCTTTAAACATTCTCCAAATTCTGGGGTTTTTAAGATTTCGTAGTTTGCCCTTATGAATGTGTATACTGCATGAACCCTGTCTTAAAGTAGATGTGCCTCCTGCTTGGGGAGCTGGGGTCAAGGCGTGCTGTGGGCTTGAACCATCTGTGCAAACACAACAATGACTGAGTTGATATTTCTATTTTGATGTCCTGGTGGTGTCACTTACAACCTAATTTGTCTTCTCACCCTTCACTCCCTCTGGAGTGAGGATATATATATTAAAGAAAGGGTGATAAAGTAAGTCAGCCTGTAGGTTGAGTAGGAATTGAGTTATTTAAGGAAACCCACGAGGGCACAGGCTCCTGCAATGTTCATGTGCATGACTGTGGTTACTAAGTCACCCAACCTCTTAATTTTCTGGATTTAGATAGGTTAATAAGATTCCTTGATCAAACTAACTGGTTATAGAACCAGTTAAAAGCAGGACCAGGGTTAGAACTAATGTCTTCTCATCCCCATTGTGGTGTTTTTCTCATTACGCCATATGTGTTCCATCAAAATCTTCCCCCGCCCCCGCCGTAGCAGAGAGATTGGCTTTACAAATAGGGAGGGAGTAATGAAAGATATTTTTGTTTTAGCTTGTGACTGTCTCCTATAACATAATTAAATAAATGAGGAAAGAAAACGGGTTAAATCTCATCATAGAAATATACAACGTTAGGAGATTTTGATTTTAGGAATGGAAGGTACTTTAAAACAATCCCTAGCACAGTGAGTTTCAAACTGTGTTCAGTGAAACCCCAGGGTTCTGCACAGATGCCTCAAGGCCTTTAAAAGGTAGGAGAAGAGAGTATATAGGACTCAGAGCCTTCTCCCTCAGGGCCATTAAAGCAAGTCTGTCTCTATCTGTTTTACATGTTGGGGTTTTATGTTGGATTTTGTTATAAATGGGGAATCCACTTCTAAGGAAAATTTGCAAGCTGTAAATCTAGGTCAAACCCCTCAATTTACAGACGAGAAAACTGAGGCCTGGAATCTTGAACCTGTGGAGTTGCCAAGTAAGACTCTTTATTCCATTCTAGGGATCAGGAAACTAAGATACCAAAATTCAGATCTTAAAGTTTTGTAGAAAGTTATGGATTCTGTCAAGTGGCAGAGCCAGGGCTGAAGCTAGCTGTACGGTATTTTCCATTCCTAGTGCATGACTTTTCCCAACATATCATGTTATTTAACAATATCCAACATATGGTGATCTTACTGCTTCATGATCAAAGAAGTCAGAGAGAATGAAGATCCTAGAGGCAGGAGTTTGAGGGAGCCGATTAAGAGAGAATAGTCACTAGTGTGGGGGAGGTGACTATGGAAACAGGGTGATTTATTTTCATTTGCTTTCTTCAAGGTTCCATTTCATTCTGCAAATTTCCTCCTGCAATGCTGTATCCCCAGTATCTAAGCCCAGGCCTGGCACTTAGAGCACAATACATTTTTGTGGATTCAGACTTTTAAATGCACGTCCTCATGACATCCTTCAAACAGTGTACTGGTCAGGAACTCAAGAGTATGGTACATTTAAAAATCAAATATATATCAAATTTGTAGAAGCATAACCATTAAGTATGGTAGTGTATTTCAATACTGGTAAGTGCACAAAGCCTGCTCTCTAAAAGAAGCAAGTGGCTGGGTGTGGTGGCTCATGCCTGTAATCCCAGCACTTTGGGAGGCCGAGGTAGGTGGATTACTGGAGGTCAGGAGTTCAAGACCAGCCTGGCTAACATGGTGAAACTCCGTCTCTAGTAAAAATACAAAATTAGCTGGGTGTGCTGGTGGGCACCTGTAATCCCAGCTACTCAGGAGGCTGAAGGCAGGGGAATCGCTTGAACCTGGGAGGCGGAGGTTGCAGTGAGCCAAGATTGCACCATTGCACTCCAACCTGGACAAAAAGAGCGAAACTCCCTTTCAAAAAAAAAAAAAAAAAGGAAGCAAGTTACTCAGCCGGCAGAGTCTAACTCAGAGTGGATCACTTTCTCTGAGCTGCCTGGCAGAGCCCAATTGTACCTGTGTGTCAGGCATGGTCCCCAGTGTCAGCAGACACACTGATCCTGATGGAGGGAAGTGCATATCGTGCAAGCCATTCCCATAAGCCACCGGACAGGTGTTCAACTGCCCTCTGGGGTAGCCTGACCCTGAATGAGTTTAAACAGAAACAAATAAAACCTAGGATCAGAACGTTCTTATATTGTACTTAAAGTGGTTAGCATTTGTAGTAGGTTATCAAAGAATATTGTACAACATCTTTCCCTAGGGAACTTTAAGAATAGGATGGCTAGATCCTGCAGTCTGAGATATTTTTGTCTCTATAATAACACCTTACCACGGTATCACAGCTTATAGGAAGTGCCTCGAGGTCGGGCATGGATTAGATACCCTCTGACGCCATCTGCTCTCTGGATTTGTTTCAGAGGAATGAAACACGAGATGGAAATGGAAATAGAGAGAGAGAGAGAGAGAGACCGATCCACGGACCCTATTAACAGGGTGAAATCTGCTCAAACTAGGAAACCAGAAGAGTAAGACCCTGATGGAAACCACGCCTCCCTGTCAGTTCTGGTTTTGCCCCAGTCCTTCAAAACGCCTCTCACAGGTTGTGCTACAGTCTTCTGCGTTCAGGGGTGGGCTGCTTTATGTCAACATGGTGGGATTACTGGAAAAGTCATTATTGGTACTTTTGGATGTGGCTTTTCTATTTAAAATAATTAAAACCAACGAAGGGTTTTCTTTCTGACCCAATTCCTGGCTGTCCTCTGCTTTGGTGTCTTCGTGCCAGCCTTGGGCTCTGGGAAGCTCTAAGGATGGAGCCTGTCTCCTCCACCTGCTACATGCAGGGCAAGAGGGCCAATGCGCACCCCACCACGGCCAGGAGCCTCATTATCTTTTTGTTTTAATTCCCCTATGTGGATCCAAATGGCAGTCTAAGGCCCAAGGATTTGGCAAAGCAACAAGTGGCTGGAGTAGGGACAAACTGGACTCCCGGCGTCGCTCCCGCCTGCTTCCTACCCGCGCCGCCGCCCACTGCCCCGTACAGGGGTCACAGCCGTGGAGCGTGTGAATGGGACAGTCCCATTTTACAACTCTTGTTCATCCCGCCTGCGGCAGGCGGCTCCCGACAGGGAAGAGCAACCCTTTTGGACTTCCCCACCCGCGGCCCCACCGAGCCCGTGGCGCGCCCACGCCTCCTCCCGGACCCCTCACCTCCCGCGCGCGGCGGGCGCACGCACCACCTGACTCGCGTTCTCATTGGCTGCTGCCTGTTGCTAACCCACGTGACCGGCGCCGCGCGCCCCGCCCCCGCGGGCTCCCGCTCGGTCGGCGCGTTCCTGCGGGCGTGCGCTGGCCGGCGTCGGGCTCCGAGCCGCGGGTCGCTCGCCTCGCCGGCTTCGCCCCGCCGCGCCGCTGCCGCTGATGCCCACAAGGTGGCAGTGCCGCGCTGCGTGTCCCCTCGCCCCGGTCCGCGCGAGCCGCGCCAGGCGGCCGGTGCCAGCGCAGCCTCCCGCGAAAGTTTCCCTGCTCCGGAACGGACCCGGGCGTCGCACTCTCCGGGCGGGCTGGTGACAGCCCTCCCGTTCGCGGGTTGCCTCGGGGCGATTTGCACTTCACAGCCCCGCTGGCGTCTCCTGGCGTCCCGAACTTGGGGCCTGTCATTAATGCAAGTCGATGTTTTTGTTTTGTTGTTTTGTTTTGTTTTAGGATCTGTACGCTAATAATTGATCCTAAAGAGGCAGGCAGACACCCCGACAGCGGCGCCTCGTCTCTCTTCTGGGCGTCCGGTTGAGCTTGCCTCACTGCAGAAGCAACCTACAGCCTCCCTTTGCGCTGGTGCAAAACACAAGCCAGCAGCCCTTCGGAGGGGCCTCCCCGCACGCGCCTCCTGGGATCCTGACTTGCTTAGGAAGAGGAGGGCACAGGGAGCCTCCTGCTCTGCAGCTGTCCCCAGGATGCCCTTAATTCCCGGGACAGGAGCGATAAGCTCGTCTGACCTCAGTTGACCTCGCCGCAGGCGCCAGGCGTCCTCATTTACTGCGAGGCATTGGAGAGTCTACTTTTCTCTCTGCTCCCTGGGATTTTTTTCCTTACGTCACTTTTTTTCCTTGTTGGCTTGTAGCTGGTCTGATGTCCCTTTACTACTGTCTAAACCGCCTCCTTCTACCCCCTGCTCCCACCTAGGCACGCGTTTGCCACTCTCTCTTTTTCCTTTAAAGAAAACATTCTGAGAGCCCTTTGAACCCAGCTAACCCTGGGAAAGGGCAGGTCCGTGGATGTGAAGGCAAGTCCAGGAACCGGGGCTGCACTTACCTACATGTGGAAAGGAAAGAGAAACACACCTTGCCAGCCCATTGTCTACACCACGAAGCCCGGATTCCATTCCCTGGTAGTCAGGCCTTTCACACTGGGCTACCCTCTGGGTAACTTCCAAAGATGCCCCTAGTCTTCTCCAGCCCCTGACAGGACACTAAAAGGGACTCTGTGTTCGTGACTGCTAGAATTTCTGCTGAGACCCTGACACAGAACAATATATGTGTCAAACAACTCCCACCTCCGTTCTCAAGTGAGGTATGGACCTTCTGTGGGGTATTAAGGGACTGACACCAGCCTCGCCTTGGGGCGATACAATAGGAGGCTAAGGATGCAGGAGAGGCTAGCAGTGAGTCTTTCTTTTTAGAGGGGTGTCTATATGCTGTGCTTCTTCACCTACCTCAAGATAAATGACCTGGGTTCCAGAGAACTCCCTGGAGAGCTTTAAGTGTCTCGTGGAGTTTGGGAGGCGTAAGGACTGATGTGACCTGCAAAGCAGACGGCTGTTTGCAGTGGCGAGAGAAGGCGGTATTTGAAGCTACCTCTTCTTCCAAGAGTCAGTGAGTCATACATGCACCAAGTCTCCCTAGGGGTAGGGTGGATCCACGTCCCCCCACCGGGGCGAGGTGAGCAGCACATGCCAGGACCTGAAGGTGACGAGTGAGTGCCAGCTAACAGGGGCTGCCCATGTTCCGGAGCTGCAGCTCATGAACTGGCAGCAATAGAGGAAGAGGATTGAGAAAACTCACAAAAGCATCCACAGAAGAGCCAGCGTGTACACATCTGCCACTCCCAAGGGCACCAACCCCTAGATGCAACTGAATCCATCCTTGAAGAGCTTTGTTCTTTGGAACCTGAGAAACTGCTATGGTCTGAATGTTGATATCCCCCCCCCCCCGAATTTGATTGTGAACCCTCATACTCAATATGACAGTATTAAGAGGTGGGACTTCTGGAAAGTGATTAAGTCATGAAGGTGGAGCCCTCATAAATGAGATCAGTGCTTTTATAAAAGAGATAGAAGGAAACTGCCTTCCTCTTCCACCATGAGAGTACCCGTGGAAGGTACCATCTGTGAAGAACAGGCCCTCCCCAGACACTGAATCTGCCAGCACCTTGACCTTGGACTTTCCAGCCTCCAGAATCGCTCAGTGATTGGAGAAGGTGGAGGATCCAGGAAGCAGGAACAAACACTGACTGGGTCCCCCTCCCAGCCACATGCTTCCAGACTTAAGCCAGCCTCCAGGTGTTGGAGGGAGGAGAGAAGTACTGATTTGAATGAGATGGTCACATTTCTCAGTTTGGTTGGACTGTATTTTGTAATAGTTGAAAAATGAGACAGTTTATGAGATTAACCAGGAAAGCTGGTCCATGAGATTTCATTCTGCCATGGGGATAACATAAAAATATGGATAATAGCAAACGTTGACACCACATTTAGTGTCTTACATTTATTAACTTTTTTTTTTTTTTTTTTTTTTTGAGACGGAATCATGCTCTGTCGCCCAGGCTGGAGTGCAGTGGCCGGATCTCAGCTCACTGCAAGCTCCGCCTCCCGGGTTTACGCCATTCTCCTGCCTCAGCCTCCCGAGTAGCTGGGACTACAGGCGCCCGCCACTTCGCCCGGCTAGTTTTTTGTATTTTTTAGTACAGACAGGGTTTCACCGTGTTAGCCAGGATGGTCTCGATCTCCTGACCTCGTGATCCGCCCGTCTCGGCCTCCCAAAGTGCTGGGATTACAGGCTTGAGCCACCGCGCCCGGCCTTATTAACTTATTAATTAGGTTTGTGTGCTTCACCAACTCTTATAATTCCCATTGCATAATTGAGGAGGCTGAAGGCCAGAGAGGTTAAGAAATTCGTCAAGGTCCACAGCTAGTAAATGGCAAAACTGGGATTTGAATCCAGACTTCAGTGTCTAGTTGTGGAACTAAAATGTTTCCCCATCGCTGAATCCTTATTTCCATTCTTAACCAAACCTCGCCTGACTTCAAGCCCTAACTCCAACCTCCCCAGCTCAGAAGCTTCCTTGGCTGTGTCAGCTGAAGGAGCCTCCCCTACTGTCCTGTGCTTCCAGGGGTGCCGTCGTGGCTGCAGAGTGGCCGTCACCTTAGACAGTGGGGGCTTCTTTTGTGGAATCATGTTCAGAACCTGCAGTACATCTATTAAATACGTTCGATCCTGGAACTGCTCTTTTGATAGTGGATAGGATGTTTGGAGCCATCCAGACACCACTTGGAGTCCAGTGAAAAAGCCAGCAGTCAAGCTTTGAGAAACCATTTTTGGTACAATGAAATAGGGTGCACTCTAACTGAATGAGACTGCTTTTCTTCTATGGTTTAAAAGATGGAACTAAGTGTGATTCCCAAAAAAGTCCCCCCAAAAGTATGTCTTGGCAGCCTTACTGGAAAGCATGTGTTCCAAAGGATCTATGCAGGGTAAAACTCATTTGCAAGTATCTGTTCCTTTTTTTAATCAATTTTTCTAATCATGCTCATCATTGTACTCAGCTTTCATTTATTTATGTTCTTTCTGTGCAACTAGATTATGAAATTGTGAGGAAGGAGACTAGCTTCTTTTTCTTTTCTTTTCTCTTTTGTTTTTGAGACAGGATCTCGCTCTGTCACCCAGGCTGGAGTGCAGTGGTGGGATTACAGCTCACTGCAGCCTCGACCTCCTTGGCTCAAGTAATTCTCCTGCCTTAGCCTCCCCAGGAGCTGGACTACAGGCACACACCACCACAGCTGGCTAATTTTTGTATTTCTTTGTAGAGATGAGATCTCGCGATGTCACCCGGGCTGCTCTTAAACTCCTGGGCTCAAGCAATCCTCCTGCCTCAGCCTCCCAAAGTGCGTGGCCTAGATTGTATCTTTTTATGTTTCTCATTCCTTTTTACAACCTGGGGACTTGTACATAATAAGTACAAAATAAGTATGGTTTTCATTAGACTGACAAAATTTGGGGAAAGTTTCTATCCAAGCAGAATGAAGAGGGGGTTTCCAGCCATGCAGATGAGCTGAGGTCCAAGGCTGGAGAGAAGGTGCAATGCTGGAGTAACATGAGAAACATTCGGCCTACTTGGCTAGAGCATCTCACGGGGGCAGAGGTTACTTAGTGGGATCATGGGAGATAGATTAGAAAGGGATGTTTTATGGCAGATTAGATGCTTATCCTCTATGATAGTGGTTTCAATTTTTATTATCATTAAGATTTTCCCCTGCTCCCTCTTCCCTGCCTCAAAATTCCCTAAACCATATATAAGAACACAATTTGTAAAGCAGATAAAAGCAAAAGGGCTCCGGTTAAAATCATGGGGGAGGGACCCAGATATGACTTCATCGATGTGGTTCCCTATATGCACATGCCAGGCACCTCTGAGGAATCCTCGGGCTCTTCCAGGGCAGTTTGAACCACTGGTGTGGACACTGGGAAACACTGGATAGCATGTTCCTTTTGTCTGTCTGTCCACATGTAGCCCCTGGCTTCCTGACAGTCCTCCATCAGTATCTGGTTCTCACAGTGTCACATCTCAACTCTCTCAGGAGTGTTTTGGAGCCACCGTCCCTGTGGCAGGCTCTATACCTAGCCATTCCTCTTTCTTCTTTGCTAATAGAATCCAATTTTAGTTAGGACAGCCAAGTACTCAGTGACATGGTGACTGACCTAAGGCAAGGATTGGCCAAACCCAGCGGCTAACTCTTTTGGTAAATAAAGTTTTATTGGAACCCAGACGTGTTCATTTGCTTCCTTAGTGCCTGTGGCTACTTTTGTATTATAGCAGCAGAGTTAGGTGGTAGTGAGAGAGACTGTATGGCCTCCTAAATTCTTTGCTATCTGGTCCTTTGAGCAAAAAGTTTGAAGACCCTTGGTCTAAGGCAACAATGGCAATCCATTCTCCTTTGCTAAGATTAGGGGTAGTCATATAACCACTTTTGACCAAGGAAAGGTAAGGTAAATTCTGATGGAAGCATCTGAGAAATATTGCCTTCCCTGATAAGACAGAGGAATATGAGAATGTTCTTTTTGTCTCCTCTCTTCCATTCTGTCATATGAGGATGTGCTGTCTGGAGCTGTGGCAGATAATACATGAGCCTGATTCCTTGATGGCATCATTCAGTTCCTAAATCTACCTTTGGACCATCTACTTTCCAACTGTTTGTAGAGTAAACAATAAATATCCTGATGGTTTAAGCAATTCTTCACTGGGTTTTTGTTAGTTGCAGCTGAATGTAGAATAACTAGGGCATTTGTTTAAAAACCTAATAGGAAAAGACAAGAGTGTTCTTGTTGAAGTTGTGTCACAGAATGAAACATAGGAAATCTAGTAGATAATAATAATAATGATGAAAGCTAGCATGCCAGTCGTCACTAAATCAAGTACTCTACAATCCTATGATCCCAAAACCCAATGGAGACACTATTGTCATTATCTCCATTTCACAGATGGGGAAAGTGAGGTTTAGAGAAGTTTGACAATTCGCTCAGTTCCACAGTTAAGCACAAGAGCTCAAGTTCGCACCCACGTGTTGTTGACTTCGAAAGCCAAGCGCCTATCTGCTGTTTGACACCTCCATTTCTGACGACAGATCCGAATTCAAATCCCAACTCAGCCACGTGGAAGGCAAGTTACTTAATCTTCTTAAGCCCCAGTTTTCCCACAATAATGTAGAGATACTACCTTCCTTTAAGAGAAAATGCTGCCACTACAGTGCCTGAAACGTGGTGTTTCATTGTTTTTGCTTCGGTGCTTGTTTCTTTAACAGGGAGTGGATGGCTGGAAGTTAGCTATCTATAGGAGTAACCAAGAGGTGCAAAAGAAAGTAGCAAGGGAAGTAAAAATAGACTCCAGTGAGCAGAGAAAGGCATACCAGCTCCTGATGAATTAAAGGAGGCTGCCGTGGGTCCTGGAGTGGGGTTCAATGAGAAGAACGCATGGTACGGAGAGGGCCATGAGGCTCACTCCTCACGAGTATGCATTGTGTTTGACCAAGAACTTGGCGACTTTACGGTCAGCTGTGGCCCGAGAGCACTTTCTAGTCCATTGTCCTGTTTCAAGGAGCTTTGAAAAATTGTAAGGAACTAAACAGAAAGGAATTGCTTGAGTTGTTGGTACGATTCACTTTTGTGTAAAACTGAGCCACTGTGCAGAAGTGAGTGTTTTTCAAAGTGAGGTCACTGATGCCTATGAACATTTCGCATGTCGGTATTTTCCTCGCTGTGGTAAGGCCCTTTACTCATGATGAATGGAAATCTGAAGACTCGGAGGAAGGGTCAGAGATTACCTTTGTGGCTGTTAGCTCCATTTGAGCAGTTTCCTCTCTGAGCATTCCTGTACAGTTTTTAATGGAGGAGAATAATCGAGACCAGCCCGCTCAAAGAGCTTATGAAAAATAGATGAAATTTAGAGTTTAAAATCCAGAATTAATTGTTAGGCCTACTTTTAAAAGAGAGCAAGAAAAACGACCCCAATGGCTTATTATATAACATCCAGATGTTCGGCATCAGCCAGACCAGATGAGGGATGACTTTTTCGCTTTTCATCTGGATGCTTTGGCCTCTCTATAGACACAGCGAAAGAGGGCAGTTATATAAGAAGCTTGCTGGAGTGGCCTTGTCCTCATTCTCAACTTGCCCTTCAGGAGACCCATGAACATTCAGCTGCATTTTTAAGCTTCGATGTGATCGATTCTTAATGAACGCATTCCTTAGACCCAGCGTGGGCTTGAGAAGTTTCTGGAAATCATTCAATCTGATCATTGGCTCCAGGTAGACAAAGTACTGAATGAGAGAAATTTTCCCTTCTCATTCAAATGTTTGAGGCTCAGGTAGACCTAGACTGGCTTTATCATAAAGGAACTAATATAACGTGTCTAACATATTATTAAAATATGTTTGTGGGCTTTTAAAAAGTGACAGCTGCTCTTCAGAGTGACAGACAGGTGTCCACATTTTAGCTTGCTTTGTTTGTCACTGGGTATGTTTGTTCTTACCAGCAACGCCTGGGAAGGGCAGCAAACACTGTTGTGCTTGGATACGAAAACCAAGGCCTGATTAGCGTAAGCGTTTGTTGAAAAAGCATTTTCTCCGCATGCTAATCTCTACTTATCCTGTGGGGAAATCCTTTCAATCCCATACCTGATAAATAAATCTGGCAAGCGAATAAACACTCTCAAGTCTCTTTCTGGTATATAATTCCACCTGTTCTGTGAGTTCTGCCGGCCTCTGAGCTCGGGCAGTATTGTGTACCTTTCAGACCCACCTGGAACAAAGCCGGCTGAGGAAAAGCAATGTTTGCTGTGACCCTGCCTATCACTGAGCACTCAACAACCTTTCACAAGAACCAAGCGGGTGTTCAGGGCTCCTGTGGACTTCTTGGATTATGGTAGATTTTTTTTTGGTGCTTTTGTTGACCTTGAACACTCCACTAGGCATTGGCTAATACTGCTGATCAGAAACATCATGCTCCTTTTCCTTCTGATTTTCCACCCAAGAATAGGGGTGCTGGAGCTGCTGCAAAAATCCTTTTTGAAAGTGAAAGTCAGGTCTCAGTGCTAACATGCGCTCTTTAATGCCTGTGCAGTCTCCCTGCTCTTCTGCAGGCATCTTGGGCTGCTTCTCCACTGCAGTTCCTACATAACAATATTATGTGATTCTAGTGTGGGATCATGGGGGCAGGGATTATGTCTTTTTGTTTTTGTAAAGACAGCAGCCTGGCACATTCATTATTAATTAACTTTATTAATAATTACTTAATGTTAAATGAATGAACTTTAATGCTTCCTAAGTTTGTGTGTATATTTGTGTGAGACATTGCTGGAGAATGACAGGACCTATTAGATTACGATTTTATTTAAAAATGAATTAGAACAATTTTCTTAAGTCTTTGATAGGATCCTTAAAAATGACAAAAGGTTTGATGGGCACCTATAGTAACAGGGCACACTGCCCCAGTACCATCCAAATAATTATCTTCCATATCTGAGACAGGGCATGCAAAGAGGACCCCTAAGATATACCTATGGTTTTCAAGAGGTACACATGCACACATTGAGAATGCCTTTACAAACCCTAAAGGATTCAAGTTCACTGCCCAATGTGTGAAATCGGGCAAATATGCATGATGTTGAAACAAGTTTTAAGATGATACTGGTAAAAGAGGTAGACTGGTTATTTGATAGCTTATCAACAAAAGAGCTTTTCTTTGTTCTCTGTTGCTGTGTAACAAATTACCCCCAAACCTAGTGATTTAGTACAACAAACCTTTATTATCTCACAGTTTCTGTGGGTGAGGATTCTGGGAGCTGCTTAGCTGGCGATTCTGGCTCAGGGTCTCTCATGATGTTACTGTCAGGATGATCAACAGGGGCTGCAGTCATCTGACGGCTTGACTGGTACCGGAAGACCTACTTCCAAGACGGCGCACTCACATGGCTATTGGCAGGAGGCCTCAGTTCCTCACGACCTGGGTCTCTCCCTAGGCTTCCTAAGTGTCCTTATGATGCAGCAGTTCATTTTTGCCACAGTAAATTATCCAAGAAAAGGACCAAGAAGGACACCACAATGCCTTTTATGATTTACTTTCCAAAGACACATACCATCTTGTCTTTTAAGGACATATTTTAAATCCATCAGAGCTGTTGCTTTGATGCAATTTGACAGGTATGTTTTGAGCAGTAGCCGGCCTTTCCAGATGTGCTTGTTAAATTTGTAAATCCTGCTTGCTCTGCACTTTGGAGGGAGTCCACACAGACTTGCCCAATATGAGAAGCAGGTTGTCTGAAAATCAGGACCTGTGGTTCAGAGTGTTTGACTTTGTACCTTCTACTCTCAAACCATTTTTATTTTCTCTGTATGCAACATGGAGAGGGTTCTCCCTGAAATCCACTTCAGTCTCTCTAAAGAATAATAACAATAGCACTTACTATTAGCTGTGTTAAGTGCTCCATGAATACCAATTCATTAAATACTCACAACCTCTCTATGAGTTAGATACTTGTATCATCATCTGTATTTTACAATGGGGATACTGAGAGATGAAATAATTTTCCCAGGGTCATCCAGCCAGTAAATGGTAGCACTAGGGTTTGAGCCCAGAGACTTGGCTTTAGAGTCTGGACATCGACTTCCTTCATTGTGTTGCAATACAGTGTCTGAACCTTCAGCTGGGCTCTTGTGCAGCTTCTACTTTAAGTCAGTCCATCTTAAAAAAAAAAAAAAAAAAAAAAAAAGACTACAAAGTAAGAAGAGATTGAATTCTGGCATTTATTACCACCACCACTGGGCCTCCCACCACCTCCCCATCATCATACTCTCTGGGTTCTAGAAACAGTTCCCTTTCCTGCCCCTTCAGGCCTGTGGATAATAACAGCTCCCATTTGTGGTAGACAGAATGATGTGTCCCCCAAAGATGTCTGTCCCCTAAACCTGTGATTGTGTTACCTGACATGGCAAAAGGGACTTTGCAGCTGTAGTTAAGAACCTTGAGAAGAGAGTATCCTGAATTATCCAAGTATAAGGGAGGAAAAGTTTCTTTGCGTCACCCATTTTAGGCTCACTGGCTGGGACCTCTGTCACAAAAGATAGATTTAGAAGAAAGAAAAGCATACAAGTCTATTTAATATCATTTTTATGTGACATGGGGACTTTTACAAGGAAATGAAGACCCCCAAGAGGCAGTTAAACCCCAGTGGTTGGTTTGTTTGTTTGAGACGAGTCTCATTCACCCAGGCTGGAGTGCAGTGGCATGATCTCGGCTCACTGCCACTTCCGCCTCCTGGGTTCAAGCGATTCTCCTGCCTCAGCCTTCCGAGTAGCTGGAATTACAGGGGTATGCCACCACACCCATCTAAATTTTTGTATTTTCAGTAGAGATGGGGTTTCACTATTTGTATATTTTTTTAGTACAGAAGGAGTTTTGCCATGTTGGCCAGCATGATCTCGATCTCCTGACCTCCTGATCCGCATGCCTTGGCCTCCCAAAGTGCTGGGATTACAGGGATGAGCCACCACGCCTGGCCAAACCCGAGTGTTTTTATAGTGGACTTGAAGAAGAGTGGAGAGTCGTGGAAAAATATGATTGAGGGAAAACAAAAGGAGTATAAGCTCAGGGTGAGAAACTGGGGGAACAGCAAGACCCTTTGCTCAGATTCCTCTCAGTGTCCCTCATCTTGGAGATAAGAATGTCCCCTTCCTCTAAGTGTAGAGAGGCTCCTCTTACATGAGGTTCTTATGACCTGCCCCAGGGGAGAAGGGCAGGGGGAGTCAGAGACACTTTCCTGCACGTGCTATTTCTCAAGTTCTTTTGGCTTAAAATATTCACTCTGACACGGTGCCCTATTGTAGGGTAGAGTGGCTTGAGCCCCATGCCAGGTGTCCTTGATAAGGATCCTTATAGGGGAAAGAGGAAGGGAGGGGAGTGGGAGTTGGAGAGAGGTGGGAAGATGCTCTGTGGCTGGCTTCCGAGATGGAGAAAGGGATCTTGAGCCAAAGAAAGGAGCAGCCTTTATAGCAGCTGGACAGAGCAAGGAAACATGCCCCTCTGCAGGCCTCACAAGGAGTACTGCCCTGCTGGCACCTGGACTTTATTATTTATTTATTTTTTTTTTTTGAGACGGAGTTTCGCAGTTGCGGCCCAGGTTGGGGTGCAGTGCGTGATCTCAGCTCACTGCAACCTCTGCCTCCTGAGTTCAAACGATTTTCCTGCCTCAGCCTTCCTAGTAGCTGGGATTACAGGCACCCGCCACCATGCCCAGCTAATTTTTTATATTTTCAGTAGAGATGGGGTTTCACTATCTTGGCCAGGCTGGTTGTAAGCTGCTGACCTCAAGTGATCCACCTGCCTCAGCCTCCCAAAGTGCTGGGATTACAGTCGTGAGCCACTGCGCCCGGCGGGCACCTGGACTCTAGCCCAGTAAAACCCGTCTGGGACTTCTGACCTCCAGACCTGAAAGCTGATAAATCCTTTTTTTTTTTTTTAAGAAAAAAAAAAATCTGAAACTCTGCAAAGATGATGAAAATCCACCCTGCTGTTTTTATATGACACAATAACAGAAAAACTACATCTTATTAGAGATTTTAAAAAATTATGTAACTTAGCGCATGCTTAAGTTCCAGGTTATGGGAGACTAGCCCTGCCTTCCAGATTAGCAACTCATTTGGAAGGAAAGGTGTACACCCAGAGAGCGTGCAAAAATAGAAGACAGGCGACTGAAGAGCAAGTGTGTGCAGTACTGATAATGAATGCCGGAAAGGCATAGAACCAGGTACAATCAAGGAAGGCAAGGGCAGCTCAGTGTCTTCTGGAGCCCTGCTGTTAACTTCTACTATGTCTCAAAGTCACGTGGGACGCAAGGGCACAATCTTGCTGATAGACAGCTCTAGACAGCAAATTCCAGAAGGTGTAAGACGGTTGTCCACTTTTTTCGTTGGGTCACCCTTCCATTGAATTAGAGCAGCCTCAGATGAGTCCCCGCTCCCCTCATTTTTCTATTTTATGCCCATCTCCTTCACCCCCCTGTCTCTTCTGGGTGGACAGTGGAGAGTCTTATACTCACTGGTCCTCCATGGCGTTCCTGTGCATGGGACTTAGGCTTGCCAGATAAGCAAGCACCCGCAAAATAAAAAAGCAATCCTTTTCTGATTGCAGTCACCTCCCCTCAGCCTTCACCCATTGTCGGTGAAGAGAGCTGAGTGGGGTGGGACGATCAGACAGCCAACCACCTGTCCAGGATCTGAACAGGGTCTGGGAGGTGAGTGAGCCTGTGGAGAGGGGTAGAGAGCACCCCAGGCTAGGAGAAAGCATCCCCTGGGGCTAGGAGGTCGAAGCAGCCACGTGTTATGGAAGGGGCAGGGAGATGGGCTTCCTTTGGGCATGGGGCTCCTCTGGGGAAGATGAAAGAAAATGCTGGAGGTGAGAATGATAAAGTCCAGGCATGCTAGGAATACTGTAGTGACCAGTACAAATTTGGGGAGCTATTCAAGGGAATAACTGAATTATTCCATTTTCTATTTCTCAGCCGGGTTTGGACATGATGTAAATGTGGCTAAAGAAATGGAAGGTGGATGCTGGAGGGAAGCCTAGGGCCACACGTGGGAATATTCCCAGTCCACCTCCTGCCTTCTCTGACAGTGCTCAGAGTGCTGCCCTGGAAATTCTGCTACAGAATTCCTGAGAGTTATTGCCAGGCCTTGGACATAATTAATACACTTACTAGTCAGAATCGCATCCTGGTGTACGCAGGTATGTCCCAGGGTGGGCAGCTCGGCTATTTGTCACATTTTCCAGGAGGCTGCCCGGAGCTCCACGCCTGCTGTGATTTTTGCAGCTGATCGCACAAGTGTCTGACCACGTTAGTGTTGATCCTGGGCCTGGCTGTCAGATTGCACTCCCCCAAAGAAACATTTGTCTGGTTTTTAAAAAAATATTTAGAGCTGAATTCTATACTCCCTGCTATGCAGACATCGAATGTAAATTATTTCAACCCTGTTCTTTGAGTCAGTAGAGGCTGAACTATGAGTGCCTTTTTCTAAGCAAGTATTTCATGAGGTCTTTTCAGAAGGGCTCTCCCACTCAGCTCCTCTTCCATATATCATGATATTTCCTTGGTTGCCCGCAGTCCTAATGTGGAGAAGATGATCTGTCTTGGTGGTAATATCTCATCCAGAATTTCTCTCATTTTTTAAGTGGGAAAAGAGATATTCACACATTCTGTAAATGTACTGGGTCCTTATGAAAATATTTTAAAATTTTGAGTGGAATTTAGTATAAGAAGATTCCGTCTTAGACCCTAGCCAATGAGATTTAGGGGATTACCCAAAGACTTCATAGTAAGACTGGGATACTTAAAGATTGTTCCTATGGGTAGGACTCCAGTGACATAATGTGGCCACAGTGTAACTGAGAAATGAACACAGAATCTGAAGAAATCATCCCAGTCTATACTGTAATAGGGAGGTAGCCTGCTAGGTGGAATGGGATGTGTTAGGTAAAATGGATACTGATTTTATTTCTATTTAAATGGTGAGCTTTCTGTTCTTCTGCTCTTCCACGTAGCTTCCATAGTGAGACACCAATTTCCACTTAAGAGCATGCGTCCTGGAGTCAGATGACTGTAATATGAAACTCAGCTGTACTCCTTCTTAGTTGTGAGACCCGTGCACAAGTTACTTAGCATCTCTAAGCCTTCACTGTACGATCCAGAAAATGATAGCTATACCACCACCACCGCTAACGACGAACAATTGTAATCTAGCTCATAGGATTACTTTAACACTTAAATGTGTAATTCATGTGAATTGTTTAGTCTGGTATCTGGCATATATTAAGCAGTCAAAGATACTAGCTTTTGTTATTAGTAAGAGCAGTGTAATATTTTATATTGTTTGTAATGAATTGAAACATTCAGAGTACTTCAATAGGGATAACACTGATGATGGCAAAATTCTTAAAAAGAGTCAAAAACACCACAAATTTTGGATGATAATCAGGAATGAAGTATTTGCTTTGTCCCTTCTAGACATCCTCATTGTAGTTAGCTCTACAGCTGTTTATTGCTGGCTCACAGAAGAAGCCCTTCATCCTTCTTTGGTTTGGATGCATGCAAAAGTGTGTATGTGTATGTGTATATGCTTATTGATCCTGGGCCTGGCTGTCAAATTGCACTGTTTTCTGTGTACACTGTTGCAAAATGTAGAGAGAAGCATTCTCTCTGTCAGTGAGAATGTCACAGAAAAAACAGAGCTCTCTTCAGTCCTTTCAGATAAACCACAGTCCATTGAAGGACCTTCTTCTTAACTCCAAAGCCAAGTAACCAGCACTGGAGCCAATCATCTTTCAACAATCTGGCCTTTCTTTTTCTGCAGGGTGAGCTCTCAGTATGGTCCCTAGGGAATATGGAAAATTAAACAATGGAAATAAAATAATTTATCTTTTTCCCCCCGTGAAGTCAGAAGCTGCAGAAATAAAGGGAACCAAGATACTTATAATAGGACCCAGGTAGGTTTTAGAGGACAAAGTGACAGCAATCATATGTACAGCTTAAAATAGCACACTTCAGGTTAGAACTGTTACACAAGGGAAGTGATACTGGTGCTAGTCCCAGCTGCTTAAAGGAAGGTGAGATCTCCATTCCTCATTGTAAAAAGATTTGCCTTCTGATTACTCGTCACTCATTTTGGTCACACAGACAGAACCATACAGAAATCTGGAGGAAAACTGAATTGGGAAGAGACAGAAAAGATGGGGAACAAAAAAGGCGTGCTACTGAAATTAATTGGGATTAGCACCTCTGATTCATGGAGTGGTTTTCAACGATACTCGGTGGGGCCTCTTCAAAAAGTGGGCATAGCAGTTATCTGAAGGTGAAGTTTTGGGAAAACCTAAGCAAGGGTGGGAAGGGATTTCCCTGACAGTTTTCTCTGCTTTCCTGTCTATCCTGAGAGTTGACAAGTGCTGGGGCTGCTGCTGGGAACACGGTGCTCCCAGCCCCAACTGTTCAGCCAGGGTCTTTTATGCTTTGGAAAATAAAATAGGTGAAGAGTCAGAAATGTTCTAGGAGAAAGAAACAGTAATTGCAGTCCCTAACCAGGGAAAGATATTGATGTATTTGGGAAACTGAAAGAAGACCAGTACAAATGGAGAAGAAAAAGTTAATGGAGAGAAAGGCAGGCAGTGGATAAGAGGGCTAGGCAGGGGCCAGTTCAGACTTGTGAACTCACAAGGTCACGTGAAGGAGTTTAGATGCTGATTGGAAGCATATTGGTAAACTGCTGGGGACTTTTAAGCTGGGAAATTACGAATTATCTGATATATATTCACATTTAGGAAGATCTCTAAGTAACCCCAGGAGATTTTCCATGAAAGGCTAAGTTGTCAATACTCAACCCAGGATCTGGGAAGCAAGTTGGAGTGATAACACTCTGTCCCCCAATATTATCCAGTCTGTTGGAGGGCGCAGCATTTCAGTGGCCCATCTTCACCACCCTGTCATGGCAACAGGTCTTTATTCAAAATTGAGCTCACTATTTTAAGGAAGACTGGGAAATAGTCTGTATCCCAGGCCCCAGGTTAAGATATTGAAGGGAAAGGTCCAAATGAAATTGCACCTTGGAGATTTTCCGGATTAGAAAATCCCAAAAGTGTAACCTGGAGAGAACATAGGAACTTCTTGAAACTTTAACAAATCTTCTAAATGCCACTAAAGTTTTCTTCAGGTCCTTTTAGGTGAGTCCAAATCTGGCTACAATAAACTGTAAGAAAGCAAGAGATCCCACTCTAAAGTTCCACCTATTTGGAACAAAAATAAGTGAAAAACAGGTTTATGACTTTATCAATCAACTTAGGTTTAGTTATGCTGCAGTAACAAACAGCCCTCAATTCTCAATGTCTTAACAAAAACATGGTCTTTTCTTTCTCAAGTCATAGTTTGCAGGCCATCTGAGGTCTGCTCTGTGTCGTTTGATTCCAGAGCCTAGGCTGAAGGAGCAGTTCCTGTCTGTGTCTCTGTCAGCCTCATGGCAGAGGGAAAGAGCAATGGTGAGACCATGTGTTAGTTTTGAAAGCCTCTGCTCAGGTATGGTACAGGCTGCTTTCACTCACATTTCATTGCCCAAAGCAAATCAAATGGGCAAGCCTCATTTTGGGAAGCAGGGAAGTATAATTGTTCTGCAGGCCCTGGTCTGTAGCAAGAACATTGAATATTATAAACCAATGATGCAATGTCTAACAATGCCATACTTTGCTTTCTCCTTTTTTTGTGTGTCAACTCTAAGGTGGAGATTGAGTGATGATCTTACATTTATAGACCTGAAAACTGTCAGATAACGTGATTCAGAATATGATTCAGTCCCTGAAAATTAGCATCATAGGCATTCCTTTTTAAGGATAAGTTTCTGAAAGTCTGATGTAACTAGTTTAGAAGTGATTAAACGCAAATTTACTGGAAGAAAAGATCATTTAATAAAGCAGAGTTCTCAATTTCTAACCTGATGTTGTACCAATCTCTCAAAAATCTGAAACTTACTGCTAGGAGGACTTCTATGCAGGAAAAGAAAGATAATCTTTTCTTTCTTTCTTCAAATTAGAGTGAATGAGATAAAAAGAGTATACTGGTACCATAATTTTAGCCAACATTATGTTTTATTTAAGAAAGTCTGTATTTTGTGGTTAGCTATGACATATGAAATTTTATTTCCACCAAGGATGAAAAAAAAAAAAAGCAAAGCAAAACACAAACACAGCTTATGGGAATCAAGGAAAAAAGATGGCAAAGATGAAATGCACGCCACATTGAGTTGAGGACCTGTCAGCTCATGCCTGGATGGTTGCAGTGGCCCCTCCACTCCAGCCCTGACCCCACTTCCCCCTGAGGTCTATTCTCCATATAGCAGCAGCCAGAGTGGACCATCTGAAACTTAAATTGTATTATGTGCTTCTCAGAACTCTCTAATGAGACTCTCAGTTCACTCTGAATGATGCCCAAAGTTCTTTTCATGGACTGTGTGATCCTGTGTGATTCATACTCTTGATTGCCTTTCTGACCCCTTCTTTCACCACTAACCCTGCTCTCCCACTCCACTGCATGTACACCGGCTTCCTTGCTTCTCTTCTTCCCAAACTGCCAAGCCTCTGCTTTCTCGGGACCTTTGCACTGGCTGTTCCCTCTATCAGGGTCTCTCACTTTATCAAAGGCCATCTGATTTAAAACAGCATCTGGTCCTTTTCTGTTCCTGTACTCTGCTTTATTTTTTGTTCTCAGCATATATTACTACCTGATTTACCAGGGACATGCTCATTCTCCACCTCCTTTCACTACATTGTAATCACCGAGAGAGTGATGGCTTCATTTCATTCACTATTTTATCCCCGATGACAAAAACAGTGACTGGCACCTAGTAGATGCACAATAAAATAAAATAAAATAAAGGAACGACTGCTGCTGTTCCTAATATCCTCAGATCCTTGTAAATATTGATTATGCCATCATACGGAAATTGTACAGAGTACAGAAATTAACAAAAATGTACTTCCCTGCCTAAAAGATTAACTACATAAAAATATGATTAGAAGAAAAACCCTACATAGTGAATGTTTTAAAACAAAACAAAAAATGCAATCGCCTACTTTTCTCTGCTTTTTGTTAATTTTCTTCTGCAAAGTCTTGGTGTTTCCAGCACCTGGAAGTGTGACAGAAGATCACAGAGTCCTGAATCATGGGTTGGATGACACATGAAAAAGCCATTGGATACATTTCCATGGGAATGATTGTCTGTTCTTTGTAAACGGAACATAGGAAATTATGGTTGTAACAACAATTATGAGAGTTAAAAAATAGGAAATTATGGTTGTAACAACAATTATGAGAGTTAAAAAATATAGCAAATATAGGAAACACGGGAAAACAACTAGTTGAACTGCTTAAAAATGAACCCAGGCTGGGCGTGGTGGCTCATGCCTGTAATCCCAGCACTTTGGGAGGCCGAGGCAGGTGGATCACCTGAGGTCAGGAGTTTGAGACCAGCCTGGCCAACGTGGTGAAATCCCGTATATACTAAAAAATACAAAAATATTAGCCGGGCTTGGTGGCAGGTGCCTGTAATTCCAGTTAACTTGGGAGACTGAGGCAGGAGAATCGCTTGAACCTGGGAGGCAGAGGTTGCAGTGATCCAAGATCGTGCCACTGCACTCCAGCCTGGGCGACAAGACCGAAACTCCATCTAAAAAATAAAATAAAATAAAATAACCCAGGGCCTAAACAGGTGGATCAAACAACTCAAGAAGGATGACTATGTAAAGGTAGTAAACAGTCAGGCTAAGATCAGATCTGCTGTCAAGCTGCACACTCTGATGTGGGCCGTTCAAATGAGTTGCAGATCAGGACTTTAGTAACCTTGGAAAGTCATGTCCTGAGTTCCCCTGTTCTTCTATTGCCATGAAGACAACTGCAACCACTTTTCCCCACTTTGATGTCACTCTCTGGTGATCTGCCAAATCATGCATGAGTTATTCCATCTAAGCTTTCGTGCGTGTGGAGAGCTGGTGACTCACAGCATAAGGTACTGGATGCCTGGCTTCTCCATGTAACTCTAAGCACCTGCAGGATGCTGGCCTCACTTAAATTTGTTTTCTATCTAACTCAGCCCCCTATAGTGACACATAGTGAGTCCTTCCTATATACTCATTGAAAGAATGACATTATGGAAAGATTGAGTTGAATTTTCTCTGGAGATTTAACTAATCCTTTACAGTGATTGTTAGTGATCAAGATGCTTGACTCTATTGCTTGAGTGTAGAGATGATTGGCCATGACCACAGAGCCCTTAGCTTAGTAAAGTTCTCCTCATCCCTACAAAATGGAAGCCCTTGGCCAGGCTGAGTGCCTTGGTCCTGCAGGATGAGTGGATCTCACAAGCCGAGCTGGCCACGGCCACCTTCCTTGCTAAAGTAGAGAACACTGTGCATGTGTACAGGTTTTATCTTTGGCTGGAAGTGTTAGCAAGGCCCGTGTCACACACGTGGAGCATATCATGTGCTTCCCCTCCAGTTGTGAGACAATGCAAACATCTTCATCTTCCACCCATGCTGTCAGACCTTGTAGCTTCAGGAGGTTAGACCCAGACGGTGAGCTAAAGGTTCATCCTTGCTGTTTTCTTTTAGACAGTCCAGGGACAAGGTATTGCTTGCATGTTCAAAAGGGCAGAGAGGAGAATTCATGCATGTAAAATACATCATATAGTGCCAGGCACATAACGGATGCTCCACAGAGGTCATCTCACATAACCTTTGCAATAACCTTGCCAAGTAAATATTCTCATCCTCATTTTAGATGCAAAGAAGTCAATACTCAGAGAGGTAAAATAACTGTCCATGTCAGTCATGGTCCTGGAAGGACAACCATGATCCACTCCAAAGGGTTTAATAGAAGAAAGTTTAATGAAGGGCGCGCTCTGTAGAGGTGTAGTCTGGCTTACAGGTGCTGTCTAGGGATGGTGAGACATCTGGGGATGAACAGTCCTGGGGAGCTATGACTAGCCCTAGGCCTGAAGGGCCAGAGGTGGGGATGAAGTTTTCAGAGCCTATGAGTGCAGGGGCTATGGAAGAGGGATGCGGCCTCGTTCATGCCACACATTGGCCCGTGGGAAGGCCCAGTACAAGGAGTGCAGGTGATCCGGGCTGTCTCGGGTTCAGCTTCTCAGATAAGGCAGCACGGAGGATGGATTTGGGGGTAGGTGGTAATCCGAGAATAACAAGTGCATCTTCCAGTGTCTCCAGCTAGTGGTGCTGGGTGCAGGGCGTGGGTTTGTAGCCAGCTATGACTCTGAAGTCTTGCAGTCTTTGCTAAGAAGAGAAAAGGAGGAGAAAATCTTTTCTTCTTTTCTTCCCTACATCTCAAGTTCCCCTTTTGTGTTTTTTCCCTCCTTTTCTCCCTTTTTTCCTCCCTCCTGTCCTTCATCTTTCTACCACTTTCCCTTCTTCCCTTTCTTCCCTCTCTTCTTTCCTCTGTCTCTTCCACCCTTACCCTGCCACAAAATGTAAGACTCTGGAACACAAATAAATACGACCTGACTCCCGCCTCTAGGTACTTAACAACAGCATCATGTTAGGATGGAGCCTGTTCCATTGAGGGCACTCTGTTTAAAGCTCTGAGCACAATTTTCTTTAAATTTTCGTTTTTAAAAAGGCTTCATATGTGAAGTCCTTGGTGATCCCCCAGGCAAAAGTGCAACCTAAGTGTACCTCCTCTTTCTCTAGAGCCTTCGAGGGCTCACACATCAGAAGCTGCGTCGCTTCAACTGACCAAGCCCCAAGCTTTTGCTGCTACATCCATCCATTTACTTTTCTTTTTCTGTTTTTCACTTTGCTTCGTACCTCGAAAGACTTAGATCTTTATGCTGCCCTGTTCTGGGGACACTTACCTCTGAGAGTTTTCTTGGGAAAATAGGGTGCTTGGGACAAAGGCCTGTAACCAGCTCCCTGCTGTCTTGGCCAGGGAGACCCTTGCCAGATAAGAGCATGGTCAAAGTCAGAACCCCACCTTGGCTTTCCTACCTTCTTGTACTCTGAACCGGGGCAAAACACTTCTTTCTTTTGCCCCAGCAGCATTTATAAAAGGAACATAATGGCCCCTTTTCCTTGGAATGGGGGTGCTGGAGGCTTCTGTGCATTTCCAAAGTACTTGGAGCCCTCCCTGGGCCGCCTGGCTCCTCGCTTGATGAGTGGAAAGTGCAGGGCAGGCTGCTGTGCTCTTTATATTGTGCCCCTTGTTCACCAAGCACATCCACTTCAGGCTGCTGCACACACTCACCATTCTCCTTGGTATTATTGACTTAAGTACTCTTCAAGAAAAATTTCTCCAAGGCTCCCATGTTGACATCCTGCTAGTGTTTCGAGAGGCAGCTTTGCTAGCTGTTTGTTGCTTTGGATGAAAGCCTGCAATCGCTCTATTAAACATTCTCTGTTCAATGGGAGGAAGAAGGAGAAGCCTATCTGCACAACAGGAATTGGATTTTTCCACAGTGCAGGTTGATGTGGGAAGCATTCCAGTGCTGGGTCAAACTTGCTGGGCAACTAACTCCTGGGTCAGGTCAGGATACTGGGTTGCAGTGACTCCGTGTCTCTCCCTCTCTCCAGTCTGCCCAGCAAAAGCATTTAGCCTTAGGACTTACCTGCCTTCTCTAACTCTCTGCCACATTTCCCACGTCAGTTCTTGCCTCTTGCCTTGTTGCCAGAGAAACCAGCAGAAAGAAGAAACTTGGAGATGGAGAGAGAGCATCTCACATGCTTCATGGGGGAAGAAGGAGTGATATTGGTATGAATGGAATCTAGACTTCTGTGTATATCAGGGCAAAGTAACAATGTTTTTTTGTTTGTTTGTTTGTTTGTTTGTTTTCTGGCTGACCAAGGGTATCCTTGGTGGGCAGCCCAGGAAGGTAGAACAGGTACCTGTCAAAGAATTAGAAAACATGGATTCAATCATCTGGACCTTGTCCAGAGCCAGTTTTGTGACTTTGGATAAATCACTAAACATCTCCAGATCCCATTGTCCTCAGTTATAAAAATAAGAGATGAATATCAATGTCCCAGGATTTTTCGTGAGGTTCATTCATTGATTCAGCAAGTATCTATTGGGTGCTGTCACAGCACTTTGAGAGACTGAGGTGGGTGGATCGCCTGAGGTCAGGAGTTCGAGACCAGTCTGGCCAACATGGTGAAACCCTATCTCTACTAAAAATGCAAAAATTAGCCGGGTGTGGTGGTGCATGCCTATAATCCCAGCTACTCGGGAGGCTGAGGCAGGAGAATCACTTGAACCTGGGAGGCAGAGGTTGCGGTGAGCTGAGATCACGCCATTGCACTCCAGCCTGGGCGACAAGAGTGAAACCCTCAAAAAAAAAAAAAAAAAAAGGAAAGAAAGAAAGAAAAAAAGAGAAAAGTTACTTAAGCTGCTTAAGCTGAAGTATGGAAACTGAGTTAGAGAGGACGTGCCAGGGATTTTTCATTTGCCCCTACAGACCCACTTGCTACTTTTCTTCATTCTTCTCTGAGCGCCAGTAAACTGATGTTTCTTGGACCGCATTAAGAGGCTGATCTGCCCTCTGGTTTCCAGGCAGTTTCAGCCCATAGGAGGCAGGAACAGGAGATAGGAAGGTGGGAGGAGAGAGAAATCGGGGTATCTTCCCCAGCTCCTTCCCTGCCATGGCTTCAGATTGGCAGTGGCTCTGTTCCCCTGCTGTGGGCCACAGTCCTGCCTGGCAGACCTTTCTCCTAGCCACGGCTTCCTCTCTAAGTTATATGTAACAATAACAGCTCCCTTCAGGTTCAGGTGCCTAAGGCTTCCCACTGTTGCGAGCCCCAGGGTGACTTTCCATCTTTGTCGGCTTCGTTAACTCTGCAAGAACCTTTGTAAACAGGGATTCTTCAAGTACTCATACCATGTGCCTTTTGCTGGGACCCTGCCCACAACAGAGAGGACTACAGCTGGAGCAGGAGGAGGCTGTTGCAACCACATGCAGGCAATACTGGGGACATGGCAGAAGGGAGTCCATGGAATCTGAAGATATTGAGGAGACATAAAAAATAGGACTTAGATGTTAGGTGGGGGTGAGGGAGGGAAAGCTGTGAATGGCTTTGGCTTTGGCTTCTGTACCTGGAGGATGGTAGGGGTATTCATGGAAGTGCCAGCAGGACTGGGACAAATAAGCTTGCAGGGCGGAAGGAAATACAGAGAGGTTTTTAAATGGAGTAACTGGCACTAGAATATAAAAATCTGGCATTTAGGAAAGGAATCTAGGCTGGAGATTCATTAGCATAGAGATGGTAAAGGCTGTAAAATACAAACAACTGGGCGAGGTGGCGGGCGCCTGTAGTCCCAGCTACTCGGGAGGCTGATGCAGGAGAATGGCGTAAACCCGGGAGGTGGAGCTTACAGTGAGCTGAGATCCTGCCACTGCACTCCAGCCTGGGGGACAGAGCGAGACTCCGTCTCAAAAAAAAAAAAGGTATAATCTCCTAGGCAAAATACACAGACTGAGAAGGAAGATGAGGGAGTTGTTCTGAGGAAGAGAAATTTGGAAGGCCTGGGATGATGGATCTACTGGGGACTGAGAATACACGGAGAACTAGATGGAAAATCCTCCCTTATAAAAAACTAAAGGAAGAGAAGTTCAGAAAGTAGGAAGGGTCATTGAGTTTAGGAGCAAGGGCATGGTTGACATTCGTCGGCCTTGACAAAATCCATTTCAGCAGAGTTGCTGGAGACCCAAGGAAAGGTTCATTGCATGTATGTTAGTACCTTAGTGGGTGGGAACGTGGTGGTTTGTGTGCCCTCTGGGAAGTCAGAGTTGGGGTCTGCTGAGAGCGAGGGAGGAGAGGAGGATCACCAAGGCAAGTGCCACACAAGGCTACACATTTCCTTTCTTTTTTGCTGCTTATATGCAGAGTCTGTTTTCTAAATAAGGAGGGCTGAGGCCACAGAAGCAGAGGCAGGAAGGCTCCAGAAGCTGAACAACTCTGTAGCAGGCCCAGAACTTCCCCTGAGATTTTTCCAATTATATGAAAGGTGGTGTGGTGGGGAGCCTTATTGTCCTGTCAGAGTCCCTCTCTCCGGCCACTAGAAGGCTTTTCCTTTCATGAAACACAGATAGGAGTTTCAATTCCATAAATATATGTTGAGAACACAGTACACAAAAGTCTCAGAAATGGCTCTAACACAAAATTGCTTTTAAGAGCACATGGATGCGCAAGGCGTGTGCCTCCTATTTTTTTAAAATGATGTTAAATTCACAGAAACAAAAAAATGTACTATCTTGGACATTTGTAAGTGGTAGTTTAAGTTTGGTAGTGGACATAGATTCATATTGTTGTGTTAGCCAATCTCCAGAACTCTTTTCATCTTGTAAAATGGAAACTCTGTACCCATTAAACAACTGCCCAACCCCCCTCCCTTGGCCCCTATTCTGCTTCCTGTCTCTCTGAGTTTGGCTACTCTAGGGACTTCATGCAGCGAGATTACACAGCATGGTTGTCCAGCATTCTCCACAGTTTTGCTTTCTGCAAGTTCACTTACCCTCAGTCAACTAAGGTGCAAATATATTACATGAAAAATTCCAGAAATAAACAATTCAGTCCCTATGCATGGCTCATGCCTGTAATCTCAACACTTTGGGAGGCTGAGGCAGGTAGATTGCTTGAGGCCAGAGTTCGAGACTAGCCTGGGTAATATAGGGAGACCCTGTCTCTATTTAAAAAAAAAAAATTCATAGATTTTATACTGCATACCCTTAGCACCATCCTGCTCTGTCTGGCTTGAGACCTGAATCCTCCCTGTGTCCAGTATCTTCACGTTGTACACTTACGTATGTATAGGAAAAAACAGTATATATAGTGATTTGGTCTGGCTCTGTGTCCCCACCCAAATCTCACCTTAAATTGTAATCTGAATTATAGGTCCCCACGTGTTGGGGGAGGGACCTCATGGGAGGTAATTATATCATGGGGGCGGTCCTCCCAAGCTGTTCTCTTAATAGTGAGTGAGTTCTCATGAGATCTGATGGTTTTATAAGGGGCTTTTCCCCTCTTTGCTTGGTACTTTTTCTTCCTGCCATCATGTGAAGAAGGACATGTTTGCTTCCCCTTCTGCCATGATTGTAAGTTTCCTGAGGCCTCCCCAGCCATGCTGAACCGTGAGTCAATTAAACCTCTTTCCTTTATAAATTACCCAGTCTCGGGTATGTCTTTAGTAGCAGTGTGGGAACGGACTAATACATATGGAGTTCAGTACTGTCTACAGTTTCAGGTATCCACTGGGGGACTTGGAATCTAACCAGGAGGATAAGGGAGATCACTGTATTTGTCTTTCTGGGACTGGTTTATTTCACTGAGCATAATGTCCTTCCAATTCATCCATGTCATAGCCTGTGTCAGAATTTCCTTCCCTTTTAAAATGGTGTATTCATATTTATTGTGTTGTAGCGTGTTTCCCAGTTCACAAAGTCACTCATACTTTTCTTTGTTCCACACTCCTTTTCTCTGCATTGAAGCTGTGAGTGGTTATTGCCCCTTGGCTAGAGCTAAGGAAAGAAGCCTCAAGGCTGCAAGACCACACACAGAGCCTGGGACCAGAACATGGCCTCAGGTCACTGGGTGCAGCACGTTTCCCTGAAGCTCAGCTGCATGTGCAGAGCCCTTGCTGAACCTGGGAGCAGTTCACAGGGCACAGGCAAGGGGAAGACGTCCAGGGGTCAGAAGACCCGTCGGGCAGACAGAACAGATACAGCAGCAAGTCAGCAACAGGACACAAGTGGAGGGAAGGCCAGGTGGCAGAGCCCAGCTCTGGTTCCAGTCCAGGTAGTTGGCCCCGCTCACCCTGGCCACTCACTGTGTCTCTAGACACAGGAAATGGGATTACTAGGCCAGTCTCAGGAGTTGGGTGAAGGCACAGCGCTTCAAGGCTGACCAGCCCTAACAAGGCAAATCCTCCTGGTTGTTCATCAGTGATCAGAGAAGCTGTCCAGGAGGGACAGGTAATGAAGTAG
This sequence comes from Macaca nemestrina, assembly GCF_043159975.1. Lineage (NCBI taxonomy): Eukaryota > Metazoa > Chordata > Mammalia > Primates > Cercopithecidae > Macaca > Macaca nemestrina. The sequence continues at coordinate 169,897,166 of NC_092129.1, read as the reverse complement.
GGATCTGAAATATGCAGTGGTGGCTGTAGGCACGCTGCCTGTGATTGCTGCCAATGGGAGCCAGGAACTTTAATGAACTGAGTAAACTCCCTTCCCTTAGAAGACTTGTATTTGGGGCATCTTGCTGGGGTGGTAAGGCTCACCTCTGAAGCTGGCATCTCACCTCTCTCAGCATTCCTGGCCAGTCCACCAGACAGTTCTGAAGAAGAAAAGAGCTTGTGCTTTGGGGAGCTCACCACCCCTCCTGAGCTCTAGCTGCTTTCTGGTTGTCACTGGCAGTGGTAATGCTCCAATTCCTGAAACAGCTAAACAAACCACACCACCAACATTTAAATCGTGTTCTCTGGGACCTGGGCTTGGTCAGAGCACGAAACAAGCAGGGATTTGCTACCTCTGGTTCCAACTGGGAAACTGCCCCCTATACAACTCAACTATATCCTCTCATTTGGGGACTGTTCTGGGACATTTGCTATTTGTCATGGGTGGGGCTGGGTTATCCTAGTTAATCATATATTCTGGTTAAAGGTGTGCAATTAGCTACTCACTGAGCACAACTTCTCAAAAGGCTTAGAATGCTAGAAAATATGCTCAACATATTGAGCATTACAATATGCTCAACATATTGTAATTACAAGTAACGTAACAGTAAATTACAAGTAACGTAATCCAATCTAACTTTTAAAACACTGAAGCCACTTTTACATCTTCAGGAGCATCAATATGAACCCTAAGCACTCAAGAATTGAGAAAACATGCAAACGTAGTTAATAGAATGCTGGATAAACAGCTTCTAATGAATTTCCCATGTCTTGATTCTGTCATATTTCTTTTTGAAAAGGCACTGGGTATGTGTGAAGATGATTAAGATTGTGTGAACTAATAGAGGAAAGTTGACTTTAGGGGCAACTTCAACCAAATCTGCATTCAACACAGAATTCCCCTCTTTAAACTTTCTGACATTTTTTCCCTGCCTTTGCTTTGGTATCAGGGGCTCACTCCATTCTATTTAGTAGTTTACTTCGGGAAAATCTTTCTTTATTCTCACCTTGGAAACCATGGGGAATAAGTCTCATCTCCCTGTTTTCATAGAATCAGAACATTCATATATCTTTGTTTCCAGTTTCCTTTTAGCTGAACCTGTCAGTTCCTGCAAACTTCCTCAAATATTTGTAGACCCTCTTTTGAATATTCCCTTGTTTGTGGGGGTTCCAAAGATAGCTATGAAGCCACATATGGTAAATCTGTTGCTGAATGTCATGAAACTATCACCGTCTTCCTTCTGGATTGTATGCTTCTATGGTAGTGCCTGTAAGCTCTTTCTGGGATCATTCTCTCTGAGTTCAAATCCTGGTTCTGCTACTTTCTACCTCTTAACCTTGAGCAAGCAACTAAACTCTTTAATGCTCGGTTTCCTCGTCTATGAAAGAGGCTAATTATAGTATCAACCTCACAGCCTCACAAGGTTATGGCAATTGACATCATATGTGTAAGTGCTTAGCACAGACTTGGAAGACAGTAAAGGCTCAATCAGTGTAGCTGCTTATAGAACAGCTGGCATGAAATCAGATGATGAAGCCTGAATGGCCGGGTTCACATCCAAGCACAGGTTCAAAATTTGACCCACTACCTATGAGATGAATTTGTAAGTGGCTTCAATGCTTTGTGCCACAGTTTTCTTATCTGTAAGATGGAGATCTAGGGTTCATATGAAGATTAAATGGGGCTGTTATATGTAAGATACTTGAAAAGGAGCCTGGAAAGTAAAAAGGACACCAGAAAGCTGTTATTATTATTATAGCTTGAAAAATGCATCTTATTTTTAAAAGAAGTCACATCAAAAGGTTGCCTCACATTGGAGCTATGGTCACCAACATACTAGTTCCCATGGTCCCTCTTCATCTGTGTGTGGAGAATTCTCATCTTTGTGTGTGTGTGTGTGTGTGTGTGTGTGTGTGTGTGTGTGTGTGTGTCTCAAACTTCCCCCTTAGCAGAATGTCTTGAACATGGTAAGGGGGAAGAATTCTTGGCCTTTGGAATCATGTCTATCTTTCCTCTGTACTATTTGAAATCTGCTTTCCTGGATTCTGGATAGTCTGATTGCATATTTTGTCTCTAGACCGTGCTTGAGAGCTGCTACTCCTGAAACTGCTTGGATCCTTCCTGGTAGAACCAATTCCCCACGACATTGCACCCACCACTGTACCATATATTTACATAGCCTCACTCCCTGTTAAACTGTGAGTCCTCAAAGCAGGACTGTGCTGATTCATTTTTCTATATTTATTACATCCAGGCCTCACCCCTCCATGACTATAAACTGGGGGTACATTTAGAGTAATGCCCAACTTCTTCATGCTCTTGGCCTATTGCCAATTGGCAATAAAGTATTCTTTTTCCAGAAGCACTTAGCATAAAGGAAGGCCAAAAAATGTTTTGGAATAAATGCTATGCTTTACCTAGCCTGGAATCCCCACCTGCAACAAAAGTGATAATGTTGGAGAAACTTGTCTCAACTGAAAAATATTTCCAAAATGATTATTATCATTACTGCTGAATTAGCAAAGTTACTTTTCCAAGAGCATTTTCTTTTCTATATCCCTGCTAGCATTTTCAAGAAATTTCAGAAGTAAGTCAGCGAGAGAAAAGAGAGATAGCTATCTTTATTTTTTTCGTTAGAGACTTAATTGTTTCTTAAAATAAAATACAAACTTACCCTTTGTTTTCAGCAAAGGGAGACTTACAGGAGGTGTGTAGATTAAAAGATTTTCATTGCTTCTATATGTTGCATTTAGGCCAGTTTTGTTACTGAGGGAACTTATTGAACTAGTTCTTCCTGTTGCCATACCTGGCTCTAATTTCCAGCTGCAGCTTCTCCAAATAATTATTTTAACCTGATTTGTTTTTTACCTGCAATTAAAATATTAAGCAAAGATACCACAAACAAAGTCAAAAGCAAACAACTAGGAAGAATATCTGCAGCATATATTATGGACAAAATGTTAGTATCAAGTTAGTAAGGTAAAGACAAATACACCAATATAGAAATGGGCAAAGAACACGAACAGGCAATTCACAGAAGAAATGCAAATATTCAGTCCATAATTAAAAGCTGCTCTATTTCGTTAGTAATCAAAGAAGTGGAAATGTAAAATGTAATGAGTTTTTTTGACCTATCAGACTAACAAGATTAAAATGAATAAAAATGGTTAGTGTGGAATTAAGAAATGGAATTTTCAAGAAGTAGTTGAAAGGAACATAAACCTCATGTAGCATTTTAACAGTGTTCATTGAGAGCTTTCAAATGTTAGTACTTAATGATGCAGTTTTACTTTAGAAATATATTTGTAAGAAAAAAAATCTGACAATTGGGCAGAATTAATATGTAAAAGGCCTGACACAAAAGAACTCTGAAGGATCATAAATCTCTGTGATTAAGAGATTAGACAAATATATTGCATAACATCCATAAAAGAGAGTGCTATATATTCATTAAAAAGGATGAAGTGGAGGCATATCTCCAAAATATACATTTAAGAGAAAAAAGCAGATGCCAGAAAATGATATTGTCTCATATGATATATCTTTATGTTATAAGAAAAACAGAAAAAAAATGGCTGAGAATAAGAGTACATTTATTTACTAGTATATATACTTCTGTTCTATTTGATATTTTAACAGAATGTGCTACTTTTATAATAGAAGATAAAAGCATTTCTACCTTCGAAAAAAAGTATTGGGAAACTGTTGTTTTTCTCTCTTTGTGTGTGTGTGTGTGTGTGTGTGTGTGTGTGTATGCATCACTTGTAAATAAAGGAATCAATGTCTGCAAGGCAGAAAAGTACTGTGATGTTGATTTACTCCAAGAAGACATGGAAATGATGGGTACAGAAGAATGTAGAGGACTGTTAATGGTCATGAGAGGTCAGGAACTTAAAAGCTAGTGTCAGATGGTTCATACACAAAAAACTCGTAGCTGAGTCCTTAATGTATACTGAGGAATGACTTGGAGGTTGACAGAGAAGGTATAGGCAATACATTCCCAAATACTTGAAGTTTCAAAAGCTTCAGGGGATGTCTGCTTGCTATGGAGACCATCCCTTTCTTCATATTAGAGCATCTGTCAATACAGAAGTTCACACCACAAGTTTTTCAGAATATAGTAACCAAGGCTTTGTATTAACTCAAACTTGCCTTGGCCAATCAATCTTCTTCATCTCTCCCTCCTCTACCACCAGCCTTGTATCTCTAATGTCCTTCAGGTCATCTCATCTTGGATATCCCACCAAAATGCCAAACATAACATGGAAAAAGCTTATCAACACCCTCTCTGCACAAACGATCCTTTCCCACTTATCTCTCATTACATTCTCCTTATCTGCTTGGCCCGTGCTATCCATTGTGGGGGCTACCAGCCACACGTGGCTTTTGAGCACTTGGAATGTGGCTAGTCTGCATGGAGGTATGCTATAAGAAGAAAATATACCCCAGATTTGGAAAACTTAATACGAAAAAAAAAATGTAAAATATTACATTAAATGATGATATTTTGGATATATTGTGTTAAATAAAATATATTATTGATATAATTTTAGTTCTTTCTTTTACCTTTTAAATAGGGGTACCAGAAAGCTCATAATTACATATGTGGATTGCATATTCCATTACAGTCATGTGAAGACTACTCTAGACTGTGCAACCGTGAGGTTATCCTTTTCCTGTCCTTGGGGTTTCATGTGAAATCTATCAACAGGTCCTGACACCACCTCCTGGTCCTTTATCTGTCCTCTTCATGTCCTGACCACTGGGCTGAATAAGCCCTCTGCTTTGTAACAGCATTGCCTGTACCTGCCTTCTTCCATCTCCTTTCTACTCCAGTCCCAACTCAGCTGCCAGTGAGCAAACTCGATAACCTGAATAACTGAGAGCCAACCTCATTCAAATGCCCCTTGAGATAAAGAAGAAAACAAATACCAAATAAACTCCCCGAATAACTGCACTGTATATAAAGAACCAATGTGCTAGAAACTAAGGAACCAGCCATTCACTTAATTTTATAGGCTACCCTTAATATCAACAAACGCCTCTCACCAACAAATGAAATACTCCTTGAGAAAGAAACAGGATGCCCTTTGTAAGCACAGGTGGAAGGAAATGCAGCCTCTGACCATCCAAACCACAAACAGACACACACAAATTCTCTTTGCAGTTTTGTTTCAGTTCAATCTTAAAGACATTCAGGGTCCTGGCCTCTTTTTGAGAAGGGTTAGGGATAGCACAAGCACCGTTCTGGTCCTGGACTCTCAGCTTTGGGGATCATGACTTGAAAATTTCCATAAAGTCCAAATTCTTCCTTATCCAGCGAAATAGCCAATGGTAAGAAGGTAACAATGGAAATGGCCATTCAGTAGATTAGATCTTGGAGATGACTAGGAATGACTGAAGGTAAAGATGATCTTCATCAATTCTAATTCTCTTCATCCATTCCTGCCTGTCCCATGGCAGCATCCAGCACATGTGAGGGGCACACATGGGCTCAAGCAGAGGCTGGACACCCTTTGCAAGACAGAGCACCTCCTCTCCAGCCAGAACTGCTTCACTTCTTCTGAAGGGTTGACCAGTCTTCCTGCAGTCCTGCCTTGCTGCTTGGGTGAAGGCTAAAAGTTGGCATAGTCTGTGCAAAGAACCTACACACAGGAGCCTCTAGTTCCTGGTGGAAACACTGACTACAACCACTTCAGAAAGAAAGACAAGCCTCTCAACCAGGCTATCAAGAATGATTCTCTGTTGGGTCCCCATCTGATGACTATAGAATAACAAGATCATTTTGACAGGTTGTAAAGTCAAACTGATCTCATTTTCATCTTCAGACTCATACCTCATAAATGTGTCCTCCTTGACTGGTTGAATGTGCCAATTTGGAGAGCAAGGTTGTCACCATGGCAGTAGATCTTCTTTCCAATCATGAATACCAAGTACATTCAGTACCATGCAGAACTCCAGAAAAGAATGTCAGTGGATTCCCTTTGCTGTGTCCTTAACATGAATTTCTGCACACACACACATGCACACACACATGAACACTCCAAATTTCCACAGATGTGAAGTTAAGCAAAAATGGAGACCCAGGTCAGCCTGAGGGGAGGGAGTGTTCATGTGGGGAGGATCTAGAGTGCTTGCCTTTTGTGTTGCTAGCAGAGAATTTACAGGAGCCTTATTTGTCCTTTCTGTTTTTCTGAAGCACCAGGTGGCAAAACCAATTTCTTTCTCTTGAGGGCTGGCTTGTAAAACAAAGACAGTTCATTCCTGGCCCACAGTAGGTCCCTCTTGAGATTGGTGTGAATTCCTCAGGCTGATGAGAACATATTTCAGCTGATATTGGATTTGCTCTGATTGTATCATACTGACTAAAGTGTCTGGTAGACATAGACGTAGACTGTGAAAGAATAAAATAGACTTAGAGATCACAACGGCTTAAGAATAAAGAAATGATGAGATTGCTGAATTGAATGGTAATTCAGCTTTTAGCTCTCTGAGAACTTCCATACTGCTTTCCACAATGGTTGAATTATTTACACTCCCGCCAACAGTCTATACTCAGATGAATATAAATCATTCTACCATAAAGACACATGCATGCTAATGTCCATCGCAGCACTATTCACAATGGCAAAGACATGGAATCAACCTAAATGTCCATCAGTGACAAGTTAGATAAAGAAAATGGGGTACATACACACCGTGGAATACTATGCAGCCACAAAAAAAGGACAAGATAATGTCTTTTGTGGAAACATGGATGGAGCTGGAGGCCATTATCCTTAGCAAACTAATGCAGAAAGAGAAAACCAAATACCACATGTTCTCACTTATAAGTGGGAGTGAAATGATAAGAACTTAAGAACACAAAGAAGGAAACAACAGACACTGGGGTCTACTTGAGGGTGGTGGGTGGGAGGAGGGAGAAGAGCAGAAAAGATAACTATATTGTATACTGGGATTAATTCCCGGGTGATGAAATAATATGTACAACAAACCCCCGTGGCACATGTTTACCGATGTAACCAACTTTCACATGTACCCCCAAACCTAAAATAAAAGTTATGAAAAAAAGAAAACCAAAAATAAAGAAATGATACTTCTTCATCAGCTGTCTCTGTGACAGGTACTATGGAAGGCATGTAACAGACATTATCTTATGCATTCATGACAACAGCCTTATCAGAAATGTCTACCCCCATTTTACAGATGAGGGAACTAAAGCTCAGAGAGAATGTGAACCAGAATAAACCAAGTTACATTAACACATAAATCTCAAAATCTCAGTGGCTTAAGGCAACAATGTTAGCGGTTCTCTGGGGACAACTGTCCTTCGCGTGGTGATTCAGAGGCCCAAGCTGTTTTAGTACCACTGGATCTGTCATCTCAACACAAGGCTTGTAAATTTGCCCCAGCAGGGGAAGTGAGAGACTGGAGAATCTTGCAAGGGACTTTCGCTGCCTCAGGCCAGGAGTGGCATATGTTCCTTCGAGTCAGATGGCCTTGCTTAAATGCAAGGGGCTGGGAGACAGTATCTTCCCAGAACACATATTGGTGAGGGCATAATGTCCACCAGGGAGAGGTTAAGTCTCTTTCACTGCCTTTCTTCCATCTCTTATTCACCCCATCCTGCCTCTCTGTATAATTTTTCTCTCTTTTGCAGACTGGCTCCCTTGAATTTTGTGGTTCATATGTTGAAAACGAGGGCACCAACAGGGCATGATGTTAGTGTTATAGATTCAGCTACTGAAGTATCTCATTTCTCCCTCTCTGTCTCTTTCCAGTTTCCCAGGGAGAGGACAAGTTGGGATGCCTGTCCTCTCGAGACTCAGCCATGCCTGGGAGAGAGGGCAGGAAGGCCACATGATAGAAACAGGGCAATTCCTGCTACAACCTTGTAGATGAAAACTGGGTAAAGGCGGTTGATCCTCTAAAAAGAGGATCATTCAAAACTGTAAGTAGCAGAATGAGGATTAGGACCCAGGTCTGTCTGACTCCAGACCTTTTCTTTAACTGCACTTACTATACATATGTATAGCTTCCTGGACATTTTAAAAGTCAAAGAATTAGGAGAAACAGCCCCTGTGTATACAAAGCCAGGGATGCTGCAGAAAACTATGTATTTTCAGATAAGACTTACTATGGCATACACAAGTCAGTCTAAAACTAAGGGAAATATTAATAGGCTTCTCAGAGTTTCCAGTCCTCAGTTTGTGGTATAGGCATCCCAAGGCTATAAGATAATGATGACTTCCTTTCTCCTCAGGAATCTAGCTCCTAGACCTGCTCTCCAATATAGTAGCCAGTAGCCTCATGTAGTTATTTAACTTTAAATTTGCTTATATTGAAAATTCAGTTTCTCAGTCACATGAGCCACATTTCGAGTGCTCAATGGCCATTGTGGCTACTGGGCATCCCATTGGATAGTTCAGACATAGAACATTCCCTCGTTGCTCTGTGTTTTCTTAGACAGCACTAGGTTAGCCCTTCAACTCATGGGTCTCCCCTACAGAGGAAACACTCTGAGTACAGGAAAAAAACTCAACATTCTCAAATGGAATCAAAAAGTTTTGTACTGGCCGGGCGCAGTGGCTCATGCCTGTAGTCCCAGCACTTTGAGAGGCCAAGGCTGATGGATAATGAGGTCAGGAGTTCAAGACCAGCCTGGCCAACATGGTGAAACCCCTTCTCTACTAAAGATACAAAAAATTAGCCAGGCATGGTGGCACGTGCCTGTAATCCCAGCTACTCAGGAGGCTGAATCAGGAGAATCACTTGAACCCAGGAGGCAGAGGTTGCAGTGAGCCGAGATCTCACCATTGCACTCCAGCATGGGCGACAGGGTGAGACTCCATCTCCAAAAAACAAAACAAAACAAAACAAAAAATGAAAGAAAGTTTTGTACTAAAGAAAGTACGTGGCCTTAATTATAAAACCCACTGAAACCACCCCAAGACTCCAAAAGAAAAGATGGCAGGAAAGGTAAAAGACGAAATAGGACTTTATTGCCCATGGTTGTAGGAATGATTCAAACAGGCTGCAGTGAGAGTTAAGCAACATTAAGTCTCTTCATAAAGGCAGTTGGCTCCATTGCCAATGAACTCTTGCCTCAGCCCTCAGGAGTGAACCACACAAGAGACTGCACAGACTCCTGCAAGGAGCGTATTTTCTCTAGAGCCCATGTTCTCTTGTGTCTCTCCACGTTCTTCCCCTTTATCCTTCCTCCACCTCCACTCTCACTTCATCTGTGTTTTCTACTGCAAGACATTCACCCTCCTTCCACTCTTAACTCCCTTCAACTCTCAAGCCACGTCACAGATCTAAATGGAACCCTTTCTCAAATGGTACTCTGCTATCCAGGCAGCCATGAAGTCAAGGCCAGATTGAAGGGTTTTGAAAGATGATTTTGATTATCAAAAAATGACTATTGGCTTGAGGGGTGGTTGCTTCCTTTTTGCAGGATGCAGCGCTGAGTATGTCTAAGGCTGGGTGAACATATAAGCCGCATTGCAAAGCAGTGTCCAAATATGTTCTGTGGAATGACGGTTAAAAGGTATTCGTTAGCCAAACCAAACCAAACTGAACCAATAGTTTCCAAGGTCCAAAAAATTGAGGGCAACACTAGGTTGAATTGTGTAGCGAAGAGTTTTTAATATGCAAATGTGTCTTGTGAATTTCCAGGAGGATGTCATAATATGCTACATTTCCTAAAATTATTTGACCCCAGATCCCTTTAGCTTTGCAGGGTTTTCTCACTGGATAAAAAACTCAGGCCTAAAGTAACAAAGCCAGTTTCCATGGGTGACTTGGCCCTGAAAACAATTTCGAAGGAATGCTTGTCCTAGAAATTTTGAGATTTTGGAGTGTCATACAAATGTTCCCAAATTGACTGTGAAAGACAAGCCGAGTGTGAACATATATTCTGTGGTAGTCTTCAACAAAAGTTGCTCTCTAGATACTTGGTGTGTTTAGTTGGCATAGACAGTTGAAAGTAAAGAAAACAAAGAGAAGAAGAAATAGGTATAAAGTATGAAGCCACAGAGAGAACAAAATAACTCCTCATCTGGATTAGGCTTGGCTTCAAACATTTAAATTGTCATGTCTAATGATATTGTGAATACCTTCTTTTGAGACTGAATTAAAACTTTTTAAGGGACTAGTATAAGAAGGTTTGGCAATCTTTGGGAATGAGGTAGTTATTCTTCATTGCCAAATCTAGGCTAGCAGGGATGTAACTTTCTCTCCAAACTGTCCACTAGCATATGTGGTTTGGTCTGGTTGACCCACAGGTAACACAGTACTTGGCTGTGACACACAGCACTCCCCTTGACAGACCTCAAAGTTTCATTTCCTTTCTAATTTTTTTGCCTCATGGCCAAGAAAGTGGGGAGCCTATTCCATATTTCTGCATGTTTTCCTTCCGATTGTGAATTGATTCTGATAAACAAGCCCAGTTCCAAGGCTTCTAGCAACATTAGTCTCAAGAAATGTGGCACGTGAAAGGAAGTCTGCAGTAACCGTTTCTAATAGTCAAATATGTAATTATAAAATAATTTGGCTCAAAATTAAGAACATTCCCATAATGAACAGTATTTGAGTTAAAACAGCAACTACAAGATTTCAGTCACGCCATGTAGATCCAGCTTTGTGCTGAGATAGAGTCAACAAAGTTGCCTGGAAGACCACACCTGTTAGGGCACACGTGATGGCTGGCAGAAATATTTGAAACCTCAGTTTAAACACAGGTAAAAATAGGGAAAGAGATGACAGAAGAGCACCTGACAAAATTCAACAACCATTTATAGATAAAAACTCTTAGCAAAATAAGAGTGAAGAGAACTTGTAAATCTGAAAAAGTGCAAAGCAAAAACCCTATAGCTAACATACTTACTGAAGAACTGCTGAAGGTGTTACGTATAAGATAAGAAACAGGACAAAAACATCTGCTTTAATCACGTCTATTCAACATTGTGCTGGGAGCATGGCCATTATAATAAAGAAAAAAAAAAAGAAACAAAAAACCCCCTAATAAACAAACAACATAAAAATTTGAAAGGAAGAAATAAAACTGTCTTTAGTTACAAATGACATGATTGTATACGTAGAAAATTTTAAGTGATCCTATGAAATAACTGTTAGAAATAACAAACGAATTTATCAAATTTATAGGATATAGACACAATAAATAAAAGTTAATTTTTATATGCTAATAGCAAAAAATCTGAAAAATGAAATAAAAACAATAGCATCAACACATAAACTACTTAGGAATAAACTGAACAAAATTACAAAACAATTCTAGGAGAAATTTTTTAAAGTTTAAATTAAGAGAGATATACCATATTAATTGACTTTCTTTCTTGATTCAAGGCTCAATATTGTTAAGATATCAGTTCTTCACAAATATAGCTGGGCATGGTGACTCGCACCTATTATCCCAGCACTTTGGGAGGCTGAGGCAGGAGGACTGCTTGAGCCCAGGAGTTCAAGATCAGTCTGGGCAACATAGTGAGATCCTGTCTCTGCAAAAAATTTTGAAGAATTAGCTGAGCATGGTGGCATGTGCCTATATTTCCAGCTACTTGGGAGGCTGAGGTGGGAGGATTGCTTGAGCCCAGGAAGTCAAGCTCCAGTGAGCTATGATTGTGTTAATGCACTGCAACCTCAGGGACTGAGCAAGACTCTGTCCACGTCCCCCCTCAAAAAAAATATCCACAAATAGATTCAGGCCATTCCAAGTCAAAATCGTGGGTTTTGTTTTTTTTTTAAATACAAATTGACAAACTCGTTCTAAACTTCATATACAAATACAAATGAGCTAGAGTAGCCCAAACAACTTTGAAGAAGAAACAAAGTTGAAAAACTTAATACTATCTGACTTCAAGATTTTTTGAAACTACAGTAATTACTATATTGGCAACAAGATGAACAAGCAGATCATTGGAATAGAAAAGAATCCAGAAATAGACTCAACATATATGGTCAATTGATTTTTTGCAAAAGTGCCAAGCAAATTAAGTGGAGATAGAAAAGTTTTTTTTTTTTCTCCAACAAAAGGCACTAGAATAATTGAATATTCATATGCAAAAAAATTAACTTTGATCCATACTTCACACTATAAACAAAAATCAGCCTAAAATGGATCATAGGCCTAAATGCAAAACTTCAAACTACCAAACTTTGGGAAGAAAACCAGAAAATGAAATCTTTATGACTTTGGTTTGGGAAAATATATTTTTAGTTATAGCAACCAAAGCCTAATTCATAAAAGAAAAAACTGACAAATTTGGTTTCATCAAAATTAAAAAGTTCTGCTTTTGCAAAAACACAGTTCCCCAAGCCACACACTGAAAGCCAATATTTGCAAATCACATATGATAAAATACTTATCCAGAACATATAACAAACTCTCAAAAATAAAAAGTAAAAAATGAACAACTCTTTCTAAAAATTGTACAAAAGATTTGAAAGGACATCCCATCCACTAAAGAAGATACAGAAATGACAATCATACACAGGAAAAGGGGACATCATTAGCCATTAGAGGAATCCAAAGTGAAACCACAACGAGATACCGTTTCATGAGAAGGGCTAAAATTAAAAACTAACAACATTGAATGTGAGCAAGAATATGGAGCAACTAAAAGTCACATTGTAAAATCACTTTGGAAAACTCTTTTGCAGAGATTAAGCATTTAAGTGAAACATATTCTTCCCCAGTGATTCAGCATTCCACTACTAGATATTAACTCATGAAAAATGAAAACACTTAACTGTAAAAAGACACATGTAAGAATAAGATGTTAGCTTTACTCATGATAGCCCAAGTTGGATACAACTCAAATGCCCATCAACAATAGAATGTCTGAACAAATTGTGGTCTACTCGCATGTTGGAATACTACTCAGTAAATCAAAGAAAGAACGACAGATACTTTCAAGAATATAGATGAATTTCAAAAATATGCTGAGCCTAAAAACCAAGACACAAGAGACTCCACATTGTATGACTGCAATTATACAGAATTCTATAATAGGCAAACTAGTCCATGGTGATAGAGTAGTGATTGCCTGTAGAGAGGAACTGACTAGAAAGAGGGAAAAGGGAAATTTCTGGGGTGATGGCACTATTTTTTATCTTGACTGGGTGGTAATTACATAGGTGTATTGTATAGGATTGCCCAGACTCATTGGATTATACACGTAGGGTCTGTACCTTTCACTATATATAAAATATATTTTAAAAAAGAATAGTAATGGCCTCTAAACACCTACTCCCTAAGTCCTGCTTAATTCTTTCATAATGCATTTTGGTGGTTGTTGCCAGTGGTGGTCTTTCGACTTGAAGAAGAAATTCTTAAGAACAAACACTCAGTTGTGTGAACAGTTGTGTGTCCCGTTATGCAGAGGAGTCACTTGTGTACACCAGTCTCCTTTGGTTATGGACACCTCTCATTATGTATAGAGGGAGCAAAGTCGCTTGGCAGTTACATTGCCATCAAAGCAAATGACAGAGCCAGTGAAGAGCTGAGGCCCGGGCTTCAAGCAGATATGGGTTTGAATCCTGGTTCCAGCATTCTTCAACCTTTTGACTTTGGGCAAATTATGGAGCTTCTTGTCGCCTTGGGTTTTCACCAGTAAATGAGGAACACAATGCCTGGCTTCTGGAGTAATTAGGAGATAGATGACAAAATGCTACTACAGACTGTCCACATGGTGTCTGTTGATGAGACAAAGAATAAAATGAGGCTTCTCCTGAGTAGTTACATAGTATTCTAGAGGATTTGGGCATTTTATTTAGAAATCTGTCTGAAAGTCTCCAGAAACATTCCCTTAGAAATTTTTTCTGCTAAATGAATGAGTTGGTCTGTGATAAAGAAAGAGAATTTGGTCCCTGGGTTCGCATCTCTTACCCTTCCACAAGATTATTTTCACCTCTCACTCCCAATTTAAGCTCCCAGTCTCACCTCTACTTTACCTCCCTAAGAAGGACCAGGTTCTCAGGTTCTGGTTTCACACAGAGGGGAAGCAACACTTTTATTTATTTTACATATCATTTAGATCTGGGTTACTTCAAGAAAGCTTAAGGCCTCCAATGGAAAAAGCATGAAAACTTAGCATCCATCTCAAGTGGGTGTTGGGTGTCAGGGTCTGTGCCAGTTGAGGTTGTGCCAATCTGATACTCAAGGTGCACAAATAGAGCCAATCAAAGAGGCTTCTACCAAGGAGACAAGCTTCCAGGATGGCCCAAGTTGCATCCTGAGCTATACTGTGTCCTTCTCTGACCCCTGTCCCCAAGACAAGATTTGGAGAGCATCTGGTTGAGTTACCACATTTCACAGCTCAGGGGTATGTGTGACAATGCAAAAGTCATTTACCTTTCTGGGTATCCATCAGACAGATCTGAGAGTAGAACCCAAGTTGCCCAGAACTCACAACTCCCGCACATCACCAAGACCGGAGCCAACTGCCAGAGTCTTCTCTTTACTTAGTCCCAGTTCCAGCCAGAGCATCCGTGGTATAACACAGTATACCTTTCCTCTATAGCCTTCTCTGAGTGTTCTGGAGCTCCGTATTCTGGTTTCTCTGAATGACCCCAGCACTTACTCTCTGTTCCTCTTATTGACACACATGAGGAGCTGGGGAGTGCTTAAGTAGCCTGAAGTCCAGCAGATCTGACTTCATGTCCTGCTGTACTCACTACATGACCTTGGCCCAGTTCAAACCTCTCAACCTCTAGTTCTATAAAATTACTCTCATAACAGTACTTACCTGTTTTCCTAAGGATTTAATGAGATAACATACCCAAGGGGCTGGTACTTAGTAAGCACTTAACACATGTCAGCAATTGTTCTTATTGTATTTACCAATTATAATAATTTTTTGTATTATTCTCCGATTGTTGCCTCTAATGAACTCCTGAGTCCCAAATTAGTTATTTCTGTGAGGGTCAAGAGAGCTTATATATTCTTTTTATGTATCTCCCACTGTACCTAGGGTGATGCCAGGCATTCGGGGCAGCATTGATAACAACTTAATAAGTGATTATAAGCGACTTGATATAGGACTTGCTATGCCTCTCTGTATACGATATGCATATACATATACCATTGTATTAGTCCATTTTCACACTGCTATAAAGAAATACCTGAGACTGGACAATTCATAAAGATAAGAGGTTTAATTGGCTCATGGTTCCACATGTTGTACAGGAAGCATAGTGACTTCCTGAGGGAGGCCTCAGGAAGCTTCCAATCATGGCAGAAGGCAAAGAAGGAGCAGGCACATCTTACATGGTTGGAGCAGGAGGAAAAGGAAAAAGGAAGTGCCACGCAATTTTAAACAATCAGATTTCGTGAGAACTCACTCACTATACAGTACTAAGGGGGGATGGTGTTAACCCTTGAGAAATCACCCCCATGATCCAATCACTTCCCACCAGACCCACCTCCAACACTGAACATGAGATTTGGGTGGGGACACAGGCTGAAACCATATCAATCATATACATATACATGTACATATACATATACATATACACACACATGCACATATACCATACACGTATGCAATGAATAGGGGATCTGGTCTTGATTATTCTTGTATCGTGATGCTCTTTCCCCAAACCATTCTTTGGAGTCACACTTTCCATATGTAGATGAATATTCACATGTCTGACTGGCTCATATTACAATTTTATTTTCTTTAAAAAAAAATTTGATTCTTCTCAGTAAGCCCAGGTTAAACCCTGTTGAGCTATTAGTTGATCTCTTTCTTTCTGAAACAGGACGAAAGATCAAGGCATTAGTTTGCAGATTACAAGGATCTTTTTTAAATCCTCCTAACTAGTTCAGTTTCAGTGTATTTGCTACTGTGGAAAAGATGGCATCGTTCCTGAAGGGAACACAGAGAATCAGGTGACGTGAAGACAAAAGCCCGCTGGATCGCTGCAAGAAATGTCCTCAGGTGACCGAGGCTCTTTTGTGAGAAAACAAGAATGTCCTTGCTGCTGAAAACAACAGAAGGTGACATGGTTTATGTCGGGCGATGAGGTGACTTCAGCAGTTGCTCCAGGACAGTCCCTCTGCTCCTGCTGGTCTGTGTAGGGTTTCCCTCCAACCTGCCTGTTCGGGGACTGGGAGAAGGGCTCCTGTGAGGAGAGGCTGGGGGCCCATCGTTCCTGGACCTTGACTTCCTGTTGATACCTTGTTCGGGCTGGAGCTAAGCCACTGACCCCACAGCCTTTAAGACCAAATCCCTGCAGCAAAGATGCTGCTACCCATTCTTACATGCTTTTCATATCCTTTTGTAGGAGGCTGGGTGAGAGTGAAAGGACAGGATAGAGAGCTCGAGACAACACCTTCTCTTTGGCCTTTCAACATCACAGGCCCCTAAGAGATGCAAGAGACCAGGATCCAGAATCTCAAGATACAAATGAAACACCCAAGAATTCCCAGAGTCTGTTTTCTTCTGCCCAGCCGTCGCTGGTGTCTCAGGGACAAAATGGCTCCCTTGGGCTCTTATCCATCCACACACTCCAGGATTTTAGCTGCTGCTTTTCATTGAGCCTCTCGTGGTAGGTATAATGCTACATCAAAATTTGAGATGTTCAAAAAGTAGAGGTTTTTTAAATTTCTTTTTTGTTTTTGGTAACTATTTAATTTCTATTTTGAACCCCTGTTTAGCCAAATGATGAAAATCTAGTCAGACGAGGATCCTCTTCTCTTTCTTCAAAGTCACATCTGCACCCCAGGAAGTAGATAGTACTGAAATGTAGAGGGTGTGGGGAGGAGGAGAGCAGGGTCATCTGAACCTGGGTGTCGTCACGGCTCTGTCCTGGCCTCTGCAGAGAAGTCCTTCTTCCTCACCCAGCTCTCTGCCAGGATGCCTTTGTTGCTGACTACTTCTTAGGGTTCTGTCTGCCTCTCTCCTCTCTCTTTCTCTCTGCCACGCCTGCACCCTCTTGGGAGCACAAAAAACATATCGCTGGCCCAGCACACCCTAGGGGAGAGAGCTTCTGAGAGGCTGCCTCCAGCCTGCCCCCCAGACCCACCTCACGACATTTCCTCCGCACCTGACCTTGCCAGGCATGGTGAAAACAGGTAGGGGGTGGGTGGGACTTACTATCCCTCAAGGCTTTCCCTAGGCCCAGGAGGGTGATCCTCTCTGCACTCAGGGTATTGTTCCTTCTTCTCTTTCCTACAAAACTCAGGAGCCAGGAGCATCTCAGTCTTCCCTCTCTTCCCTCCCACGCTCCTCTCCCTCACTTTCGGACCCAGGGAATCTATCCAGTCCCAGGGTGGGGAAACTTTACATTTATATCATCATATACATTTTATGCTTTGAGTCCCCAAGATCATATTGACTTTCTTCCCCCTCTTTGATCTGGAGCAGTATTGCCCCTAGGCCTGGATAAACAGGACTCCCACACCAGGCCCTAACCCTCCGGAGACCCTACACTTTGAAGTATTTTCTCTGAACATTTCTAAGTCTTCTTCCGGTTCTTGAAGCATCCATAGGCCCCATATTCATTTTTCCTTTTTGGGGCAATATCTGATTCTGTTTCTTTTTTTTTTTTTTTTTGGAGACAAAGTCTCCCTCTGTTGCCCAAGCTGCAGTACAATGGCACAATCTTGGCTCACTGCAACCTCCGCCTCTTGGGTTAAAGCAATTCTCCTGCCTCAGTCTCCCGAGTAGCTGAGACTACAAGCACACACCGCCATGCCTGGCTAATTTTTGTATTTTAGTAGAGACAGGGTTTCACCGTGTTCCCCAGGCTGGTCTTGAACTCCTGAGCTCAGGCAATCTGCCTGCCTCAGCCTCCCAAAGTGCTGGGATTATAGGCATGAGCCACCACGCCCAGCCCTGTCTGACTCTTTACTGCAGGGGTCTATCATACACTTGAAGGGCCCAGACCTCGCACCTATAGGGTTGTCCAAGGCCCCAGTGCTGGGCTTTGGTTCTAGAAGGTTTGCCTGTAAGCAGATTCCTCCCACCAGATGAAGCAGAATTTATTTCTCAGAATTCTATGAGATGGGACTGCCATACTGGTGCTGCAGACAAGCTGATTTGAGGTGACCCAAACTGTCTATATGGACAGTTCCCTGTCCCCTGCAAAAATATTTGCCTGGCACTCCTGTTAAAAGAAAAACGTTAGACAAATTAAGTTTAACAAATTTTAATCCCAGCACTTTGGGAGGCCGAGACGGGCGGATCGCGAGGTCAGGAGATCGAGACCATCCTGGCTAACACAATGAAACCCCGTCTCCACTAAAAATACAAAAAAATTAGCCGGGCGTGGTGGCGGCGCCTGTAGTCCCAGCTACTCGGGAGGCTGAGGCAGGAGAATGGCGGGAACCCGGGAGGCGGAGCTTGCAGTGAGCCGAGATCCCGCCACTGCACTCCAGCCTGGGCGACAGAGCGAGACTCCGCCTCAAAAACAAAACAAAACAAAACAAAACAAAACAAAAACAAATTTTAATTGAGCAACGAATGATTTGTGAATTAGGCAGCCCCCAAACCACAACAGGTTCAGAGAGGCTCTAGGCCTCGTTGAAAAAGACTTGTAGAAAGTGAAAGGAAAGTGATGTACAGAAAATGGAAGTGAGATATATAAACAGCTGGATTGGTTACACCTCGGTGTGCGCCTTATTTGAAAAGGGTTTGAGCATTTGGCCACCTGTGATTGGCCGAGAAACTCAGCGATTGGCATGAGAGTAGGTTATAGTCTGTTTACACATTCAGGTAGGTTACAGTACACTGTGCATGAAGAAACCTTTAGGCTGAACTTAAAATATGTAAGGAGGCAGCTTTAAGCTAAACTTAAATGTAACACCCCACATAGCCTCTCAGGTGACTTTATTCTTTTCTTCTTCCTCCTTCACTCAGGCGATAAGCATGACATATCGAGCTACTTCTAGAATAAAGGGGAAGGACACAGGTAACAGAAAACACAAGGAAAACGTACATTAGCAAATTTATCCAAAGATCATACTGCCATTCTCATGAAAAGTGACCCAGTATATAGTCAGTATTGAGCATCAGAAGACTTGAGTTTGGCCGGGTGCAGTGGCTCATGCCTGCAATCCCAGCACTTTGGGAGGCCGAGGCTGTGGGTTACCTGAGGTCAGGAGTTCGAGGCTAGCCTGCCCAACATGATGAAACCCCGTCTCTACTAAAAACACAAAAATTAGCTGGGCATGGTGGTGGCTGCCTGTAATCCCAGCTGCTCAGGAGGCTGAGGCAGGAGAATCACTTCAACCCGGGAGGCGGAGGTTGCAGTGAGTTGATGTTATGCCACTACACTCCAGCCTGGGCAACAGAGAAGGACTCCATCTCAAAAAAAAAAAAAAAAAAAGATTGAGTTCAGGTTAGTTTTAGTCCTGACTCTGCTATTAAGCAGGTGTGTGATCCTGGGCAAGACATTTGACCCCTCTGGGCCTGTTTCTTCATCTTTAAAATGAGATGGATGGATGGCTATCTATAATAGATGGATGGGCAGCTGAGGGAGGGAAGTTTCCCAGATAGACTGGGGAGAAGGAGGTGGGAGCTGGTGGTTGTCCAGACTCTGTCCCTACCTAGTGCTGCAAAAATTCCCATTTGGGCGCTATCATCCCTGTCCTGCCTCTTTCCCCACTGCTTTGTTTCCAAGAGCAACTTGGTGAGGTAGATGAAAAGATCGCTCCAAGAGTCAGAAAACCTGAATTTTTCTTCTACAGTGTTTGTTGTGACCTTTTGGCAATGTAGAAACTCTCCAAGTGTTACCTTTCTTATCAATAAGATGCAGTTAATGATACCTGTTTTGTGTATCGTGGTGTTTTGGGCATCATGTATGATAATGTGCATGGAAGCTGCTCTGTAGCCCCGAAGCCCACATGCAAGATCATGTCTTACAAGACACGACTGGGACTGCTTCTCTTCCGTACTCCCCGCTACAGCTGCCCATGGGATTCCTATACAGTGTACACTAAACACTGTTCCAGGTGACTTCACAGCCCCAAATGAAACCGAGTAACAGAGATCACCAGGTAAGGTGGTGTTACCGTGTTGTGTTCACCACGTGTCAGGGAAAACGACTTCTGTGTTGTTTTATTTTTGTTTTAAGGCATCAGAGCCAGAACAGGTACAGTTTTTACAGGGAGAGTAAAAACTAAGGGCTTACTTGTCTGAGTAAGTGTGGTTTCCCTCCCGAACTGAATGAAACAGTGGGAGGTCTCCCGCTAAATGAGACAGCGGGAAGGAAAAGCAGGCTTAGAAGCATGTATGGGATAGATCTATGGAGACAGGACAGTGCTCAGAGAAGAAGACAAAAGTTGTCCTTCTGGTAAATGCCTATATGAAGTTAGTGAGAGAACTGCCACATCTTATCCCTTCAACCTGAGCCAATTACTCTCGGTCACTTCTTAAATCATTCTCACTTGATGGTATTTGGGGAAAACCTGTCTCAGACCATTTTCCTTCTGCTCTCACAGCCCAACGATCAACACAGAAGAAGGCTTCTGTAACCAAATGTGTGGGTTTTCTCCCCACACCGACAGTGGACACCAGCTGAGTGTCCTCTAATTCAATTCCAACACTCCCTACCTGGAAACAGTGTCAGATTCCACAGATGGAGGGCCCACTCAGTCCCCAAGACTGCCCCTACCTCACACACCTGTGACGTGAGCAGGCCTCTGGAACTTCTGATCTACTCTCTTCAAGTTGGGGTTCCCATAGCCCCCTCTTAGGACTGGATTAACTTGCTGGAGCAGCTCACGGGACTCAGGGAAACACCTGTGTTTACCACTTTATTATAAAGGATAGGAATGAAGAGAAGCATAGGGAGGGGTGTGGGGAAAGGGGCGTGGAGCTTCCAGGTGTCATCCCTGGGCATGCCACCCTCCAGGAACCTCCACGTGTTCAGCTATCTAGAAGCTCTCTGAACCCTGTCCTTTTGGTTTTTTATGGAGGCTTCCGATAGGCATGATTGACGTTACATAGGCATGGTTGACAACCGTGTAGAAATGTGACTGGATAAAAAGCCCATGATCTAAAGCCAGCAAGGCCTGTCTGTTCAGACTTTTCTTGGTCTCTGCATAGCATTCCTTCCTATGCAGGAATGGGACAATGACCCTCTCTGGAATGAGGGTCTCTTTGATCCACAATCAGATTAGAGTCCTGCCTTGGGCAGGTAAAAGGAGGACAGGAGGAGGTCAGAGAGAGAGATTCTATTTCCAGAGGCCTGTTTCTGAGGTCTAAAGCACCCAACATTATAACAAAAGACTGCAATAAGGGTTATGGGTGTTATGATTCAGGAACTGCAGATGAAAATCAATATGTGTGTGTGTGTGTATATACATATATATAAAATCATAATATAAAATTATAGTATCACACATGGCATCATAAAAGTTTAGAGTAGGAGGAAAGCTTTAAATGACCTAGACTGACCTTCCCCTTAGTTCAGTGGCTCTCAAAGTACCCATGCCCTCTGGCCAGCAACCGCAGAGATCTTGTTAGAAATGCAAGCTCATGCCTGTAATCCCAGCACTTTGGGAGGCTGAGGTGGGTGGATCACAAAGCCAGGAGTTCGAGACCAGCCTGGCTAACATGGTGAAACCCTCTCTGTACTAAAAATACAAAAAGCTAGTTGGGTGTGGTGGTGGGCGCCTGTAATCTCAGTTACTTGGGAGGCTGAGGCAGGAGAATCGCTTGAACCCAGGAGGCAGAGGTTGCAGTGAACCAAGATTGCACCACTGCAATCCAGCCTCGGCAACAGGGTGAGACTCCGTCTCAAAAGAAAAGAAAGAAAGGAATGCAAGCTCTTGGGCCCTGCCTCAGACTCACTGAATCGGCGACTCTGGGTGGGACTCAGAAATCAGTAAACAAGCCTTCCAGGTGATTCTGATAGAACTAAAATGTGAGAACCACAGTCATCATTCATCCCTTTCTAAAACAGCATACCAGACACCTAACAGACAGTCTTTCGGCTTCCAGCTGAATATTTCTGGTGATGGGGAGCTTACTACCTCACAAGACATCTAAGAATCAGATAGTTTCTCATTTTAATGAGAGAAATCTGACCTCTTGTCACTTTCATCCTACTTTATCCTCTGAATGCAATTCAGAGTTATACTGACTCCAGATCTCTGGAAACTGGGCTAATGATTCACATAGTAGGAAGTTGGTGAAAGAGAATAAGCTGGGAGGGAGGCCAGGGCCTCACATTTTCCTTTCAACCAAATTAAATAGCAAGATTAAGGGCTGTCCCTGCCATTTGTGAGATTATGATAAATATCCGTATTAATAACAATAGTGACAGTAATAATTACCCACAGCTCGGTTTGGATGCAGGTCAAGAAACCATCCAAATCAAATTACATGTAAGAAAAATATGTGTGTTCAGTGGGGGGAACATTCTCAAAGAGGAAGAAAAATTGACACTGAAAAACGTTTCACCTTCTAATGGGGATAAGTATTCCTTTCCATTCCAAGGAGATTATAAGAGGAAAATCTCCTGGCGGGACAGGGATATTTTATGGATGAGGTTCCAGTCCCGCTTTGGCTCGGTGTGTGCACAGGAAGAAAAGACTAGTGGGGAAAAGTGAGCCTTTACCTGGGAACCCCTCAACCAGGGATATTTGACTTGAGTATGCTTGTTTGGCCAGTTTTTATTGGTGGGGGTCTTTTCTGTTTGCTCCTGGTGGGGGTTTGGTAGAAGGAACAGGAAGAGAATGTGATCTTCTTTCTCACATAGGGAGGCAGAGAGGGGAGGGATGGGACTGGGGAGGGGGAGGAAGAAGAGGAGGAGGAGGAAGAGAAGGAGGAGGTAGGGTGAAGTTATCTGGGCTCTGGCCTCAGCCTCCCTTCCCTCAGTCTAGCTATAATCTCTTCTTCCACTTTCTTGCCCTCACAGCTCTAAGCAGTGCCAGGGTACTCTTACAAATATTTTTTTTCTCTCCCAAATTGGAGTCTGGAGAGTGTTTACTTCCTGTCAAATCCCAGGGACCTGCTGATTTTTCCCATGACTGCAAATTGCTGCTCTGGGTGCTTTGCATTTGTTATTAAGATGCAATCAGGGCTGCCGAGCTGATTACCAGCCTCACCTCAGCCCCAGTCCTCACACCTGACTTAGGAGTGAACTGCAGTGGAAAAGAGAATCCCAGTTTCTGGCTGCTGGGGGCCTGCGAGGGCTTTCTGTTTTGTCAGGGGTGCGGGGGCCCGGGTGGGCAACTGGGCCAGAGGGAGCACCAGGAAGGAGACAAGAGGTGCTGGGCTCCTCCGCAGATCCTGAGATGCTGAAAAGCAACTTCGTGTTTCTCAAGTTCCTGGGAATTGTGGTGGGTGTCGGGCCGTGTGACAGGCCTCTGGAATGATGACGGCTGATGGCCGTGGCGGCCTGCCCAATGAGGCAGAGGCCAGCCCGAGCCAGGCCTTCCACACGAATAAGCACAGAGTGTCTCTTAAGGCTGAATGGCAGGATGATGCGCCCATGGGTGATGGCCTGCCTGGAATCATGTGTCAATCAGCATGCTCCCAAACAGCTACAAGCTCTGCCACAGACACAGCCCCCATCTCTGCCTTCCACCTGAGGATCCCTCCCCCTCTGCCCACCCTTGTCAAATCCACCCAGCCCCTTCTTTGGTTATGTTCATGACTGCAGCCAGCAAAATGCACACAAGCACGTGAGCACACACTTCCAGCGGCTTCTGAGCACACACAAAAACCAACTCCCGGGCCAGAGCTCGCTTTCTTCAGGCCATCTGTGACCCTAACTCCTCTCTCCTCTTGCTTGCTTTGTAAAAAGTGTCTCCATTTTTATTAAACAAGTGTCTTAGCTCTTGCCCTCCCTGAAGGTTCATTGTTGCATGAAAAAAAGAACAGCTCCCCTGAAGATCACAAACACAGAAATTGTATTGAATCACTGAGAAGGGAAAGGGTGAGAGAATCGGAGAAGCTGCAGCAACACAGCTGTCACAAATTCAAGCAAAAGCATCAAAACTTGATAACGAGAGAGACAAGCTAGAGCTCTTTGTGTGCCCCTCCACGGACATCTTTTTACAATCCAAGTCAGATCTACGTGGGGAAGCTTGCAGCAGTGTGATGCTTGTCCTGTGTCACCTGATTTTTATTAGATCTACTGAATGTGTTGATGGAAGAAAAAATGGAGAGTGGAGAGGAAAGGGAGAGAACTAAGGGAGGTGGGATTTTTGCAGCACTGAAAGTGCCCAGACTTGAAAAGAGACAGGCAATCCTGAGTTCAAACCCTGCCTATTCCACTTACTGCCTCTGTTACTTGAGCCTGTTTTTCCCATTCTAAATAGAGATAATGAATCTATATCACAGGGTTATTACAAGGAGAGCACAAGGAACAATAAAGAAAGTTTGTAAAATTTGCTTGCTTTTTCTGTTGTTTGGAAAAGAAGATGGTTAAGACAAGAATTTTTTAAAAATAAAATTATTTTTGGCATCATTTAAAGACCAAGATGAGACTCTACTCAGGACCAAAAGGGATTATGGTGCCTTATCCTCCCATGGAGAAAAACGTGCAGTTCTTAAACTCCAAATTTGCATTATTCTGCTCTCCTAACTAATTCTATTTTTTTTTCCTGGTATGCCACTTAGATAGCCTGAAGCTGACAAACACAAAGCCTAGACCCGGGGACCTCCCCAGTTGCTCAGGGAGTCTTCTTTCTGGACCCAAGTTTAAAGGCAGGTTGCATCGTGGGGCCCAAACAAGAGACAGCAGAACTGTCTTTGGTACAAAGAGGCATTCCGGAGTGTGGTTATGGAGAAACATAAAGGGTTGACCTGGGTGAAGCCCACGATAGAAACTTTATGAAAGAACTTCCCAAGGAGGCACATGGTAAGGTGGGCTGTGAGCATGCCAATCGGTGCATTCCCTTGGGGCAGCTGGAGCCCCTGAACCTTTTCTAGTTGTAGGCTGTGAGGTGTCCAGGGAAGGCCTAACGTACGTGGAACTGGAGTCCCTGACTCTCATTAAAACCCCAGAAGCAAAGGAGAGACAGAGAATGAAACAGAAGCAAATTTTGAAGAGAGAATATCCAAAGTTTCCCTGAACAGAAAAACAATATCCAGACACAGACTCTAGAAGCCTAATAAACACCAGTAGGGTAAACATAAGACAAATACATCTAGATATCTCATGGTCTTCTATATTATTGCTAAAAATGAAAGACAGAAAAAAAACTTAAGAGTAATCAGATTTTTAAAAGGATATTACTTTCAAAGGAGCAACACTAACAGCGAATTTCTCAAAAGAACTGATGGAAGTCAGAAGATGATAAAATGATGTGTTTAAAATTCCGGAATCATAGTGGAAGGTTTTAACAGTATAAGTAAATGATAAACAAGCAATCAAAAAGTCAGGAGGGCTATAGAATGCCTGAACAACAGGCCTAGCAGTTTGAATTATTATAATACAGCGGAGACTCACCAAACAAGTACAAAACATGCCTTCTTTTTAAGTACACATGAAACGTTTTCCAAATTGATTATGTGCTGGACCATAAAGTAGTATCAACAAACTGTAAACTATTAAAATCATAGTCTTTGACTACAGTGAAATTGAGCTAGAAATTAATCACAAAAATGAATGAAATGATAATAAAATATGGCATATTAAGATATGTGCTTAAAGGAAATGCATAGCCTCAAATGTACATGTTAGAAAAGAAAAAAGGCTGAAAATAATGATGTGACTATTCATACGAAGAAGCTGGGAATATAAAACACAATTAAACTTTAAGATAGTAGAAGTAGGAATTTAATGAAATAGACGACAAATGTATAACAGAGAAAATCAACAAAATTAAATGTTGTTTTTTGAAAGGGCTAATAAAATATATTACCCCCGAGGAAGACTATGTATTTAATATTTGTGTGTGTATGTAGCGGGGGGAACACACATAAATTATCACGTTAGGGATGAAAAAAGGGACATTATTCCAGATTCTCCTTACATTAAAAAAGTGAGAAGATATTTTCAATAACTTCATGCCAATACATTTCATAATTTATAAAAATAGATCTTATCAAAATTAATAGAGAGAAATAGGAATTTTGAATAGCTCAATAGCTATTAAAATTGAATTCATTATTAAAAACCTTCCCCTAAAGACAACTCCAGGCCCAGATGGTTTCACCAATAATTTTTTTCAAACTTTAATAAATAAATAACTGATTTTATACAGTTCTTTCAGAAATGGGAAAACAAGAGATGTTTTAAAATGTGTAAAGCCAGATATAATTCAAAATAATGCAAGGAAATCACAAGACAGAAATTACAGGCTGATCTCTTTTATGAATGTAAATTTTAAATTATTTTTCAAAATATTAGCAAATCAAATCTGTGATTTATAAAAGGTATAAATTACAACCAATCCGAGTTAATTCCAGAGATACAGGATTGGCTTAATAATCAAAAGACAGCAATTGTAATTTATCACATTAATAGAATGAAGGAGAAAAACCATGTGGCTATATCAAAAGATGTAGATAAGGGCCGGGCGCGGTGGCTCAAGCCTGTAATCCCAGCACTTTGGGAGGCCGAGACGGGCGGATCACGAGGTCAGGAGATCGAGACCATCCTGGCTAACACGGTGAAACCCCGTCTCTATTAAGAAATACAAAAAACTAGCCGGGCGAGGCGGCGGGCGCCTGTAGTCCCAGCTACTCGGGAGGCTGAGGCTGGAGAATGGCGTGAACCCGGGAGGCGGAGCTTGCAGTGAGCTGAGATCCGGCCACTGCACTCCAGCCTGGGTGACAGAGCGAGACTCCGTCTCAAAAAAAAAAAAAAAAAAAAAAAAAAAAAAAAAGATGTAGATAAAGCATTCGATAAAATTCAATATACATTTCTGATAAAATCTTTACTTAACAAAATGAATATAGCATTTCTTTAATCTGACAAAAAGCATCTGTTTAAAAAGATCTGCTGTAATCACTATACTTAAAGGTAAAATACAAAAGCCATCCCTTGAGATTAGAAATGAGTCGAGATTCCTGGATAACTTTTATTCAACGTTTTCCTAAAGTATAGCAAGAAAAAAAAATCTATGAAGTCTCAAAAGGAAGGTACAATACTATCAGTATCTGTAAATGTGTGCTTAGAAAGAGACTAAATATAGCAAAACTATTAGAATCATTAAGTAAATTCAGCAAAGTCACTGAATACAATGTTGACATACAAAAATCAATTGTATTCCTATATATTAGCAACAATTGAAAAGAAAAGAAAATCATACCATTTATAATAGGATCCCCAAATAGCAAATGCCACAATAAGTCTAATGAAAAATCTGCAGGAAAGTATTATAAAATAAATTACAGAAGGTCTAATAAGGAAGGAATAGACTATGTTTATGGATTAGAGATTCAATATTATTATAAAGCCAACTGATCTAAATATTAAGAATTTAGGATACTTTGTTTGTTTTTTGCTTTTTTTCCTTCTGTGAAAAGTGACAGGTTGATTATAAAATGTGTATGAAAACATAAGAATAATAACTACGTTCTCCTTGAATAAGAAAGTAAAATTAGAGGGCTTATAATATTAAGAGAGATTATAATGCTACAGTAATTAAGAGAGCATAGTATTCATGTAAAATAGAAATATTAAGCAAAGTATCAGAAGAAAGTATTAAAAATAGACCCAGTCATATAAAGTTATTTGGTTTATGCCACGTTAACATAGCAGTGCATTTTTAAAAAAATGACCTTTTTCCTAATAGTTTGAATCAATGAAATACATGTATGAAAAAAATATTGATTCCTGTCTTACAGCATATCTTAAAAAATTAGTTCCAGGAAAATTATGAATATAAATATGAGAGCTGAAATAATTCAACTTCTAGTTGAATAATCAGGCTCTTTCATAACATTAAAGTGAAAAATTGTTTTTTAAGTAGGGCACACACAAAAGAATAATAACTATAAAATAGGTGATTAATAAGTTGTACTACACAAAAAATAAGAATGTCTATTCACAAAAATGACTCTTAATAGAGACTGAAAGTCAAGTCTGACAGGAGGAAAGAGATATTGGCAATACATCTACCTGAGGAAGGTCTCCTATCTAGAGTAGATAAAGATACCCTATTAATCAATAAGAAAAAGATGACTCAATAGATAAATGTGCAAAAATCCTTGTTGAGCACCTCTAAAAGAAGACATCCAAGTGGCTAATATGCATATGGAAAGGTGTTAAAAATCTCATTAGTTTCAGGGAAATGAAAATTTAAGCCATAATGTAGCAACAACACTACATATCCCCCACAATGGCTAAAATTGAAAAGATCAACAACACTCAGTGTTGGTGAACATGTGAGGTCCAGCTGAAATTCTCATATCCTGACTATGTGCTGTGGTGTTGTACAGTATGAATTTAAAAACAACACCTTGAAAAACTATATGATGGTGTCTCCTATAAAAACTATATGGTGGTATCTACTTCACTGTGGTATATGAGCCCACATATACCACAAAGACTCAGCAATTCCACCCCTGCTGTTTGCTGGGCGGCCATCTCTCACCCACATCTTCCAGGTCTGCCCTCTTACTGATGTCCAGTGCTTTTGAGGGCCCAAGCCAGTGCCTCATTGTGGTAAAAGGGAGAAGAAACACTTTCCTTCCTATCTTAGGTTCATGACTGAGGCCCCAGAGAAAAGCATATAGGTTTATTTGCCGTAAGTTTTATGTAACACGGGAGCCTTCATAAGGAAAAGGAGCTCCAAAGAAATAGTTCAGCTTGTGTATTTTTATGCTAGACTTGATGAAGAGTTGACAGTTGTGGAGAAAGTAATTGGACAAAGGGGTATGACTTAATGGTAATAAACTGGGGGGAATTTAACGAGGCCTGTTTGTTTAGATTCTTCTCTGTGTCCCTGTGTCCTCATAGGTAAGAACGTTCTTGGGCCAGGTGCAGTGGCTCAGGCCTGTAATCCCAGCACTTTGGGAGGCCGAGGCAGGTGGATCACCTGAGGTTGGGAGTTCGAGACTAGCCTGACCAACATGGAGAAACCCCGCCTCTACTAAAAATACAAATATTAGCCAGGCATGGTGGCGCATGCCTGTAATCCCAGCTACGTGGGAGGCTGAGGCAGGAGGACCGCTTGAACCTGGGAGGCGGAGGTTGCAGTGAACTGAGATCACACACTCCAGCCTGGGCAACAAGAGTGAAACTCCGTCTCAAAAAAAGAAAATAAATATTTTCCTCTGGGTATAGGGAGGGCATCTTTCATATGAGGATTTTATGATCTGCTTCAGGAGAAGGTCAGAAAATCCTTCCCAGGTTTCATGACCTGCCTCATGGGAGAAAGGCAGTGGGGAAGGTGAAAATTCCTTTCCTGCTTCTGCTGTTTTCTTGAATGCCAAGGTGCCACATTTGGGGATAGCATGTCCTGTAACCAATCAGTGGCCATTCTTTGCCCAGGGTGCTATCTATAGAAGCCCTCCTAGTGACCAAACGGTACTACAGTTTTTCCTATCTCAACTGGACCTGAGCCACACTGAGCTCCTCACAGATATAAGGAGCAGGTGTGTGCTGTATTTCATAACAGAGGTCTAAAGCAGTTTTTCTTGTGTCCCCATTCACACAAAACCCCTTGGATTTTCAACTACTCCTGCCTGCTGGCACTCTCTCCATAGACAAAGCCTAGTCCATGGGTTCTGATCAGGAAAGAGACCCCGTGCTGTCCCTTTCATCTGTGTCTTGCCCCTAGGCCCCTGTCATCAACCTTCTGTAAGTGCAAACTGATGCCTGCAGGCTGCTTGTGACATTCATTACTCAGACACCATAATTCTAGCTCTTGCTTTAGGACCCTTGGGACTCCTGCTACATGGTGTGTCAGTTAGGAATTCTTTGGGCTGCAAGTAAGAGAAATCCCAGCCAATGGTACCTTAAATCAATAGGCATTAGTTTTCTGATTAAGAACTTGGGAGGTAGGTAGAGGCTGGTATTGGTTCAGCTGCTCAATTGAATCATCAGGGAGCCAGATGTTTTCTATCTGATCACTGTGACATCCTAAGTGTTGGCTTTTTGTCCCTTATCCTTGCCATCTCATAGTTACAAAATGGCTATGTAGCTCAAGGCATCATGACCACATGCAGTACAGAAACAAGGGGAAGAGATAGTATAGCTCACACTATGTCCCACCTGTCCCTTTTATGGGAAAGGAAAGCCTTCCTTTCCCCAGCCCCCACCCTCAGCAAACCCTGATGTCTCCTTGGCCAAACCATGTCACATGGACGAGCCTAAATACAGAGGACACTGGAAAGTGAATATTCAGTAGTTCAAAATAGCCTTTCACAGCCAGCGAACAGTGCCAAACAACAGTCACTCAGAATCACAAATCGAGAGAAAACTGTTGTATAATCCACCTAGAATGGAATAATTGGGAGCTGGATTTACCTATTCAGCTTGGCTTTCTTTGGGGACAGATACATACTTTCATCTTCCCCATGCTGGCTTTGAAATTACTTGCTTGGTTTTTCTGTGTTTCCAGTCAAAATAAGGTTTTCCTTTGGTAAATGTAACAATTTCCTAATAAAAGTGCCAAATTATTTTATTGAGTGGTGACTTTAGACTCTCCTCCCTGCTATTTATTTGAACATCAGAGTCAATTCCCCCAGTGTCATTCTAGACAATTTGGTAGAGTAAAGGAATGAGAAGCCTCTGCTCAATCAAGTGTCTGATTAATACAGGTGCAGTATGCAAATTGCTAACTTTCTAAAAATTAGAATCAGATAAAACATGCTTACAACCACTCTTACAGTATCTCTCTCTTTTTCTCAATCTCTTAACATCTTCTTCCCAAACATTACCCGTTATGTGTGGTAGGATGTTACCTTTTTGAGACTGTTGTTAATTTTCCCTCTTTTCTTAGCCCTAATCACTTTCCTTTAGACTCCTACGCCTCTCTGCCACTCTTTGCTGATTGTCTTATATGGGCAAATCATAAATCCCACTGAGAAAATGGCAGGTTGCAGGGTATTTACACCAGTATTAAATTTAATCACCATACACACCCTTATCTGGACATGGCACCTCCCCACAAACAAAAGATACTCATTTATCCATAAGATGTTTTTCCGACCTGCTTCGTCTGTCATTGCTAGGTGAGTATTTCCAATCCGCTTTCATATATTGCGTTTATGGCAAATGCAGTGTGTCAGGAATTCTAGATTATCCTTCCCAATGTAGTGTGAGGGGGTGAATTGACAAGTTGTTTCTGTTTCTTTGTGTCTACCTGTACTTTTTATGTACAAATAGAGAGCGTGTTGAAAATTGTTGCTATTTAATGATTCTTTCCTTCAAAACATCCTATGACCCTGCTCACAGCTCTCAAAACATCAAAGGCAGGATGCAGTGCAAAGCTAAAGGCTTAATGGAAAACCAGAAATAGAAGAGTTGGTTTGGAAAATGCAGGATGTGCTAATTAAGATGGGAAAGGCAAAGGGAAAGCCTGCACATCGAGTTTTAGGGCACAGAAAAGAGAGAAAATGGGAGTTTTATGGTCAGAGTCTGAGAGGTGGGCACCCTGACTGATGAGCTGAGTGGCCAAAGAATCAGCATTCCAACACAGAGGTTTCTACCCGTGGCTGAACATCATCTCCTGCATTGAACAGCCACCAAAAGCTGGACTCCACGAGTCAATGGCCAGTGAAAGACAGAGCAAGCTTTGTGTTGAGAGCCTCTGCTAGCACACACAATTTCTGAAAATTTTTTTTCACAGAATGAGTTTAATTAGAGTCTTCAGTTTTTTCTTTTTGTAAAATGTGTTTTGTAAGGCTGGACATGGTGGCTCATGCCTGCACTTTGGGAGGCAGAGGTGGGTGGATTACCTGAGGTCAAGATTTTGAGAGCAGCCTGACCAATATGATGAAACCCCGTCTCTACTAAAAATACAAAAATTAGCTAGGTGTGGTGGTGGGCACCTGTAATCTCAGCTACTTGGGAGGCTGAGGCAGGAGAATCGCTTGAACCCGGGAGGTGGAGGTTGCAGTGAGCTGAGACCATGCCATTGCACTCCAGCCTGGGAGACAAGAGCAAAACTCTGTCTCAAAAAAAAAAAAAAATTTTTAAAAATCTGTTTGCATTCTTTAAAATGGCTTCATTGAGATATAATTCACATACCATATAATTTGCCCACTTAATGTGTATAATTCAATGAGTTTGGTATATTGCATTATTAACCTTTTTATAATTGTGGTGAAAAATATAACACCAAATTCATCATTTTAACAATTTAAATGTACAATTCAATGACATTAATGATATGCACCATGTTGTACAATCATTACTACAATCTATTTCCAATTTTTTTCATCATTCCAATAGTATCTTTCCTTGATTTTGAAAGACGCTGTCTTCAACTGGGCAAACTGACAAAAAAGCCACTGAACTTTGGGCTGTCAATTGTACTCTATGGCTGCCTGGCATGTTGGCTCACCTCTATAATACTTGGGAGGCCAAGGAGGATTGCTTGATCCCAGAAGTTTGAGACCAGCCTGGGCAACACGGTAAGACCCTGTCTCTTTTTAAAAAATTGTCCACTTTTGGTTTGGTGAATGGGGCGTGGTGGAATTCAGCTCCCACATCCCCCTTGGCCAGCCACCTGGTGCAGCACACACTCCCAGCCTTTCTCAGCAGCCCTGTTGATGCTGTCACTGAAGCACTAGGCCCAGACAGGACAAAAGCTTGTCATCCAATGGGGAGAAGTGATGGAGGGGAGGAGAAGGAGGATATTCATTGGTTGAGTACTGATGCTGAGCTAGGCCCTATGCTGAGGGCTTGCATGTCTCTCCTGAAAAGGACTGCTTCATGCTTTAATTCCATATAGAGGGAACTGAATTATATACCATACCTCAAAGTATCTCACAGTTCTTCCAGTTCTTTTGGAGACTCGGGCACCTGTGTAGCTGTACAGAGCGGAGGAGGTAGAAGAAAGGGGTGCTCGTGGAGACAAAAAGAGGACTCTTGATGGGCAAATCTCTAATGGGCAAATCTGTCCTACTCCTGTGCTAACTTCCTGGGACTACCGTAACAAACTACCATAAACATAGGGGCTTAACATAAAGAAATTTATTGTCTCATGGTACTAGAGGCCAGAGGTCAAGGTGTTGGCACTAGAATCAAGGTGTTGGCAGGGCCATGCTCCCTCCAAAGGCTCCAGGGAAGGATCCTTCCTTGCCTCTTCCAGCTTCTAGTGGCTGAAGGCATTTCTTGGCTTGTGGCTGCACCATTCCAATCTCTGCCTCTGCTTTCACATGGCCTCTCCTCTTCTCCATGAGTCTCTTCTTTTTGTGACCCATATAAGGACACTTATCACTGGATTTAGGGCCTACCTGGATAATCCAGGATGATCTCATCTCGAGATCCTTAATTATATCTGCAAAGCCCTTTTTCTAAATAAGATCACCTTTGCAGGTTCTGGGATTTAAGACATAGACACGTCTCATTGGGGGCTACCATTCAGCCCATTACACTCCCACGTGCCCTTGGCCAACAGCAGTGAAGAATAAACCCTTCAATCCACCAAAGGTGAGACCCAGTCCTATGTTACCGCTGTCTATTATAACAATGGTGGCAGAACCAAGGCCCAAGGCTGGTGCCAAATCTGCCATTTTGGAATGATGCCACCATTCCCATTTTATGTCCAGGTCACAGGACACAATCTCACACTAATGGGTAAGCTTCCTATTGGGTGCATTCACCTGCAGGGACCATGGCACCCTCAAAGAGAGACACTCCATTTTCTGGTTTGCTGTAGGGCCAGTGAGCTGAGGAAGCTCCCCCGGTGGAAGCTAGAGGTTGCCTGACCTCGAGGGGAATTTGCAACTTTTTGTGCTGCTTCTCTTCCCTCACTGATAGCTGAGGCACAGGTGGAGGAAATGCTTCTTCTTTAAACAGAGCGCTTCATTTCCCTCAGGGCTTTAAGAAGTGAGGGGCCTGGGGTGGAGACAGAGGGGCCTGCCTTCCCTGGCTTCCCAAGATAGCTTTCCTACTCACTCCTCACTCCTTTTCTTTAGTGAGACAAAGCTCACAGGCTGGAGGAGAGGTGTGGGGAGAAGGACACTATCACTCTGCTTTTTTCTAGATGTTCTCATGTGCGGAGAATCGGGCAACTTCTTCCTCCTGACACTTCCTAGCTTTCTCCTTTTCTGAGGATCCACTTATAGATCAGCAGTGTCTAAGTAAAAAGGAGTCACAGGTTCCTGCTAAATGGTTTGCTAGGTGATTTGTGCTGCTTATATATAATTTATTAAAAAAAAAAAAAACTTTGGAAAGATTGAAAGGAAGGCAGGCAGTCATGGGCTTTGCATACACTTGGAAACATCAATGGGATGTAATTTCAAGACCTCCCTGATGGGCAGTGTCAATATGGAGAATTCCCTGGAGAGTGAGAGCTTGGTCTCCACCAAGAGGGAGGAGCCGTGGTGGACAACAGGAGGTCAGCTTCCCAACAGGTGGAAAGAGCCTGGACCTGGAGGGGAGAATTGGGGGACGAGGGAAGGGAGAATGAAGAGGGTAACGAGAGGCACATCATGCGCAGAAAGACCAGGGCTCACCGAGACTCTCACAGGGTGGTCTATGGGAAAGGAAAGCCTGAGCACAAGGGTGGGGCTGTTCAGTGGACAGTGTGGAAGGCTCTGAAGCTCCGGTCTCCACTGCACCGGCGAATGCTGGGGGAAACCAGCAGTGATGCATTGGGAAGGAAGGCTGCACACATCTGGGAAGCCTGTGGAATTAACTATTTATATTCTTGCTTCTAAATAGTTGGGTAGGATTCAGACTTGTACTTAGTACATTTATCCTATAAATGAAGGTCTTTCTGTCAGGGATCCCTGCTCCAAGTGGTTTCACAGATGAGTGAGTAGGATGCAGGGTGTGACAAAAGAACTAACATTTATTGAGTACCTACCATGTGTCAGGCACTGTGCTAGGGGCATGTTATGTGTGTGCATACACATATTGTCTCATGAAATCCTCACAGTGACTATCTGAAGTTTGTTTTTGTCACTTTTGAGGAAATTGAGACTCAGAGAGGTTCAGCTATTTGGCCAAGGCCACACAATCAGGAGTCACGGACCTACATTCCAACCTGGGTTCGCCTCACCCAAGGCCTGTTTGTTGGACAAGCTCTTACTGAGGTCAACGCAAAGCCTGATGTTGGTTCTCTCCCCTGCAGAGTGCCCAGCTGCCCCACCTCTGTAGGTGATCTTTTCCTTTCCAGCTCTCCTGTGGCTGGGTGTGGCTGAGCTGACACAGCATCTGGGTTTTTTTCCAGACTACACCCTTGGTAAGGTTCCAGTCTGGCTTATGGTGACGCTATTTCCTTTAGGGCCTGTCACCGCTTGTGGCTTTGCCTGTCAGCCCTCCAGTGGGTGGCATGCTGCCTTTGGTGCCAAGCAGTCACTCATTTGGAGAAGCCCAAGGCAGGGTGGCATGTGCTGGCATTCCCCAACTAGCCACATTGGGCGGTAGGTGCTTTGGAGTGCGGTGCCTCCCACCCAAGCTCCATCAGCTCACAGCAGCTGCCTGGAGAGCTGACTCACACCCATCCTCCACACCTCCCTGATCAGAAGGACCAGGACTAGCTTTTTATTTTTTTAGCTTTAAGGAACTGCCTTTGAATTTCAAAGGGGCCAACCTCCTGACCACATGGAAGAAAGTCAATCCCCTCTGCAGCTGCTCTTCCTGCTGCTCTCCTTGCCTGGTAAATTTGGAACTTGGGCTTTTGGGACAGCCTAGTCATAACACTGCCAACCATCCATTCCTGTGATTGGACTGTAGGATTGGGTCACAGTGTGATGAAATGGGCACAGTAATTGGAGTACAGCAGATACTCAACAAAAGGAGAGCCCAGGTAACCAAATCTATGCGCTTCCTAGAATATTTGGATCTGGCATTTACTGAGCAGGTTTGAGAGTCTAACTCCTTTCTGTTAGAATAATAGGATGTTTCAGAGTTAAAGTCACACCCTCTGGGGTAATCTTTATCACAAAGGTTGTTGAATAATTGACCAATTTTTCAAGTTATTCTATGCAACCTCAACCTTGAACTTAAAGGGAAGCTAGAGATGAAAACTCATTTGCAAAGATTATGACAATGAGACAATCTAGTGTGGCCAACTCCATCTTGCTTCTAGTCTCACAGGCTGTTGGTCCTCATTCTTTCATGAGTGTAGGCTAAGCTAAACATGAAAGGAATTTAGCTTATAGTTTATCTTTGAAGCAAGAATGATAATAGTCCTTCCTGAAAACTACCGTTCTCCTTGCTCAGGGACAAAACCACATTTGTAAAACAATAAAAGGCTAAAAGATTATGGTTATGGGAGGGGCCTGAATTCTGCTAAAATGTAGGTACAGTTAAACAATAACCAGCCATTGTTCCCTAGCTTGCTTTTCTATAGTTCCTCTCTGCTCAGGAATTATGTGGTCAGAGATTATAAGATTTGTGACTTCCCCAATTGTTCCTATAGATAACATTACTATTGCATAACCTAAGATTGGCCTTTGGAGATGGTTTTCAGACTTTTGCATCCTGACAACTTACTTCACCTGGACCCATGACTCATGATTCCACCAGTCCTGTGGCCTCCACCAAGACACTGACTCAGCACAGGGGGACCATTTTCCATACTCCTATGAGTTCATCCCCAACCAATTAGCAGCACCCATTCCCTAGCCGCCTGCCTAACAAACTATCTATAAAATCCATAGCCTCTGAGTTCTGAGGGAGGCTGATTTGAGTAGTAATATCTCCTGTCCTTCTGCTCAGCTAGCCCTGCAATTATTAATCCTTTCTCTACTGCAATACTGCTGTCTCAGTGAATTGGTTTTATCTGTGCAGCAGGCAAAAAAAACACATCAGGCGATGCCACTAGAAACTGGCACTAAGCTGGATGTGGGTTCTTAAATTTTGTTTCCTGCTTAATAAGTTATAAGGATCATTCCAAGTCATGGATAGACTCATCCAGGATGGGTGTACTGATGCCACTGTTAAGCCAGTGGGCAGCTGTGATAGAGGGGGCAGAGTCAGTAGACCTGGAAGTTTGCCTCTAATGAGGCTTGGCTGCTGGGAAGGTTGTAATGGCTCTACACTTGAGCTTGCCCATCTCTAACATGGCAGTGACAAGACTTCCTTCTCAGGGAGGTGACCTCAGGTCTCACATGGCCCACCGGACCCTACCCTCCTTGAGAACAGGGTCTCCCTTGTTCTTTGTTACATCCTCAATGCCGAGCATGATAGGGGCTTGATAAAGGTTTGTCCAGTTGATCCTTCTAGGCCTGCCAGCCTTCCTCGTCTAGACCACAGCCACGGTCTCGTATCCACAGGATCTGGATTGAGATTTGTGTTTGGATCATTCCAATCTATCCCACATCTCCACCTATTGTGGGAATAGCTCTATTTCCAAAGAACAATCTACTTTTCCACTAAGTCACACCAGTGCAGTACATAAGTCGGAAGCAGAAATGAAAAGGGGAAGAACGTTGAAATAGTAAAAGTGGGAGGAGAGAGGGAGAGTGTGGGAACAAGGCTGGGACCCACCCCCAAAGAGACTGGAATACATGTGCAGCTTTAGTTCATGGCTTGCCAAATACCTCATGCTGCGCCTCTGAATGGAAAATGGGGTAGAACAATGAGCTGGAATTAACATCGCCTTTGAAAAGCAACTGCTGACAGCAGGCGTTCTGCATATGCCAAGTATTGCCTTCAGACCAGAGAAGCCTTTTCTGGCCCACATGAGCCCCGAGACAGCTTGCAGAAGGCAACACACCCTCGATGGCTGTGACCTCCAGCCCTCTGTGCCCTGAGCGTTTCTGTAGAAAATGTGTGTGTTTAAAAAGGTCATGTATGTTTCTAGAAGGAAGGTGAAAACAAGATAGGTATTTGAGGAAGTATCTATCGATTGGGTACACATTTTGTGGCCTGGTTTAGCAAAGATGTATCCACAGGTCTCAATCAAATTGCTCAGATAGAGAAATGAGAAATTTCTGATTTGATATTATTTAGGAGTCAAGCCATGCCATTGCTGAGATTGTGGTACTTAAGGGAAAAGTGCACTTTTACATATTCTTGACCTGTTCTTGATTTTGGTTAATGGTGTTATTCTCTAGTTTTGAGCCAGAAAAATCTAGAGCCACCCATAACTCCAGGCTGTCAGTCACCTGCCACCCTCATCCACTTGGTTCCCTAACCCTGTCCGCTTCCTTCCCAGTCACGTTACACCTCTATATCTTCATTGCTGCCTCACTGGTGTTGATGATTGCACTGACGCTCTTGTCTTCTAGAATTTTCTTGGTTCAGTTTGTTAAGGATGACAGAGCAGACTTTATTCAAGGGGAGCCGTGGCGATAGGATATGGGGACCACAGCAACAGGGTTTTGCAGTGAGGGAGAGAGATCAGACTCCACTTCAACTCCAGCGAGGACAAGTGGGGATTTATCAGGGAGCTGAGTGGGGGGTGAGGGGGAGGTGGAAAATGACTAAGAGGAAACATCAAGGATGAGGGGTTTCTGGCTAAACTGACTTGATCAGTTACTGCAAAAGGCAGGCCAGGGTGATAAGGCATTGAGGATGGTCAGGCCCCAAAGAGAGGATTTTTGCTAAACTGAGCAGAATTCTTGCTCAGACTGGATTCTACGAGGATAGACAAGGAAGCCCAAGGTCAGGCCCCCAGCAAGTAGAGGACTCAAAGGAGCCTAAATAAAATTTTGGTCAAAGGAAGAGGGTCTGTTAATTTCAACCTCTGTGATTCTGCCAGATTTGACTTTCTTTCAGAAAGTCCAGTTAAACCACTTCCATTTCACAACCTCCATCGTATGCCACTTTACCCAGGGGAAAACTGGGGAGTAAGGTGTTTAACCAGCCAGACAAGGCAGAGTGCAGTGGCGGAGCCCACACTGGGGTACGTGCGTCAGCAACTGGCCTGGGTACTGCTTTGAGCCTCAGTGATGAGTCACTTTATTCATTCATTTATAGGGCAAATTTTATGAAGCGCCTGTGATGTGTAGGCGGTGTTCTAGGCACTGGAGATGCGTCCTGGTCCTCCTGCAACTGATTTTGCTGTGGACCAGCCTCTGTGAGAATCGAGCACATAGGCAGAGGTATCCAGGGTGAGGGGAGGAAAGGCTGATCACAGAGCTAAGGCAAGAAGCTCGCTGAGGTCAGCCCACGTGGTGTCAGGAGTGGAGGCGGAGAAAGACCCCAGCTACAGAAACACAGGCACCTCCTTGCTTGCTGAGGTTTGTTTTAGGAGCTGTCAGGGAAGAAGGGAGAGAAATGGGGCACTAAAAATACCCAAAGATGTTTCCAGAAACCTCTGATGTCTGGGCTCCCACTCTAGATAGACTGCCAGATGGCTGTGTCTCCCTCGGAGCTGTGAAACCCACCAGTGTCAGGGTTGGATCAAAGGCGCTTTATGGCAACTGGTCAAAGAATCAACCAGAACAGCTTGGCGTGTAGGCAATCAGCCCAGGCCTGACCAGCCACGCCCCTCATGAAGAGGCCACATTGCCATTAGATATCCAAATTATAAGTGACTTCAAGATGCAACTCCAATGAGCATCCTCTTCTGACTGTCCTCTATTGCCACCTTTGGAGCTCTGCTTCCAGCTCTTTTAGCTCTATGTGGAGCTTGGCAGCTCCCAATATGCTCTTGGGCCTGGAGAGACTCTACACAGCTCCACACTTGGGCTCCCTTGTTCATTCCAGCAGCGGCGAGCTTGGCAAAGCCAGGAAGTCTGGGATGAGGCCCAGGAGTGTCTCCCTCAGTCTGCGCACAGCAGCTGATAGGAAACCACAGCTGCCAGGCAGCAGCGGCTGCAGAATGCTGTGAGGGGCACCCTGCACATAGCCATGGCTCCTGGGACAGGATGGAGCATGAGCCTCCAGCAGAGGTGGGTGGGGGTGAAGGCGAGGAGGCAATAACCCCTGCCCCTGATGCGCAAGGATGCAGGTTCCAGGCTGTGCTGGAGAGCTGTTCTAGGACCCCAGCCTGGACTGGAAAGGCCCTGCCTGTGGGGGTCAGGGCAGGATCAGAGGAGCTGGGCAGGCAGAACTTTCTCCTGGGGAAGCACAAGTCAGAGGCGGTGGATGGGTGTCTTAGATAGATCCCTCCAAATGCAGACACTGAGGCAAGACTTCAAGCACAAGTCATTATTTAGGAAGTGAGGCCAGGAAGCATGGATGGGGGAAGGGAGACAGAAAAGGGAGGGGAGCAAGGGGACTTATTAAGCCATTTGCCACAGTGGGCACCTGGAGTTTGATCCCACAGGGAGCTCCCGGAGACACTTTAGAACATGCCTTGGATTTAATCCATCTGCGGGACGAGGAAGCTGGGCATTATCCAACAGCTCCCTGCTCACGATTGCTTGAGGCGGGCTTTCTGGGCAGTGACCTGGCACTCTGGATTCTCTGCAGGTGGACCTAGAAGTTTCCCAAAACCGGGCAAAAAGCGGAATGCCAGGGTTGGCAGTGAGCAGCCTCAGACATTGAGGGAAGTGTGGAGGGGATATGGGCTGAGTGCCAAGGCATCTTTATTAGGGAGTCTTGGCAAATAAGAGAACCTAAACATGGTGCCGCTGGGAGGTCAGGCCAGAGAGGGAGCCCAAAGAAGGTACAGTGGCGGGCAGAGCCTGGAGGAATTCCTGGAACCCGAGAGATGGCAGTTACTTCCCTTTCTAATGGAGCGGCTGAGCCTCTGCTGTCAAGGGGAGAAGATGCCCTGCCAAGGTGATTTGCTAGTCACTCTGGTCTCAAGGGAAGCAGGAGTATTTTCAGGTTGGCCATGCCTTTCCTCCTGACCCCTTCCTAAGCACTTTCAGGAGTATCTGGAGTATGGAATAGGTCCTTTTACCCACAGAGCTGTGAATGACTTTTAATTAACAGGAAATGCTGTGGCACGTAGCACATATAGCAGACATTGAGTCTGTCTCTAACCAGAGACATTTTGAGGTTCTGAACAGCTCAAGTCTGCAATTCTCATTCTCCGTACACGCGGCCACTGGTGATAGAGGGAAGGGCCAGCACTGCTCCTGGCTCCTGGGCACCTGGCTAAGGATCGCCCTCCTCTTCCTCCTCCTTCTCTTCCTGTCTTGCTCCTCCTCCTCATCCTCCTCCTCTTGCTCCTCTTTCTCTTTTTCTTGCTCCTCCTCCTCCTCGACCTCCTCCTCCTCTTCCTCCTCCTCTTTTTTCCCTTCTCCTCCTGTTCATCTTTTTTTCAAACTGGTTACCACCTCTAAAATTATAATTTGCTAAAAATCAAAAAACCCCATAAATATAAAAAAATAAAGTGGTGGGAGGATGTGGTTTATTTTGGTCTGCCTTAGGTTCTGGGTGCACGAGCCAGTGCTTATTTTCAGATCTGTCTATTCCTCTTTCTGTGTCTTGTGATCTCACTTAACTCATCCTGCTAGAGTCAACAGATCTCTCCGTGCACAGGGATGAAGCCAGACTATCAAGGCAGCAAAGAGTTTTAAGGCAGCTAAGTGAACAGTTTTGGTTTTGTAAGCGGAAAATTCTTCAAACATGATGCTACATTTTACTTTTGATAGGTGACTGAAACAATCCAGGAGATGGGAAATTCCATACCTAGTATTTCCTGAGGCCTGCCTAGCAATGGATCTGACCATTTCTTTCCACCTGTGTGCTATCCTCCTGCTCTGAGCTGCCATCGTCTCCACTGCTGTGATCAGTGTCATAGCCTCCCTCCTCCACTTTGCCTCCCTGCAGTCTGCTCTCAACATAGCGGCCTGGGTAACCTGTGAGAACATGCAAGGTCAAGTTTCTGCTCTGCTCAGAATTCCCCCATGGCTTCTTGGATTGCAGAGGCTGCTCAGTGGGCTGTCCCACCCCATCTCTCTGGCCTCCCTCCTACTCTTCCTTGCTCTCACTCACTCACTCCCACCTCTCCTGTTGACCAGTCCCTTTGCTACATGCCTCAGAACTTTTGCACTTGCCATCCCTGTCTCTCTAGAATGTTCTTCTCCTGTTCTCTAGGTGGCTTATTCCCTCAGGTTCTTGTTGACTTGCTGCCTTCTCACTGAAGTTTTCACCAATTTTTCTATTCAAAAGTGGACCTCAAACCACCTTTCCTATTGTCATCTTGCTTTGTTGTCCTCCATAGCCCTGTGTGCTATCTAATATACTGCACATTTTCTTCTTACTCATTTCGCTTACTGTCCATCTCTCAGTGAGTGTGGCCTATTGAGAACAGACATTTTATCTGAATTTTCACTGCCTTATGTCTAGCACAGAACAGTGCCTGGCACATATTCAATGTCCAGAAATACTTGTTGGATGAATCTGTGGCAGGCTTCAGGGTGGTAGGACAGGAAAGAGGAACACCTGCTGGGCTTCCCTTAACCCAGAGGTTGCAGCTAGGAAGTCCACAAAGACATTTTCTTTAGCTTGCACAGTGTTTTTCAAAGACTCAAGTTAGTCACCAATGCTTAAGAATATGGTGACTATGGCCGGATGTGGTGGCCCAGCACTTTGGGAGGCTGAGGCGGGAGGATCACAAGGTCAGGAGATCGAGACCATCCTGGCTAACAAGGTGAAACCCCATCTCTACTAAAAATACAAAAATTAGCTGGGCGTCGTGGCAGGCACCTGTAGTCGCAGCTACTCAAGAGGCTGAGGCAGGAGAATGGCGTGAACCCAGGAGGCGAAGCTTGCAGTGAGCCGAGATCGCACCACTGCACTCCAGCCTGGGCGACAGAGCGAGATTCCATCTCAAAAAAAAAAAAAAAAAAAAAAAAATGGTGACTGCATCTCAAAAAAACAACAACAACAAAAAAAAAACATATGGTGACTTCACACAACACCCAGATAACTGGCATTACTTGAAAAATATAGAAAGATCAGAAGTGCCCTTTGTGTGGGGCAATACGGAGCAGTAGCCACTCACTGAGCCACTTTGATGGGCACCCTCTCCTGTTTCACTCATTACCCAGCCCCTGGTGGACAGGTGAGTTGGAAGAGGGGGAGGAGGAGAGGGAGGCAGAGGTGGGGGACAAAAGAGAGAGAGGAGGAGAGGGAGAGGAATGTGGGGGCAGGAACCAGTGCAGCCCCCAGATGCTGCTTTGCCAGGGACCAGAAAGTGCCCCTTGCATTTAGCTGCCCAGGTTCCCACTGGCAGCTGCTCACAGCATCCTGGTCCCTCTGATCTTTGAGCTGCAGAGCCCTTTGTCACATC
The DNA here is from genome assembly GCF_043159975.1 of Macaca nemestrina. Classification (NCBI taxonomy): domain Eukaryota; kingdom Metazoa; phylum Chordata; class Mammalia; order Primates; family Cercopithecidae; genus Macaca; species Macaca nemestrina. The sequence continues at coordinate 169,853,932 of NC_092129.1, read as the reverse complement.
GTGGCTCCCTAGCAACAGCAGCTATACAGGCATGTGGTCAAGAATGGATGGGCACAAATGCAGCTTAGGAGAGGAAAGAAAATGTATCTGTTGTTAAAGTGCAGACAATTCTCTACACACATGTTAGAAGTTTCAAGCGGCTTTACAACATCAGTTTTGCTAAAACTGGCAATCCTATAGTGTCATTGGCTGAGTACTCCTGAGCACATCTTACACATGCCAACCGGGGTGCTCATGGAACAGAACTAATTAAAGAAGTAAAAAAAGACAAGAAGACATATTTAAGCTTCAACATCTGAGTTATTATAATTAACAAGCAATAAGAAAAATGATATTACTTTTTCCTCATCTTGTGTTTGTTACATCCTTTTATTCTAGGCACCTTCCCCACCTCCTGCTTGGTTTCGCCTTTGAAGGAGCTTGGGCAGAAGTACTAAGTCAACAGCCTCTGCTAGTAGATTTGGAAATAAGAAAAGAGGCCGGGGGCAGTAGCATATGCCTGTAATCAGCACTCTGGGAGGCCGAGACAGGTGGATCACTTCAAGTGAGGAGTTTGAGACCGGCCTGGTCAGAATGGTGAAACCCTGTCTGTACTAAAAATACAAAACAAATTAGCCGGGCATGGTGGCACGCACCTGTAGTCCCAGCTACTCAGGAGGCTGAGGCACAATAATTGTTTGAACCTGGGAGGACAGGCTGCAGTGAGCCAAGATCGCACTACTAAACTCCAGCCTGGGTGACAGAGCGAGGCTCCGTCTCAAAACACAAAACAAAACAAACAAACAAAAACAAAAACAAAACCCACAAAGAAATAACAGAAAGTCTGTCAATTAGTTGAATTATTTATAAAATATTTCTTTTGCCTTATATGTTTGCAACATTGAAAAGATACAGATGTAACCTATCAACAGATGCAGGTTGCTATAAAATTAAGTTTCTTTAAAATTTAAAAAGCACACCTCCCTCCCATGTCCATCGATCATGCTCAACAGTTCTGATTTAAAACATACACTTTGAAATATGACTACTTCAAATTATGAGAACCACGAATTTAGGTAATTGATTTCTTCTCTCAGATTATTCAGTGTATACCCTGGAAATATGATTAATTAGGCTTGCATGTATAACAACACATACTGATTTTAGAAAAACTAATGCTGTGTTAAGTAACTTGGACCTTTAGTTTGGTTCTGCAAAGAAATTTCTTCACACTGCTTGGTGTATTATCTTTCCCTCAGTAGAAGCTGAAATTGCATTTGCTAACTAATTGTTGCTTCACTGTTTAATGGCAGGGGAGAGACCTCAGCTGATCAGTGAGCAAGTTTGCTAAGCACCTATAATGTAACAGTCACGGTTCCCCACTGTCTTAGTCTGTTTGTGCTGCTATAATGAATGACCACAACCTGGATGGTGTAGACAACAAACATTTATTTCTCACAGTTCTGGAGGCTGAGAAGCTAGAGATCAGGGTGCCAGCATGGCTAGGTTCTGGGAAGGGATGGCTTCTGTTATGTCCTCACTTGGCCTTTCATTGGTGACTGCAGGCAGAGAGGAAGCAAGGGATCTAGTGTCTCATCCTCTTGACAAGGGCACTAACCTCATCATGAGGGCCCCACCCTCATGCCCTCATCTAACCCTAATCACCTCCCAAAGGCCCCACCTCCTAGTATCAGCATAGTGAGGATTAAGGCTTCCACGTATGGATTCTGGGGACTACAAACATTCAGCCCCATGGCACAGGCCATGGTGAAGCAAAGATAATTGAGGACCACGAGGGCCTCTGGGACTCATAGTTCATAGAGAGACAGACAAAGAAGCAAGTACAGTGTTTGGAAAACAAAAACCTACAAAGAGCTCTAGAGGATTGTAGCGGGAATGACACTTTTCATAAGCAAAGATCAAGGGGCTGGAAGGACGTGTGACATTTAGGAAATGGTGCCCAGTCCGACTATAATGGTGGTGGCTGCTGCACCTTCGGCCCCCCTTGCCTATGCTGTTGCACAGTTGCTGCTCCGATTATGATTGTCACGCCTGGCCTCACTAACCAGTTGTCTTGGGACATGGTTCTGCCCTGAGAATGCAGCCTCTACAACCTGTACTTTTTCCGAGATCTTAAGGAGCTAAAACAAGCTCTCCAGAGACAAGAAAAGAGGGTACACTGAGGACCGCCTGCTTCCTCCTGGCTACATATCAGACTGGTGTTTGAGGAGGGTGCTCTCTCCTGCCACCTGCAGGATACCGGGCCACCCTTGGGAAGTGCCGGGTGCAGGAATGCTGGGGCGAAGGGGACTTCATTGGGCAGAGGGAGTCTTTGGGTGTGGGAGGGTCTGGGGTAGAGGTGGTGGACCCCATCAGTCATCACAGACCCACCCTGGGGATGCTGGCGCCTCTCCAGCCGCGCGGTGGGCAGGCATCAGGGATCCATTCTAAAGAGATAAACAAGGCATGGATTTGGGAGTGTAGGAGGGAGGAAGGCTGCATTCCGAGCCATCAAATGCAATGGCGCCTTGATGTGAAGTTGGGGAGACGGAAGGCAGAAGTGCCCCCTCTGCTTTGCTGAAAACTGGAGCTGCTGGGTGAAGACAGGGTGATTACCCACATCTGACTTTCCTCTTTACATCTGGGGTGCCAGGGCCTAACGATCCCTCCCCCTACCCCCATTTCTCCAGGAAGCCTTGAAATCCTTTACCAAGCAGGGCGCCAGAGTTCCTGGGGCTTGCCTGCAAATTAGGTCCTCCCCAGCACCCTCCCTTCATTGTGGGACCTTCTCATTTCTGCGGCGTTTTCCATCATGCCAAAACCTAAGACTAAGGACCCTCAGCATCCTAACATACCCAGTGATTGTCTACACCTCCTGAAGTTTCCTGTCACCTTCTCTTCAAGTAGCTTTGCCATTAACTGGGCCCCTTTAAGCAGGTTGCTGAATCCCAGTTGTCACCTCTATAGCAAGAAGGACTAGAATCAGATAATTTCTAAGATCCCCACCAGGCAAAGAGGAGAATACCAGCATCCACTCAGACTTTTCCTACACATATCGGCTCCTGTAGAAAGTAAATTGAAGGGAAATGGGAAGGAGAGACGGCACATATTGAATTTCTCATTAGCCCCACTGCCTGGTTCTCATTAGTGAGCCTTCCGGGTTACAGGCACAAGGGCCAGGACTTATTTTCATGGCTGAATAGCACATGTGAAATGTAGGCGATTTCTAATCCATATTATATGAGCTCCACACTTTGCTATCTTATAAAGTAATGGGCAACGCTCAAGGAAAACCCCATCAGAATGACGGGCTAATCCTTCAGGGGGAAAATATTGCTGTTCTGCATAAGCTTTGGCTCTCTGCTTAATTAATCCCTAAAACTTTCAGACCTTAATGAGAATAATTAGACTTGACAGTACTGAGCTTAATGCACAACTACAGACAACAAAAACCGTGTTCGGTTTATAAGCTTCCCAGAGCTTGCTGAAAGACAGGCTAATGTTATTTACAGCGGCCTCAGTGAGGGGCCGGACGAAGGTTCGGACTGGAAATGTGCCTGGCTCTCCCTGAGGACAATTTCTCTGAGGAACGGGGTACTATAGCCCCCTTTTGTGGCTTTCCCTCCATAACAAACCATGGTCTAGACAGGACCTGGCTAGAAATTCCCTTATTACCAGCCCAGCCAGACTCCATTTATCATCACCTTGAATGTAATGCTCGTGCAGAACCTCCAGGCCTTTCCCGTTCACATAACGAATCGGGGGAGGCAGAGCTCTTACGGCGCTCCAGCCAGTGTCCGCCCGCTTCTGGAAATACCTCATTTTCCAGAAAAGCATTCATTTGTCAACAGAGGGATAATGCTAAAACCTTGAAGACAAATCGGCCAGAAGGCAGGATGGGAGAAGCAGGCAGGGTACAGCCTGGGAGAGACGGCGGCTTTGCCTCGGTGCAGTTTATTTGATTTGTTAGCCTTGTGCCAGCCTCAGTCTTCTCCAAGAAGAGGTTGAAATCTCTTCTTGAAATGGTTTGCGCGTACACTCCTCAAACAGAGAGTCCAGAAGTTTCCCTCTGGCGCTGCAGAGATGACCAAGTTAATTTTGTCTGTATCCGTGAGAGGCTTCTCAATGAGGGGCCAAATAACTGCACAGGTTCTGGGTGCTGGATGAAGCCTGTCCCCACGCTTGGGCGAAGCTGTTGGAGTTGGGCATGCAGACTCGAGCAGGAAAACCATCCCACCTGGTGAGATGACATTAGGAATCCTTAGGAATAGGGATGGATTTCCGCACATTCCATTGGTTCTGATTATCATAGGAGATACGAAACTCGTGATCAAAGCTACCTTAACCATTCTCAAGATTATAACAAAAGTGATAATGTCCATATGGAGAGAGATTCTTCTCAGAAATGCGAAACTGCAGATAAGCAAAATGACTGTCCAGTGCTTCTCAGTTTTGACATGATCTATGAGTTCAGAGTTCTTGCAGATCTAAGGAGATGAAAGGAAAGGGGTGCAACATCGAGATTCAAAAGCCAGCATGTTACCTTTTTAAAAACAGAAATCAATACACACACGTGCCTGTGTATACACACATACACACAAAGCAATGTGAGGACAGGAACTTTGACCCTGGAAATGGCACTAGGCTAGAGAGCTTTGTTTTTAATTCTCAATCAAGGATCTAAAACAGACTTCAAAGGGCATTTAAGCTGACAGTTTTATTTGCTCCTTGAGGAAGAGGAAAGATGAATAAGCGTAAAGACAGATCATTCGCAAAATAATTGCAGCCCTGACATATCTAAATGAGTTTGTAAAAGAAAATACAGTGGCAATTGATCTTATTAATTAGAGATGTACCAGGATGGTAATACTCACTTATCCACAGATTGCCTGCAGCTACAAAAATAAAATAAAATAAAATAAAATAAACCACTTTCTCCTCGAGAACACAATTTCTTTCCCTCCCTGCCACAGAAAGTCAGCTGAGAAAAAATCCCTTGTGATTGCCTCTTCTCTCTGCAGTGGGTAACGGCCCTTAGAGGGCAGTGTGGATGGCTTCCTTTCTGCCCGTGGAGTCTTGGGTTTACGCTGGATTGCACGATGCCTCACATGGTGCAGTGGCTTGTCGCAATTGATTGAACATGTAATCTGACAAACAAACGAAAATGGGCTACAAAAAAAGGGAGAGCTACTTTTTAAGCCTGTGTGTGTCATTTACCTGTGAAGAACGGCCGTAAAAGCCATGGCAGGCCCGACTCTGCCCATTGCTCATTCTGTCTCTGTTCTTTCCATTATCTTATTTCTGTGAACAATTGCTTAGCATATGGAATACACTTGAATAGAATAGCCCAGTGATAAAACGCTGGGTGACGATTGGGTGGCAGCCACCTCTGAGTGCAGTCCAGCCCTGTGCCATTGGAGGTGAATCTTCAGGTTGCTGGATTTGAAACTTACATAAACACTCACTGTATTATTACAGAAGAGAGAGAGAATGGGAGAGAGAAAGGAAGAGGAAGAGGATGAGAAGAGGAAAGAGAGGAGGAAGGGAAGAGGTGGGTAAACAGTAAATTGTTTAGCACTGGCAGAATCATCTAGTGCTACTCCAGTGATTTCAAAGGGTGTGTGTGTGTGTGTGTGTGTGTGTGTGTGTGTGTGTGTGTGTGTGTATTTTGGGCACTTGTGGGCAGGGGGATCAAAGTGGGAGTATAGGTACAACAGTGTGTATAAGGCAAGTAGGAACTAAAACCCAGCCTTTGGTGTCTCACCAAGATGGACACAGTGGCAGGGCCCTGTATATGTCCCTCAAGGGGGAGGATTTTACTAATTTGCACTAAGGCCTAGTGGGGCCAGAGGGTGAAGAGTGGTGTGATGTGAAAACAAAGCAGGGCAACAGCTTTGATATTAAAAATGACCCATGTCACCCTGATCTTCCAACTTGTCTGGAATAGAAAAACTCGTAGCCAGCAGACTCCAAGTACATATTGATATTACCCACACAAAGTTAAAAAAAAATACATGAAGTAGTGAGGTATAGTGGTGGTGTGCAGCTGTAGTCCCAGTGACTCAGGAGGCGGAGGCAGGAGGATGGCAAGTTTGAGGTTGCTGTGAGCTATGATCGTCCCACTGTACTCCAGCTTGGGCAGCAGAGCAAGATTCTGTCTCAAAAAATAAAAAAAGAAGGGCATGATTCTTTCAAAAGCAAAAGACATTTTAATATCACTGTGACTGTGCCTTGACTTTCCTGGAGTAACAAGATTAAATTTATTATGAAATTTCAAATGAACTTTAAAGTAGAACTTGACAGCTTTTGCAGGATGCAGGAATGCCCAAGCCCATCTCACCTTTCTCTTGCCTCCTGGAAGCAGGATCTTTATTGAGTTGTGAAGAGCAAATGTGGCTCATTGGTTCTTGGTGTCACCTGCTACAGGGACTCACCAGTTCTGACCTCCAAATTAACCAGGGTGAACGCAGATGCAGGAGATGCTGTGTGAATGCTGGGGAAGGCCGTGGAAAAACACAGGCCTGAGTAGCCGACAGGCCCCAGTCAGGGAAAGAAAAAGAATGCTCCCAACAGATCAAAGCCCACAGTCTCTTAAAATGGAAATGAACATTTAAAAAAGGCCTTTCTCAAGGGAGAAATATGCAGTAAATCAGAGCTTTTGAAAGACAACTGGGGCCTGTGCCGGTTTTTGAATAACTCGTCGTTTAATAAATGTTCTATTTTTGACCCTTTAGGGAAATATACAACTCCATCTGAAACTTATGAGCCAAAATAATTTAACTTTTTTTTCCATCTCACTTTTATAAGTTTTGTGATGGAGACAAATGATCTGGAAGCTTTCTTTTTAAGGTTTTATGATGAGGCGAGGTCATTTAACGAGAGAGAAATGGTTTTCTCTGCACACCAGCTCTGACTCGCTGAGTGTTTGGCTAGTTAGTCCTAGCATTTGAAGTCAGGATCCACAAAGAGGAAGCTGTGCATGGAGTTTTGAGGAACTGTTCTTGGTTTTCTTTGTAAGGGCTTCATGATAAGCATGTAAACATGCTATACTCATTGTAGATCATCTCTTCTAACGTGTATGTATGCGCGCGTGTGTGTGTGTACATAGAACATTTGAAACCGTATATCAGTGACTGTGCCTTGACTATATGAAACTATATGTCATGCACCCTCTGTGCTGGTGAAAAGGAAGTACTTAATATATGCTGGAATTAAGTTGTTGGATTTTTCCACATATTTTCTAATCCCTAGGATCCTAGGCACACAGTTTGTCTACAATATATTCTTGTTGCCTTGTTGTGCTGTTTTATAAAATCTTACCTATCTTCAACTGCCTTTGGACCGACGCATACTGGACCTGAGAGATCAGCTTCCTGTCCACCAGATCCTTGAATTGTTAAAAATGTTACAGGCTCATTTTACCTCCGATGAGTGGGTGCAGCAAAATCCCAGGAGCAGATGTCCCTCATTTACTCACATTGCTCCATCCCATCCCTTTCTGCTGGGTCCTGAGAGCAGCCTTCTCCCTGGCACCCAGCTGGGATTCCCACTAACCCGACTCAGGTTCAAGGGCTGAGGGAATTCAGGATCTGAGGGATGGCTCAAAGACCACATGGAGTTCGGTTTTGCATGTTTTCTTTGAGTGCCGGCCAGCAAAGACCGTGGCCTCACATAATTTTTCTGCCGGGTGTGGAATAGTGCCATAGAAAGATGATTCATGAGAAGAAATTGTCAAGTTTCTGCCTGGAACTGAATGGAAAAAACTTGGTTGAAAAAAATCCCAGACATGCACACAGAAGATACATAGGACCAAATTTATATCTTCAGCTTTGGGAATCTACATTCATTATTTCTCTAACTTGACTTGAAAATGGGTAAAAATCTGGCCACAGTGCTCTTGTTGGGTTATAAAGAAAATTTCTGTTTTTATATTAGCATCTGGCCCATAATAGTTGCTAATATTTGCTTTGTGTTGCTCAGTTTATAAGGTGTTTTTTTTCCCTGTGTATTTAAATTGCATATTAGACCTGAATATAGGTATTTTTTCTTTTACAATGAGAAAACTAAATCTTTGTGAGAGCCACATGGATAATACCAGTGTAAGTAATTTAATCCAAGCCCTCTGCATTCTGCAACCTTCGTTTCAGCCACAAGGTGATTCCATTTGGTGGCTGCATTTCAACAGCAATTCTGACACCAACTGGGTGTCCTACAATTCAATTCAATACATTTTGACATTAACTACCCCGATGTAACATCAGAACCCACAAGTTAAAGGGCAGGATCCCTAACAATACTGCCCTTACATTCTAGCTACAAAGAGGGTCCCCAGGCTACCCTCACTTCAGTCTGACTTGGCAACAAATTTGGGGGTTCCCACAACTCCCTCTGGCTTAAGAATTCAATAGAATGGCTTATGAAACTCAAGTAAGCACTATGCTTACTGTTACCCTTTTATTATAAAGGATACAGATGAATAGCAAGAGAAAGAGATACACAGGGCAAGGCCTTGGGGGTAGAGGCGGGGTGCAGAGCTTCCATGCTTCTGTGGACTCCTTTCGGAATCCAGGTGTGTTGCCTTCCCAGCACATGATGTGTTCACAAACCAGGAAATTCTCGGAGCCTCCCTGTTTCAGCATTTTATTAAGGTTTCATTATATACACATGATTGATGTAAATACGGGTCTTGGTGACTGAACCCAACCTCTAGTCCTTCTACCTTCCCCAGAGGTTCAGAGTGGGGTTGAAATTCTAACTCTTCAGTCATGTGGTTGGTTTATCTGGGGACCAGCTCCCATCCTGAAGCTATCTAGGAGCCCTGTAATAAGTTACCTTATTAGCATTAAACTCAGGTATGGTAGAAAGAGGCTTGTTATGAATAACGAGACAGTTCTATCATTCAGGAAAGTCCAAGGGTTGTTGAAACTGTGTGCCAGGAACTGGAGATAACGACCAGTTATTTTCTGTATAATGTCTGTAGTAGGCATTCCAACTAGGGCCAACAACACCACCTTCCTTTTTTGTAGGTGCAAGCTGTCCCCCACCTCAAGAGGTGGGTTTATTTTTCCCTCTCTTGAATGCGACTTGCTTTGACTCCCAAAAGTGACATTCTAAAACTTCTGAGCCCAAGCCTTTCAAGAACTGGCAGCTTCTAATTTTTCTCTCTTAGAATGCTCCCTTTTGGGAGTCAGCTGTCATGCTTTTAGGAAATTCAGATGTTTGGAAGATGAGGAACTGTATTGAGAGAGAGCCTGAGGGATGAAAGACCATCTTGGAAGTTCCAATCTCTGCCAAGCTCCCAGCTGAATGCAGCCAGACCAGTGATGCCAGCTATACCATATGGAGTAGAAGACCATCCTTGCTGCCCTAAGTCAACTTGCAGCATTCTGATATGCCATAAATTACAGTTTTAAGCCTAAACTTTAAGTTTAGGACGGTTTGTTGCACAGCAGCAGTTAACTGAAACATGGACCCATCAAGATCCTTCTGAAAGTTGAGTATTTTGGCAACAAATTCTCACAAACTGTCCTTCCCAGATGCACGTCAGTTAGGTAGGATTCTATTATATGCAGAAGAATGTAGAAGTGAGGCTGAACATAAAAAGTTTAGAGCAACATATCCTGTATTAAAAAATTACAATATTGGACCAGATTAATTTTGATCGTGTTTTCTCCAATGTTTCTTTTGCCTGTCTTCCTGTCAGCCCTTTCCAGGTACTTTTCTGTGCCCTTCTGATTCACTCACTTGGCGAGTCTAGTACAATAACTAACTATAAATTAATGAAACTCCTTCCTAAACATCTACACGAGGACTTACTTTTCCAACTAGGTTTTGTTTCTCATTAAAGATATCATTTTCATTACCTACATGTTTTTTGGAACTCTGCACCCAAAGACCCAACAGTGCAGTGGTATTTACAGAAAAAGGAAACTTACATTCTTGTAACCAGTTCAAAAAGAGAGAACCCGGTTGGCAGGGTGGATCTACTTCATGCCGTCATCCAGGGACCCAGGCTTCTTGTATTATCAGCATAATAATCAGAGTAGCTGCCATCTTCTAGGTCAATGCTGGGTTCCTATGGTTCCTGGGAGATGGAAACAGTCATGGAGAGCTCATGTGCAATATTTTGTACCCAGGTCTGGAAATGACCCACAGCACTTCTATTTTCTGTTAAGAACCTAGTCACGTGGCCATGCCTGGTAGTCACCAGCTGGGTAGCCATGTGCACAAATGCCATTTTACTATTATAGAAGCCACATACTCAGCTCCCACATAATACAAAAGAAGAAAGAATAAGTTTTGGTAAATAATTAAAAATATGTGCCACAGACCATACACGCCATGGAATACTATGCAGCCATAAAAAAGGATAAGTTCATGTCCTTTGCCAGGACATGGATGAAGCTGGAAACCATCATTCTCAGCAAACTATCACAAAGACAGAAAACCAAACATCGCATGTTCTCACTCATAGGTGGGAATTGAACAATGAGAACACATGGACATAGGGTGGGGAACATCACACCCTGGGGTCTGTCGTGGGGTAGGGGGGGCAAGGGAGAGATAGCATTAGGAGAAACACCTAATGTAAATGACCAGTTAATGGGTGCAGCAAACCAACATGGCACATGTATACCTATGTAACAAACCTGCACGTTGTGCACATGTACCCTAGAACTTAAAGTACAATACAAATAAAAGAAAGAAATATGTGCCACAGACATGTCGCAGTCTTTGAAAGCAGTCTTTTAAAAAAATGGAAACTGGCATTCAAACATCTGAACAATGGCAGTGGGATCATTGTAATAATCGCTTTGGCTAACAAGGGTAATACTTTAAAGTATTAACAAGGCTAATCCTTCAAAGGGACGAATCTTTTGTTTTGCATGTATAAAGTCTGAGATGTTTGTTTCAACAGTTCATTAAAGTATTTTTAGTCATAACTAATATTCTACCCCTTCGTGACTTCTAGCTTCTTCTAGGAGCCAAGACTAAGAAGGCATCAACTCAACAGCTTCAGGTCCCAGGGAGATGTGGTATAATTGGCACACAGCGGTTCACATTCTGCCTGCTAGCTACTTGAAAACACTCCTCAAATAAGTATGCAGAACCATTTCCTCCTATTTTTGACTTCTCACAGCCCTATTCCACCCTTGTATTTTCACCCGTGTTAACTTGTGAGGAAAAACTAGCACCTCATCTTATTTTGTGTGGCTTACAAATTGCCACATATTAAATGGACATATTTGATTTAGTAGCATACATTTAAATGTTTAAAATATGAGGAGTGTTCAGGGAATGCCATTTCACTTAGCAGTCAGTGCTAACATCATTTTTTGAAATGCTCCCCATTTCTACGATGTAGCCAAAGCTTTATTTATCATCAGATTTGCATTTTGTGATGTATTCTTGAGCCAGCCAAACTCATCTAAAAGCAAGCTCATTTAATGCAAAGTAGATTTAAATGTGACTGCTTTAAAATGGACCACCCTGTTTAAATGATCCTCCGGATGTAATTAGAAGAAACTCGAGTTCCTTAGACAGGAAAAAAAGGGTGAACTAAATGATTTCTCTCTCCCTGGGTAATTTTTGACCACGCACCAATAAAACTGCTGATCATGAAATGATTTATTTTTAATGTAACTTTCCCACAAACGGTTTAACAGGAGGTGGTTTAGAAATGGTGCACCACATTTGAGCAGACGTCGAAAGTGTGTAACAAAGCATGATGTTTACAGCCCTCAGCATCCCAGCCTCTCAGACAAGAAAGAGAGGGACCAAAAGAGAAAACAGAAAGAAAGACGAAAAGAAACAAAAAACAGTAGAGTTGTGAGACAGTCTACACTCCAATTTTGACTTATATCCAGAAGCATCTTGTTATCTCATGGGGGAACTCAGGTTCTGTTATCCTAACTCAATTTCTGTCCCAGTATTAGTGAGTGATGGTAGTGTTATTTGGGAGCTATTCACATAAAAGCTTACCATCCAAAGAGGATCTGGTAGTATTAGCATGCTTGTCAAATCTCCCATCCCCTACACAATGAAGAACCTCGAAACAGAGCTGCCTCTTCCCAAGCCCTGATGAGGCCACGCTTGGTGCCAGCCATTAAAAATAAAAGCCCGTTAAACTTTCAGTACATGCTTGCACATTTTTGGGCACCGCCAAGTTTTTGAGATTTGAGCCAGTTCAGTGATAGTATCAGCAGACCAGCATCTCCTAGGCAATGAAAGTAGTTGCCATGGAAACCCCAGAGCTGCACCCATCAACAGCTTTACAATTTTGACAGTTCAGAAAGTGACTATTTAGGAATTTCAATTACAGCAGAAACATACACATTTAGATGAACAAAATGCTTAAAAAGTCTATAGGAAATGATTTAGATATGTATAAATATATATTTTAAATCAGAAGGCAGACTCCTAAATATATTCTGCGTGTAGAAGTGAATTTCAGGAATAATGTAAAAAGCACTGGGTAACGAAAAAAGATGTTAAAGTTCTTTTATCCCTTTTCCTTTCTTGGAAAGGAAATAGGCACCAAGAATAAATAAGTTGTGAAAAATGATCAGCGGATTTTTTTAACAGGGTAGTCACAATATGCCATGCTTGTTAAGTCAGAACTTGTGCATATTATTAAGAAATATTTTAGAATTTTATATTTGCCAGTTCCTCATATTTGAACAGTTCTGGCAGGGTAGTCTTTCTTACAACTCTGCTGTAAGAGTTATAACTCTTTTTTTCCTTTTTATAATAGAGGAAATTGAGGTTCCTGAGGATGGATGGGCTCCACACAGTGGATTCCAAATCAGGACCAGACTCCAGTCGCTTTGAGCCCTGGTTACTCTTTAATTCATTGGCAACAACAGCTGCTCAAATGAAAAGAGCCACATCAACAAATCCTTCAAACAGAAAGTCAGGCCCCGTTAAATAAAATATACACAAAGCAGAAAACTCAAATCTATAATAGAAGAAACAGGTCCTATTACTAGAGATACACAATGGTAATAGCAATAATATTAATTTGCAATGGTTAATACTAATATTAATACTAATGCCAACTTCACTCCTAAGAATAGCTGTGCTAGTTATCTTGTTTTTTCTCCTCCATCAGATCCAAGCTCTATGCCCCACAATACTGACCCCATGGACTGCTTCATGTGGGCTCACTTGCCCTCTGCTTCTAGCTGGTGTGGCAATGGAGACACAGAGAGGAGATCAGAAGGTGGGAGGAGAGAAAGGTTGGTGTGTTCATTCCTCCAGTCCCTGCCTGGCCTCTTGCACAGCTCCAGCCTCAGGCTAGTTCTTAGTCCTTTCACCATGCTTCGTTGATTCCTGAAACCTGCTACCACCTGTGTAAATAGTATCAACATTAAATAACTCTTCAGTTAAACTCTTCTCTGCACTATGTGTGCCCTGCCCAGACCCGATTGTTACAATAGTGAACGCTTATATAAATCTTATATAAATGCTTACTATTTATTTATTTATTTATTTATTTTTGTGATGGAGTCTCCCTCTGTCGTCCAGGCTGGAGTGCAGTGGCATGATCTCGGTTCACTGCAACCTCCGCCTCCCCGGTTCAAGCGATTCTCCTGCCTCAGCCTCCTGAGTAGCTAGAATTACTGGCACCCACCACCATGCCCGGCTAATTTTTTTGTATCTTTTGTAGAGATGGGGTTTCACCATATTGGCCAGGGTGGTCTCGAACTCCTGACCTCGTGATCCACCTACCTCGGCCTTCCAAAGTGTTGAGATCACAGGCCCGAGCCACCGTGCCTGGCCATAGATGCTTACTCTTAACTCTGCCCCTATTCTAAATGCTTTATGTATATTTAACCTTTGCAATAACCCTATGAGGTAGATGCTGTTACTCTACCCATTTTATAGATTAAAAAATTAAGGCAGGAACTTTGGAAATGCCTTTTGCATGGATTATTCCTTTGATCCTCATGACTCGCCTATGGGGTGAGGGTGGGGAACTGTGAAACAAGACAGAAAAGTTAGGAGACAACTCAAGGGCGCTCAGCTACGAAGCCAACCTCTGTGCCTTCTTGCCCTGTGGATGTCCTCTTGCCCCATTCCGATGCTTTTCTCTGGTTTCGTCCAATTAGAGGTGTAGGATTCCATGCCATTGTTTTAATCTTCAGCTCTGGCTTTCTGTCAGGAGTCCTCACTTGGGGAACAGGAGGAAAAGGATTTGCCTGGGTAGCAGCGCTGCTGCCGATGGCAGAGAGAGGAGGTGGGGCTTCCTGGCTTCTTTTGGCTGCTGGGTCCTCTCTTATGGCTGAGGAAAAGGAATGTTCAATCCTGGTCTAAGGGTTTTCTGGTGCCCTGTGATGTTTTAAAACCAGGCAGTTAAAACCACTTTGGGGCGAGGGGACTGAGGAAAGGAGGTGGGAGGTACTAATTAAAACCTGTGGAAAGGGTTTTAAAGTTCCCATACCAAGAAAAGTTAACATACCAAGAACATCATTACTGCTGGTCTACAACAACCTCTTCTCCTTGCTTGTCCCCACACCGCATGCTCCCTCACCTGCACTTCGGGTACAAGCTGCCCCTTTGGATAATGTCCTTCTGTTTCTATCCTAAGGTTTTCTTGTTGTTCATTTTGGTTAGATGTTACCTTCTAGGGAAAGTGAAGGGGGCAGAGAATGAGTCTCATAAGGCGTGAAGTGTCCTGGGTCCACCGCTCCATGCGGGTGGGCCTGGCCATTTTCATTAGTAATAACAGAGACGCACTGCACAACTACTCAGGATCAGCCACCATCCTGGGAACTGCAACAAAGAACTGAACCAAACAAATAAACAAACCAACTCACAAACAAAATTCCTGACCTGGAAGGACCATGAAGGCAAAGAGGCATCTATCTCACTGGGCACTGAGACAAAGAATTGAAACCAAACCAAACCGAACCAAACCAGACTAAACCAAACAAAACCAGTACACACACACACACACACACACACACACACACACACACCCTGGCCTGAAAAAGATCTTGAAGGTAAAGAGATATCTCATTCACTATCCTTCCCCCAGAGTCTGACACCTGAACACAGAAAGAGTTTAATAGATAGTTGATAAATCAGTGGGTAAATAAATGATTGAATATTCTATTCACACTATAGACAGACATGATGAGTGATAAAGCATTGAAGAGGAAGGACTTGAGACAGGGTTCTACTGCTCACTCCAGGGAGTCTCTGACTGCCTGGGAACAACTGATACTGGTCTAGGACTTCCTTCTGTGTCTGCAGGACTTCCTGGAGCCTGGAAGTGGGGCTTGGCTGGGAGGCTGAAAAGGTGTGAAAAGGTCATTCATAACCCTGTGTGCCTTTCTCCAAATACCTTAGAGCTGCCAGCGTGAGTCATAATTCCTCTGCCCTCCTCCAGGATCTATAGTATGAGGCTGAAAGGGGGAGAGCCCACCCCTAAAGCAAACGGATACAGCCTGGTACGTGCAGCAGCTTTGGGCTCCAGTCATCAAGCTGTGTCCAAGGTTGATCCACAAGTTATAGCTATGAGGATAGCCCTCCATTTATCTTAATGTTTGTCCAATGAAGAGGTCACATTTAGCACCTTGTGTATGGATGACATGGCCCTAGATATCCCTCCTTCCTTTCAGTGATGACAACAGAAAGCAAGAGGCTCATTGTCTCTAGGGCCCACTCTTCCTGCTTTTCCCTCTACTTCCCACAGGCACAGGAACCACCACAGGCCCACAGGGAGTACTGCAGGCTTCCACCGGTGTTTGCTTAAGGACCAAGGGCTCTTCAGTCAGATTGTGTGGATGTTGCCAAACCTAGGACTCACCCCTTCAGAGCAGCAGGCTCCCGTCTGGCCCAGGCCAGGTCCGGAAATGCCATCCAAGAGCCAAGGCCTGGAATCAGGGCCCCAAGAGCCCACCTGATGCTCTTCCCACCTGTGGCTGAGCTGGTACCTAAAATGCAAGTCAGATACACTGATGACTAGTGGAACACAATATGCCAGCCTTGATCTTGGCCATGGCTGGTTGATGCATGGGAGGTCTGGGAGCCTCCAGGTGGGCACAGTAGGGCAAGGATTTGAAAGCTTAGGCTGCTCTTAAGGGTTGGAATACCATTTCCTGCCTTGGGGAGAGATTACGTTGACCCCAAAATCCTGGCAAGGGGCTGGGATAGGAGCTCAGATGTGCTTTATTTTTCTCTCTTAAGAAAAACAGAATGACATTTAGAGCTTTCCTATGGTATTAGAGAGATAGTTGAAAAAAATACATATTTAGCCAGAAAAAAGAGTGAAGAAATACGGCACTACTTTTGCAGCTGATGCTGGCCACAGACCTCAAAGCTGCTCAGCTCCTGCTATCAGGCTCTCCTGTACAGTCCTCTTGCCTATTCACCAGTGTGTTTTCCAGTGTAGATTTTTAACCTTTCTATTTTCAATTGAGAAGGCAAGAAATGATTAATTAATCATTAATTTTAAGCAATTGTGAGACTTTTGGACTTAAATAGCTATGACTTTTGGTTAAAAATTACCTTAGGACATTTATTATTCTGAAACAAATTGCTTCCATTTTTAAAAAACTGCACATAATTCTTACACTTATCTCTAAAATGTTTACTATTATATGATACATTTAAATGTAACTTTATTCCCAAAGCACGTTTATATTCTGGTTCATGGTCACACCGCAATGCTACGATGTAGCTCAGCAGAGGTACCCACCCCATCACTGAGACACAGAGACAAGATCACAGAACTAGTGCCACCTGGTTTCCTTGTATGAAGCAGGATTTGAACCTGAGTGTGTCTGAATCTAAAATGTGTGCTCTCGTCAGCATGGTTGCATCGAGGGTTTGGTTTCCTCTAGGCACATCTGGTAAACCCCATTGTTTAGTATCATTCTAACCCCATTCAACCAGCATTCCCTCTGCCCTTAGTAGACAGCAGGCCCTGTGCTAGCTAAGTCAGGGGATATAGAAATCAGTAGGTCACAGTCTATTCAAGGAAACAGGCACATAAAGAAATATTTACCACGAGTCTTCATTCTTCACCCAATTTAGCTTTGCAGCAAACCTCCAGAGCCCATATTAAAAACATCCATGGAAAAACCCACAAAACACACACATGCACAAATACACACACACACACGCATGCACGCACTCACACATGCACAGGCACGTACACCAACTATTGTCCACTGGGGGAAGATGAGGTCAAGTAAACTTATATGAAGCAAAAGAAAATAATTTCCTGGACCTCGTCTAATTGATTTCAAGGTTTGTGGTCCACCTTTAGATATGGTGTGCAATAATTCCATCTCTCCTAGGAGGACCTCTGACGTTAGTAAAATCATTATGGGGCTCTTCTGGTATTCCCAAAGCAGTTAATGGAAGAAGGATGGACACCCAGCCTCCTCTCTCATTAGTGCCTTCAGGGACTTCAGCCAGATCAATTCCGCAGCCTTCCACCCTATCTTCTGTAGCCTATTACTTAGTCCTTGAGTGGGACCTGCTACAGGGCTGAATCTTTTTAACTTTTTAAAAAAAGACTTCATTTTTTTTTTTTCCTGAGATGGAGTCTCACTCTGTCACCCAGGCTGTAGTGCAGTGGCGTGATCTTAGCTCACTGCAACCTCCGCCTCCTGGGTTCAAGTAATTCTCCTGTCTCAGTCTCCTGAGTAGCTAGGATTACAGGCATGATCCACCACGCCTGGCTACTTTTTGTGTTTTTAGTAGAGACAGGGTTTCACCATGTTGGCCAGGCTGGTCTCGAACTCCTGACTTCATGATTCGCCTGCCTTGGCCTCCCAAAATGCTGGGATTACAGGTGTGAACCACCGCCCCCAGCTAAGACTTCATTTTTTAGAGCAGTTTAAGGTTCACAGCAAAATTGAGCAGAAGGTACAGAGATTTTCCATGTGTCTCCTGCCCCCACAGATGCACAGCCTCCTCCATTATCAACACCCACCCCCAACTACAGCAGTGCAGTTGTCACAATTGATAAGTCTACATTGACATGTCATCATCACTCACAGTCCACAGTTTGTATTAGGATTCACTCTTGGTGTTGGATATCCAATGGGTTTGGACAAATGCATGATGGTGTATATCCACCATTATAGTATCCTACAGAGTAGTTTTACTGCCTGAAAATCCTCTGTACTCTGCCCATTCATCCCTCCCTCCCCTCTAACCTCTGGCAATCATTGATCTTTTTCCTGTTTCCATAATTTTGCTTTCCCAGGATGTCACAGTTAGAGTCATAAAGTATGTAACCTTTTCAGATTGGCTTGTTTCACTTAGTAATATGCATTTAAACTTCCACCATGTCTTTTCATGCCTTGATAGCCCATTTTGTTTTAGTGCTGGATGATATTCCTTTGTCTGAATGTGCCGCAGTTTGTTTGTCCATTCACCTAATGAAGGACATCTTGGTTGTCTCCATGCTTTGGCAACTATAGACAGCCCATTATAAACATGCTGTGTGGGTTTTCATGTGGACATATATTTCCAACTCATGTGGGTACATACCAAGGAGTGTGATTGCTGGATCATGTAGTAAGAGCATGTTTAGTTTTGTAAGAAACTGTCAAATAGTCCTCTAAAGTGGCTGTACATTTTTGCATTTCCACCACTGATAAATGAGAGTTCCTGTTGCTCCACATTCTCACCAGTATTTGGTGTTGTCAGTGTTTTTTGGCTATTTGAATAGGTGTATAGTGGTATCTCATTATTGTTTCAATTTGCATTTCCTTGATCCCATATGATGTGGAGCATCTTTTCATATGCTTATTTACCATCTCTATATCTTCTTTGGAGAGGTGCCTGTTAAGGACTTTGGTCTATTTTAAAAATTTGATGGTTTGTGTTCTTACTGTTGAGTTCAAAGCATTGTTATGTATATTTTGGATAACAGTCCTTTTTCAGATATGTCTTTTGCAAATATTTTCCCCCAGTCTGTAGCTTGTCTTTTCATTCTCTTGACAATATCTTTTGCAGAGCAGAAATGTTTAATTTTAATAATGTCAAGTTTATTATTTTTTTCCTTGTGCCTTTGGTGTCCTTATATAAAAAGTCATGGCTAAGCCCAAGGTCATCTAGATTTTCTCCTATATTGTCTTCTAAAAGTTTTATAGTTTTACATTTAAATCTGTGATCCCTTTTTAACTTTCTATATTGAAAAATTTTAAATATGCACATAAGTAAAGGGAAGAGAATAATGACCCCGTGTACCCATCATCTGCCACCCAGTGTCAACAATTATTATTATACCAGTTTTATTTCATTTATCTTTTCCCTCCACATTGGTGTTTTTGTTTGTTTGTTTAATATGATGTAATTTCACTCCTACCTGCTTGGGAGGGATAACCTTTTCAGGCAGCAGTTTGACATGGGGACCTTACCCTGTACGTGCTAGGTTCACTAAGTGTTAGTGCTGGTTCTGCCTACACTTTGGGGGCCCTGGTTCCTACAAAGTTTTCACGATGGCCCAGCTAGCTTAGTTAAATTACGTCTATTAATCTGAGTTGACTTTTACAATTCCTTCTTGATAGTTCTTATGTTTGCTTTGAAAATCTAGCTTTCGCACCTCCGCTTAAGCACAAGCCTGAATAGCTTCATTTGCTTTGAGAGAAAAGCAAGTGGAGCCAGTCAACCTTATGAATGAATGGAAGAGAAAAACAGTCAATGTGCCTAACTGCAAGACACTGGGTAAAGATGAGCACAATGTGAAAAACAGAGGCAAATTTCCCAAACTGCACATCCACTGGTAGTGTGAAATCACAGAGTTTTAGTGCCCCAAGGAATTTAGCAACTGTTCGGCTGTAACACCCTCATTTTATGGATCCAGATATACTAAGAAGTTTATTTGAGGTCACACCACTTGCTTTCTGATACTAAAGGCTAAGCCCTTAAACCACAGTGCTCCACAGCCTCCAGGTACTGGTGAAAGTACCAAGGCATGGAAGAGTGAGGAAGGGTGACTGTCTGAGACCATGGTAAGGGGTGAGCCTAGCCCTAAGTATCTTTAAGAGTTGACATTTTCTTCAAAGAAGTCGTTTGCTTTATTTGTAACCAACACATATTAGATGAGTGCTAGATATATACTAGATCATAGCATAGAATGGCCCATGATATAAGAAAATTACCATTTTTTAAGGAAAAGGCCCTCCCAGTGGCATGGTTAGCTCAGATGGGAGAGTGAGGCCAGGATGAACTGGGAAGACCCGAGCATTTCTCTGTACTGGGAAGAAGGCAGGCCTGACAAGCCACAACTCCCTCAGCGGTAGAAAACTCACTCAAGGCATGTATCCGCACAGTGGTAGGTAAGGTGCAGCATCCAGAAAGGTGAGAGGAAGTAGGCTCACTCACTAACATTCAAGGGAAGGGCCATGCAAAAGCCCGTAGGTGTAAGAAGCTGTCTTTGCAACCTGTGTTGCCCTGACTCATTTCTTGTTCTTCCAAGTTCGAACAGTGCCCAGGTTGATGACAGGAACTAGAAATGATGTCAAGATTTAACTCTCATTTACTCATAAAGGTGTGGCAGGGATGTGGGCAGCCCCTAGGGTGAGTGCTACCCATGGAGGAAGAGGAACCATCCTTATTAAGCCCTCCATGTGCGGGGCATGGGGTGCTGCTGTGTGAGAAGAGAGAAAAATAGCTCTCTATAATATGGGTTGTTGAACATTATGGGCTTCTCAGAATGAGTTAAATTCTCTTCTGTGGCTGACCATAATTCACCACAGAGACTCCTCTCCTAGATATATAGTTTTGAAATTCCTAGACATGCAGAGATAAGTCCACCCTGGAACCTCTAATGGGGTTCCTCCCTGAATCAGCTCAGGCCCCGAAGGGACCAGGTGCTATCTGTGACCTGTGCCAGGGAATACTCTGTACCCTGAAAGCCAAGCCTCAAGTATTCATTGCTTGCCATCTCCAGGGTAATTAAAGGGGAGAGAGTAAATCACACACTGAAAAACAGCCCTGAGTGCTTAAGTACATGTCAGTCACCGAGACTGGCATATACTCAGAGTGGAGGAGACCTGGGGTTTGCATTACACACAACACCCCATGAGATCATTAGGGCTACTTCAAGCACATGGCTTTCAGGGTTGCCACAGCCCCTCCTTTTTGCCCAAGTAAATGCAATCAGATTCAACTGGGAACAAATTAGGGAGGCAAAATAAAGCACACTTACTGAAAACCAGCAAGAAACTCTACTGTCTACTATTAGAAAAATTAGAAACCATTTAACAACAAGAGACCATTTTGTGTTGGAAATAAAAGAGGCCCTGAATGAAGAGTGCCAGGCCAGAGCTGAGGGCGGCATCCAGGTGAGATCAAACGCAGAATGGGGGGCTGGCCCGGACTAAGCTGGGTTCACCTAAGTCCTTATTAGCTGATGAGCAAAGACTGCCCATCGAACCAGATGTGTGAAAATTGGCCGAGAATCAACTTTCCATGGCATGTTTTCTTGGTAGATTGACTTGTATAATTTCCTATGTAAGAGGAAAAATAGCTTGGGCAGCATTTTCCAGAAGACTGGCACTAAGTCAATTTCAGTCCTTGAAAACTTAGAGGTCTAGCAGGCGTCCATAATGAAGTTGTGGCCAGTCTTTTTTTTTTTTTTTTTTTAATATGTTTTTTCTTCTCTATTTCCTTTTAGACCTCACGGTCACACCTCATATATTGAGATTCTAATTTGTTTAACATCTAGGTGCTGAGCAAAAAGGCAACACTAAACACTGATGGATAGTGTCACTACTGAGTAGCAATAAATGGGGGTGGGGAGTTGTGTGAAGAGAGAGAAAGTACACAGCTGATTTTCATTTCCTAATAGGCATTGTGCCTGGAAACCTGTATAAAGACCTGAAATATGTATTGCTCTAAAGACTGTGAATGTTTAAAATGTCATCTTAAATTAGTAAGTGTCTTTAAATCTTCACTCTTTTGTCACGTTTTAGTAATGTTTATTACACACCGTAAATCTTATTCATATCCACATAAATTGAGCCCCTAACCACGAGGGAAACAAGTACTTCTACTCACTGATATAAGATTCTGGAGCAGTGGATGACATCAAATACTATGATTGCAAAAAAAGAAAGCTCTCCCGGGGAAACTGGTTTGGGGAGAAGGAATAATCATCTTTCTACTTTCGTTGTCAAGAAAAAAATGTTAATATCTCTGAAATTCTGTCTAGCAATTTTAGGGGTTCAAATAAGTGGTCATGTTCTAATGAAAGTTTAAATAAGTCGTTTCAACTGTGCTTGCATTCAGATTGATTTCAGCAAGTATAGTAACGGTGAATAAGATAAATCGAAAAGAAATCAAAGTTTGTTAAGATGGTACAAAAAAAGAAGCAATTTATAAAGGTTCAGGGGTTATCTGCAGTGGGATTTTAGTGTATGTAAGGACAAAGAGTGACAAGATAAGAGTGGAGGGAAAGAAGCGTTCTGTTTAGAAGTTCTGGACTGACTGTCCCCAGACATCTGGGTTTCAAAGACCAGTAAAATTTTAGAGACTGACATATGGTTGATAGCTTTTAATTTTTCCAAATAAAGGACATAAAAAATGTTATTAACTATCATTTTGCATTCTTCGAGTTTTAAAAACGAAATCAGTTAAACTTTAGGGAAAATTCACCTTATCATCCTTTATTTTCTCATTTTGCCATGACTTTGCAATGGAACGCAGACGACTGTTTAGGAATTGTGCAGGTTCCAGGGAGACCTATTTTTAATGCCAGCGAGGTCTTCAATATTTTAGGAAGAGGTTTCTCCCACCCCCACACCTTGGTCCTGTGAGCTCTCCCCGGGTACTTTTGCCTGCTGACTACTCAGGTTCCCGATCAGAGAAAAACATTCAGCTAGGGTGTTGGGTATGGTCACCCATTAGCTTTTGTTCTGCCAGGGATTGTCAGAGATGGCCTGGTGGGGAGAATGACTGGGCGAGGAACTCTGGACTTAACTAGGTCTAACGTTGATATGTTTGGGATCTGTGTCCCCACCCAAATCTCATGTTGAAATGTAATCCTCAGTGTTGGAGTTGGGGCCTGGTGGGAGGTTATTGGATCATGGGGGCAGATTTCTCATGAATGGTTTAGCGCCGTCTCCTCGGTCCTGTCCTCACAATAGTCAGTGAGTTCTCATGAGAGCTAATCTTTTAAACGTGTGTGGTTTAAAAGATCTCTCTCGGGCTCCACCCTCTCTCTCTGGCTCTTGCTTTCATCATAAGACACCTGCTCCCCCTTCATCTTCTGCCATGATTGGGAGCTTCTTGAAGTCTCCCCAGAAGCAGTTGCCCTATGCTTCCTGTACAGCTTGCAGAACTGCGAGCCAATTAAGCCTCTTTTCTTTACAAATTACCCAGTATCGGGTATTTCTTAACAGCAATGTGAGAATGACTTAATACAAAGGTCGTCTCTGACTGCCTGGAAATGCTTTCTTTAGCTTCCAAATTTTCATGCAAGAGGCGTCTGCTCTTATAAATTCTTCCTGATCTGCCAGCCACCTTAGCCCTGGGTAGAATAGACAGTGGATGGCAAGCTTGGCTGAAAAGCAGAACAATGTAGAAGCATTTTTTAAATGTAAATTTGGTTCTCCACCTGCTCTGGAAATTCTAATGTTGTGGTTCTGGGATATGCCCTGGAAGGTGTATTTTGATTTAAGAACTAAAACTCCCTGGATGATTCTGAAGCCTGAAGCCCACCTTCTTCTGGGCACCCTCCTTCCTTAGGATAGACTTCATATTATATCCCCTATAACACTTCAGCGTACTTCCTGAATTGCTTTTCTCCCTTGGCAATTGTCTTTCTCAACCCCCATGCCCATCCCTGCACCAACACACACACACACACACGTGTGCATTTGCACACCCCAAATTATAAAAACTTTAGTCAGGGAAATGATTTATGTGAGTTTCCACAATAACTAACATAATGCCTGGCACATAATAGAGGGTAGCCAAATAAATACTTACGCAATGTATATCAGTAAATGGATCTTTTCCAACTCGAAAATTCTGCATTTTGCTCCTTCCCATTGGTAAGCAGTAAGATAAAGTAATAGAAAGTGTAGATGCACACAGAATGATAAGCAGAGAGCTAATAGTCTGTGATGACATAGAAAGAGCTGCATTCCAGCACAGGTTGTACTGCTACAGCTGTATGCCCAGGAGCCACCCACTTACCTCCTTACTTCAGTGTGCTCAATAGTTAAATAGACCACAGGGTCTCTCTGATCCTTTTTAGCTCCAAAATTCAATGCAGAATAGACACAAACAATTTTCTTTCTAAAATTATAAACTGGCTTATATTTTTAAAAATACTTAATACAATTTCAAGGAAAGCAGAATTCCAGCATAGACAGCTGGCCCCTAAATTAACTCTTTTTATGGTTACTATTTAAAAACAAAAAGCTCTTTGATTTTTTTTTTTTAAATCTGCTTTTGCCCTACATAATCTGTTCCTCCACTGATGAAATAGTTAATATAGAAACCCCACACAAGACAACAGCTTACCTGAGTTCTTATTAAATATCTTCGTTTAAAAATATATTTTGTAGCTGGTGTTACCAGCTGTCACTAAATCAGCTGACAACCTACCAAAAGAATAGTAAAACTGCCAGTCAAAAAATTAAAGCCAAATTGCTCACCATTTTAAAATGAGGAGACATTTTAAGACTCCTCCTAGCATTTGACATATGCCCAGACCATAATCTGAACACTGTCTTCACTTAGTGGAATATTTTCAGCATAAACTGAAGTTAATATAGATTGGCGTCAACTACCACCTGTCACACAAGGCTGAAAAGCCGTGTCACCATGAGAAATGGACCAGTGGAAACAAATAACCTGCAAAGTGGTAGTCTGCAAATATTGACACACATGACCAGAATCACAGATAAATGATAGCAAACATGGCACAGATCTAAACTTAAGGGCTTGCACATCTCTGTATCCTAGTCAATCTGCTTTTCATCAATCTGCTTAGCACTAATGACTGGAATGCATTTTTAATAAATTAATTTTGAATAAATGGGACTCTGGAGGGAGGTTGGGACTTGCCTTCATGTTATTAATAGTTAAAATGGAAGCATCAATTTAGGAACACATCTGCAGCTGTTGTAATACAGAGTCCAACAAAATGACTCCCACAATAGGTGACCCTGATTGTGCTGTGGATTTGCGTGGTCCTTAAAACTGTTCAGTGGGTTTTCGAAGACATTATCAGTTTTGAAAAATGACCCATTATGTCTCCAATATGTGTTTTAAGCTGTTTATCCTATAGTCATGACAAATATAGCCTTATCCACACCCTACCTTTATAAAGTGTTCTGAACTGCGGACATGCAAGGCAGCTAACTGGGGCTGGGACTAAGTACTGTCTGTGACGGTGAGATAGAGAATAATAGTTTAACTGGGACGGAGAGGATCAGGGGCCACGTGCCTGCTTTATCCAACTGACCTAGAAAGAACAAAGTCTCCATCAATGCCTGTAGGTTAATCCCTAAGATCCCCAATATTCAAACATAATGTTTACATGAAAGTCAATACTTTTCTAGGTCACCGGTGCCTAAAATTGGGTGACCCAAGTGTGAGAAGTAGTCAGACTTGGGTGGCAGAAATTGCTGCTTTAAAATTTTTCCTGCATACAAGAGACCTAATTGGGTCTCCTGAGACCTAAGTCCTCGTGGCCAAAAGAATGTCAACTCCCAGAGGGCAGGAACAGCCTCTGCCTCATTTAGTATTGAATGGCACAGCACCTAGTGGAGTTCCTGGCACTTAGTAGGTACTCAATACATTTGTGTTGAAGGAATGATTGATTGAATGAATGGATTCTATGGTTTCTGCCACAAGCAAAATAGCTTCATTCTCCCACTTACCATGTTACCCAGTGTTACACCCACTGTCAGTCCACCTCTGTCTTTGCAGTAACCTATCTTCTCAGACAACTGAGACTGGTGTGATAATTACCATTTGCCTTACAAAAATAAGAGATAATTGTTTCCCCTACATGCACCAAACTCTTAGAGATATCCAAGGAACGTTTTCTGCATAAACATGAAGGCCTCATCATATCACCATCAGCCTTGTATTGAAAATTAATGACTATTTCATAAAATATTGAGACCTAAGACTGGCACTTAAAACAAAATTATCCTTTTCTTTTCCCTTAAAACCTCTCCTGATTAGATAACTGCCAGATTCCAGTAATGTTGTGAAATAAACCTGCAAACACTCCACGATCAGAGTGACACAGCGTGCCTCACTCTCACGCTAGTGGGCTGGTGGCTGGTTGGTTCTAGCACCCATTAGCATGAGTTAATGAGTAAGCATTCCCTTCCCTGTCACATTCCTTGCCTGTTATTAGCCAAAACCTGAACTATAGCTTAATTGCAGAAACTAGCCCGCCCATGGCAGATGAGGGCATGGTCCCTATTGTTGTGATTGCATTCAAAGTGCTAATTGGGGGGACCGTGACAGATAACATGCCCCGGCACTGCAGAGAGCAGCAGGTGGGGTGCTGGGACTATGGGTGCAGAGAAGAAAAATGGCATTTTCCAAGCCCCCAAGATTTGGTTTTCCTCGCACTTACTTACTCAGCTGTGCACAGTAAACTAGATTTCCCAAGTATCAGAGAATCTTACAGATGTAGCTTCTTAGATTTTACTTTAGACCCTTGCTGGCTTTTCTGAATTTGGAACTGATCATTTCATAGACTCCCTATAGCTACCCCTTCCGCCTCACCCTGAATTCTCTGCTGCCTTCCTGAAGCTTCTGTTTGTCTACTCAGAGATTTGGTTTCTCTGGCACTGAATTAATTGAAGAATCAGAAATATTTGAGATTGGATGTGTTCAGAAACTCTAGCTTTTTAGTTTTAAATTTTGTTAAAACTCACGCATTTATTGGGCACTTTAGTTTTAGAATATTTGGTATCTTCAGCCTCTGTATTTAATTCACACAGCTCTTTTACTGACTAGAGATCATTTCTTTATGCTCACATTTCTTTATCTTAGAAACAGACATACTCATACCCAAAGTCTGCTGGCTGCCTGTATGAATTAGGATTATTTTGGTTGTGAGTGACAGTAAACAGCCCAACTGGGTTAAGTAAAATGGGATTCTTGACACACATATAATTGAAAAGTCCAGGAAAGGGGCTGGTTTCAGATGCACTGTGATTTAGAAGCTTAGATATCATGATGGCTTGTTTCTCTACTACCCTGGGTTTAGCTCCACTCTCCTCATCAGGATTGGGACTGTAGCCCCATAGTGCCTTTCTCTGAGCCTCATACCCAATGAGAAACAGAAATTGTGATTCCTAGACTTGAATCTCATTGACCTTGACTGGTCAGACTTTGGGTCACATGCACACTCATGAACCAATCACTGTGGACAGGGGGCAGGTAGTGTGGTGATTGGATTATCCTAGATTACATGCTTCACTCCCGAGCGTGGGGGATGGAGTTGGCTGAATGAAAACAACGTAGGCTAACAGTTGGGTGGGTATATGTCCAATAATATTAGGGCACTGCTGCCTCTAGATGGGAGAGTGGATAGTAGGTGGTATAAACGGCAAATATTCTCTAAACTACCACAGAAAAAAGAGCAATAATTGAAAACAGTAAAGCACTTTGAATCTCTTGAATTAAAAAGCAATATGAATTTACAAGATGCAAAACCCCCCCTTTTTTTTCCATGCTGACACAGGGAGATAGAAGTGGCATGCTATACAAACTAAGTGTTACTTGGCATTTGTCTCAGTGATAGTGTTGTGATTCGATTGATGTGACCAAAGCTAAATTCGGAATTGAGAATCTGTTCGTGCCATATTGAGGTCCTCTTTTGCAACTTTATATTTATCAGCATGGGCTATTGTAAGAAACAAGATGGTTGTCATAAATTGATCAACACTATCTGGTCTTCTGTTGTTCTTGCTTATTATGGACTTTGGGAAGAAGTCAATTAGAGAAGTTCTTTAGCCAGTATCATAATGAGTAATGGGAACATTTACATGATTGCTAATGGCTGAGTTTACACGATGCCTCAAAGCATCAGTGGGGATGTTTGGCAGCAGCACATTATGACGGTGATTATCACTATAAATTAAGTTTATGTTGATATAATTAGCAGTTAAAAGCTAAAGTAATATTTATACTGATACAAGTTCTATCAAAGCCATACCAGTGCAAACAGGCTGTGAATGTTGATATAGTGGGGATAATTTCATCTTGCAAGAGGGGATGTTTCTAGAATTGAGATAGCCTATTGGTATACAGTTGCCCCTCCCACTCCTAGCCAAAAACAGAAAGTATAAACTTGACCAAATTGCTTCACAAATTCAGAATCTATAACTTGGTTCAGCGATCCCCACTGAGGATAAGTAAGATGCATCTTGGTCGTTTTGGCCTTGAAACACTGAACCTGGAATGAGAGAGGGAGAGAGGGAGGAGGAAGTGAGAAGGCATGGGATGCCTAGGTAACTGGTTGTGAGCACAAGCCCACAGTGACAAAGACAGGGTCTTGCCAGACAGTATCATTTGTCACAAGGGAAACCAGCTAGGAGGATCGGGAGGTCTCATTAAAAGCACCTGGCCATGAATTTATTACATGAGCTTTCTTGAGAAACTGCATTTGGGGCCAAGAATTGTGAACCCATAGTCTTCCTTCTCTGCCCTAAGTGGTTGAAGGTTGTAGCAACACTTTACACTTTTGAGGTCACCAGAATCAGATGACAGTTCTTTCCTGGAGTCGGGCCAGATCCTCCCGACTCCAGGTCCTCAGTACAGTATCTAATGGTGCCAAGTCACTCTGATTTCTTCTTCATGTCACATACTTTGCAGGTACAGTCCCTAATCCATAAAACTATCCCCATCATGGGTGGGATTCTCTCTACTTTAGGGATAAGGGAATAGAGTAGGGGAAAGATAAATGACTTTTAAGAAGCCCCACAGTGAATAAGTGGTAGAGAAGGTGGTCAGGTGGCCTGAGGCTGGCTGGTTTTGGAGCTATTTTGCCCCGGAAGCATTCATTCAGTCAGCAAATATGTATTTATTCAACACATATTTTTTGAGGGCCTGCCATCTGCCAGGCACTTTTCTATAAGATATATATATGTATATATATATATATCTATATATGTGTGTGTGTGTGTGTGTGTGTGTGTGTGTGTGTGTGTGTGTGTATCTCAGTGAACTGAATAGGCAAAAAACCTGTGTCCTCTGGAAGTCTGTATTTCAGGCCGCACTCTGGAAGTGTGTGATCTAGGGAGGAATCCTAGAATGCTCATTACATGCTTGCTCAAAGCCCTCACCTGCAGGGCTGCTTGGGTTAACATGCTCTCTAGAGGGTTCACAGTGGTCTGATGTCTCTCTCTAGCTGCAAAATGTCCGGCAACTTAGCACTTTGAATACAAAAAAGAAAGAAGTTGGTAGCTTTTGCAAACTAAGGGAAATAGGAAATGATGGCAGCAACTAGCCTTTAGTATCTTCTTTGCACAGGGAAAGTTGTTTGTTGTGCTTAAGATGGGAAGAGAAATAGCTGGCATCTCCAACCCTGCATTCAGTCTTGCCAGCTCTAGGTGACTACCTTGGCCTGCTTGGACTGCTATAATGGATACCATAGACTGGGTGGCTTAAACAACAGACATGTATTTCACACAGTTCTAGAGGCTGGGAAGTCCAAGATCTAGGTACTGATGGATCTGGTGTCTGGTGAGGGCTCCTCATTTCCCAGTTTACAGGGACACAAACATTTAGTCCATAACAGTTACTAAGAGAACTGACATTTCCTGAGGACCTATTAGTTGCCGCACAAGTTATTTATGTCATCTCATTTAATCATCGCAGCAGGCCTAATGAAGTGGGAACTATTTTTCCAATTTTATAAATGAGGAAACTGAGGAACAACTAGTTAAATAACCTGTCCACATAGATTTTAGTCACTGAGCTGGGTTTCAGACCCTGGCCCATCCCCTGCCACCACTGAGATGCCTGCTAACACCCTTCACCTAGGCGGGGGGCACTCAGAGGAAGAAAGTCAGCAGCCCATCTGTCCTTCTCCACCATGCTCCCTCAGGATGCAAGCAGGAAGTCCTGGGGAGGAGGAGGTGGCTCCCCTCAGAGGGACCCAGATGACTAGACTGTCCATGAGAAGCAAAGAAAAACCAGAGCAGTGAAATCTGCAGAAGGGAAGGTCCCTTTTATGCTTTTGAAAAATTGTGTGGGGTGCCAGTGACCTCTAAAGTGATAAGGAAAGTTTTCCATCATCCAGACAAAGGAGGTTAAGAAGAACAGCTGCAGATGTGCAAGAATAACTACAATAATTAGGTAGGGGAAGATATATACTCCTAACATTTTAAGCTTTACCCAAACTGGCCATGCACAGTGGCTCACGTCTATAATCCCACCATTTTGGGAGGTCTAGGTGGGAGGATTGCTTGAGCTCAGGAGTCTGAGAGCACCCTGGGCAACATAGTGAGATCCTGTCTCTACAAAAATAAATAAATAAATAAAAATTAGCCCGGCATAGTGGTCCTGGCTACTTGTGTGGCTAGGGTGGGAGGATTACCTGAGTCCTGGAGTTCAAAGTAACAGTGATCCATGCTCATACCATTGCATTCCAGCCTCGACTATAAAGTGAGATGAAAGAAGGAAAGAAAGAAAGAAAGAAAGAAAGAAAGAAAGAAAGAAAGAAAGAAAGAAAGAAAGGAAGGAAGGAAGGAAGGAAGGAAGGAAGGAAGGAAGGAAGGAAGGAAGGAAGGAAGGAAGGAAGGAAGGAAGAGAGAGAGAAAGAATTTACCCAAACCAGCAGTATCTGAGAGAGAGGGCCTAGTACTATTCATTACTAGAGATCCTGGGTGCTGAGGCTGAGAAGGTTCTCTGTCCCCTCTCCAAGGATTCTGAGTAATCCCTGGGGTGGGGGTGGGAAGGCAGATGACAAGCAACATTCATTCTTGGACTTCAAAGAGCTGGGAAGACTGGGACTTCCAAGCACCACTGGGGCACTGCCTATGCAATATTTGTCAACGACATTTTCTGCTAATTAGACCCCTTAAAAACAAGCAGAATTGTAAGTGAGGAACAAGGATCTATCCAGAAGGGTGGGTGGTCCATCATCCTATGTAATGATGGGGCGCTCCAGTCTGTGAAGCATGACACTCCCTTCATGTTCCTTCCCTCTGCCAAGAGTAACAAGTGTGTTTCCTACACAAGGATTAGAATTTGCTGGAAGACTGTGGAAAGCCCCAGCACCAGAGACTGTCCAGCTAACATGAATTCTCTCCTGGACTGGTCTAATTTGGTCTTTTCTGACACCCGGAGCAAACTCTGCCCCTACCTTTCCTTTTGTCAAAGGACCCTCTGTAGTCAGAAGAGCTCTGGACTGAGCAGGAGGAGGCCTGGGATGCAGGGCCCACAGAGGCTGTGTGTGAGATGGGCTGTGGACGGTCACCTCACGCTTCTGGACCAAATGCCTTCTCCCTAAAGTCCTTTCTCTTCAGTTCTTATGGCTATGGCATCAAGCATAAAGAGCAGACATACAATGCATAGCCTTGTGCCATCACACGGACACACACTCACACACTCCAATACACACACACAGACACACACACACACACAGACACACACACACAGACACATGCACACACACACTTCCTTTCAGTGCCCAAGTAAGAGGACAAACCTATCTTCAAGGTGAAAAATAAAGGCTCAGACTATCCTTTGCTTCAAATTCATCCAGGCTGCCCTCTCTTTGGGCACATCTGCAGCAGTGAAAGGAGAGCAGGCCGGGCTTGTTGGCTGTGTGGGTGCAGCTTCAGTGCCTGGCCCAATCCCTTCCTCCACGCCACACTCCCTGCGTGTGTCCTTCAGCAAGCCACTCTCCAAGGGCCTCAGCATCCTCTGCAGTAAAAGCCGGGTAGCAGCAGCTCCTGCCTCGCAAGACTTTCGTTAGGATTGCTGGTGTCCATACATTGGAAGCTCCTAGAACAGGACTCGGCACCTACCAGCAGACAGAGTGATGTTGTTGGCTCTCATTACCTCACCAAGCCATCTTTGGGTAAACCTCTGACTTTTTTTTTCTGCTGAGATTTCTTTCCTTTTCATCTCAGCTCTTGGTACTGCCAACTTAGGCTAAGAAATGTACTGACAACAATCTTTGAAATTTCCTAGCAAAAGCCTCTTCCAGCTCTGCATTAGTAAAATCACATTTCAGTCTCTAAAACAAACAAAAGCGGCCAGCCCAAACCTCCCCCGCCCCCAAAGTCACTTGGAAACACAAACAGTGAGAGCGTGTACTCTGGTGTTGGAGGTGATTTATGATTTGGGCCTAGGGCTCTCCTCCCCCAGTAATAAGCACAGGAGAGGAAGGGGTGATGGCTGGCAGGAGTTTCTGTTGGAGAAGTTTCTGCTAACAGTGGCCTTACTGTTAGGGTGCTGCCCGTTCACCAGAACTGGGGGATGTCCGCCCATCGCAGGAAACCACCCAGAGAAACTGCCTGGGACAGGCGCCATCTGTCTGCAGCTCTGTCATTTAGATAGTCAATAGATCAATCCACTGGGGCTGAGCCACAAACAGAGCTTGACTTTGATATTTAGGAAGAGAAAAGATGCCTGACAGCTCCTTTCCAGGTTACATTTGCACTCCTTGACTGTCCTTTGCTATTGTTTCTAGAAAAAAAATATACTGATTGTGAAGTGTTCCTTTGATGGTGTTTTCTGTTAGCTTACAAATAAATTGGGTTTGAATCTAGTCTCACATTCACACACACACACACACCCCCCACACACACACAAAATAAAGCCCTTCCAACAAATTGCTTACATGCTGAGGCTCTGTGTTCCAGCAAGCCTTCAATTTATTTTAATGGACAAATAATAAATCCTTCCAAAGGGGGTATTTAGAATGGAAATGCTGATAGGTCCTTTAATTGTGACATGCTGCCAGGCGCTGCTTTGACATGGAGCGCTGCGGTGTGCCTGGGGGATTGGATGGCATGCATCAGGACCACGGGGTTGGGGGGGCCACAGAGCTCAGACGCTGTGCCTGGGCCCAGGAGTCTGACATTAGTGCTGGAATCAGCAGCACGGAGCTGTGGGTCCCAGGCTCATCAGAAACAACATGTACAACTTGTTTTCAAGGAACTGACATTGTCGTGGCGTTTGAGGTGTGTGTGCTGACTGATCCCCTGCCCCCCAGGTGGGTTTCTCAGTCTTTCTTGTACTCTGTGGAACATTGTTAATATTGCTGCTTCGAGTCATAGGATGATAGGGGTGGGAGGTACTATATGATTTCTAAAAGCATCAGCCTGTGGGGATAGAATGGTCCAGAGAAACAGCACAATAGCCTGGTGTCTCAGCTCTTGCCCCTCTCATGCATGTAGGATTGCTGTCAAGGTCTCACCCCTGTTAGGTCTGGAGGGCTCCCATCGGCAGCAGCTTGTCACTAGCACTTGTCACTGTCTTCCTCTCTAGTTGCTCCTAGGTGGTGACAGCCTCTGCTCCCTAAGTTTCCTGAAGATACCTTCTCACTTTCACTGCCCCCTGCTCCCTGGAGAATGCCACATCGCCCAGTGCTCCCTGAGGCCTGGGGGTTTAAGATGCCTGAGGAGAGCTTCCTCCCTTGCCTTCTACTGGGGACATGGACTGCAGGGTGTGTGCCCTGTGCCTTTATACAACTAACCTCTACCAACTCACGGCCACACTGACATAGTTGTGCGCCCACGTATACCCTCACTTGAGTGCTCTATCCCCTACTTCTTCTTCCCCCTTAGTTCAAAGCAAAACCTATGCGAGTAAGATTCTGCAAATAGAATTATTTTGGACTTGCTCATAAGTGATCAGACACACTAAATTCTCCTTTGGGTTCACAATAGTATTCCTGAAACATCTGTAAGGAGTCCAAGGCCCAGAGAGGTTGAAATGTAATCTTAAGTATCAGGAACATCAAGTTTTTTTTTCTTTGGACTGGTCTCAATATCCCTTTCCCTAAGCCCCTGGTGGCCTGCGATGCAGGAGGTGAGAATTAGACACCTGTGCACTCCCTTGGGTCTGGTCTCTCCCCTCTGATCCCAGGTTGACACATGGCTTTGAGAGTGAAACCTCTTTCCGTCCTCCTTCAAGGTAGATGCCAGTGTACAGGCATGGACGGGACCGGTTTCCTAAGTTCCCGGGTTCCTCACCTTTTCCCTGCATGCTGAGGAAGGGGCATTCAACATCTTGGAAGTCTCTGGGCATTTGTTATTGAATTCTTGTGAGTTTCTGATTTAATCCCTCAATAGAAAACATCACAACTGATGATGAAAAAGAGATTGTCCCAAACATTACTTGATATCTACAGAAGTACAAATGCTGAATGGACAGAGCACGTGGATTGCACTGAACTAAGGGACAGAGGGAGAGAATATGGCCGATAGACATGGCTTCACATCCCGGAATCACCACTTATCCGGGAGTATGATCTTAGGCAGGTCATTTCTCTGAGTGCCAATTTCCTTACCTGTAAAATGGAAACCTCTGCTCCAGCGTTATCGCAGAAATCAGAGGTAAGCTAGATTTATACACTCACATACACCCATGTCCACACATTTCTATATTCATGTTCACGGTAGCATCATTTACAACAGCCAAAAGGTAGAAACAACCCAAGTGCCCACTGACAGATGAAGGATAAACAAAATGTGTGGTCCGTACACACAATGGAATATGATTCAGCCTTAAAAAGGAAGGAAATTCTGACATGCGCTGCAACATGGGTGAATGAAGAACTATGCTCTGTAGAATAAGCCAGTCAAAAGGACGAATATTGTATGATTCCACTTGCATAAGGTGCCTTATGAATTTGACTTAAAATAGTCAAATTCATAGAGACAGAAAGTAGGATGGTGACTACCGGGGGACTGAGCTTGGGGAAGAGAGAGTTAGAGTTTAATAGGCACAGAGTTTCAGTTTAGAATAATGAAAAAGTTCTGGAGATGGATGTTGGTGATGGTTGCATAGCAATGTGAATGTATTTAATGCCACTGAATTGTAACTGAAAAAATGGCTAAAATAGTAAATTAGTTATGGATAGCTTACTGCACATATACCCATACACTGAAAATCTCTGTAGGTGGCACACTGAGAGTGTCTGGCACATGTTTGGAAGCTCAAGAGATGGTTGCTACGATCATCATTTGCAGGAGATTGGACACAGGTCTGAGTCCACTGTGAACCAGCTGGAACCATTTATGTGATTCTCCGTGTTGCCCTTGCGCCATTTGTCAAAAGATGCTGACATTTCTCGCATCTTTCCTTTGTGACCTCCAAATGAGATTGTTGAATCTTTACGGGATATTCAGGAAATATTTAGTTTAATAGAAACATTGAAAATAATGGAGCTAAGATCAATTTAAAACTTTGTCAATTTGCTCTTTGGAAAGAGAAATTTCTGCCCCTCTTCCGTCTGCCCCAAGCTGGATTTCTTAGACTTACTTTAAGAAAACAGTAAGTAACATTGGGACCTCCAGGAGGACAAGTTACTCGGCCTTGGCTTGGAATCTATGGCCTCTCCTCGGCCTGCAGAGGTCTTTTTCTCACAAAAAAAGGTCCTGCGAAGTGAGAAAGCAGATTTTCTTCTGTCCTAAAAAATGTAGCTCCAGCCTGATCCTCCCTCGGAATGGTCACTAAGAAAGCAAAATGTGTGTAATGCTAACAGAGCCCCGATTCATGGCTTCCAGAGCCTGCAGCGTTTTATACTCACTCTGCAAGCATAATCAAGGGAGTGATTCTGAACCTTGTTAATCAGAAAGGGCCCTTTAAAAATGTCATGCTGTCAATATAAAACTTTGCTAAATTGCATTATAAATGCCAGATTCAGTCAACTAACACATTTAACACCGTTTCTTAAGTACAGTTTAGATTTTATCCGTGCCAGGGAGAAAGAGAAAAATACCTCAGGAGAGCCCAAGCCTGCGGATTCATTGTGCTAAGCTCACTTCCCCCAGAGAGGGATTAGAAATATTGATTCCAAATCCGAGCTGTGCTTCTGACATTGTTGTCCATAAGGTGTCCCCCCACCCCAGCATTGCTGGCTTTAGAACTGGATGATGCTCACAGTTATGAAGGTTAGAAGGGGGGAGCCTTTTACACTTGTTTTTTAATTAGCGGGCAATGCCTAAAGCTGTTGTTTTATACCAGAGAGGAAAGGTCTCTTGCAAGTCAAGAGCTAAACATCGTATGCACACCTGTTACAAATAAGGCCCTAGTTTTTACATCTGCAGAGTCCAAAATAGCCCTTCAATGTGAAATGACCTTGTTCCTCGTTTTGGGGAGAATTCATTGTCAAGTTAACGGAGAACTAACCTTTCTCTTCCCCTCCCACCAAATGAGGCTATTTCTACACGTTTTGACGAATTTGATTATCTCTTTTTCTCTATGATCCTGTTCAGAATAGAAAAAGTTTAATTGAAAACTTATAGCTTGAAGTTTGGCTAAACAGCACTTTAAGGATCCGAAGATGGTGACCAAACACCGTGATTTCCAATCAAAAAAAAAAAATCTTATATCAAGATAATGAGATGATTTTTTCCGTGTTACATGCGTAAGCTTATTCCGAGATGAAAGGGTCTAAGTACACACAGCAGGATAATATTTTAAAATATTAACCAATTTTCCCCCTTTCCTCCTGCCTGTTCTTCCTTTTACCTGTTCACCTCTTTCAAGCTAGACTGTTCCAAATTCATTATCTCAGGAAGCAGTGACCTAGGGGAAGCCTGGAGTTTTTTCCTGACTTTTGAATTTCAAAAGTCTTGCCCTGAGAAAAAATGCAAAGAACTTGTAAGCATTATAAAATAGCTAGCATTTCCTGAGAACTTTCTGTGTTCTATGCACCATTTAAAGCATGTTTTTATGTGTGTGTGTTTGCTTTTCTCTACAACTCAGTAAGTTAGGTACTGTTAATACCCCTATTTTACAGATGAGAAAACTGAGGTAGAGAGAAATGGAGTATTTTGCCCATCATAGCCTCTCCGGGGAGTAGCAGAATTGGCTCACTATTCCAGTAGTGTGTCTCCAGTGCTCACGTTTCAAACCACTGCACCAAGCTCCTTGTTAATGTGCAGGAAGTTCTTGGGAATGTACTCAGTATTTCCACCTGTGAAAAGGAAGGGACTTTAGCAGCATTGGATAGGAGAAGAAGTTGGGCTCTGGGGTTACGTCAAGAAAGCCTTTGGCTGACCAGAGGAGAGATCTGAGGCTGCAGGGACCCTTCAGAGCCATCTCAAACTGGGGCAACCCATTTGGGTCTTCATATTCCTGCATGGATCAGTCATTGGATGCAGGCTGCCCTGAGACAGGTACGGCTTTGGATAGAGGCTACTCTCTTCAGTTGTGGGAATTCCCTTGTGGGCGCCCAGCAGAGGGCTGTCTTCCAGCAGCACTCCCAGTAGCTGGGGGAGAAGTCCTTCAGTCCCCAGCCCTGATCTGGAGGGCACACCAGTGTCCTAGTACTACAGAAAGGGGAGCAGCCAAGTGGGGGTGCAATTCCTCACTTCAGCCTCATCCCTCAAGGGGATCTGAGTATAAATGATGCCTCAGAGTGTGTGCCAACCCGAGATAAGAGATCTGAGCTTTTAAACTCCCTCACCCATTAGTCTAAGGCTAGACACCACCCCGGGAGTGGGGAGATTGGGATCTAAACTCCCAGACGCTTCAGGCTCTCTGCATGTGCGTGTCCAAGCGTAGATCTCAGAGGAGAGTCACAGGTGCACACCATTAAAAGCAAATGTACACAGAGGCCAGGGGACTGGCACAACGGGGCTGTTGAAAGAGTCCACGTGATCACCTGCTACAGCTTCTATAGACCCGAGAGCATTCCCTGAGCCAGAGGTAAGCAGTGAATCGGAGGAGAGAGATGAGTCGCTGAGAAAAGGCATACATCTGCTAAGAGAGCACTGGGTCCCAGGCGGGCTTGAGGGACAGGAGAGCAGAGGGGACTCTCACCCTCCCTCTCAGGGAGAGCCTTGTGGGGGAGGTGGACTCCAGAGGCAAGAGGGCTGTGTGGGGTCTACATGGGGCCTTGTGGAGCTTGTCAGAGAGGGGCATACCCAAAGATTCCCATGTGCCTGGGAGAGGAAGGGAGGTGGCTGGGGTGTCCTAGAGTTCTGAGTGTCCTAGGGTGGATAGGAGCAGCGGGACAGTCCTGTGACTGGAGGAGGACAGAACATTAGAGCCACAGGGGAGAGTGCAGTCATCTGTGTGCATGGATCTCTGAGGATCAGGCCAGGCAATGGCACGCAGTGGATGCCAATGTGAACACAGAGCGACCCATCTCCTGCCTGGCATCTTGGTAGAGGACATCATTACCCCTGAATTCATATGGGAGATGAGGGGACCTTGAACTGACCAAGAACACGTTCAGTCACCTGTACAGATGGAGGCTGAGAATAGAAATTGAGTTCAAGGAAACTAAAGAAAGCTACATTTCTCATCCACATGCATTTATGGAATGAGTTTGCCACTGCCATAGGTAGTAACTATTAACAAGGTCTTGTGAAAACTTCTGAACTATATACACGATGCTTCCGATGACAGGTGTTAACTCGGCCTGTTTTAGCTCAGCATAAGTACTGCTTTGTTGAAATTTTCTCTTTCTTACATAAAGAATGAATTAGACTCTGATACACTGTGCCAGGACTGAATCGACTGACCGAGGGATAGATTACGCAAGTAAAACCCAGGCCCCTAAGGAAGAGAATATACTCTATAGACATCACTTTGATTCTACGTCTGCGGTTTTGACATCATAACCCATGTGCCCAACACATAGAACCTCAGGGGCGCGCGCGCACACACACACACGACACCACACACACGGACACTGTCTTCTGAGGCTTTTCTTTCTTTTTCTTTCTTTTTTCTTCATGCTACAGTGAACTGGGAGAACAAAAAGAAAAGCTAAAGAAATACATGCCCGCTTAGAGGCATGTGTGCGAGTGTGTGTGTGTGCACCGTGCCTTTTCCACCCAGGGTCTCTGAGCTGCAGTTTCCCTCTTGGAGCTTTTCTTGTCTATTTCAAAGCCTCTTCGCAAGTTTGACACTGACAGGGAGAACAATGAAAAGTGAGCCGCAGCTGAGAAATGAACAGAAAGAAGTGACTGACTTTGGGCTACTCTGCTGGGGTAAATGGACTATAAAATGCAATTTTAGATTAAATAGGTGTTTTATGTACAACATGATATTGATTTTATTTCTGCAGGCAGAGGCTGAAGAATTGTGTGCCGCCCATTTGGGTGTATGAGTGTGTGTGTATGGGTGTGTGTGTGTGTCAGAGAACCTGGGCAGATTATGAGGGTGAGTTTTAATTTAACTTAACTGCCCAGAAAGAACTTGATGACTAATATCTTTGGCTTTCAATTCTTCTTAGTATTGAAATAATGCCTATCTTCTTTCACCCTAACCTGTATGCTTTTATAGCCTTTGTCAACTCTTTTTAAAAAGTCCCCGCTATCTCCCTAGCACTGGTGACTGTGACATCACCCTTCAGCTCTATACTCTGCTGTTCCAGCCTCACACTTTCATCTTTGTCCTTAACGGAGTGGCGAGAAAGGCCACACTGATCTTCAGAAGCAGGAACATATGGATGCTCTTCCGTCATTTTACCACTAATATCACTTCCACCTCTCCAGAAAAAAGAAATAATAGTAAGATGTACAAGGTCACGTGGGATTCTTCCTCCAAATCACTGTTTGAAAGTCACCTTAAGTGACGTATTAAAGAGATATGCGAACACCCACATCCTCAAGGTGGAAGGGTCAGCATGGCCATAGGCACAGCTGAGATAAGGGATGTTTATCTTCACCTTCCTCCATGTGTATACCTCCTTAATCCTTGTAGCAAGTCCTGTGTGGTCCCCAAACTCAGGGCCTAATATTTTCTAGAATATTCCATGGAGCAGGAAAGTGATCTGATTAACTCATTTACACGAATAATTTCATGCATTTGAAGTTAAGGAAAAAACCCTGAAAGATATTTTGTAATTGTTGGCAAGGATGAAGAGAATAGGCATTCTCTTTTATACTACTTTGTGGGGGAGAATTTGGTCTACAAAAGTCTTAAAAATCAGTCCACCCATTGATTCAGTAATTCCCTTTCTAGGACCTTATCTTAAGGGAATAATTGGAAATGTGCACTAAAATGTATGCACTTGAATGTTCACTGTAGTATAATCTATAATGTCCACAAACTGAAAATAACCTATTGTGTCTGTTCTTCTTAATATAAGAACACAGGTCATTGGATTTAGAGCCCACCTTAAACTCAGAACAATTTCGTCTTGAGATCCTTAGCTAATTACGTCTGTTAACACTCTCTTTGAAAACAAGGCCACAGTCTGAGGTTCCAGGGGGACACAAATTCTGGGGAGGCAACACTCAACCCAACACAGGACTGAAATTGGAAAGTGAAAAATTATAGGGAGTCTAAGGAGTTTCTGTCTTTCCATCTCTTGTCCCTGCTTCTCTCTAAAAATCTTCTCCAATTATCCACATCTTCTGCTGCTTCTTTCTTATGGGAAGATATGGCTGTTCCACACCTCCCCAAAATTGTTTATAACTCCACAAGAAACTGGGAGTCTATAGGCTCCAAATTTCATTTTCTAGGAAGGAGAATCTTCTTTGCTGAGCTTAGTTTATGGGTTCATTCCAGGCCAATATATTTTGACCGGAAGAATCGAGCCACCGTGCTATCATATCTTTGGAGCAAAGGCTATTAATTCTCTGGTTGGCTTGTGAGCTAAGCGGACATCCAAAGAATATCTTATACACAGAGAATGGGTTAAATTATGGTACAGTCATATAAAGGAATACCATCAAAAATTATTTTGCAGGCCAGGTGTGGTGACTCACACCTGTAATCCCAGCACTTTGAGAGGCCGAGGCAGGTGGATCATGAGGTCAAGAGATTGGAGACCATCCTGGCTAACATGGTGAAACCCTGTTTCTACTAAAAATATAAAAATTAACTGGGCATGGTGGTGCACGCCTATAGTCCCAGCTACTCAGGAGGCTGAGGCAGAAGAATCGCTTGAACCCAGGAGGCAGAGGTTGCAGTGAGCCGAAATTGCACTGCTGCACTCCAGCCTGGTGACAGAGTGAGACTCCATCTCAAAAAAAAATTGTTTTGCAGAAGAAATGCAAATGTCAAGGTAACATACTGATAATTAAGTGAGACAAGCAAG
Source organism: Macaca nemestrina (assembly GCF_043159975.1). NCBI lineage: Eukaryota > Metazoa > Chordata > Mammalia > Primates > Cercopithecidae > Macaca > Macaca nemestrina. Next base: position 169,812,756 of record NC_092129.1, on the reverse strand, counting down.
TTATAAGACAATATATGTATATTATTCCCATGTGGCTAATATGCACACACACACACACACACACACACACACAGAGTTAGGGATAGAAGAATGTACACTAGAAAATTTATAGTACTATCACTAGATGATAGATTATGCATAGGCTTTAATTTTTTTGTTTTTTTCCCCACCAATTTACTTTTAAATCCCATTTAAAATTATTTTAATTATATTTGATAAAGGATTTCTAACACAAAATAGTGACTTACCAATAGTAAAATTTAAGACATAAATTAGGTAAATTTGGAGGTAGTACCATAGGGGATATTTATGGGATTGTCTAATGCACAAATATTTCTCTTTCCCTGAATTTCAATGGCACTATCTCCTATAAACTCTGGATTCAAAGGGGTAGGCATATTCCACCATGTGGACCAGGGATGCAGGGAAACTCAATCTGCAGAGAAGAGAAATGATAATAAAACTGACGTCAAAAGAGGTACAAAGACAACCACAGAGGGTCTGGACAACTGTTCAGATACAATTTAATCCCTTTCCAGATCTCTTGATATTTCTGCTCCTGGGTTCATTCCAACACTTCTTTATGTTGATAACAAATGTCTTTTTGTGTTTACATGAGCTTGATTTGATTTATCTTTCTTGCGACCAAAGTGTTTTGACCAATACGAGACCCTTCGCAGTTTCTGCAAAGCATAACTCGCAGGTTATGCGAGCATAACAGACAGGTATTTCCAGTTCTAAGGAGAGTTCAGTAAGCGAAATCCTCAGATATGAGGACCAACTTTCTGGAGAGAGCTATGCCCTTGAGTGCCTAAGGCACAAGCCAATGAATAAAGAAAAAGTCATAAAAATAAGCTAATGATGAGAAGGAAGAGGTGAGCAGGAGGCAGATGAAAGAGGAAGCCAGTAGAGGGGAAAGGAAGCCTAGAGGATGAGAGGGCCCTAGAATCTACAACGCCAATAGAAATTCCTTCAAAAGGCACTCCCGACCCTGGGCCATATTTCATTCAGATTAGGTCACTGTTCAGCTTGCCTTTTATGAAGGTCAGATTAGTTCCAAAATTAAAGAAGCCTTTACTGACTTGATCTTCATGGCCATTAGGTTGACTGGCATACCCTCCAGCTCCTGCTTTCTGACTTCCATTAGGTACAGTAGCCTTTTAAAGGCCCAAATACTGGGTTTCTGGAGGAAATGTTTTCTCCTAATTCCACTTAGTATGGACAGCTCCAGGCTGGGCACATGGACTCAGTTTCCTTCACTGACCACAATCCAAACCAACATCTCACTCGTCTCACGACATCTCAACATCTCCCAAGATCCATTTCCCAGTTATCTCTAAGGAAACTATATCCCAGGACTCTTAAACAATCAGGTCCTCCAGATCCCAATGTTTTACTGTCACTGTTTAAAAATCAGCACCACATTAACAGATTATTATCTATTGAATAAAATCAGAATCTATGAGTCCACATTGACACAAATAAAAATAAAAAATAAGAGAAAAGGAAGTGGAATGCCAACTAATAAGTGTTGCAGGAATAATAAAATTAGGAAATTATCATTTGACAAACATCGTGGTTACAGTGGATTCAGGGAAGAATCATCAGTGGGTGCTAAAATTGGTGAATGAAAGTTTGATGACAAACAGGATATTGACCTAGTTGTGAAGTATCTTGCCACAAGATTGTTATTAATTATGAAGGCCCAATTGTAACTTTATAGTGGAGAAACCCTACAGGCTGAGCTTTAACCAAATGATCAAAGTCAACCTCATCACTTACCCAGCAAACAGGTGTCCTGTCCTCCTGACCCAATGCATGAGGAAGTCACATCTTGTGCAGTGGCATCCCTGCCCAAAGCACATTATCTTAATCTAATCACAGGGAAAACAGCAAACAAATCCAATTTGAGGGACATTCTACAAAAATTTCAAGATCATGAGAGACAAAGACTATAAAAGACTCCAGAACTGTTCTAGTTTAGAGGAGACTAAAAAGACAAAACAATTACATGCAACACACAATCCTGGACTGAATCCTGAGCCAGAAAAAAAAAAAATTATTTTGCTATAAAGTATATGATTAGGAGAATTTAAAACTTTGGACGAAGTCTATGAATTACATGATATTAACTGAAGAATTTAGGAGTAAAAGGACATAATGCCTGTGTGTTAGTCCGTTTTCACGCTGCTGATAAAGACGTACCCGAGATTGGGTAATTTATGAAGAAAAGAGGTTTAATTGGCTCACAGTTGGAGAGGTCTCACAGTTAATTGGCTCAGAGCTGGGGAGGTCTCACAATCATGGCTAAAGGCAAGGAGGAGCAAGTCACATTCTCCATGGCAGCAGGGAAGAGAGAACTTGTGCAGGGGAACTCCTTTTTATAAAACCATCAGATCTTATGAGACTCATTCACTATCACAAGGACAGCATGGAAAAGACCCACCCCCATGATTCAGTCACCTCACACTTTGTCCCTCCCATGACACGTGGGAATTGTGGGAGCTACAATTCAGGATGAGATTTGGGTGGGGACACAGCCAAACCATGTCAGCCCGCAACTTAATCTTAAACAATTCAGAAAAGAAAATTATATACGGCTTCTTGGCCTTTTGGCTAAGATCAAGTGCAGAAAAGAAAATTATATATCTTAGATATATTAAAATTATTTATATATACGTATGTGCACACACACACACACAGAATATGACAAAGAAAATGTGGTAAAGGCAAAATATTAACATTTGGGGATGTGATGTAGTTATTTTGGAAATATTTTGTTCTGTTGCAACTTTTTTCTAAGTCTGGAATTATTTCAAAATAATAAATAATAAATAAATACCACTCATTTTTCTTAGCACCAAGCAGTAGTGGCTTATTTTTCCAATAGTTGATAAACTATCGTTTTTCTCCCAGCAAAGTTTTGACTTCAGCTTCTTCATGGGAGTTACACAGGTCCTTCCCCAAGTCCCTTTCTTCTCTTGCAGCTGCTTGGTGTTTGTCACCCGCTGGCCTTGTCTTGGGTTGTGAATGGGCCCAGGGGCCTTTCTGCTGTGTCTATGTAGAAGGTCACCCGGGACACAGCTATGGCTGGTGTGCATGGGGCTGGGCGCGTCTGCAGGAAGCTGGGAAGTGGCTCAGGAAGACAGGCTGTCTCCTTTCATCTTCCCAGCACTTTGATGACAAGCGGCTGTCCTGAACTGATGGGTGCAAAGAGCACTCCCTTCCAGTAAGGAGCTGAGTGTGACACTGAGGGAAGGAGATGTGATAGAAGTGAGAGGACATCTCTGCTTTCACCCTCCTCTCCAGGAACAGCGTGCTGACCTTTAGAACCTTTTAAAGAGTTTTTTTCCCTAATCATTATTATCAGATCTGTCTTCTCCTGGGTTCCCTAGCCCTTCTGAAGAATTAATCCTTCCCTGCTAGAATACCACCCCTTCACACACACACACATGCTCGCTCACACACACACACACGCACGCATCTGTATCTGCACACACACAACACACACATATGCACAAACACTAACGGAGACCATCTCCTTACACAAGATTTCGCTGGGCCTGTCTTGCTCTTACATTACCCAGTACCCAGAAACTGATCATCAACAGTTAAGTATGACATCTGGGTACAATCGCCAGTCAGGAACACTCAGCAGGGCTCCAGGTGTAAGCAGGGCAACGCTGGCTTTCCAGGAAATTATAAATGCCCAGTATAAGATATCTGTGTCTGGTTCTGTCAGGCACATCATAAAACCTCGGAACTTCCATGCTGATGGTAAATGTCCTTAACAGTTAGTTGTCTTTCCGTAGGCATTTCAATAGGGCATTCATTGAAGGTAGGAAAAAATATATTACTGATGTCCCTGAAGGGAAATAAATGAAATACTTCAGATGTGATACCAGACTATGTGGTCATCACGCTGTGGCACACAGTTTAATTGGGGCAGTGTTGCAGAACGGTCAGGAGTCAGCTCTCGGAAACTGAGGGATTGGAGTTCAGAGGGGACCTCGACGAGTCACTGTCTGGAATGAGGTTTGGCTTGAGATGGAATTGGCGGGGTGGTAGAGAGATGGTCATGTCTGGGAGCGCGCTCAGTCATGAGATGGAGCCTGCTGGTTGGTGAGGACTTGGTCGTCTATAAGCGTAGCAATAAGGGGCTTGCTGGGGTGGAGGTGAGAGGAAGATGCTCGGGGACCAGAGATCCCACAGGTCATTTGTGAGGGTGGTTGTTTTATAGGGACCTTCGAAGAAAATGCTTTTCCTCAAACACTGAGCTCACCTAGAACCATGAATGAGTGATTAATCAGCACGCTCTTCTGCCTGGAAGATGGCTGGGAACTGGGACAAAAACCTGCCTCCTAGGAAACCAACTACAGTAGACGCGGATGAAGAAATGTTGTGCTTGGCAGCTGGGAACGAATTTGGTTTCTTCTGAAGACCAACAGGGAGAAACTGACTACTGATTAAAGCTACGTGACGTACTGCAATTGCGTTCTTAGGAGGTCTTCCAAATCTTTTCCTAATTTAGGTTTGCATAGGTTTCCCTCCTGGTCATTCATTACATAAAAGCAGTTTGTTTCAAAGACAGACTCGGGAGGTCCGGCGCAGTGGCTCATGCCTGTAATCCCAGCAGGCATTTGGGAGGCTAAGGCGGACGAATCACGCTGTCAGACGTTCGAGACCAGCCTGGCCAACATAGTGAAACTCTGTCTCTACTAAAAATACAAAAAATTAGCTGGGCGTGGCGATGGGTGCCTGTAATCCCAGCTACTTGGAAGGCTGAGGCAGGAGAATCGCTTGAACCTGGGAAGTCAGAGGTTGCGGTGAGCCCAGATCACGCCACTGCACTCCGGCCCTGGAACAGTGCGAGACTCCGTCTCAGGAAAAAAAAAGAAAGAAGGAAAGAAAGAAAAAGACAGACTGGGCAAAACTGCTGGGGTCTGCACCTTCATCCCTGAACATCATAAAATTCCAACTTGGTGCCAAAAGTGGACGATGCTTTCAGAGGCTTAGATGAAGTTTCATTTTGAAACCTGGCTTTGAAATGCCTGAGAATGAAAAGCCAGCTCAAGGGAAAGTTGGGAAATGCTAATGCTGCTAGCGACTACGCCAGATTTTGTTCACAAAGGTTTAGGCCCAGAGGTCTTCCTGGTGAGCAACTTAGTTATCCCTGAAGAGAGATCAAGCATTTGCCCAAACTGCAAAATCTCAAAACAGCAGGATACGAAGTGAGTTCTTTAACTTAAGAATAATGTTTCACAATGTTTGAGTAATTTGTCATGTATTTCCTCATCTCACCCTCAGGATAATCTTTAACAAACATTTACTGTCTTTCAGCCAATATGTCTGAGTGCCTTGTAGAATTTGTAACTAAAGCAAGGTACTTGGGACATCGTGGGGGAACAGATAGATGTGGTCTCTGGCCTCACAAATTTAGCTTGTGCTGGAAGAAGACACTATTTATAGATGTTACTTAATTCCAAGGTAGAATGACAATTTCTTTCCTTTTTTTTTTTTTTACCAGGGAGAAAACTGAGGCTCACTGAGATTCAGGGATAATTCCCCATCCCCAGAACTGCAAGCAAGAGCTACTGCTTTTTCCCATTATGTCTCCTATTTCTTATGATAAATAGTTTTGATTATTAGGCAACACTTCTTTGTCACACAAATGTAACTTCAGGTGAAAATCTGCTGTGCAATAATAACTAATAGTATGGGAATTTATTAAATCTTGACAATTTCCCCTACCTATTCTATGTTTTGACCCATTTTCATTGTACTGGTAAATTCTGATAAAATATCAGAGCTCTCATTTCCTTTACATATAGTTACACTAAAACTTTAAGAAGGCATGACTGAATGTAACTTCTCAAATCTGTTTTTCTCTACAATGTGCTACCTATATCGTTACAAAAAATTCACAAGATTAGATTGTTTTACTCCTTTCTGTCTACTCTGCACCTAGAACAATGCTTGGCACGTAGTAGTTGCTTGATAAATGTTGAATGAACAAATGACTGGTTTTAGTATTTTTTTAAATTGTGCACTTTCTCTCGCACCCTTTCTCTCTCACGCACCCCACTCTCTTCCTCTCTCTCTCTCTCTCTTTCTCTCTCTCTCTATATATCCTGTATAGCTTTACTATACAGAGTACAGATTTAGAATTTAGTATTGATCAAATTAGGTTTTAGTATTGTTTTAAAGAAAGGAAACCCTATTTTCCTTCTTTCTTCACATAGAACATGATCTTAAATTACACAAACTGCCCTGCTTATTCACTTGAACTTACACAACCTGTAAAACCCAATGTCGAGGTGAACATTCTTAATCTTACATAAGAAAATTTCAATTAGCCAAGCTAATTAAGGAGAACTGATTATCCAATAATTTCAGAAATTAATAGTACCAGAATTGTTATAATAGGATGTCTCAAAAGATCTTCCCCAAAAGGGATGATTTAGGCTGGGCACAGTGGCTCACTCCTATGATCCCAGTACTTTGCTTGAGCTCAGGAGTTTGAGACCAGCCTTGGCAACATGGGAAAACCCTGTCTCTACAAAAAATACAAAAATCAGCCAGGTGTGGTGGCATGAACCTGTACTTCCAGCTACTTGGGAGGCTGAAGGGGGAAGATCACTTAAGTTTGGGAGGTTGAGGCTGCAGTGAGCCATAATCATGCCAGCGCCTGGGCAACAGAGTGAGACTCTGTCTCCAAAAAACAAGGGGGAATAGTTTAGTTGAGCATGAGTTGAATGGTATGTAAACATATTTGGAGTCATCTTGAAGCATATTTCAATATGCCTGTTGACTATGTGCCTTTTATATGGGTTTCATTTTCATTAGGCTGACCACAACATTCAGAATATGTGGTCATTATTATCTGTAATGACAACAGTGCAATTAGCAAACTTCTTGCTTCTACTGGAGGACGAAAATGAAGACATGGGCAGAAAGGCATCAACTAAACAAATAGGAAAACTGTGAGTAAAGAGCTTCAACAGGAGTTGGACAAGATAACTTTGGGCAGAAAATAATGAATATATTTTGCGGACCTTCCAAGGGGTTCTGTACTTCCAAGTTGTCTCACGTAGTTGTGTGTGAATGCTTAAGCATGTACATGGAGCTCTAAATCATCCTCACTTGGCTTTGGTCCATCTCAATGACATGCTTCTCTTGTCTAATAACGCCTTTCATGCTGTATGGTTGATCCACTTGGAAATCCAGGAAAGGGAGAGGATCAAGGTCCTGCACATACAGTGGTTGGCCAGACCTTGGAGCATCACACTGGGATTGGTCCCTACAGCTGGATTCCTTTTGCCATGGATGGATGGCAGCTAAAGACATTTGGTGAAGTTGAAGCACCATGCTGTAAATTTTTTCTAAATCCAAGAATTGGTTCCACTGCCAGCAGGGACTGCTTGGTGAAAGATGACAAGAGTTATTGAAAATGACAGACTGTATTTTGCAGAACTACCTCGTTTTCTTCTATTTATTTATTGCCTAGTAAACTGAATGTTCATGGGAAAGAATTTTTAGGCGCCCTCATGTTTGTCTTTGGAATATATTTTCCTACATATGGTAGCACACAGCTTCTTCATAAAGGATTGTCAACAGAGATAATTTGTTGCAATTGTATGGTTACAAGTACGAGGAAATAGGGACAAATATGAAAAATATGAGAACTTAAGTAACTTGTTCAAGGTCATCAGATTAGTTAGTAGCCAAAGTTAAACCCAAGACTCAAGATTCCCAGTGAATTGCACATGCTCCCATAAGCAAATATAGACATTTCAAACCAGATTTCTCCCACCTTCCCTCCCAAACTCATTTTTCATGAATATCTTTTTTTTCCCCCCTGGGACTAATTACAAACTTAGAGTTTAGGCACTGAGCCAAACCCAACTATTATTGCTTCAGGTTCTGTCAGGGTAAATATTTAAGGCAAAGATTTTCTGACTGTGCCCTGCAAAGCCTCCTCAGGAGCCACTGCATGGTTATAATCACATGTGAGTGTGTGCATGTGTGTGGCTCATAGGCACATGTGTGTGCATGTGTAATGGGGGCAAAGCTTAACATCTTGTCCCCCAACTTTGATAAGATTGCCTCTTTGTAACCCACTTACTCTGATAAGATTTTGTTGGAAAAACAACAACAAAAGTGTCTGTGATATCAGGTGTTCCTGGAAACACACATCATCATATCCCATCATTATTTTTCTTTGAGTCCCAGAAGAAAAAAATTCTATTTTAATTGTAAAATTATCATTTACAGTATAGAGGCCAATACTGTTGACACTTTTGTCACTTTGGGCTTTCTGGTTTTCATGCTCCATTCATTATTTATTGGCTGGTTTTTATTTGTTGGCTTGCTTTCTGTTTAATGATCAACATGGCTAGCAGACATTTTATATGCAGTATCATTTTTTTTCATATGCATACTTGAAAGTCAAAACTTTGCAATAGAGCAATATGCTGATGCACCAAATTGATCAATTTGGGCTACAAGCTTGAATCTTTCCAAAAGAATACAGATACTCCTTGACTTATGATGGGTTACGTCCCAATAAACCCATCGCTTTATAAGTTGAGAATGCATTTAATATACCCAACCTACTGATCATCACTGCTTAGCCTAGCCTCCCTTAAGCATGCTCCGACACTTACATTAGCCTACAGTTGGGCAAAATCATCTGACAACACAGTCCACTGTAGAGTATCACGTGTTTCACCTCGTGTTCACAGGGCTGACTGGGAGATGTGCTCACTACCACTGCCCAGTATTTTGAGATAGTGTCATACCACATATTGCTATCCAAAGAAAAGATCAAAATCCAAAATTTGAAAATCAGTTTCTACTGAAGGAGTATTGCCTTCACACCATTGTGAAGTCAAAAAACCGAAGTCAAACCATTGTAAGTTGGGGGACATCTGCACAACTGATAAAGACACATCAGAATACTACTTTTGATAATAAATGTACAAACTGTAGTATCCCCATGCCTAGTATGTAGACCTGAAATACTGTGGGGAGAATCCCCTGTCCTCTCTTCCACATCCACAATACAGGTTTTGTCCTGAAAGCAGGACATTTGGTGGAATAGAAAACGTAGAAAGTGTTAAACTTCAGACTTAGCTGCAAAATTCAGATGGAAATGATTTGGTAGCTGTGGCTTACTCAAAAGTAAATAATATACCTGAAGGTATCTGAAAATTATCTTTCTTTCATGAGCATACAGTTTTGTTGGCTTTGCCTCAAGGCAAATAACCACATGAGAGTTAATACAGAAACTTCTTATTAGAAATTCCTTATAACCAGGGTAGACTAATTAGCTCTTCCTAAGAGTTCATTTTGAGGTTGGAGAAAGCATGAGAGCAGTGGAAACTGACACGGGAGATGGAATGTCACCGGGGGCACAAACAGAATCACGTGGTGGTATGCAAGGGAAAGATGCTGAAGACCAGCTCTATGTTATGAACTAAAAAGAAGCAGGGGGAGCTAAAATTTGGAATCTAAAGCCATTATTTTTCTGACTTATCCAGTGCAAATAACCCAATACAGACATATAATATATGCTACGGGTTTTTAAAGGCAAAATTGTCTTACTCCTTTCTGCATATCCAATGCCTGATATAGAACCTGACACACTGTAATTACTCTTTAAATGTTTATTGTTTTTAGTAAATAAATGAGTGTTTAACACACACATGTGTATATGTGTTTCTCTACCAGAGAAAATAATTTATTGTTTCTTAGATTGATGTATTCCGTGGTAGTACATAGGAAATTAGATGCCCTTTTCATCTAATATGCATGCAATTGACCATTTTGAACTAAGAAATCAGACTTCTTTGAATTCTGATGCTGTCAGACAAAAATAGAGATAAATGTTCAACCATCCTTCTCTATGCCCTTATGGAAATGTGTGGCCTCCTTGGGCTGTCTCATTTAACATTGAATGTCTAAGTTAGATTCCTCATCTCTCGGTAACAGAAGACGCTAGAGTTAGTACAAAAAATTCTTCCTCACCTGTAATGTAAAGCAAAACAAAAATGTGCAAGAATATTTTGAGATATCAGGTCTGTAAAACCTTTGACATATGCATACTAATTTTGTGATGAATCTATCATGTTTCTATGACTATGAGCTCATAAAGTTTTCTCAGAGACTGTTTATGACAGCAACAAAAACCACACACACATTTTGCTGTTTTTAAAAAAATAGATCGTGTTTCCTAATCCATGGAGTTTCCATTCACAGAAAGAGCTAAGTCAGGAGAGAAAAAGCCACAGAAAGAGATTATATCAGCCAAATGAACCAAATCAGAAAAAGAGAATACTATTTGCAATTTAACCAGCCAAGTTAAATATGACGTGATTAGAGCCAATCTTTGGGGACCAAGTTAGTAGTAATTGTGCCTTGTTTAACTTGGCCAATTAAAGGCCAAACTTTCCTAAATTGGCTATTTTCAAAGCAATCACACCTTTGCACTTGGAATTTTTTTCAGCTTGCCATTTTTAATTTAGGTATTTGACTAGTGAATGGATATATGTGTACATGGACCTGTGCCTAAATATTTGCACATGATACAAAATTAATACACATTTGTATTGGGCAGAATAATGGACTTCTGATTAATATGCTGTTTAATAAGATCAGGGTCATATGTATTTTTTCCTGTTCAATAACTTCCAACATCTGGAGAAAGTATTGACGCTAAGGGAAGAATTATTAGCTAAGCTAAGGGAAGAGTCCTAGAAAGTAACTATTATAACTATAATAGGAAAAAATAACCTAAGCAACTAGGGCTTCGATAGCTAGCAAAAGTAGGCAAGAAGACTACTTGTTCATTTTTCTACCAACTCTGAGTACATCCTCATTTACTCTGTCACCATAGTCAGCTGATATTTATTGAATCCTCATTCTGCACAGAGAACTGCTCTTGACTAGGCCCTGGGTGACTCCAACTAAAGCTCAAGAAATTATCCCTGTCTCAAGAAGTATCTACTCCAAGAAGAAAACAAGAAGAGACTCAAATTGTGTGAGACATGAATACAAGGTACAGAAAGCTGGAATCAGTTACCCAACTTTCCTTAGTGGGATAAAAGTATATAAATGAATACGAAGACTTAGGACACAGAAGAAGAGAAACGAGATGGGCATGACCCTGTGAATGAAGCTTGATAGAGTTAGCCAAAAAAGGTTTTCTGGGGAAGCCCGGTAATCACTGGAAAAAAGGGTAGGAGACCTCACAACGAAAGGAAATGACAGAATGGTAGTTTTGTAGAAGAAAAGCAATATGCGCTCTTCCCAATGCCACCAGGAAATAGGGGCAGATGTGTTTTTGCAGGAAGTGTGGATTCATATATACAGGCTAGAGTAGACTTCGAGATCTAAGAACATTTTCTGCCTAACAGAATGAGCAGTTGCTTAAGTATTTCAACACCATGTTGTATGCATTATGGTTAATTTTGCAATCAGCTTTTCTTTTTTTTTTTGAGACGGAGTCTCACTCTGTCACCCAAGCTGGAGTGCAGTGGCGTGATCTCGGCTCACTGCAACCTCTGCTTCCCAGGTTCAAACAAACCTTCTACCTTAGCCGCCTGAGTAGCTGGGATTACAGGCACCTGCCACCATGCCCGGCTATTTTTTTTTTTTTTTTCAGTAGAGATGGGGTTTCACCATGTTGGCCAGGCTGGTCACGAATTCCTGACCTCAGGTGATCCACCCGCCTCGGCCTCCCAAAATGCTGGGATTGCAGGTGTGAGCCACCACACCTGGCCGTGATCAGCTTTTCTACACGCACATTCCATTCTTTCTCTGTGGAGATAGAAACCTTAACACCGTCACCTGCTTTGATCAACAGAGGTGATTGATTACAAAGGGAGGTAACCAGAGTGCATGGTAAAAGTAGAGCAGAAGTAAAATTGCATTAAAACGCCTAACCTGAGGCAACATGGTGGGGACTGGGGCAAACTAGAAGGAGCACTCTATCCCATCTGCCTCCAGAAAAAGCTCAGAGCTCTCCCATTCCTTTGAAAACAGAGATATCCCCTTTTCTTTGAGGGGTGGAAAAATCTTCATTCCCCAAAGGAGGTGTTGCTATCATTGGTCACATTTTGTGATATTTCATTGGCCAATGTAGGAGTGGGTGTCATGGATGAAGGCATTGTACATTAAAAGATAGGGTTGTCACTGTTTTGGCACTTCCTTCCTCCTGGCTAAAACAATCCCTCTCTTACTAACAATTCTAGATGTTTTTTTCTTTCCCCATGGAATGGGAACCTGGCTGGCGTAAGAAAGCTTGGGGTGGAAAATTTAGGTCAGCTTCATTCTAGCATTGGGCCAGAGCTCTCACTTATTCTCTGGCTCTCTCTGGAAGTTTGGATTGGCTTTTAGTCTCTCCAGGATGATATAGTTGAAAGCTTAGGTTTGGGGGAAGAAACAAATGACACCAGGACTGTCTGCTTTCATTCTAGGCAGAGCTCACTCAGATAGGACCTGGCCCAGCTCAGATAGGTGCATTGTGTTTTAGGGGATGAAGTCTCAGCTAAAAACAAAATGTTGCTTGGCTGGGCATATTATTTCTCCATGCATATATTTCTTCTGGGGGTCTTGTGGGGAGGTAAGACTACTTGAGGACAGAATGTGCACATTCTAAAAATTTCTGGCCCAAATACCATCAAAACACCCAAGGGAATAATCACAATGATGATCTTTTCATGTCACTCCAATCTATAATTTCTAACAGGCATAGATTCTAACATTTCCTCTTCTACTTGCTGTGCAGCCTCATGTAAATTGTTTTTTTCCAAAAGATTTTATTTTCAGTGATAAAGCTAGGTGATTGGCCAAAAAAGAATCTTGGCCTGAAACTAATAGATATGTTACTTAGTCAACACTTATTTTAACAGACGTGTATTAAGTCCTGACTATGTGCAAGGTACTGTGGAGAGAGTTGGGGTCACCAAAACGAACAAATCATGGCTTCTGCCCTCAGTCTAGGGAGAGGCAGGTCCGTAAAATATGGTGCCTAAACACAACCATAAGCAAATTGACTCAGTGGGCCCATGTCTCATTACAGGGAACATTCAACAAGAGGTGGCTGAGTGAAGGGGGTCATGAGTTGGTAGAAAAGAGACCCTCTAAAAGAGAATTAACTTTGTGACTAGTAAGAAAAAAATTAGAGAAAGACAAGGATAGCCATGGGGGAAAATGGTGCCCAATAAACTCTTTCTATTCCATGAAGAATATGTGCATATGAAGCATGTCCTTTTATTCTCGTGCTTTGGTATCTTGGGGCCTTGCTTGTCCTGAAGAGATTGTCCCTTCCAGGGCCAGCCAGTTCCTAGAAAGAGTAAAGGACTTGCCTGTATGTAAGTGCACCTTTCAAATGCAAACCAACCGATCCAGAGCCCATGCTCCCCATATTGGTCTATGACACTCAGGGCCACTTTCCACCTGCCCTGATCACTATAAGACCAGCCACCAGACAACTAGGGAGAGCCCCTGTGTGCCAGAGCCCACGGGAATTATTCACACTAGCCAATCCTAATCCTGCTTACAACGCCTCCCACAAAACCATAATCAAAGTTGTCATTTGTCACATTTCCCCTCACTCCCTCCACCCCCGACCCACCTAGTGCTTCTCTGTGTGCCCTCCTCTCCCATGATGTAGTGTTCCCCTCCTCTTGGGCTCTGAGTGTAAAATAAACTATCTTTTCAATGACAATTGTCTCCTGATCAGTTGGCCTCACCATACCTGAATGATAATAAAACTTGCATCTTAAACATCCAAGTGGAAGCTTATGAAAGGCCACAGGGAAAAGAAAACACAAGACACTGAAACCTCAGGAGAGAGAAAGAGTTTAACAGTGCAGCTGGAGAGAGTGTGGGCCAGGGGCCAGGTGGCAGGTGCCTGGACAACACAGGCCTCAGTTGCAGTCACCGTGAATGAAGAGGAAAACATTTGAAAAAAGGAAGTTAGGTTTCAGGGGCAACTTCAGCTTTTATACCTCTTTCACTGCCTTATAGTTTGTTTTATGTGATTTCCTTTTAAGTGTGTTTCTATCTCTTAACCTTGTGGTCAGAATGCTGGCAAGAGAGTCGGCAGGCTTATTCGCACTATGTTCCAGATATTCCTGGGATTGTTAAGATAAAGAGAAGAGACAGGGCTAGAGAAGGAAGAAGAACATGCTGACAATGGAAGTTTCCTGCCACCTGTCACTCTATCACACTAATGCCATATTCTTAAAAATGAAATCAGAACATGGGAGTCTCCTATTTTAAACACACTGATTCCCACCACTGCAAAGTCTGGAATACAAAGGCATTTACAATTTAGTTTAAACCTACCTTTCCAGCACCTCTACCCACTGGACCTTATTGAAGCTTCAATTACATGAAATTTCTCTCTACATCTTAAGCAAACTGTGTCTTTATAACCAGGTGAGCACTAATTTAAGAACAACAGAGAAATGGAAACGTAACCCTGTGTTAATAGATGCACAAAATCCTGCTCACTGCAAAAGCAGGGCTCTCTGATAAAAGCATGATTGGAAAACATGGTTCCTTTCGGGGCTGAATCTACCCTTAATTTTCATTACAAATATCTGATTGGTAACTTACATACTCAGAGGGCACTTGTGGACAGAGAAGAATATAGCTAGGCCTGCAGAGCCAATGCCAAATCCCTTTAAGGCAGCCGCCTTTCTAGACACAGCCAACATCCTTCACCTAGTCACCGGCAGGAAGAGGAGGCGAGGCGAGGAAGATGACCAGGCATGCCTACACAATTTGCTGCAGGTAGGCTTATGTGCAAAAGTAGTTAGGACTTACCTACAGAACTTTCACAGGTCAGTCACCCTGCCCAGGGCTAAGGCATTGCTCAAGGAATGACAAGTTCTGATTTATTGGGACACAGAGGGAATTTGTAAATATAGCTGTGGTCCTTCATCCCCTGTGTCTGGTAGGTATGGTAATACCTTTCTTTGAGTCTAAGAGTAAAACATGAGAAGGAATGCAGTGCTCTCCATTGTCCTCATCAAATTGGACTTTCATTATGTTTTATATCTGTTTTCCCCTATGGCTCTCCTCCTGGATCCACTAACACGTAACAGAGTTAGTGGTTGGCAATAATAAATTTCCGTTTAGTGAACAATGAACAAATGAATGAATGAATGGATTTCATAGGTGATAGAATATATCTGGACTTTTACAGTTTTGTAACAAAGGCTAAAAAATAAAACATAATGATAAATAATTCTTCACATATAATCTCATTAAGTCCTCATAGCAACCCTGGGAAGTAGGGTTATTCCCATTTTTCTTATGAAAAAACGGAGGATCAGGGAGATCAATCAACTACCCAACTCGTATGTGACAATATTAGAACCAAGGCTCCAAATCTCGGTTCCAAATAGACAATACCAGAGCTGTCTGGCTAGTCTCATAGAGAAATTCATCACATGAAAATGAGAATACAGTTAGGGAGGAAAAGGCAGGGGCATGGCTATCAGATTTTACTATACTTAAGAATGAATTAAGATTTAGTAGTCAAAGATATAAATGATGCCTACCCGTTAGTAAGAAAAAGACACATAACATAAAAGAATGATGAGCAAAAGGTATGAACATGCAATTCACAAAAAAAGAAAGATTTTCAGCTTGTCTAGGAATTAGGGAAACACAAATTAAATGAATGAGATGTTCTTAACCCATGGTTGGTAAACATTTAAGAAGTTCTATAATATCAAGTGTTGGTGGGAGAGGGCAGAAATGCAATGGGTGCCATCCTACATTCTTGATGGGAGTGTCATGTAGTGTAGCCCTGTAGGAGGCAATTACCAGTTTCTATTAAAACTTTTTTTTTTTGAAATGGAGTTTCACTCCATCACCCTGGCTGGAGTGCAGTGACACAATCTCCACTCATCGCAACCTCTGCCTCCTGGGTTCAAGGAATTCTCCTGCCTCTGTCACCTGAGTAGCTGGGATTACAGGCACCTGCCACCACCGCCTGGCTAATTTGTGTATTTTTAGTAGAAATGGGGTTTCACCATGTTGGCCAGACTTTAGTAGAGGTAAGGTTTTACCATGTTGGTCTCGAACTCCTTATCTCAAGCGATCTGCCCAACTTGGCCTCCCAAAGTTCTGGGATTACAGGTGTGAGCCACCGTGCCTGGCCCCAGTTTCTATTAAAACTTAAAATGTATATTTTCTATATGCTCAGCATTGGCCTAGCCCAGAAGTAGTCTAAAAGGTAGATTCTGTATATCTTGGGGATATGCAAGATATATTGATTATCGGAGAAGATTTGATAACTTCTGTGTATGTTTAACTTCATGCCAGCCCTTTGAATTTTTTGTTGAGGGTCTGTTTTTGAGGAGTCAGCTATAAAGCACCATCTAGATGCCCTTTCAGGACTCAGCTGGCAGGACAGTTGACCACCAATGGCTCATGGTTGAGCAGCTCTAGGAAATTGCCCTTGGCCAAGGAATCTGTCCATCCTGGGCAGTGTGTATGCAATGACTGGTCAGTGTGTGGGTAGAAAGTCCAGTACTGGCCTCAATTCTAGATGGCTCTGAAGGCCATCCTGGCTCCTGTGCTCCTGAACTGTGGATCCTCTGAGCTCTCTGTGGCTTCCGTACTGCAGTTCACCTTCCTCTCCGCCCCATTCCGCTCTCCCCAGTAAAATTTCTGCGTACAAATCTCAACGCCCCAGTGTCTGTGCTCTGGAGAACTGACCTAAAGCAGTTTCATAATGTACACATTAATACAAAAACACATACGTATAATTTACAAATACTTAAATGCACATATATTTTGGTGCATTGGCAAACATATTTTTTACTGATAGGGTGGTGGGATCAGAGAAGTTTAGAGACCAATGTCTGTCAAAGGTTGAATTGTGCCTCCCCGCAATTCATATGTTGAAGTCCTAAACCCCAGTATCTCAGAATGTGACTTTATTTGGGAATAGGGTCATTGCAGACTTAATTAGTGAAGTGAAGATGACATCCTACTGGAGTAAGGTGGACTCCTCATCCAATATGATTGGTGTCCTCATTAAAAAAGGGGAAACTTGGGCATAGACACACGCATTGGGGGAATGGGAATGTCATGTGGATGTTGGAGTTATGCTGCCACAGTCAAGGACTTACTGGAAGCTAGGAGAGAGGCTTGTAAATGACCCTTTACAAGTAGGTTCAGAGGGAGCACTGTCCTGGTGACAGCTTGGCCTTGAACTTCAGCTTCCAGAATTGTGAGAAAACAGATTTAAGCCCCTCGGTTTGTGGTGCTTTGTTACAGCAGCCCTAGCAAACAAGTACAGTGCCTGAGAGCAACTCACAAATATGCACAGGGATGTGTTCTTTGCAAACGTGTAATAGCAGAATAAAGTTTTAAACAAGGTAAATGTTTATCAGAAGCAAAATAAAATATCACATATTCATATTACAAATACTTAGTTTAAAAAAATGTGGTAGATCTCATTATATTGACACTGAACATTCACCATTAACTTATAGGATTAAAAAAGGAAAGTGCTGAATGACAAGCATAGAACAATATCATTTAACTTATGTCGAAGAACGCAAAAGAATACTATATCCTTCAATACATTTGTCTGTGAATATGAATATATAGAAAAACAACTGGAAGGATGTGCTCTAAACCTGGGGCATTGTTTGCCTCTGGGGAAAGGGTTAGAAACTGGAGGGTTGTTAAAGGAGTTCTTTCTTCAATAGTGATATTTAAATTTTTGGCCAGGTATGGTGGCTCACAGCTGTAATCCCAGCACTTTGGGAGGTTGAGGTAGGCGGATCACAAAGTCAGGAGTTTGAGACCAGCCTGGCCAACATGGTGAAACCCTGTCTCTATTAAAAATACAAAAATTAGCTGGGCGTGTTGGCGGGCGCCTGGAATCCCAGCTACTTGGGAGGCTGAGACAGGAGGATTGCTTGAACCTGGGACTCAGAGGTTGTAGTGAGCTGAGACTGCACCATTGCACTCCAGCCTGGGCAACCAAGCAAGATTTTGTCTCAACACACACACACACACACACACACACACACACACACACACACACACACACACACAGAGTAATATTTAAATTTTAACAAGAGAATATATTCGTGTATTTATTTTATAATTAAAAATTAATTTGAAAAATAAACAAAAATCATCTAGGGACTGTAACATGTGATCCTGGAGGGAATTCTGGAACAGAAAGAGACATTAGGTGAAAACTAAGAAAATCTGAATAAACTATGAATTTTAATTAATAATAATGTATCATTATTAGTTCATTACTTGTAACAAATGTACCATACTAAGGCAAGATGTTCATAATAGGGGAAACTGCACAAGGAGTATGTGAGAATTCAGCACTAGCTTTTCAGTGTTTTTGTAATATCCAAAATTGTTCCACAAAGTAAAGTCTATTCATTAAAAAAAAATTCATCTAGATCAGCTGAGTTAATATGATGTAGATCCCTGGGCCTCGTCTCCAGAGATTCTAACTCAATAGATCTGGGGTGAAGCCCAGTCATTTTCATTCTTATTAAGCCTCCCAAGGTGGTTCATTGTTTTGGGTTACCACAGGCAAGGAAAGAATCAAAGAAAATGCAACCACACGCATTTGGTTAACATAGCTGATTACTAAAGTCTCTTCCCAGTTCTGATGGAGAAGGAAGGAAGGGGCAGCAGTGGTGAGGAGCCTGTTTCCACTCTGGGATGGCTGGTCCAGAAAAACCTAAGCCCTAGTGTAAGACTGGACTCAGGGGAGCAGCCCCAAGAAGCCACCAGGACAGGAGGCAGCCGCCCTCACTACCCATTACTATCATTTGGTGTACAGTCCTCCTGTGGTTTTTAGCTGTCTTTAGGGAATTTGTATTACCCTAAGCTAAAATGTTTTCCTTTCCGTTAAAATTTGTATGTGAGACTTGAAAAGATGGCCTATTTTGACATCAGGTCTGTCTGTCCAGGAGGTAAATTCCAACCTCTTTCTGAATTACATAAATGGTCTTTCCCACCCTCCTCAGTCCAGTCCGCACACCAGTCAATTCATTGCTCCTCATTTGCGTCTCCAAAAGTCTTTACCCATCCACTATTATGATAGGTACTATAACAGATTGTAGGTGTGTGGGTATGTGAGCCTCCATTACCAGCCTTCTCATCTTAGTAAACCATGGAGTTTGGCCTCATATAAAGCACACATTATTCTCTTATTCATTCATTCTACAAGCATTTTTTGAGAGACTCTCACCCGCTGGGCATTCAGGAAGTATTGAGAAGACAGTTTTCTAACAGTCTCTGCCCTTAGAAGTTTATACTCTGGTAAAACAGGTCATTGTTAGTTGGACTGAATTGTCTCTTCAGCCTCTATAATCTGATAAATGAAGTCACAGTAAAGTGTGGTAAGTTATTTTAATTGTAAAATAAGACCCCTCCAGAACAGTGTTTAATATAGAAGGACTCAATTCCAAGAGTAGACTTTTAGATACTCCTCAAAACATACTATATTGAGCACTAAGATTTTGACTATGCCTAATGCCAGCCCTTGGAAACAACTGTTTCCAAATTGGTCTCATGCTATCTGAACTTCACTGCCAGCTGCCCCCATTGCCCAGACAGATTTGGGATCCCATGGCCATAGAGCGCCTGGTGGCACTATGACCAACATCAACACGTGTGTGGCTTCAGGGACCCCAGCCTCATTTTGGGAGAGTACACTGCACACACTAGGACGTTTGCTTCTGAAGCAGTTAGCATAGAGCTTCCAGAAGGAAGGAGGAAAAAAATCCACCATCTGTACTCTCATTTATCTTGCCCTTAAAATGGAAGGAAGTTGGTAAACAAGAAAGAAAGCCAGAAAACTAAGGAAAGAGGAAGCAAGTTAGAATATTGATGTCAGGGGATAATTTTAGATCCACGACACAGCTGGAGTCTATGGGAACCGTTCAAAGGCCTGGATTCAGGAACAGAAAAGAGGAGAGAGAGGAGGAGGAAGGAAGAAACAGGGCAAAGGGGCTGGCGTGGAAAGAGTTGGAGGTGGATGATGAATGGTGGAGGGAAGAAAGTAATAGCTGGCACTTCTTGAGCAGTATGGTCATAACTTCCTCACATCTCACTTAATACACATGTCAGTCTTTGAAATGAGAACATTGAAGCTTGACTACTCTAAGCTGCCAAGTCCCCTGGGAGGCCAAGCCAGGATTCACCTCAAGTGTGCTCAATACCCGAGGCCACAGTCTTAAGGACTGCAGGCACTGCCCCCTGGAAGGGGAGAGGAGAGCGGCTCCTATCTTCCCTGCTTTATGCTAACACAGCTTGGGGGCTACCTGCGGGCTGGAGCTCTGCAGTCCAGATGTCAGTTGCATTCGGGTATTTGCAAGACCTTTGCAGCTATGACCCACAGAGTCTATGCAGGGACATTGCCAGGCCTCATATTTTCCCAAACTTTTTTACTTAGTAGCAAGACCTTTGCTAGTCTAGACAGTGACTTTGTGTAAATTTAAAAATGGCAGCTGCTGGGGGTAGACCAATTAGGAAAGACGTCGCTTCCTCGGAGTCTGGGCCCTCAGCCCCAGGCAGGGCACAGGGCTGGGGTAGTCCTCACTGGGCTTTTATATTTATGCACAAATTGCACAGCCATTTGTGGGACTGGTAGTACTCATTTGAGCAGGGAGAGGGAGAACACGGATGCCAGGTGGCTGCACTGAGATGTCCTCCATGCTATAGGGCAGCTCTGATTTTCTCTGCGATGGAGAAAGTAAACCACGTCAGGCAGCGAAGCTCCTCTTTTAATATCGGGTATTGCATTATTCAAAAGCACTTTGATTGGGAAGCTGTTCTCCCCACTCCTATAAATCAAATGACCAGAGCATAAATTGACTTTCAAAAGGTAGTTAGAAATGAATTTTATCCTTTAAAAAGGAAGAAAAAAAGATGAAGTACTAACCACAAATCTTCACAATGGAATACTAAGGAAAGATAGATAGTAATAATAAATAGTTAAGCCTTTGTATCGATATTATGCCTCTCCGTGAGTGGTTCTAAACCTCTTTCTATATTTTTAAATGTGCTTGTGCCTCTCAACCGGCCTGTGAGACAGGGTGGGCAGTTATTATAATCCTCATTATTACAAGAACAGACACAGAAAAAAATGAAATGCCTTGTGTAAGCTCACAGAACACATTAGCCTCTGAGAGAGACTAGAACTCCAGCCTCCTGGTGCCCATCCCTGGAAAGATCATGGTGCTGCAAAATGACACAAAATGGCAGAGCAGAAACGAAGGTCTAAGACCCTGTCTGTTTGGGGATGAGCGTGTTTAGCAGCTAAAATGAATGACGTTCCATTTATAATTATTAATAAACTTCGTGTCTCCATCGCAGAGGTTTCTCTAAGACCAACTTCACTGCTCACCCTACAGCATAGCACCAGCTCCCAGCAAAAGCAGATGAGACAGGCCCTCCAGGGAGGGCACCTCAAATGCCTGAATGCCCATTAATAATAATAACTATTTCCTTAGGAACTTACTGTTCCTGGGGAGCTGTGCTAAGCATCGCATGTAATTTACTTTTCAAAGCTCTTATCACAACCTTATGAAGAAAGCCTCATTATCTCCATTGAACAGGGACCTTAGAGAACTTATCCACGTCTGTGCAGCTGCTTAAACAGCAATGCTGAGACTCAAACCTAGAGCTGTTGCTGAACTCCAAAGACAAGCGTCTCAACCACTGTCCTGTGCTCTCTCTGATCAGTGTGTTGCTAAAATGTAAACATGCATCCTTCTCTACACCTTTGGGAATACTAACAAATACTGCTGTCTATGAATGAAATCAATTTAGTTTCCAACCAACATTTAAAATGAAACAGACCAGGCTAGACTAGACAGTATCAGTGCACCCCAGGTAATAAGTGTAGTTGTTATTTTCTGAAACATGTGTATGTACACAGACTACTGGGTGGTGACGTAAAGTGTATTTACTGCAGGTCACAACAGAAAAGGCTGAGAAGCACTGATTTAAGGGACCACTCCTCTATCACTCTGTTTCCTCGAGTTTGCCTTCTCCCCATTCACAGTCACTTCAAAAAGACACCCTGCATCTTGGGATACACCTAGGTGGTATTGGTGACATTTTTCCTAAAGATGACAGCAAAAATGAAAAAATGTTCCTTTCAATTCCACATGCTTCCTGAGATTTTGTTTATTTCATTTTTGGGGGTTGCATGTGGCCTTGTGTCGTTGGAGCTGCTTGTAGGGTGTCTGTGTCCTGAAGTTGAGGAGGCAAACCTGGAGACCACACGTAGGGTCCGTGGGCAAAACAGGGAGAGCAAGAAGCTAAAGCATCAGTAATGCAATTATTTTCACTTAGAGAAGGCTAGGAACTTGCAAGAATGGAAGGAGAACTTTCAAACTTTTAAATTGAGGACATCAGAGGTATTTGGCTTTGGTGAGCAGATTTGTTTCTGTGGTAAGATGACTGAGAGCTCAAAATCCACTGTCAATGTGATTCAAGGGTGCCCAGTGTATGCCCAAAGTTCTCTCTCCTACTGTTGTCAAATTTAGCAGCACTGGCCCCCAGCTGCAGAGGAGAAAGGAGAAGCAAAGGTCCCAGTGTGAGGAAAGAGGCTAGGTCCAGCCACATATGTCTCTAAGAGGACACTCCTATTACCCCCACCCCATCCTTCATTTTCAGAGTTCTAAGGGCAGTAGGGACAGTAGGGTGACAGTAGGGAAAGAAATGTGAATATATCAATATTGGGCAGAGGCAAGGATTGGTGGGGGGCAGCTAGACCTGGTACAATACTCCCCACTCCTTCACCACTTCATTAGTCAGCTCGTGTTACCATAACAAAATACCTCAGGCTGGATGGTTTAAACAATAGAAATTTATTTTTTGCACAGTTCTAGGAACTGGAAGTCCAAGATCAAGGTGCCAGCATGGTCAGTTTCTGGTGAGGGCTCTCTTCCTGGCTTTCAGATGGCCGCCTTCCTGCTGTATCCTCACATGCACCTTCCTGCTGTGTCCTCATATGGTCGAGTGAGTGAGCTCTCTCCTGTCTCTCCTTAAAAGGACACTAATCCTATTGAATCAGAGCCGCACCTTTATAACCTTAGTTAACCTCAGTTATTTCCATAAAGGAGCCATTTCAAAATGTAGGAGAGTCAATGCTTTAACACAGGAATTTGTGAGAGTCACAGTTCAGCCCATAGCACCCCATTTCAGAACATACCCTGACCCACACTGACCCATTTGTCCTTTTTCCACAGCAGCCAAGATTCCTAGGTACGCTGCTTGCTGAAAGTAGGTATTTTTCTGAGTTTAGAAAGTTGTTACAGAGGTTAAAACTGTCCCCATTTGCAGGGAAGGAGGCTCAGTGTGGTGTGCTGAGGAGAAGTACCTGATTCCATTTGTGGATTTCCTGTTGATTTCCCATCCAGGCAGCCACCATTTTGTTTTCCCCATGACTAAGATGGAAAACTAAAATAAAATCTCACACACATACATTACACAGGTGTTGGGAAGGTAGGATTACAGTGGTCTTTCAGTTCCTAAATCATACATTTCATGAATGCTTGAATTTTTCACCAATGTCAAGTATGATTTTGTGATTTAAAAAAAGGTAACACTTTATAACAACAGCACAAGTGTAGTAATAGCACAAGGATTCACTGAGTAAATATACCAAGGTGATGAAAGCTCTTGGCTCACATTCTATAAAGTGCTATCAAATGGTGGAATTTGGAAAAGGGCAGACAGCTAATAGGGTTTCATTTCTGTTTGATTGCATGATTTCAGAAAGGAGAGTGAAAAGACAGCTTCTCTACACAAGAAAGTCTGGAGAACAAGTTAGCGATGTTTTAAGGCAGGGAAGTAGCCCAGCTGGACTTTTGACTAAAGGAGAACTTGGACATGATCTATGCTAGACATTTCTAGAACCTTCCAGATGCTGCAAAAGTCCCTGGATGTGCTGTCAGTTGATTAGATGGGAGCTGGGTTCTCAGGATGCAGTCCCACACCTGACTCTCTTTTCCATCCCACGAAGGGTGGCTGAAATCTGTGACCACTCTCAACTGCATCCTAAGTACAAACAAAGCATCCTTTCAGTTGAGAAAGCCATTTGCAGACACTGGGGTGGAAATGCAGCCTGGAACGATGAAAGGGCTTTATTAGAGCCCTAGTGTGGGTAGGGGGAGGCCGCTGGGCCCTGGCTTTATTAAACTGTAGCTCTTCCCTGCTGCCACCTCGATATTGCCAGGGCTATTGTTAGTCTGAATGAAGAACACACAGGGCGGAGGGGAAAGCTTTAAAGAGGAAAGATGAGTCCAAATCAGGGAAGGAGAGCCTCTGCCTACCAATGCACAGAAATGCTTATAACTAAGGTCATATAAAGCATACACATCACAAAGAAACGCAGACCCAAGGGCTGGGATTGATGGGGTTGCTGGGGAACTGGGCCGCGCTCAGCTGCAGCCGGCACTTGAGTCCCATGTCTGAAAACAGGGCTCCCTTGTGGATTTTGAGAAATAACAAAGCTCTGGCTTTGAGGGGCCTCATTCCCTTTGAGGTTTCCAGCACTTATCTGCCAAGAGCTGTGGATCCTTTCAGCAAGGATTCCACTGGCAACCCAAGGCAGCTTTTGGGTTCTGGGGTGTTGTCCTACAGAAAAATCCTCACTCTGTTGCTGTGACCTCACCAAGCAACAAAGAGCAGGAGCCCATCCAAGTGCACATCCCTAGGAAGGGAAAGGCTCTGCAAGTCCTGAAGGATCCAGAAGGGTCTCACTAGCCATCCTATGCTGTCCCTGTCCTCTGGGCTCCATTGACTCCTTTCTTCTGGTCTGTTGGCTCTGAGGAGTCTGTGAACTACATATAATCCAGGACTGTATGGTCTCAGCATCCCAGAGCAGCCCTCATGGATGGGCCAGGGCCAGCACCAGCTGTCAGGAGCTTTCTTTGCAGGCAGCATAGCCAATGACAGCACAGTGGGGCCCCAGGGATCTGGCTGAGACTAGAAGCCCAATGATTCCTGGACTCCGGCTGAGAAAGCCAAGCATGGCCAGAGCATATAGGAAACAGGAATGGAAACCATGAGCTTTCCCAGAGGCATTAGTGTCCTGAGGCTGCTGTAACAAATTACACCAAACTGGGTGGCTTAAACAACAGTCACTTATTCTCTAGATCTGGAAGCTATTCTATTCTCTGGTTCTAGTTCTGGAAGCTAGAAGTCTAAAATCAAGGTGTCCACAGGGCCATACTCCCTCTTAGAGCCTCTAGGAGAAAATCCTTCCTTGCCTCTCCCAGTGTCTGATGGCTCCAAGGTTGCCTTGACTTGTAGGTATGTCACTCCAATCTTTGCCTCCATCTTCACATCACATTATGTGTGTGTGTGTGTCTCTTCCATGGTTCTCTCAACACTCTCTGCCTTCCTCTTATAAGGACACTTAAGGGCAAAGATTGGAGTGGTGAAGCCACTAGTCAAGGCAAGCCTGGAGCCACCAGACAACTAGAAGAGGCAAGGAAGGATTTTCTCCTAGAGAAAATGTGGGGAACCCTGCTGTCATCATCCATTTGTGCTGCTATAAGCAAATACCATACATAGGTGGCTTGTAATCAACAAAAGTGTATTTCTCATGGTTCTGGAGGCTGGGAAGTCCAAAATCAAGGCACCAGCGTATTTGGTGTCTGGTGAGAGTCCTCTTCCTGGTTCATAGATGGCCTTTTGGCTATGTCCTCACATGATGGAAGGGCTGATGAGTATCTCTTGGGCCTCTTTTATAAGAGCACTAATCCCATTTATGGGGCCTCCACCTTCGTGTGTCTAATCACTTCCCAAAGGCCCCACCTCTTGATAATATCACCTTTAAGGTTAGGTTTCCACATATGAATGTTGGGAGGATCACAGATATTTAGGCAATAGCACCTGCTATGGTCATTCTGTCAGAAGGCAGGGACTGTCTTCCAGCTTCACAGGGAAGAGAATCAAGTGCACTTGCTCCTGCTTGTCAATGTCCTCCTTCCCAAGAGAGGCCACAGAGACAAATGAAACCAACCAAGGAACTCTAGGAGCCACAGGTGAGATTTCAGAAAGAGGCTGGCTAGAAGGGAATTTTCTGGGTCCATCTCACTGAAAACAGTCCAGCAATGTAAACACCCCTTTTCAAATCTCATGGTTATGCACTCCAGAGGAGCCTCCATGAACTGACAGGGGTAGAGTCAAGAGCTCTGGACTAATTAGCAGTTAACAGACCTTGGTTCTAGGTCAAATTTTGCCACTCTGTCATTCGTGACTGTGGACAAGTCACATTACCTCTCTGAGCATCAGGTTTTTTCATGGTAAAATTGAAGTAATAATGCCTGAAAGAATCATACTTCCTTCAGGTGCAAATGGGGCCGTGAAAGTGCTTGTCAAACTGTAAGTGCCAAGGAGACATGGGAGCATGGAGGCCGCATGGTTTCTAGGGTCAGGTGGGTGCATTTGCAGCCTGAGTTTGCATCGTCCCTAAGCATGCATGTTAAGCAGCGGGCTTCTGCCTTCTAGGAGCTACACAGGTATAACTCTTCTGACAGGCTTTCCCTGTGGACTCACTCACTGCTGCAAACTGTTCCCTCTGTTTTGATTTTAAATTGCTTGTTTGAACCCATGTTTGCAAACAGGGAAATGGTTCAAGCAGTTGCAGAAGATGGCACTTGGGGGTGTGGGTGGGATGGAGTTGTGGTGGGGTTGGTGCCTCAAGTATTACGCTGGTCACTGGGAAAGGAGTACCAAGCTGCTGAGAGGTTTGCCCCAGTGGGCCTGCCTTCCGAGCAGAGCTCCAGCACTGTAGCCTTCCCCCTGAGCCTTTCCTGGCCTGGGTCCCTACTGGAGACAACTAGCTTCAGGTCCTTGCTTCTAGATCCACACTGGGCTGAAAGGATAGAGCCATGGCTGTCCCTTTGGGACTAGAGGGCTGGTCCTTGGCTCCACCAACTCTCAGTTTTGCTGATTGTATGGATTTTCAGAGACCTGAGCCAATGGAGCACCCAAAACCTGAAAAAAAAAAAAAATTGAGAAGAAGCAAAAGAAAGGGAGAAATGGTGGAGACTGGAGACCATCTCCTGTTAGGTCTAAGGGCAAATGTGCTGGATTTGAATTGATGTGGGGAGGCATCCACAGTTTGCCAGAATATAATGTAAGATGAAGCTACTTCTCCCCATGCACTTAAAACCCAACAGGACCCTGTTTACACAATATCTCCTTTCTTTTTGGTCTCAGTTATATTTATTGAGCTCTTAGCCTATGCTGGGTACAATGCCAAGCAATTAATAAATATTATCATGTAATCTGCATAAAACTCCCTGAAATAGACATTTTATTCCATTTCACAGTTGAGAAAAACAAAGTTCAAAAAAGACAAGTAACTGCTTGTCCTGAGTCATTGGATAGGTAGGTGGCGAAGCCACGATAGGGAACCCATTCTTCCTGGCTGCCTAGACCCTGAGCTTTCTACTTAACGCTATATCAGCCACCCTCCCCCACTTCCTTGCTTTCTTTCTTTGAAAGTTAGCAAAAGGTCATGATCATTGCTTTGTTTACACTAACAAGATTTGAAAGTGTGCACTCAAAATTGGTTCAGTCGAGAATCACTAAATTCTTTCTGTATGTCAGGCACCGTGCTAGCATGGAGACATGGTGAGCCACACAGAAAACTAGAGGGTGAGCCCCCTTCCCCATTACATGCATTTCCTCTTCTGTTAGGGCTGCCTCCTGAAGCACATAACCTGGACAAGTGTAGGCCGAGAAGATTAAACCTAAATTTCTTTCCTATACCATCAGAATATTGATGGGCCTTTTAGGAAACTATTTGATATCACTACAGATGAAATACAGAATTCTCCAGTGGCCATGCCAGAAAACCTGGGTAGTGGCACTAACTTTGCCAGTAAATAAGTGATATGACTCCCTGGGCCTAGTTCCCCATCTGTGCCACCGGAAGTTTAGGCTGTATCATGTATAGGTCCTTCTGATCTCCAGCACTTCATCAACGCATTTGTGTTCCTTATTTCAGTCCTGTTTCCAGACAAGTGAATCCTGAGACCCATTTTGAAAGTTTCAGGTGTTGAGTTGTGTTTCTCATCCTAGGTCCTAGGTTCTCCCGGTGATATACTGCTTAATCTGTTGTGCTTGTTTCTCTGCCCCTGATTCATTTGTCATTTGCAGACACTTTACCTTTGTCATTATTAGTTATATTCAATTCTGTAAGAGACATGCCCACATCCAAAATCTACAGGTATACTTAATTACAAACTATATGTTTCCCTTGGAAAACGATAAACAAATCAAGGAACTGCAAATTGAATCCTTCTTTCAATGTAATAGGCAGCTTGTATTTTTACAAGGAGAGAATTAAAAAATGGATGCAACATATTTCTGTTTGGTAAATCTGTATTTTTATACATTCAGATTACTTTAGCATGAGCTGCAGACAGTTTTTCAAAACCTACTCCAGTTGGTATGGTTTGTTTAAGATAGGGGCCAGGCCCAAAAGTTTTATTTTTTTTGTTTTCCTAGAAACTTGAAGGAAGGCATTTCTCTCTTCTTGGTTGATTTACTGACTACATGTCTATACTCACTCTGTGCCAAGTATATAAATTAGACCATTTCTAATTCTTAAACAAATCCTTCAGGAACAGCTATTGTTGCACCCATTTTATAGATGAGGAAATAGGAACTTAGGGAAGGTACAGCATACAAACATGGTCATTTGGATGGAAAGCAGCAGATGTGAGATTCTTCTTCTTCTTCTTTTTTTTTTTTTTTTGAGACGGAGTCGCTCTGTCGCCCAGGCTGGAGTGCAGTGGCGCAATCTTGGCTCACTGCAAGCTCCGCCTCCCGGGCTCACGCCATTCTCCTGCCTCAGCCTCTTGAGTAGCTGGGACTACAGGTGCCCGCCACCACGCCCAGCTAATTTTTTGTATTTTTGGTAGAGACTGGGTTTCACCGGGTTAGCCAGGATGGTCTCGATCTCCTGACCTCGTGATCCTCCTGCCTTGGCCTCCCAAAGTGCTGGGATTACAGGCATGAGCCACCGCGGCCAGCCAGATGTGAGATTCAATCTGAGTTTAGTCTGACTTCAAATAGTCACACTTTCTCCACCACAAACACTGTATGAAAGGAAGAAAAAAGGATGGACTGATATCCAGATGGGTTAAAGCATGCCAGGGATACACAAGGAGAAAGTGGTTTCTGAAAGGCTTCCTTCACGAAACATGGAGGAAGAGTAGGCTAACACCAGCTCACACCATGATGCCTTTGTATGAATTAGAAAATGGTACCTCTTCCTGGTAGGTGCAGCCCAACATGCAAACAGCTTGATGAGTGCAGAAGGGGCTGACTCTACCACCCCTCACCCAGCCACACCCTGACATAGGGAACGAATTGCACACAGCTACCCCACGCCTGGAGGAAAGGAGGCTCAAGAACCTGGATGTGTGTGCAGACCAGAAGAGGACTGCATTATTTATTATTAGTAGTATTTATGATCTTCCAGTATTTATACTTCTCATTCTCTTTTCTTTTGCAAATAGTGTAATGGGCAGGGGAAACACTTCCTACTGTCAAAGAGGTTTAACTCTATTTCTGGAGCCAAGTTCGGTTAGAGAGACTGACCGCACTTCCCAGGACTGGCCTGGCTGAGAGCCAGTGCAGAAGTAATGCATCATTCTTATTGTGACTAACTTGTCCCAAAGAAGGTTCAAGCTGACTTATCTTAACAGTATTCACTTCTAATAACTTGGCGCCAATTTGATTTGCACCTTTGACTGGCTGCTGATTCTCTGTTTCTTCACATCCTCCACTCCTTTTTCCTCTTCCAGGTCTCCATTTAAATTAATTAACCTGTGATGTTGGACGTTGGTTAATAGTAATAATAATAATAATAATATAAAGATGAAGATGAAGAAGGAGGAGGAATAGAAGAAGGAAACAAAATCATTTGCACTAAAATAAATAACTCCATTACAAATGGGGGGATGAAAGAAGAGAGTAGGGAGTGCTAGGAAAGATTTTTTTAATTTTTAATTTTTAATTTTTTTATTATTATACTTTAAGTTCTAGGGTACGTGTGCACAATGTGCAGGTTTGATACATAG
Source organism: Macaca nemestrina (assembly GCF_043159975.1). Classification (NCBI taxonomy): domain Eukaryota; kingdom Metazoa; phylum Chordata; class Mammalia; order Primates; family Cercopithecidae; genus Macaca; species Macaca nemestrina. The sequence continues at coordinate 169,782,619 of NC_092129.1, read as the reverse complement.
GTATACGTGTGCCATGTTGGTTTGCTGCACCCATCAACTTGTCATTTACATTAGGTATATCTCCTAACGCTATCCCTCCCCCAGGCCCCTATCCCCCGACAGGCCCTGGTGTGTGATGTTCCTCGCCCTGTGTCGAAGTGATCTCATTGTTCAATTCCCACCTATGGGTGAGAACATGCATGTTTGGTTTTCTGTCCTTGTGATAGTTTGCTGAGAACAATGGTTTCGAACTTCATCCATGTCCCTGCAAAGGACATGAACTAATCCTATTTTTATGGCTGCATAGTATTCCATGGTGTATATGTGCCACATTTTCTTATTCCAGTCTGTCATTGATGGACTTTTGGGTTGGTTGCAAGTCTTTGCTATTGTGAATAGTGCCGCAATAAACATAAGTGTGCATGTGTCTTTATATATGGGATTGCTGGATCAAATGGTATTTCTAGTTCTAGATCCTTGAGGAATTGCCACACTGTCTTCCACAATGGTTGAACTAATTTACAGTCCCACCAACAGTGTAAAAGTGTTCCTATTTCTCCACATTCTCTCCAGCATCTGTTGTTTCCTGACTTTTTAATGATCACCACTCTAACTGGTGTGAGACGGTATCTCATTGTGGTTTTGATTTGCATTTCTCTGATGACCAGTGATGATGAGCATTTTGTCATGTGTCTGTTGCCTGCATAGATGTGTTCTTTTGAGAAGTGCCTTTTCATATCCTTTGCCCACTTTTTGATGGGGTTGTTTTTTTTTTTTTTGTAAATTTGTTTGAGTTCTTTGTAGATTCTGGATATTACCCCTTTGTCAGATGGGTAGATTGCAAAATTTTCCTCCCATTCTGTAGGTTGCCTATTCACTCTGATGGTAGTTTCTTTTGCCGTGCAGAAGCTCTTTAGTTTAATTAGATCCTGTTTGTCTATTTTGGCTTTTGTTGCCATTGCTTTTGGTGTTTTAGTCATGAAATCCTTGCCCATGCCTATGTCCTGAATGGTACTGCCTAGGTTTTCTTCTAGGATTTTTACGCTTTTAGGTTAAGTCTTTAATCCATCTTGAATTAATTTTTGTCTAAGGTGTAAGGAAGGGATCCAGTTTCAGCTTTCTACATATGGCTAGCCAGTTTTCCCAGCACCATTTATTAAACAGGGAATCCTTTCCCCATTTCTTGTTTCTGTCAGGTTTGTCAAAGATCAGATGGCTGTAGATGGGTTGTGTTATTTCTGAGGCCTCTGTTCTGCTCCATTGGTCTACATGTCTATATATCTGTTTTGGTAGAGAAAGGTATTTTCACAAAGAGAAGGAGGCATCTTTGAACTTCAAAGAAAACTCAAATTTGGCACATGTTATCACATGTACTAGTAAGAACAGCCTTGTCAGATACGTGTTAGCAGATGCCCATTTTACAGAGGTGCAAACTGAGATTAGTGGGGTTAAATAACTTGCTCAAGTCACCTGGTATCCAGGTTTACACTCAAGTGTTCTGATTCCAAGTGCAATGAGTAGAGGAGGAAAGAGAATTCAGGGAGACTATGAGATTTCCTCTACCATATAAAGTTGAAGTATTGGTTCTCTCTCTCTCTTTCTCTGTCTCTCTCTCCACCTTCCTTTCTCTAATAATAGGTCTGTTGTCCAGTGTGCATGGCAAATCAATACAATGAGACACTAAGTTGCAGCAGAGATAGAGATTTAATTGTAGGGCTGCCAAATGAGGAGACAAGAGGAAACCTCAAAACTGTCTCCCAGAAGAGTTTGAAGCTAAGGATTTTAAGGGTTTTGGAGTGGGCTGAAGAGTGGTATCATTGATTGGCCAAAGAGTGCAAGATGACATCTTGGGATGGGAGATGAAGAAACTATATCCTCTCGCTGATTCAGTTTCTCTGTAGGGATCTTCAAACAGGTTGGGGTCAGCTGTTCCATGGGAATTCACAATCTGTTTAAGCAATTCTTAAGCAAAAGCTCTATAATCCTCATGTCAGAAATCCTAACTATAGGAACAATGGGGATGCAAATGGACAGCATCTAGTGTATTGTGACTTTCAGTTACAAGGAAGTGTGTCAAAGTGCAGCCTGATTAATGCTTAATTATTACTATATTTCTGTACGGAATTCTTGAGGATGGCTTCCATGAGGATGGCTTCAACTGTACACAGCTGGAGAGACAGGAATCTGCAGTCAGCCCACCCAGTATTGAGGCTGATGACACCTCTACCCATCCACTTGCAGAGTTTTAGCAACTTGGGGATAGGACCCCGTGCAGAATTTGGCATCAATAGGTGTTTCATAGGTGTGTGTTTAAGGAATAGGTGAATAAAGTTATGCACTGAAAAAAACAAATAAATTGTATTGCAAATATGGGGAAGAATAGTTGTGTGGGTGCCAACAAGCAGGAAAAGGGTTATGGGGAGAGGAAGGGGAAATTGGGAGCCATGAAACCTACGGGGGAAATTAGCTCATCTGTCCAGCTGCAGAAAGTACCTCCTGTAAGTAAGAGATAGGAAATAATCAGAAACTTTTGGCATCAAATTGAGATATGTGGAAAAACCTATCAAGAACACTGGGTTAGAGTTGTGGCTGAGATGGAGGCACAGTTCTGATCACTGTTAGAAAAATTCCATAAGTAGTTTGGAGGACACTAAGCAATTTGTTCCTTCCCTTCAGTTCCCAGTAGAAAGGGCCTCACCTTCTTACGTAGGAGGTGTGTGGGTCAGATCGCTGGGCATATAAACTGTGCGGGAGGACACAGGCCTGGGAGTGGGGATACAAGGAGGGTCCTCCTTCTCCATCCTTCAACTTTCCTTATCATTAAGCTGGGAATTGAGACTGGTTTAAAAGAATTAACATGATTAAAATAAGGTACTTTAAAAAGCAAGTTCCAGCGTGGAAAGCATTGGTTTTTTCTCTCTCTCTTTCTCTGTCTTTCTCTCCACCTTCCTTTCTCTCTTTCTCTTTCTCACCCTCATACTCCTCCTCCCTTGTATTCCTTTCTTTCCCATTATCTGTGATCCCAGTGTGCTGTTTCAGCCAAAGCTGGAGCCTTTCTTGATGGATGCATACTTCAGGTTCTATCTATCTGTTTACAAAAGCCTGATTTTCCCATCCTTGATATTTCTCCTAGAAACTGGGTCCTGGAGAGATGGTGGGGGAATTCTAAGCCATTGTTACTTTCTTTCTTTTGTCTTTTTTGTTTGTTTGTTTTTTTGAGATGGAGTCTCGCTCTGTCACCCAGGCTGGAGTGCAGTGGCCGGATCTCAGCTCACTGCAAGCTCCGCCTCCCAGGTTTACACCATTCTCCTGCCTCAGCCTCCCAAGTAGCTGGGACTACAGGCGCCCGCCACCTCGCCCGGCTAGTTTTTTGTGTTGTTAGTAGAGACGGGGTTTCACCATATTAGCCAGTATGGTCTCGATCTCCTGACCTCGTAATCCGCCCGTCTCGGCCTCCCAAAGTGCTGGGATTACAGGCTTGAGCCACCGCGCCCGGCCCATTGTTACTTTCTATAGCAGACAAGATCACTCCAAAAGATGCCTCTTTGGCATAAGGATTATTTTGAGCTGAAAGCAATTGAGAAGAAGCAGACGAACATCTCTCTGCCTCCCCCATTTGCCTAAAAGCAGGACATCCATTTATAAAGATAACAGTGTCCCTTCTCCCCTCACTGCCAGTAAGAATAAAGGTTGATCACTGAAGACAACTTTGGATCCTTACCAATGAGAGGATAAAAATAAGGATCACTTATCTGGAGACCACCACTAGAGGAATCTACATGACGAACTTCACTAACTAGCCTTCAGCTACCATATATAGTAATGCTCCCCATAATGATACTTGGTCAACACATACATAATGGTGATCCCATAAGATTATAATAGAGCTGCCTTATACAGGTGTACCATTTCTTATCTTTCACATGGTGTTTTTACTGTACCATTTCTATGTTTAGATGCATAAATACTGCCTGTTGTGTTCCAGTTGCCTACAGTGTTCAGTACAGCAGCAAGCAGTACAGGTTTGTAGCCTGGAGCAATAGGCTCTATCGTACAGCCTGGGTGCATAGTAGGCTCTACCATCTACATTTGCATTGAGTACCTTCTCTTTTTTTGAGACGGAGTCTCGCTCTGTCACCCAGGCTGGAGTGCAGTGGTGCAACCTCGGCTCACTGCAAGCTCCACCTCTCGGGTTTACGTCATTCTCCTGCCTCAGCCTCCCTAGTAGCTGGGACTACAGGCGCCCGCCACCTCGCCTGGCTAGTTTTTTGTACTTTTTAGTAGAGACGGGGTTTCACCGTGTTAGCCAGGATGGTCTCGATCTCCTGACCTCGTGATCCGCCTGTCTCGGCCTCCCAAAGTGCTGGGATTACAGGCTTGAGCCACCGCACCCGGCCTGCATTAAGTACCTTCTATGATGTTCGCACAGTCAGGGAATTGCCTAGTGACACATTTCTCAGAATGTATCTCTGTCGCTAAATGCTGCATGACTGTATTTGCCTTCTCACAATTTGCTGCCCCTAGAGACTCAAGGTTCTTTTCCTTTGTCTTGCCACTTCTTTAAAAGTCGACTATTCTTTGCCAAAGAGGCTATATAAGCCTAAAATCAAAGCTCTCTGTGAAAATGATTCATTCCTTGGGTATCTCCCATGCATAGTTGAAAGACATGTTAATAAACTTCTGTTTGTTTTTCTCTTGTTAATTTGTCTTTTGTTACAGGGGTCCATTCCAACTAAAAACTAAGGGTAGAGAGAAAATTCTTTCTTCCTTCCCTACACTTTCTTTCAGTGGGATAGTGTATCTCTCTGTCCAAGTCCAGAACTCACTCTCCAGGGAAAATGGGGCCATAGAAAAATGTGGATTGTGTGTTGTATATGCGTTCAACATTTATGTGTGTGAGAGGCATGTGAGACTCTAGCACCTTAATGATTAGGCCATACACATATGTACAGACTTGATTACATGGTAGGCACTCAGGGGCCAGTAAATAAAATGTGAAGTAGTCCCAGGGCAATTAGGGACTTCTGACACAATACAGCATATGCACAAAATTTCCCCTACTGATTTAAAATTTTTTTTGATACCACTATTTTAAGAGGTCTTTCTTCATATTAGTACAACGTTACAACAACTCACCTCATTCTTTGCTGTATAGTAAAATTTCCCTAATTGGGCCCAGCATTTTGGAATTTGTATTAATTACAACACAAAGATTGTATTGGGTGAGAAGTTTGAAAGAAGAGTTGTAATTTAGAAATCTGTACTTTTATGAGCACTATACATAAGGCACAGGGTTTTTATAAATTGTAATCTCAGGTTCGTTTAGCCAATTTTTCTTATTAGCACCCCATTTATTTCTGAGTTTATAGCATCTGTAACATGTAACATAATTATCGGTGTTTCTTTTAACACATCCTAGAGTTTGAATGTTTTATAAAAATTAATTCAATTGGGACTTACAATCTCCCATCTCTCAAAATAGTAAGATTTTACTGTATTGATTTTGGACTCTGTTCCTCGGCAGCTTTCTTTAGCCATGGACAAGTGAGTCAGTGGAAGCTAATTCGGGAGGGAGGTGTGGTTGTTCAAAGTGTCAGAGTTGACTCGATATGGTGGTAGACTGTTGGCTACTACCCATCGACAGCCCCTTCTTTCCAAGCCCACTATGGCCAAGAGATGTTTCACCTTTTCTCCCTACCGCAGCTGCCTCTTGAGCCCACCGTGCCATCTTGCTGGTTATTATCTTTGTTCCTTCCCTGACCTGGTTATGGTTTTTCTTTTTTTTTTTTTTTTTTTTTTTTTTGGTTGAGACGGAGTCTCGCTCTGTCACCCAGGCTGGAGTGCAGTGGCCGGATCTCAGCTCACTGCAAGCTCCGCCTCCCGGGTTTACGCCATTCTCCTGCCTCAGCCTCCCGAGTAGCTGGGACTACAGGCGCCCGCCACCTCGCCCGGCTAGTTTTTTGTATTTTTTAGTAGAGACGGGGTTTCACCGTGTTAGCCAGGATGGTCTCGATCTCCTGACCTCATGATCCGCCTGTCTCGGCCTCCCAAAGTGCTGGGATTACAGGCTTGAGCCACCGCACTCGGCCACCTGGTTATGGTTTTTCTATAGCAAACAAAGAAAGCTGGGATTGTCACCTTTCTTTTCCTACAACTTAGAAGTCTGGGCACATTGTTATGAGGCTTTGTCTAGAGTCATGGGGAAGGGAAGTGTCTCCCCTCCCCTGGGCTCTCTCCTCTTCCTCATCTCCTTTTAAAACCTCCCCTGAGCCCTCCCTGGGTCAAGATTAGCTATCCCTGCCCTCTGTCAGTGCATTTAGAAGCAACATGCAAAGAACAGAAGTTTTAGCACCTTCAAGACCTGAGTTTAAATCCCAGTCCTAATGCCTGTAGCATTGTAACCATAAGCAAGCTTCTGAATATCTATTTCCTTAAAAAAAGAGACAGCAAAACTTCTGGCAGCGTACTAGGAGGATTAGAGATAATACACATTAGCATATGTAGTACCAAAAAAGCAAATGTTCAAGAATGGTAGCTATTTTTATTATTCTAGCACTTCCCACACTGTACAGTGATCATGCTCACTTGTCTGTCTTCCCTTCAGGACTGTGAGCTCTTTTTGAGACTATTTTTGTATCCCTGAACTTTGGAACAAAAAAGTTGGCATGGAGTGGACATTACATAAATGTGTTTTGGATGAATGGATTAATGGGAATTAATGGACATCCTTAAATAGCCTGACTTGGTTTGTGCATTATTCAGCGGGCCTGTTTCTTGGGACCTATTGGAGATTACAGGCCATTCTAAACAATGAGGCAATCAGAACAGGGAAAAGAACAAAGTAAAGAAATTGGATTCAATATTTTGGTTTTTAAAACATTGCATGCCTACAGATAATGATAAAACTCACTATATCTAAGACTGAAGGTAATTGGCATGCTTGGAATGTCATATTCTCAACATTAGAATGACACATCACAGGTTTTCTTTCCCCCAACTACTGGGCCTTTTTCATTTATAGGCAGAACAATCACTATTTTCCTTCCAGATACCATTCATGAGAAATATTCAAACCTTACAGGAACTTGCAAAATAAACAGTTGTTGGCATCTCCTTGGGAAGAAGAGAAAACCCAAAGCTTTGATAGATATTAAACTGGAGCCCTCCTGGGAGACTCTAAATGGCTCATAAATACAACTGGTAGAATATTGCCTGCATGTATTTTCCACTTACACTCACCTTTGAGGTTCTGTTCTGGCCCCTTGAGAATCGATACACACAATAACAGAATTGCTGATATATTAATCTTTCTGCTGATCTTAGCATTTCTTTCTACCAAAGTGGGAATAAGGCTGGGAGAGGAAGTGAAATCCAGAGCACTGTGAAAGTAATGGGGGAAAAATTTCATTTCCAGAATTCAGAAAATATATGAAGTCGTTCTCTTTCTCTAACCTCACAAAGGCACCTTGATAGAGTGCCCTGGCTGGCCCAGAGCCATGGACTTCAGTTTATCATGAGCACCCTGCACCTTCCTCAATCCTGGTTTCGTGACCTTTCAAGAACATAGTCAACACTCCAGGTCACATCTGGGCTACAAGTTCCATTAGAACAATGAGCCACCCACTCCAGAGCCCTCACTGCGCCAAAAGGTTTTCATTCCCAGGCTACAGCTTATCACAGTAAAGGGGAGGGAAAAATAATGCGTCCTCTGCCCTTTCTGAGTTCTTAGTTGGGACAGACACCTGTAAAGACAGACTAACAAGAGAAAAACAAACAGAAGTTTATGAACATGTGTATCTCATGTATACAGGAAACATGCAGGGAAGATGAGTGGGTTTCAAGAGTAAATCTCAAAGCTGTGGCTTTGACTTCAGGCTTAAATATCATCATTTCCTGAAACAAAGAAAGAAGTGGGTAGGGAAAGCCATTTGTGGAAAGATGACCAGAAAAGTATTGTAAACAAGAGTAAGGTTTGTTACGCACATTTAACTTGGTACCTTCTCCCTTGATCAGAGTTTCTTTTGACTTAGTCACTCTTCTCTTCTTTGTGCAGAGAGGGAGACACCTTTACAAATGGAGATTTCTCTTACGTATGAATTTCTCTCTTTTTTTTTTTTTTTTTTTTTGAGACGGGGTCTCACTGTCACCCAGGCTGAGTGCACTGGTGGAGTGCAGTGGTGTGATGATAGCTCACTGAAACCTTGACCTCTATCTCCTGGGCTCAAAAGATCCTCCCATCTCAGCCTCCTGAAAAGCTGAGACCACAGGCATGCACCAACATGACTGGCAAAACTTTTAAAAACATTTTTGTAGGAATGGGGTCTTGCTATGCTCCCCAGACTTGTCTTGAACTTCTGGAGGCAAGCAATCCTCCCACCTCGGTCTCCCAAAGTGCTGGGATGACAGGCGTGAACCACCACCACACTTGGCCAAATTTCTCTTGTAAAAGGGTCACTTCTGCGGTTTCCAGAGCCTCTCCTGTGGCTACTGTTTCTCAAAATAATGAGCTCAGAATAATCCTAATGCCAAAAGGACATTTTTGGGGGTGGCATATTCTGGTGCTTATTGTCGTATTTTGGGTTGACACGTCCTGAACCCCACCATTAGCAAAGGGGTGGTTTTTAGGTATTCAGGACTGAACGCACTCCATAAGGTGAAACTGGTAGTGAACATCTAAGATTTACACCAGCTGCAGAAGGAGCCCCGGGTTGAGGAGGTAGGAAGGGGATTTCCCTTGAAGATGAGCCTGAAAGACTAATACCATTATCTAAATTCCCCAAGTGAAGGTTATCAGAAGAAGGGAAAAAAATCAATTCGTTTATTTTTGTGTGGATTTTTTCTCCTCCTGCCCCCCGCCCTCGCTTAGAAAACAAAAGACACACAGGTGCATGGTGTGCAACTCTCTCCATGGCAGGGTGAAGAGCGGCGCCAAGGGCTAGGAAGTGGGGAAGTACAGGCTCTGGGGTGAGACAGTGTTGGGTTAAATGGCTGTCCCTTGGCTTCCTGGGCAAGTCGCCTCACCTCCAGGAGGTCCAGTAACCTATTCTTTAAAATAATAACAATTATAGCAGCCTTTCCGGTTTGGTGTGAGAATTAAACGAGATAATGAGAAGTGGTGGATCTTGTTTTGGATTCCTGTATTGTGTGAGTCCTGATGGGGAGGTAGGATTCTGGCCACCATGGAAGCTGAACCTTTCATATTTCTTCTTCCAGGTTCTCTTTTCCAGGGGACAGCTGCAAAATTACTTGTGGTGGCTGTGTCAGGATTCAGAATGCTATACCCCAAAGTATGGCACCTTGGGATGCTGATTGTTTTTGAGCTGAAGGAGACAGGAAAGCCTCAGAAGCAAGGGGGTCTCTCAGACCTTCTTCGACCCTCCTGTCTTTTGCCCCTCCCTCTCCTCAAAAGCAAGCCATAAAACACAGAAAGGTCACTCTCCAACCTACCTCTCCAAAAATAGGTCATAAGATCCTCCTATGACAGGTGTCCTGCCCTATACCCGGAGGAAAGGAATGTTATGTGGAGAGATTGAGTAGAATATGAACAAATAATTTTGCTGGCATTCCCACTCAGTTTTATGTCATTAGATCATACCCTTCTTGTCCAGTTGAGTTTCTCCACAACTATCCACTTCTTTCATCAGACTTAGCATCAAAATACAGTTTTCCCTGTGTCTTTGGGCCTTCATTTCTGAGGGATCCTATGTCATGTAAAACTTGATAAATGTGTTATGCATTTAATCTGTCTTTTGTTATAGGGGTGTCAGCCATAAATCTTGGAATGGATAAGGAAGAGTTATTACTTTTTCACCCATACAGCTGCATCAGGGATCCAGGTTCTGATGGTGATGAGGTTGGAAGCAGATCCTAAGCAGAGAGAACCTGTGACAAAATCCACACACTGTCCCCACTCCCCAGCTCTCCTTGGTGCTGACTCATGCTAAGAGCTTGGTTTTCTAGCCCTTGGGTCAATTCTATGAATTACTGACACTTTTCCAACCAATTCCTTTTCTGCTCAAAATTAATAGGTATTGTCTTTTGCTTGAAATCAGAAGTTCTGACCATTATCGAGGGGAGAAAAAGTAATATGTCTTCTCACCTATTGCAAGGTTCATGGCTGAGACATCCGCAATAAAAGATTAGCAAGAAAACAATTACACAAATGTATTTACATTTTATGTAACATGGGAGGCTTTAGAAATGAAGACCCCCCCAAAAAACAGAAAAATATGTGTATTTTTATGCTTAGGTTTGATGATGGATGGACAGTTGTGCAGAACTGTGATTGGACAAAGGGGGTCTGGTGTAATAAACAGGAGGGAACTTAGCAAGGCCTGTTTGTTCAGATTCTTCTCTGTGTCCTTGTGTCTTCAGAGATAAGGACATTCCTTTCCTCCAGATATAGGGAGGGCACCTCTGGAATGAGCAGGGTCTTAAGAAGATCAGGGAATTCTTTTATGACCTGCTTCAAAAAAGAAGGGTAGGAGAGGGTCAGACCTTGCTTCTGTGGTTTTCTCAAATGCCAAGGTGTCGTATTTTGGGGTAGCATGTCCTGAACCCCATCAATTACAATATGTAAAGAACATAATACTGCCAGAGCACCTAGCAGAATGCTCCTGAAAGTAGGAACTCAACACAAGGGAACTATGGTTATTATTAGCTTTCCAGGGTTTCTACTATTAGTTTTGGAATTCCAGGATTTCACATTTGATTCAACTACACTCATGCATTGCTTAATGGTGGGGCTACATTCTGAGAAATGCATCCTTGTGGGAACATCATAGAATGTACTTACACAAACCTAGCCTACTACACACCTAGACTATATGATATAGCCTATTGCTCCTAGGCTACAAACCTATATGGCATGTTACTGTACCAAGTATCATAGGCAATTGTGACACAATGGCATTTGTGATATAAACATGGAAAGGTGAAGTAAGAATATGGTATTTTAATCTTATGGGATCATCGTCCTCTATGTGGTTTGTTGCTGACTGAAACATGATTACATGGTGCATGACTGCATTCAAATATCCATGAAGTGTAATAATTTGCTGAAATATAAATTTAAATTGCCTTTGGAATAATACGCATCAGATTATTTCCTGTTTGCTTTTTTACAAGAAGCACATATTATTTGCAATCATCAGTAATAGTAAATGTATTTTCATTTAAAAAAAAGAAACATGGCTTTGGTTTGAATTGTGTATACCCAAAGGCATAAAAGCTTTTGTGACTTACTGATCTCCAAATTATTCTGCAATTGTATTCAAGAATGGTATCCCATGGATGGTCAGGATCTTCTATTAGAATAACCAACTCTAAAGAGACTTCATGGATAAAGAAACTCTAAGAAAATAAAATTTAATAATCTGTATGAAGGCCTGGATCATAATCTATATTCAAATAGTAATCAATGTATTAATAGCCATTTGCCCCATTCACAAGCTTGATTATGCATGCTTCAGTGCTAAAGTATTTTGTTGGTCAGCAAAGTCTTTGTGACTCAAAGGATGGTCCCTGGACCAGCAGCGTCAGTATCACCACGGAGCTTGTGAGAAATGCAGAATCTCAGGTCCCATCCTAGGCCTACTGATTTAGTATCTGCAGTTTACTTAGCCTGGTGTGGTGACCCAGGTCTGTAATCCCAGCACTTTGGGAGGCCAAGGTGGGAAGATTGCTTCAGCCCAGGAGTTCAAGATCAGCCGGGGCAATGTAGCGAGACCTTGCCTCTAAATAAAAAAAGGAATAGAATCTGCATTTCACAAGATCCCCAGGTGATTCATAATAGCGTCAAAGTTTAAGAAGCATTGATAAGTAACTTGGCCATTAGCAGTTGGAAGAGGTGTCAAGGCGTTTCCCCAAACCAGATTTGGATGAAATTTGTAAATCCATTTTCAAGTATCAAGGATTTACTTGTTAAGCAAAGTAGGTACTATATTCTTTAAGGGAGTAGCCCAGGGAAATTTCTGTCTTACCCACTGTGAAATTATCAAGGATTTTTGCTTGTTTATCAGATTGAGGGGTTGAAGGGAGCAGAAATCTCTTTTTCTGCTTATCTGCCTCTGGCTTAAACTAAGACTTTAGAGGGCAACAGGGAAAATAATCTTAAATTGTCTGCATTGCTGAAAGGTGTTGATTTCATCTTTGGGCATTGGATTGGGTCAACTCGCATTTTGCGCAAGCCATTTGTTCAGGACGAGAAGTTCCTGCACCAGAAATAGTGAAGTGTAATCAGCAGAATGGATTAGATCCTGAGGAAGCCATTATCATGGTGTGTCAGTGAGTAAAATTAACATGTATTTTTAATAAGTTTATAATTACTTATCCTACAATAGACCATATGGTCTATTCACTTTTTGTGGATTCAAACACTTAAGCCCTCAAATGCCATTTAGCTTGAAACACACACACACACCCCCACACCCCCTTCCCTCAAAGAAAACAAAGGAATTGTATTTTGAGCTCCAAAATAGTTTCTTAAGGAGGAGAAATTTGTATTGCTATCAAAGGCAGGAATTTACACTTGTGTCTAGAAACACAGTGACACAATTTTGCCCTACCTCGGGCCTTTCCTTTTAACTTGTTGGCTCAATTATCTGAGCTGAGGGGAGCATGGCTGTGCTGAGTTTTCAGCTGTAAGTGTTGATTTCCCTGTTTTTGTGAATTTTTGCAGCAGACCTGGTATTGTTATTTAAATAATCATTGTATTTTTTGTGTGTGTTAGAATTCCATTAAATTGAAAAACAAAGGACCCTGTGCTGCTTTCAAGGGGGAAATGCCTCTATTTTCCCATTTCTAGGCTGTATTTCAGGAAGGTCTTTTGATGATATTCTTGTGAACTTACTTTTAGAGACATGCATGCATTTTATGACTTCATTTGGGTCTTTAAAAACTGCCGATTAAGCAGTACCCCTTAAAACAATTTTTTTTTCTTCACTAATAGGCTACAGGAAGTCTCATCTTGTTAGAGTTACCTTAGAGAGGTTCCACATAACATAAAATGAGTATCTTTCAACACACTCTGAGGAATGGAATAATATAAGCCAGGCTTAGGGGGACAAATCAGTCAATTCAAGATACCAGTGTATTTTTAAAATTTATTAATGGAATTTTTAAAAAGTCAGCCTGGTCACTTGGAAAATTCTACCTTTTAAATAAACAAGAGCTATAGCTTTGATCAAGAAGATGCAGATCACCCAGACTCACAGCTTGCTCATCTCCATCTTCAACTTGCAAATGTAAGAGGAATTATCTGCAACTTGGAAAGGCCAGTTCCAGAAAAGCCACAGTGGACAAGGCCTCCATTCACCTTTCCTAGCTTTTTAACCCAATGTTTTCTGCAATCAGTAAACGGAATTCAGACTTAGGCTTTCCTGTTATAAACTCCTTCTTTCCACAGAATCACTTAACTCCCAGGTAGGAAGGGACGCTAACTCTATGTATACCAACTCCTGGGTGGTGCACACCGGGGGCCCTGACTCTTGGGCTTTGTCTTTGTGTCCTCAGCACCTGGCCAAGTCCAGGACTCATTTTGTCTATTCCCCGTGAGCAGCTAGAGCATCAAAGCTGCAATCTTACTTTAGTGACCTCCCTCTTGTACCAACTTTCACTGAGCCTCTAACTTGATGTGTGAGCTTTGAACCAGGGTCTGCTCACCCAGCACAGTAAAGCCAAACATCCACATGAAGGTTTTGCAGTGGCAGAAAGGGGGGCATTTATTTGTGGGGCACCAAGGAAGAAGAATCGACCAGCTCACAGTTAAGACCCAGCCGTCCTCATGGCTGACAAGCAAGGCTTTTGAAAGGCAGGGATACATTTCAGGGAAGCAGAAGCTACCAGTAAAATCATAAATCAACACATGGAGGTTATATGTTGGTTTGAGCTAAAAAGGTAAGATATCTGGAAGTGAGGATTTACAGGTCAAAGGTGGTTTCAAAGTTCTCTGATTTGTGACTGATTAAGGAAGCGAAAGTGTCTAAAAACTTGGGGTCAGCAGAAACGAATATTAAGGTCTGGCCTGTGGGTCCTCAGGAAGAAATTTAGTACAAAGAACAGCGGTCCGAATTCAGTCATCAGTTCTTGTTATCTGAGGTCTATGTACCAGTGGATACATTTGATGGGTGTCTAAGTTTCTGAAAGGCAAATCAAGAATATATGTTAAGATGTTGTATTTAGTTTCTATATGGAACAAACCTCTTGTGACTCTTTCTTGGTTATTTTTTAAGCTATCATTTCCTTCTTGCTTATCAGGTTGTCATTTACTTCTTAGGGCTAGCTAGGTACCTATAATTTGCCTTTAAGGAACTCAAGGTGTTCCTTTATTTCCATGCTTTAGGGGGTCTGGAGGCCCCTAAGTAGGGTCCCTGCTCCATCTCAACCTCCCTTTATACCCAGCGAGAGAGGTGTCAATGTATCACTCAGAGAGCTGGACACAGCTTCTGTAACTGGGAGGTAATGAAGAATGCTGAAGATTCCCCCAGCACAGCTTTAGCCACCAGTGGTCCCCAGAGAGAGGGCTGTGCCATTGCACTCCCCCAAAGGCAGGTCAAAGTTGCATGACTCTTAGGAACCAGCCCGTTTTGGCAATATTGGCCTTGGGCTGTTTTAGAAGACATCTTGAAATCATTAAAGAGGTGAGAAGAGAGAATACATGAAGGTGCCCACAAGACAAAATCAACTTGAAGCATTTATAAGGTCTGGAGGCCGTGGTGTCATCTTATGGCAACGTCAGTCAATTAAGAACCTTACTATCCCCTCTAGTGGAGGAAAAATATTTTTCTTTCTATCCTCCATAGTTCTTAGCTTCGACTCCCAGTAACGAAAGGTAGGTTAACAAAAGGAGGACAAACAGAAGTTTATAACATGTATACCACTTCTATAGATGGAAGAAAGTCCAGAAAAAATGAGTAAATCTGTAGAGTAGATCTCAAAGAGTTATCTTAGACTTCAGGCTTAAATGCCATCATTCTCTGAAACAAGGAAAGAGGGGTGTGGGGACACAAGTTGAAGTGGCTGTGACTGGCACCTTAAACGAAGGGAAGGTTTGTTATGCAAATTCAGGTTGATGCCTTCTCCATAGATTAAGGGTTTCCTTTAAGCCTCCTTCTCTTTCTGGTGCAGAGAGGGAGAAACGCTTATAATAGAGATTTCCTGTAGAGGTGTAAATGTTTCTCATAAAGGGGTTACTTCTCAGAACTTCTCCTTGGTCTACAGTTTCTCAAAATGACAGCTCAGAATAGTCTTTATGTCAAAGAGGCATAGTTTGGGGTGGCATGCCCTGAACCCTATCCCCTCCTTTCCATTCCTTTCTACCCAACCATTTTACCCCTCAGGTTAAAAAGTAGCTGGTGAGGCCAGACGCGGTGGCTCACGCCTGTAATCCCAACACTTTGGGAGGCCGAGGCAGGTGGATCACTTGAGGTCAGGAGCTTGAGACCAGCCTGGCCAACATAGTGAAACCCCATCTCTACTAAAAATGCAAATATTTCTTGGGAGTGGTGGCACACACCTGTAGTCCCAGCTACTCGGGGAGCTGAGGCAGGAGAATTGCTTGAACCCGGGAAGTGGAGGTTGCAGTGAGCTGAGACCGTGCCACTGCACTCCAGCCTGGGCAACAGAGTGAGACTCTATCTCAAAAGAAAAAAAAAACAGAAAACAAACAAACAAAAAAACTGGTGGATGAAGTAGAAGATTGTTAGGGCTCAGAAACTAATACTCCAAAATAATGGTGCTTTGACATATTGAACTGAAGAAGGCTTAGTTTCCCTCTCCCACTGTTTCTTCCAAAGAAGTTGAAGTTCCTTTATCTGCCTAAGATCCATACTCACCAAGGAGAGCAACTGTTTTTCTCTTCTGCTTCCAAGGCCAAGAATGTAACCATACCAGAGCAGCACTTTCACTGTCAGAGAGCTATTTACAAGTTAATCTCTTATTCCTCTCTTATCCCATTCCTTCTCCCTAGTAATCTTTTATTACCCCTCAACAGAATCCTTCTTCTCTCCTTCCCATAACCTGCTTTGTCAGGATGGTATATTAGCTTCTGAACCTCAATGTGAGGTTGGGTCTTCATTCTGAAGGTTCCTGTATATACAGGTTAAAGAAATTTGGATGCTTTTTCTCATATGAATTAATCTGCCTCATGTTAGTGATTTGTAGCAAACCTCCAGGACCCTCACAAGATTAGCCAGGAAAGCAAAAAAGCCAACCAGACCCTCTTTCCCAAAGAAAGGCAGTGTGACTTGTGGAAATAGGGACACTGTACCTTCCTATGAGTATTGAAGTTTTGCTTGATGTATTGGGCTGTACATCCTTCATTTCTAAATTAATTGAGACATGACTGAGACTTCAAAGAACTGTTTGACTTTTCTGTTGCCTACGATTGAACAGAAAGTTGTGGGGAATGGCCTAGTTTTTATTCCCAGACAAGGGAAACATTCCCTGCCAGACAGTGTAAAAGAGAAAGTGGGTGTCAAAAATACTACGCCCCATGAGGCCTGGATGATGGATAGGCTGGTTACAGTCTCTATTTTCCACTCAACAGAAACTCTTGGGCTGACAGCAGATATTTGCAGATTCATTTAACAAATACCTGTAGTTGTTGACATACTTGGCACTCAACAGCACTAGAGAGCAACCACTCAACAAACCTCATGCTTTACCCTCAAGGTGCTGATGGTCTACTGGGAAATGAAGACAAGTAAGTAGAAAGTGAAAGTGACTTTTCAACATGATAGGTAGTACTAAGGGTGCCGACATGCACCTGATCTTGTCTCAGAGGCCTTCCATGGGAAGTAAGGCTTAATTTGAGACCTTAGGGACCAGTAGGTATTTACTGGACAAAAAGAGGAAGAAGAGGAAGGAAGCAGAGGGAAGAAAAGTGTTTTTCAGACAGAGTCGACAGCAGGGGATAAAGGCTGCAGAAAGATGAACAGCGGAGAAATTGGAAAGTGGAATTGAAAGTGAGAATCACAATAAATTACAATTGAGAAATAGGCAGGGTTGTATCTTGAAGAGCCTTATAAACCACATTCAGTTTGCATTTTAATCTTAGGACAGTGTTGATTTTTAGCAAGGGAAGAATCATATTTGCACTTCTGACAAATTTTCTCCAAAGTAAGGTAATAAGAAGAAACTATTAGATCCTTTAATTACATTGTTTAAAATGTAACCTTTAAAATTTTCTAATAGATTTATTAGCCGTACACTTAATATAGTCACAGGAGTACATGCATGTAATTTATAAATATACACATGTTCGGGAGTGTAGGGGTGATTGCTTTAGAAAAGTCACTCTGGCTGTAGGCTATGGCAGCATGGAACATGGATTGGAGGACAGCGAGGGCAGAGGCAAGGAGGCTGGTTAGGAGGCTGTTGCACTGGCCCAAGTAGAAATGATAGAGGCAGGAACCAGCATCATGGCATTGAGTGTAGAAAGAAGTGGTTAAAATGAAGCAAGATGTTAATGTCACTCCATGTTTGCAACTAAGACTATTCCATTAGAGATCTCCAGCATCTACAGGCCAGTTAATGGGTCAAGAGAAAAAAGAGCACTTGCTGTCAAAAAATCCAGCCTTTAAGTTCTGCTTTCTTCACTTATTATGAGATTTGGGCAAATCATTTACTTGCTGAGGCTTGGTTTCCTCAATCATAAAAATGGGGCTCTCAATACAAGACCCTACCTGCCATCTGGGCCAAGTGCTGAGCAACTGAAATAACAAAGAAGGGATGACTTTGAAAATTGTAAAGGATTAAGAAAATGATAAATACTTTTCCAACAGCTACTATATTTTTGTGTATAAGTTGTCACCAAAAACATGATTTGACTTCATTTTTAATTAAAATGAGGAAGCTAACTATTCTTATGCTTAGCAAAAGACAGCATCTTTTCTTACTAATTTTGAAAACAGTAACAAATGGGTCAAATGCTTATGCCTTTTCCTCCTTGGGAAGCTTTGAGACTCAGTTTCCTTATGTGTCAATGGAAAATAATGGCATCTGTCCTATGTATCTCTTCACTGAACCCCTCAGAAGGGGGACATTAATACTCACTAAGATGGCAGTCAGGAACTTTCCTTTCCCCACAACCTCCTTACGTGACCTTGAACAAGTCACATGACAACCTCTAGCCTTGATTTCCTTATCTATAAAGTATAAGTAAAGTGATTTCCAAGATGATTTCCAAGCACCTTCCAGATATTGAATGTCATTATCTACGAGATGCAAACCATGAGATGAAATAAGAAGCATGCTTTGTTACAGTTGTGATTTTATTTGCTTGGTTGAAAAAGAAAGGAGGGGAAGCTTTAGGGGAAATAAAAAGTTTACCACTAGAATTATCTGCACATTAACCAAGCCATGGAAAATGGAAGAAGCTGTGAAGATTTTCTCAATATGCAGAGCCACCAGGCAATCGCTGACAATAAAATTGTGAATTCAGCAATTCCATGCTGTGTTTTAATTTTCTGGCACTGGCGTGCCCATTATTTAAGCATGCATTTGGATTGGTGCCAGCCTGCCCTCATCACCATGGCTCAGAAGGGATGCTGAGAAGCCTCCCCCAGCTCACACTAGCAGGTTTGGGGCTCCTGCAAACCCTATTCCTCTGGCAGGTCAGGAAAGGGAGGTAGGACAGCAGACTTTATGTAGGACAAAGGGAAACTGGGAGATAATTGGAGAAAAAATGAGGAAGAGAGTGGGAGAGGACAACTGGAGGAAACATTGGAACAGAATGAAGGGAAAGAGGGAGAGAAGGCCATGAATGTAAATGTTTCATGGTCAACATTAAAGGGGGAAATTAGGCACCAGAATAAGGTAGGAGAAGAAAATAAAAGATGGAAATCTACAGTGACTCTAAGTCCCAGATCTCTTTCTAGTCTCTGGTCAGGGGCATGGTCGGTGGACCACCTCCAGCTGCAGTGCCTTCAAGATCTGCTACAGCATTTGAACTGAAGCCATGCTCTTCCCCCAGGTCTTCCTGGGTAGCCCCCAGGCAATGGCTGAGCACAGTGAGTGTTTCATGGCCTTACCAATATTTGCCTAATGTGGGATTCTGCTCCAGAGTCTTGACAGTCTCTCAGAGCTGCCCAGTAGGTGAAGATTCTTCCAGCCCTAGCTTCCTCCCTTTCTCCCTTATGATCATTAGTTTTACATGGTAACCTGGCTAGGTGACAATGCACAGTCATATAATGAAACACTAATCTAAGTGTAACTATAAATGTGTTTTATAGATGTGGTTAGCATTTATGGTCAGTTTGTTAGCAGTGGCGAATCTGTACGGGTCTGCAGCAACCTCAGTTCTTGCCTCCTCAGAAGAAAGAATTCGACCAAGGGGCATAAGGCAGTGAGAGACCGAGATAAGTTTTAGAGAAGCAGTGTAAGTTTATTAAAAAAGTATCAGAGCAGGAATGAAAGGGAGTAAAGTACAGTTGGAAGAGGGCTAAGTGGATGACTCGAGAGATCAAATCCACTGTTTAACCTTTGACTTGGGGTCTTCTACACTGGCAGGCTTCCAGGGGGTTGCACCCCTTCTCTTCTGATTCTTCCCTTGGAGTGGGCAGTCTGCATGCACAGTGGCCTGCTAGCACTCGGGAGGGGCGGTATGCGCTGTGTGTTTATTGAAGTTGTGTGCATGCTTGCTTGAGGTGTTTTTCCCCTACCAGTCGAGTTTTCTTAGAACAACATAATACACCAGGTAAACTCCGCCATTTTGCCTGTTAGGGTGCACGCTCAAGCCTACTTGCCCAACTCCTGAGATCTTATTAGGAAGCTGCTGATCACCAGCTTCAGTTATTTTCTTTCTGTTGGGAGACTACCTTTCTCTGATGCTGACTGTGACCAATTATTATTTTAGAGGGTCAGTTTAACAACCACCTGACCATCACCTGATGGTTGCTCAATGTCCCTGATGGGGTCAGGGGAGCTCCCCTCCCCTGCTCATGTCTGCCTGACAATTCACAGTAAAACCTTGACTTTAAGTAAATTAGATGACCCTCAATAACGTGGGTGGGCCTCATGTAGTCAGTTGAAAACCTTAAGAACAAACCTGAGGGTTGCCAAAGAAGAAGAAAATCTGCTTTGAGATTATAGCATTGACTCTTACCTGAGTTTCCAGCCTGCGTGCCCTACAGGTTTCAGACTTGCCACTCCCCACAATTGCATGAGCTAATTCCTTAAAATAAACAAATCATCTCTAATTGGTTCTGTTTCTCTGGAGAACCCTCACTAATCCATGCCTTTTTATGTTTTTGTTTTTGTTTTGTTTTGTTTTTTTGAGTCAGTTTTGCTCTTGTTGCCCAGGCTATAGTGCAATGGTTCCATCTCAGCTCACCGCAACCTCCAACTCCTGGGTTCAGGTGATTCTTCCACCTCACCCTACTGAGTAGCTGGGATTATAGGCATGCACCACCATGCCTGGCTAATTTTGTCTTTGTAGTAGAGTGGGGATTTCTCCATGTTGGTCAGGCTGGTCTTGAACTCCTGACCTCAGGTGATCTGCCTGCCTCAGCCTCCCAAAGTGCTGGAATTACAGGCATGAGCCACCACGCCCGGCCCATCCCTCTTCTTTCACAGGCATCAGATCTGAATGGTAGCCTGAAGGCTTTCCCTGATCATCCCTGCTCCGTCTCACCTTTATCCTTCATGATGTTATCTTCAATAAATCTCTTCGCCTTCTAACTCCATCTTGCCCTCTGCTTGAAAGGAGCCAACCACACTGTGGCATGGTTTCATTTACACTTTTCAGACTATGTGTTTGTTTTTATCTTAGACTATCTGAGCATGATTGATAACACCTTAGGATCTTATAACTCTTGAGTGGTAGGGAAAGAAGCTGAAGAAATGTGGTGTAAAAACAGAAATGAAAGGGAGGTCGAAGGCTAGGAGAAATATGGGGTCACAGCTAGGAGAAGCATAAAGGAAATCGCCTTTCTGGAAATGTCAGATTTGAATGTTTTGTTTAATAGATCACCTCCCAAGGGCTTTTTGCAAACAGTGGCATGGGAAGATACTAGGCAGGAAAGCAAAGGAACAGACAAGCACACACTGATGTTTGCCTCATTTTTGCTTTTTGCTCATTGGAGAATCCATTACAAACATGTATTTCCCCTTTGCCAATTGCCATCTCTTCAATTACCTTATTTAAGAACACACGCGAAAACAGTATTCCTTGCATCTGCTCCAATTTTCTCCCCAACTTTTATAGCTTCCTCTGCCTGACTTTTTAACAAAATGAAACTACGTTGTAGAAACTTCTGCTATTTCACTGCGGATTTTTTCCTTGGTTGCTTTACTTGTGGTTTATAGAGAGAATGACTGGGGACCATTCGAGGTGAGGAGGTGAGATGTGTGATACAATGATAATGTGACAACGTCACCCGCCCAGTTCACTGCACATGGCTCCGAATGAAATGTGAGTGCCAATTAAAGTGGCTGTACCTCTATCCTTGCAGGATATTACCTGACAGCCTCTGAAGTTGGATTTTCCTTTCCAAGCCTGTGTTGACTTCCCTTAAATCTGCAGAGCACCCATTCATTCTTTCTTTCATCTATTTATTTAGCATTTCTTTAGTTAACTGAAGGCCTAGTAGGTGCTGGGGAGTGTGCTGGATGCTAAGGAAGTGATGGAATGTTAAACAACATCCCTGCCCTCAGAAGGCTTCAGGGTCTATTTTTCAAGTAAATCCTTACTGGGCTGACTGTGTTTCTGGATCACACAGCTTTAACCTTTAATGAGGGTATAGCTTAAGTAAGCTTTGAGACCTTCTCCTGGTGTCCTTTCCCAAGTGTAATGGCGTGGCAGCCATGACTAGCAAGCACCTCAAGGGTGTCTGTTGCTCCACACAGCCAGGGAAGGAACCGCAGTCCTTGCTGGCACTGAGGTCTTTATTGTTGAAAGCCAGTTGGCATCTGCCAGTCAAGTTCAGCTCTTTTTTGGCCCCATTAATTCAGTGCACCAGCCAAACCAGCAAGCACAACTGAGCAGCCAATCTTTCCTCAAATGGAAGTCACCTGAGATGAAGCAGACGGCATTGCTGCCCAATTCCAATCAATACAACTTCTGTGATTACTCAGTCACCAATGTTCTGTTTCCAGGGCATCAGAATTCCTTATGCAAATGACCTTATGCAATTAACCTGGTGTATTGGTCAAAGTTCTCAGGAAAACAGAACTAATCAATGTGTGTGTGTGTGTGTGTGTGTGTGTGTGTGTGTGTGTGTGAGAGAGAGAGAGAGAGAGAGAGAGAGATTTATCCTAAGAAATTGGCTCACATGATTATGAGAACTGGCAAGTCTGAAATCTATAGGATAGCCAGGCACTCTGGAAATCCCAGCAAGAATTGAGTTTAGTCTTGAGTCCAAAGTCCAAAGGCAGTCTGGAGGTAGAATTCCTTCCTCTTCAGGGGACCCCAGTCTTTTTTATCAAGACCTTCAACTGATTGGATGAAGGCTACGCAGGTTATGAGGTGAAGAGTACAGAGATATGCCATCCCAGAATATGCCTCTTTGTCATGTGGATTATTTTGGGCTAACGGCCACTGAGAATCAGCAGACACAGAAAAAACTCTAAAAACAGGTCACACGTTTTCCTTTTGTAAAGGAAATTTCCTTTTGTGAGAGGTGTCCCCTTCTGTACCAGGAAGAGGAGGACTCTTAACAACGGTCATTAATGGTGAAGGCACTGATTTAAATCTGCGTAACAAGCCTTAATAAACAACGCTTGGTCATCATACTGTTCCTGGTCACCTTCCCATAACTATCCTCCTTCCTCCAAAGCCCTAAGCCCCTTTTCCTTTGTTTTAGCGTAAGATGGTATACAAGCCCAGGTTCTAACCACCCCTTTGGGTTCCTCATCCCTGAGTGCTTCCGTGTGTATGTGTGATGCACATGTTAATAAACATCTGTTTGTTTTCCCCTTGCTAATCTGTCTTTTGTCGGTCTTACTTATAGAGCCTCAGCTGGAGAACATAAGAAGAGTAGAGAACAAAGATTTCTTTCTGTCTCCTAGAGAAGATAACCTGCTTTACTCAAAGTGTCTGATTTGAAGTTAATCACATCTGAAAAAATATCTTCACAGCAGCATCTAGACAAGTGTTTGCCAAACAACCAGGCACCATAGCCTAGACAAGATGACACGTAAAATTAACCATTGTCTTTCAAGAACTCCAGTTTTAGTGTTTTACCAAATTCCTTCTTGACAAAGTCAGTGGTGGTGGAAGGTATCACTTCACATTCAAATTAAGAAAGACAGAAAAATCTAAGCATTTTTGGTATGGTTTTAATTATTTTCAAAGAATTACACAAGGAATACATGATTATAGCCAAAAATTTAGGCTACATTGATTAAAAAAAAAAAAAAAAAAAAGAATACAATTTAATTATAATACCACAATTCTAAAGTAATTGCTGTTATTTTTTTACATGTAATATTCCAATTATTTTCTTACAATGCGATCCTATGTAGGGGAGAAAAAAACTCTTCCTTTGCCCATGTTAGGCTCTTCAGATGAGGCCCTGTAAATTAGACTGGCAAAAGACAGACTAGCAAGAGAAAAACAAACAGACTTATTAACATGCATATTATGCTTACATATGGGAGCACCCAAAGATGAGTAAACCAAAGGCATGGTTAGAGGGCTTATATACCATCTTAGGCTAAAACAAGGAAAAAGGGGTTTGGGCTGCTAGGAGAGAGAGACCTAGGAAATGTATAGTAGACAAGGATTGTTTATTGAGATTTGTTATGCAGAAGTAAGTCAGTACCTTCTCCATTAATGAGAGTTGTTAAAAGTCCTCCTCTTTCTTATACAGGAAAGGGAGACATCCTTTACAATTTTGAAAGGAAAACTTTTGACCTGTTTTTAGAGTTTTTCCTGTGTCTGCTGATTCTCAATGGCCTCTAGCTTAAAATAATCCATATGCCAAAGTATATGGCATATTTTGGGGTGGCATATCTGGCACCACCCTTCACCTACCCTACAGAATATTGTAGAACTTGCTTTTTGTACTTGATCACACACTGGGTGAATTATCTCAAGATAATATATATTCTTCTACTACAACAGCATTCTTAATTGTCATCATATATTCTATTGTGTAAATACACCATCATTTACCTAACAAATCCTTTATGGCTAGACATTTAAAATATTCCAAATTTATCCCCATTATACACAAGTCTACAATAAATGTCTTCGGTCATTTGTCTAAATAGTCTTTGTCCATTCATCTATTTATTTCTCTCTGATAAATTCCAGAAAGGGAATTACTAGGTCAACAAGTGTGCACATTTTAAAGAAGCTTTTGATACATCTTGACAAGCTGCTCTTTAGGAAAATACAACGATTAATAAAAGTACTATTGTTTTAATAGCTTGTGTTTATCAGCTTGTATTACTTCCATATAATAATAAATACCCCTGAATCCTCTGTTTTCAGAATTAAGCTTGAAAGAAAAATTCTTCAGAAAAATTCAAGTCTGAAGTACTAAGAAGAAGAAAAACTGGTTTAATCCTACCCTTTGGCTTTGAAGAAAATTCTCATTTTAGCATTTTCAGAAAATTAAGTATATTTCCCTCCATTGATGCACCATTCTACTATACATTTGATACTGCATTATCTAAGAGTAAGGTGATTTAAGAGACAGATGACTTAAGAATACATGTATGTGTATAAAAAGAGTAATGATACTTAGTATTTGAGGATTGGCAGGCTGGGTGAAATGAAGGCTAGGCGAGGATAACCAGATTTTCCAGTTCTATAATTCATAAATTCAATACTTTTATAGTAGGAATATACTCTCCACAATCATCCATACTGTGGCCTTCCATCAAATCAGATCAGAGAAACCCTAGAGCCAGTCTTAATGCAAGTTAATAGACAGTAGGCTGATGCCCCCCTGAGTAGACATGGACCATAGGACTCTGAGTAGTTTGCTTAAATATATTCTTCAAGTGAAACAAAGAAGGACATGGGAAAGCCCACTAATAGGGAGTTATCCAGGAAAAGTAGGGTAAACAAGAGTAAGGTTGTTATGCAGATTCATGTGAATGCCTTCTTCATTGATGAGTCGATTTAGTCATTCTTCCCTTCCTGGTACAGAGAGGGATAGAGATTACAAATGGAGATTTCCTTTATAGATGCAAATTTCCTTTGCAAAAGGGTAACTTATACTCCATTTTCAGTCCTGTGTCTGCAGTTTCTTGAAATAATCAGCTCAAAATAATCCTTATGCTAAAAAGGCATATTTTGGGGTGGCATATTCTGGTCTCCTATGCTGGATATACTCATCAGCACCAAACGTCCTAGACATCACCAGCAGACATAAACACACACTCACATGGCTAACTGGAAGAATCACCTTGACTTTGTCATGAAAGTCACAAAAGCAATTTTGTTAATGACTCAAGGCCTTCGATCAATTACAGTCAGAGGTTCAATAAATGTTTGTTGCATTGAATTGCTCAATGTTAATTGTCTGTCTCATCCTCAGGTGTTCACATGAGGGGCACTTTGCAAGCATAAACGGGATTGACAAAGTGACATTTTTATTCATGTGCCCCTAACAAGACGGAAACCAGAGGAAGCAGAATGAGAAGTGTGGTTAGGCACCAACTTTCTTAATGTTTATCAGGGGCCCAGGAGGTGGAGGGGAAAGCAAGGATCGATGCATCAGAGCACAGGATTAATGCAACATATTAAGTGCAACCCTGTAATCTAAGTGCAGCCTTATCTGCCTCTCCAATAACAGCAACCACACACATTTCCTAGGAGCCAGGAACAGTAACAGCACACAAGAATTCCAACCAGGATTAAACTGGAGGTGAAGTCACTGCTGCCCCATGATGCCTCACTTCTGAGCTGTCATTGCACACCTCTTTAAATACTGACTCCAACATGCCAATTAAAAAGCCTGGCTTGCAGTGGGACAATAGAATAGAACGTGGGTTTCATTCTTTTCCATCTGAACAAAAGCAATGTCTTTGCTCCTTGAGCTCCAGGGACTGTGAGGCGGTGGAGCCCTTTTGAATGGTTCCTGCCACCACACACTTCCCGACTATAGACACCGGCTAGATAGGTAACAAAAGGGGAGTCAATGGTAATGAATCAGAATTTGCAGAGTTTAGCTGCTATGGGTGTGGGAGGGACCCCAGAGAACGGCCAACTGACCCGATCCATTTGTATCACTTGTTAACCAAAATTGTCAGTGACTTTGGAACAATTATTGCCTTCCTGAAACCAAAACCTGCACAGCACAATAACTCTTGAGCCTTCCCTCTCTGCATTATTAATCATGTTCATGGTGCTTTACTTAGCAGGTTACAATGTTAGCTTACTCTCAGGCTCTCTGCAGTGAACAAATTAAAGAGGTTTGCTCTGTTCCATGAAAATACTCCAGTTCAGCCTATTCATTTTCCTAAATGCTTCTCCACTTCAAATTGGCATTCCAGCCATGTTGCATATATTTTTTAAAAGCCACCGTATAGGTCAATAATGTTAAACCCTTACCCATGACAATAATTTACTCTCATCGACTGTGTACATACACAGAGAAGATATACACACATAGTGTGTGTGCTCATACTCTGATCCCTTTGGTGTCTCTCAGCATTGTGAACTCTCTCTTCCTATTGTGTTTCAGTCTCTTTTTACTGGCGGTCTCTTTCTCCTGCAAAGAGAGATTACGAATACAATCCTAGAATTGTAAATAGAACGGTGGCTGCCTTTTGTTCGGCTTCCTGTCCAAGTTGTTACAACCTTTGTCATGGTAATGAGCCATCAGAATTTCATAGCCTGAATACCCTCTCCACTCCTCCAGCTTATTGTGTGCCTAAATTTGGATGAGTTTATGGTCTCCGTCAGTGCTGCCCGTGGATAAAGACAGCTGGAAAAGTTGATCCGCTTTAAGAAGACCAAGAGTCCTCCATGGAAGTAAATGGTTTTTTAGCGTTTTTGATGGGTTCAAATGGCAACGCAGGAAATCCTGGGAGCACTGTCTGGAAACTTGGACAGGGTAATATTCACCTGCCAAGGTTTTCCATCAGGTCTTGAAAAAGGTCGGTGGGTTTTCTACCCTACTTAAATTTTCCCCCGTTGTGACAGAGTAGCTTTTCTCATTCATTCAAGGGATGTGTGTTGAGAATCTGTTCTGTGCCACGCAGTGGATGCACTTAGGGGAAAAAATAGGGCAGGCCAGGAGCACTAAGGCACAGCGGAATACATATTTATGCCAGTGCAAAGAAACAGAAAACTGAGTTCATCTTCATACTTAACTTCATAGGACTCAGCTCAAATTTCCTCAGCGAGAGCCCATTTACAATAGCCATCATGCTGAAGCACATGCCACTGGCTTCCCCAGTGAATAGCCAGTGATCCCCATTTCTGAGCTTGCTTGATAAGAACACTGCTGAAGGTAGATTCCTACAAGGTAAATTCCTATTACTGTCACTTAGGTTGTGGCTTTAGGTAACTAATATGGACATGACATCACATTATCTATGCTAAAGTACTTTAAAGCAAATGACAGACGTGGTAACAGTTTAGAGATGACCCATCTATATTTGATTACTGACAGGCATGAATAATTTACTTCAATATTTCATCAAAATTGTGCCCTGCTAATTAGATGGAGGGTTTTTGGGACAAAGTACAAACTGCTGGGGTGGGTGGTCTGTGAGGTTGTAGAACATAAAAGGGCTTTTTATTCCCCCAGCAGATGGGGCCCCCCAAGGATAAAAGAGACTTGAGAGCCACTTAAATTGGCCTCAGGACCCTTAGTGTTGAAGCTAAGTGCTGGCTGTGATTAAATTTATGTAAAGCACCTAGCACAGTGCCCAGCACCCAGCAGCTGCTGACAGCTATTAGGATTTTTTTCCCCCAAGTGTTGGGTGTGTGTGGTCAGAAACTTAGTGCCATTTTCAAGCAGGTGTGACTTTTAGTTAAGTGACTTCCTGAGCTTGTATGAGAAATTATCGGTGAAATCCAGAATAGAACTCAGAGTCTTTGCATTGGATTTCCAATCCCATCCCTCCTCTCACTGGGACGCCTGCCCTCCTTCTGCACAGGCACCTTTGCCAAGAGAGAATGAGATTCTCAAAGCAACTAAAGTGCTCTGGTAGTTTTCAAATGGCCAATTCTGTCCTCCTCTCAAAATATACTTTGCTCTCATATTTCCAGTTTCAAAGTAGCAAAATGCAAAGTCCTGTCTTCCTTCCTTCCTTCCTTCCTTCCTTCCTTCCTTCGCCTGCCTGCCTGCCTTCCTTCCTTCTTTCCTTCCTTCCTTCCTCCCTTCCTTCCTTCCTCCTTTCCTTCTCTCCCTACCTCCATCCCTTTAACAAGTATCAGGCTGTAGGGAGTGGGGAAGCAAAGAAAGAAAAGGAAAAAAGCCTGCCAAGTGTTTTTTTTTTTTTTTTAATCATGCAGATGTATGTTGGGGGCATAGAAGTGGCAGGGACTGGAGACTATAGCAGAAGGAGCCCAGGCTCATCTGCTGCTAAAAATAATAAATTCTAACTTTGGAAAACTTTGAAATATGGCTGGCATGGCATTATTTTTGTTGCCTTAGGAAGATCCCCTCACTTGACCAGACGATTAAGAAACCTGAAAACTGCATGTTACTGAAGCAAACTTTGGGTCACCCACCCAGTGCACAGAAAAAGCCAAAAGCCAAAAACGAACACCACTGGGATGTGCAGTGAAAGAGAGGCATGAATTTCAGGGCGTCAAGCAAGGAGAAATGGGCAGCTAACACTTACGACTCAAACTCCCAGGATGACAAGCAAGGGTTTTTACAACTGCAACTTCTGCTTTCCTGAAATGTACTTTGAAATGGACATTTAAAGGCATTAAATGTATAGTTGCAGTCATAACCAAGACAAGGAAGGGTTGCATACAGCCAATACAAGGAATTGTAAACCAAAACAAGGAAGTTACCCTTTGGTTTGGCGCTTCGTAGGCGGACATCTTGAAGCAGAGGCTTACAGGTCAGAGGTGGATTCAGAGATTCTTTGATTTGCCATTGGTTGAGGAAGCAAGGCTTTGTCTAAAAATTTGGGGTTAGCAGAAAGCAATGTTTAGGTTTGGCCTGAGGGTGTGACTTTCTCCAGGCCCCTCAGGAGGAAATTTAGAACAAAGAACATTGGTTAGAGTTCAGTCCTCAGTGCCCCCTTATCTGAGGTCTATGTGACAGTGGTTAGCATTGTCCATCTGGTGGGGCTCCTGTTTCTGAAAAACAGCTCAAGAACTTGTCAAGATGTTATCTTTTAGTTTCTATAGGGAAGCAAACATCCTGTGACTCTGGCTTACTGGGTGGCTATTGTTTAAGTTACTATTACCTTCCTGCTTAGCAGGTTATTCATTTACTTCCCTAATTGTTGGCTGCAGGGTTAGCTAGGTGCCTGGAATCTTCCTTGAAGGGACTCAAAAATTTCCCTTTGTTTTTTGCTAGGTGGGGAGGGGTAGTTTGGAAGGCCCCTGAGAGGGGTTCCTGCTGTTTCATACACTTTCTCTGACCAGGCTTTCCTGAACTGGGGATAAATAGCGCATCTACCGTAAACACGGTTATGCCACCAGGTCAAGGTCAACACTGATATCTCAATGGCTACTAGGTCCACATCTTACAATTCTTCATGCTTTACCCTGGCCCGTAAGCTAAAAATGTTAGGCGAAACATCGCCCGTTCTCCTCCTGCCTGTCCTCTTCCTTCTCTGGTCTGCTCCCCTCTCTGCAGAGAGGAAACTCCTGATTTGCTGAGAAGTTTCTCAAAAGCTACAGTGCAAATCACCCTAATTGTTCGCTAGATGAACAATGATCACTCTAACCTCCTAATTAACATTGTTAAAATCTGCTAACAAAGGACATTTAACAATATCTTAATTAGGAAGGATTTCCAATTTGTGATATGGAGCATGTTAGACAAACAGAGCACAATTCTCCCTTTGTTCCTGGGCTCGGTAGTCAGAGAGATTACAAGATATGACACAACATGTTCTGCGTTTGCCATTTATCATTCTATATCCTTTACACATTTGCACTACATGATTAGCGTCTTGGCTAATTTTACCTGTGTTATTGTTTGCACTGTAATTTGGAGAGAATAGAGGGGGTGATACGGGTGATTTAGATTGGGGCAGGCATCTGGTTGTGCAGTTCTCCCTCCCACTGACAGCAGCTCCCAAACGCCTGCTGGAAAATCCCCCAGCTAGCAGAGAAAGCAAACTTCTTGGGGGTCTCTGGTTGCAGATAATGGGGTATAAAATGAATAGCCTTTTGGGTCATTGTAAATAAATATGCAGATGACTAACCATGCTAGCCCCCATTCCTTTTCCAAGCTCTTACAGCTTATTTTAAAAGCTCCTATTATCTATCACTTAATTATTAAAAAGTGTCTACTCTGTTTTCATAAATTATCTATGTGTTGGAGATATTGGCATATGAGAGAGAGTCGTGGGGAAAAGGGAGTTTCCAAAGTCAATTATCCCAGCTGAGAAGGTTTTAGAATATAATGGGATCCCTGAATTATTTTATACTAGACCTTTAAGGACATGTGTGTTTGATTAGGGTGAATGGGAGGAGGTGGTAGGGGACAGAAAGGGTTATGATTTGTAATAATCCCGAATTCATTATTCTCATCTATTTTTTGAGGACATTCTTATTGTTGGGCCATTTTCTATGTGTCTTAATTTCTTTACGCTGAAGACAGAATAAATCTTTGAAAGAAATTAACATCGTATGTTATTTGGAATTGCCATTTAAATAAACTACATTATCTAAACTAAATGAGAAAACATCAGAAAAATACATAATAGCAAGCCTGGCACATAGTTAATATTCAATCAGTTGTAGTTACAATAAACTGTGTTATATGATAAAGCTATATAGAATATATGATGACAGATGCATTACACTGTCAATGGTGCTGTATATAATACAAAATATATTGCATATGTAAGGATGGGAGAGACTTTCTCTCTACCCTCCTAGGTTTGACAGCTAGGCCTAGGAAATAAATTGACGACAGACAGATTAATAGGAAGAAAGTTATACACAGAAACATCACAGGAAAAAAGTGACTACCTAAAAAGACAGTGAGATTTGGGAGTTTATATCGCAGCCTCATAGGGGAAGGTGTGTAGAGTGGTGGTGTGGGTGATGTTGGGGAGAGGAAACGAGTTTTAGGAAGATGGATGAGCCCTTAGAAGAATAAATGGTAGATATGATAGTTGGTGACGAAGTTCATCTGGGGGTGTATCTTCACCCGTTTTGTGCTGCTAAAAACCTACCACAGGTAGGGTAATTTATATAGAACAGAAATTTATTTCTGACAGCTGTGGAGGCTGAAGAGCCTAAGATCAAGGGCCGGCATCTGGTGTTTGGTGGGGGCCTTCTTGCTGCGTCCTCACATGGCAGAAGGGGGAAAGGCAAGACAGTCAGATTCCTTCCAAAAAGACTTTTAATAAGGGGACTAATCTCATTCACCAGGGAGGAGCCCTCATGGCCCACTCACCTCCCAAAGGCCCCACCTCTTCATACCATTGCACTGGCAACATCTGGATTTTGACATGGACACATTCAAACCACAGTGGGGCAATGTGGACTTCTAATCTCCTCTCCTGTGATAAGAGTTAATCTTCCTAGTTGATGGAACTCACCACGATGATGGGGGGAAACAGTTGAGTTCCTTTTGGAGGATCTGTCTTTAGGCCGATAAGGGAAGTTCAGAGAAGTGTTTCCTTGGATTCGCTGTTTTCAAGTGTCTTCAGCTTAAAATAATCAATGTACCAAAGCAGTCTATTCTGGGGTGGCATGTCTTGAACACCTTCACATTTAATATGTAATCTAATAAGACGCTCATAGGCGATTTCTAGTCTCTGGTCTGAGCTGCTACATGTGGTTTCTTCCCTGAAGACATTGGAGAATAAGACAAAGGTGAAACTTCCTCCTTCCAGCTTGCCAGGCACAACCACCATGCACTGTCCTGTGAGATAGAAACCAGAAGAAAAGGCCGGGCGCGGTGGCTCAAGCCTGTAATCCCAGCACTTTGGGAGGCCGAGGCGGGCGGATCACAAGGTCAGGAGATCGAGACCACAGTGAAACCCCGTCTCTACTAAAAATACAAAAAATTAGCCGGGCGCGGTGGCGGGCGCCTGTAGTCCCAGCTACTCAGGAGGCTGAGGCAGGAGAATGGCGGGAACCCGGGAGGCGGAGCTTGCAGTGAGCCGAGATCGCGCCACTGCACTCCAGCCTGGGCAACAGCGTGAGACTCCGTCTCAAAAAAAAAAAAAAAAAAAAGAAAGAAACCAGAAGAAAGCAAAGCAAAACCACTTTTCAATTGGATAACAGTGGTCTGACCATATCAAAAAGCTGACAGTCTTGAATGGGCATCTATCTCTTCTCTCCTCTCTGCCCCTCAAAACACCAGAGCATGTCAGTGCGGTCCCCTTACCCTGGAAAGGGTGGGCTGCACTGATAAGGAGGCCATAGAAGGGTTCCTGGTGGAGATAAAGAAGCATGGTGAATGGGCCTTTTTCTTTCACAACTTTTAACATCTGCTAAAGAAAAGAAAATTATTCAGAGACTTGTTAAAGGCAGTAAGGAAGACTTTATTCAATGTTAGGAATAACGCTCAAAGTTTTAAGGAAATTGAACACTTGAACAGAGGATTTTTAGTAAAGCAATTTTATTTTTGCGCAGAGGGGTGCCTCCTTGGCCAGTTGTCATGAGAGCACACCTCAACAAAGAGGCACTAAAGCCTTTATTTTTTATGTAAGTCTTGCCCCTGTATCCTTTCCCCATTGGCCAGGGGCGGGTTATACAATCTAAACTAATTTCAGTTGGCTAAACATTTGATTTTTTTTTTTTTTTGATAAGGTGGGCACATAAAAGAAAGTAGAGGGAAAGGGGAAGGGGTGTCTGTAATGAGCCAGAAAGTTAGTTTTTTTTTTTAATTAGAAAAGGAATGTGAGCTGGTACTGATAACGCTTGATACTGTGGTGTGCTTGGGCATTTAACAAAGGCAAGAAGGAAAAAAGGAGAAAAAAGGGTGGGGGGGTGGCGCATATTATGAATTAAAGAATAAAAGATTGATCAGATTATTTGAAGAGAAACCTCATCACATCCCACATTCAAGAAGGGGACTACTGTAAAGGGGTCTTGCAGTAGGGGAGAGAGACTGGGCTCAACTCTGAAAAATGGGGATTTATTTATAACCAAGGAGCATAGGGGTGGGATGGGGGTGGGGGTGGATGGAAAACATGAAGAAGAGACATTCAAGGTAGGGGGAGTTTTGCTAAACTGGCCTAATGGGATTCTTGCTGAAGACAGGCCAAGGTGATCAGATATCACTGGGGGATAATAGAAGATGAGGAATTTGGTCAGCTGTAGAGGGTGATATGATATTGAGAGTGAAGAATTCTCTCTAAACCGATAAGAGTTTTGCTTTTGCTAAAACTGGGTGATGCAGGCCCAATGAGGACAGATATTGAAGGTCAAGGTCTAGAGGGCTTAGAGGAACCTGACTAAAGTTTGGTTAAGATCAGAGTCTTTGTCACATCATTCCCTCCCCTCTATCTCTGTTACCCCTGAAGACAAACACACATATACCAAGTTGACCTAATGTAATACTATTGGCCCATATGTAGGTAATCTTAACATTCTAGAGTTGGAAGAGGACTTTGAAACTACTCACTACCTTATTTGACAAATTAAGAAACAGGGATGGGGGGGTTCCTAGAGGCAAGATGACTGTGAGATGGAGCAGGGACCCCTCTTAGAGGCCTCCAGAGAAATAAAGGAAAAATCTTGAGTTTCTTCAAGGAAAATTCCAGGTACCTACTAGCCTTGAGAAGTTAATGAACATCCTAATAAGCAAGGAGACAGTAATAATTTAAGCAATAGTGTCTTAAGCAAGTTAGAGTCACAAGGTGATTTGGTTCCCCAAAGAAAATAAAAGATAACAACTTAGCATATGTTACTGAGTCGCTTTTCAGAAACCCAGACCCCCATCAGGTGGAAAACGCCAGCCGCTGTCACATAGAGCTCAGATAATGGGGCAGTGAGGACTGAACTCGGACCAACGTTTTTTGTTCTAAATTTCTTCCTGAGGGGCTTCAAGAAAGTCTCACCCTCAGACCAAACCTTTAATTAACATTGCTTTCTGCTAACCCTGAGTTTTTAGACAAAGCCTTGCTCCCTTCGCCGACTGCAAATCAAAGAATCTCTGAATCCACCTATGACCTGTAAGCCCTGTCTTCAAAATATCCTGCCTTTTTGGGCCAAACCAATGTTTAACCTCTATATATTGATTTACCATTTTGCCTGTAACTTCTGCTTTCCTGAGATGTACCCCTGCCCTTGAAAACTCTTGCTTGTAAACAACTGGGGAGTTTGGGTCTTAAGTGTGAGCTGCCCGATCTTCCTTACTTGGAACCCTGCAATAAATGCCTCACTTTCTCTTGCTACAAACTTCAGTGTCAGTGTTTGGCTTTTTTTGCATGCTGGGTGAGTGGACCCAAGTTCAGTTCAGTAACAACTGCCTAAGATCCTGTAACTGCCTGATGGGTTCATTTTACCCACTGCCCAGATTAAGTTTATTTATCAGGACTGGGGAATTCTAATAGAGAAAGAGTTTAAGACAGGTGCAGCTGGCTAACTGGGAGATTGGAGTTTTATTATTACTCAAATCAACCTCCCTGAAAATTCAGAGGCTAAGGTTTTTTATTTTTAATTTTTTTTGAGATGGAATTTCACTCTTGCTGCCCAGGCTGGAGTGCAATGGCACGATGTTGGCTCACTGCAACCTCTGCTTCCTGGGTTCAAGCAATTCTCCTGCCTTAGCCTCCCAAATAGCTGGGATTACAGGCACCTGCAACCACACCTAGCTAATTTTTGTATTTTTAGCGGAGATGGGGTTTCACCATGTTGGCCAGCCTGGTCTCGAACTCCCAACTTCAGGTGATCCACCTGCCTCAGCCTCCCAAAGTGCTGGAATTACAGGCGTGAGCCACCGCACCCAGCTGAGGCTAGGGTTTTTTAAAGATAGTTTGGCAGGCAGGGGGGTGTGGGAATGGGGCGTGCTGATTGGTTGGGTCAGAGATTAAATCACAGCGGGTCAAAGCAGGTTCTTCTTGCTATCTTCTGTTCCTGGGTGGGGTCACAGAACTGATTGATCCAGATTATTGGTCTGGGTGGTGCCAGCTGGTCCTTCAGAATGCAGGGTCCGAAAAATATCTTGAACACCAATCTTAGATTTTACAATAGTGATGTTACTCATAGGAGTGCCTGGGGAGGTTAGGAATCTTGTGGCCTCTGGCTGCATGACTCTTGAACCATAATTTCTAATCTTGGGGCGAATTTGTTGGTTTTACAAAAGTGGTCTGGTCCACAAGCAAAGAGGGGGTTCATTTCAGGGAGAGGGCTGTCATCATAGTTGTTTCAAAGTTAAGCTATAAATGAAACTCTTCCCAAAGTTAGTTCAGCCTATGCCCCAGAATGAACAAGGGCAGCTTTGAGTTTATAAGCAAGATGGAGTCGGTCAGGTGAGATCTCTTTAACTGACATAATTTTCCTGTGCCGGATTTTTCTCACTGTCATAATTTTTGCAAATTATGTCAATAATTTGCGGTGTCAATCCCAGCATGTTAATGGGAGAGCAAGGAATGAAAGCCTTGGAGCCTGATGACCCCAGAGTCTGCTCTCCCTGAAGGTAACATCTAAACACAGTTTTTATTTCAAAGAGAGAACAGGGGGAAAAGATGGTAGAAGGAAGAAGTATGAAGATCTCTTATATCGCAAACTCATCAAGCTTAGTCAATTCCTGCTCATTTCTGAAAGGGTGGAAACATTGAAATGATAGTTTCCTGTTGAAGGTGAGAGGAAAGAAGAGTGAGAGGAAGAGAAAGAAATGATTTAAATTGACATGCTTTGTCATGATTGCTTGCAAAGACAATCACTTTTTGATGATACCACAGCCTTATCAGGAAAAGTAATTTATAGATACCATTTCAAATGGGAGGGGAGAAATCCTACAAAACCTAAGAGCACAGAAATGCAGAAGGAAATATTGCTTAAGAAAAAAAAAAAAAACCCAACAAAACAATAAACTTCTCCTGTGCTTTATATGTTGAAAAGGTTTGACTGTAAATCCTGACTTTGACATTCATTCCAGATCCATTTTAGAGGCAGCCCACAGACTCAACAGGGCGAGAGAAAACACTAAATCATAATTACCTCATAAAAGCCAAGCTTGTTTCTCTGAATGCTTGAGAACTGGCATAGCTTCTCAAAATATCATAAATTTATTGTGTTCTCTCCTGTTTTACTTAACAGCCAATTAATGTTCCTGTTTAAAAGAATTAAAGCCAGGGCTTCGAAGGGGGTGGGACTGGGGGAAAATATTATAAAAGTCTTTAAACCTTGGCTAGCATGCAGGCAGCCCTCATTACGTAATGGCTCATTAAAAGACTCAGCTGAAGGAAAATCCTGCCATGATCCATACCCATGGATATGATCTTGTTCTTATTAGCATCCTCAAAAGGAAAACAGTTTTCAACACAATCTTGAGTTGGTTTTAATATCCTATAGGGTGACACCAGAGGTGATGGCAGGAGGGCTTGCTCCTCTTTGGGAAGCTCCTCTGCAAGTGAAGGATCTGGGCTGCTGGTACAGCCAGTGCCATTATCAGGAGCAGTAGAATGGGATCAAAACAAGGCAGACACACAACACCCCCTACGCCCCCATGGGGTCCTGAAGCCCCCAGCGGCTCTGCATTCTGGCACGGCCCTCTGAGTTTGTCGTACATTCCAGATGAAGACAAGACAATCCACATTTGTTCCAAGAGTTCGCCTGCAACTTGTCATTCTCCTGAAGAGAGTCCCATCAATTGTCACCATAAATTCTCAGCAAAGACTGAGGCAGCTGGGTGTGGGGATTCCTCGGCAGGGCACAAACATGAGCATGAAATCATATAGAATCAGGTGTGCTCAGGTCCCAACTTACCTCCTCTGTGGCCTTGGGCAAGGCACACTCTTTGGACCTTAGTTCTTGGCTCTGGAAAATGAAGATATCAGTGACCGTCCATGACCCAAGTGGCGAAGTCATTCTAAAATTACTTAGAATGCTACTTGTGTTTTATATAAATCTCTCTTTAGTATTGTATCAGGGTGACAAGGAGTAATGCTTTGGCATACATATCCCAACAACTGGAAAGGCAGTGTGGCCATTAGGACAGATGACAGCCTGCAACAGATGAAGGCCCAGTACGGCCAGCTCAGTGTGATCTGGCCGAATGTCCACCCTGGCCCTTGATGACTGTCAAGATAGCCCTGCGCAGAGGCTTTGAAAAAGAGAGGAAAGCGAGATGATGCAGACAGCCAGGAGATGGCCAAGAGGAAGGTGAGTGTCTGAAACTGGACTTAAAGGGAAAGCTGAACTGGACTTGAGCAGAAGGAGCATGTGCTTTGGAGCCAGACTCACCTGGCTCAGATCACATCTCGGTGCCAAATATATGGCTTGAGGCAAGTTACTCAACTTCTCTGAGCCTCTATTTTCCCACCTGCAAAATGGAGATAAAATGAAGTGTCGTGTATGAGACAAAACTAAACATGAGGCAAGATATAGCATGTGTCAAAATTTATTCTTTCTTTTTTTATCTTTTTGAGGCAGGGTCTTGTTCTATCACCTTGTTCTGTCATGCAGGGGCATGATCTTGGCTCACTGCAACCTCCATCTCCTGGGGTCAAGCAATCCTCCCACCTTAACCTCCCAAGTAGCTGGGACTACATGCATGAGCCACCACACCCGGCTAATTTTTATATTTTTTGTGGAGATGGGGTTTCACCATGCTGGCCAGGCTGGTCTTGAACTCCTGAGCTCAAGCAATCAGCCCTCCTTGACCTCCCAAAGTGCGGGATTACAGGCTTGAGTTACCATGCCCAGACAAAATTTATTCCTGATAATTCTTCAAAATATTTATAAAGTTTCTCTCCCAAATCATCTCCCAGTGGGTCTACATGGCCAACTTTTCCTCCAACAGTGAAACAGATCAAATTCGTGGCCTCAGTTTACAGGCCATTTTGGATGGAAAAAAAATTGTATTGTAAATGGAATCATCAGAATCATTCTGGTGTTGTGAGATGTTCACACCATGGGAAGCATCCTGGGAACAGAGATAGGTTGAGGGAACTCACATCTTGTGCATTCTTTGGGTCTAAGTTCACTGAGTGGAATTGGGAGCAAAATCACTTGTGCAAATTACATTAAATTCATCCTCTAGGTCCTCTTCCTCCATCCCTCTCTCTTGGTCAAGTATGCACAGTTGAATTTGTCTAGGTTGAATAAGCCAAATGCATGCAACTCCATTATAATTGTAGACATCCCTTGCATGCTTGTTGTGAAGAGTAGGAGAGTTAGTGCGTGTGACGTATACAGTGTAAGACTTGATATGTACTCAGTCAATTCATGTTACCATTGTCCTCCCTCACATTTGAAAGGCTCTATTTGTGACCACTCCTGGAGAGAATTAGACCAACTCTATGACAACCTGACCCTCCTCTAACATCTTTATCCTTGTATGCCCTTGAAGGTGGTAAGAAGTTAAAAAGGAGGAAGGAAGGAGGGAAGTTGGAAGAGGAGGAGAGGAAGAAAGAAGGAAGATCATAGAATATCTGTGTTGGTGGAAAACATTTCAGTTATGATGATACTGATGTCTGATATCGCTGGGGAGATGTGACAGCTTGAGTCTATGTGTACTATCAGCTAATATTAATGAATTATTTATCGATCATTTTCTTCACCAGGGACCAGGCATTGTACTAGGCCTTTTCATGTGTGACAGAAAAAAAAATCAGTAATAACTGTTATTAGAAGACCATGAGATCTATGGAGGATAAAGGGAGAGTTTTATTTTCTATAAAAACGATCTGCAGACTAGGGAGGCAATCCTTCAGCACAAGTGAAAGTGGGCTCACCAAACAACAGAGGGAGGGTCTGACTTAAATAGGGAAATTTCTTGCCCTGGTTCTTGAGCTGGTTCATTCAGGCAAATTGACAGATTTAAACTTGTTCAGTTGTGATTGATCCAAACAGTGGAGCCCTGACTGAGTGGTTTCCAAGCCCAAACCCAGAAGTCTCTGTCAGATGTTTCTTTTAAATTGCGGGTGTGTGTGTGTGTGTGTGTGTTGGGGCATGGTTCTGATTGCAGTTTATCTTGGCACTGACAATAGAAATTGGCTTGGCTTGATTGTAGAAAGGAGGTCTGGTGACACTTTTACATCTTTCTGAGCTCACAGAGTACATGACCACTCCCTCACCCAGCTATGGCTGCCTGGTTCTGTTTGAACCCTGAGCACCTCAGTTAGCCACAGGGAGTCCATTTTGTCTGTCGGCCAGGGGCGTACTTTAAAATAACCCAGAGTCTCTTCCTCTTTCCATTTGCTCAAAAACATTCTGTGCAGCTCTTTTGATCCTTGATTCTTTGCAGAATTGGAATATAGGGCAGAACTGGAACTTTGTACCTAAACTCAGAGGAAAACAGAGCTTGGAAGACCAACAAGTGAACTGTTGATAGTGTCCGGTTCTCCTATTGTGTACACTGCCGAGGTACTAAGTGTTAGTGTGGTGTTAAGACACATATTGGTTTTCTTCCACAGTTTCTGGCTTGTAACTCCCATAGCCCTTATTCCAGTCTTTTGTTACAATGTTGGGTGGGTTAGGCTTCAGGGGCAGCCCTCTGACCTCCTGCCCTCCCTTCACTCTATGTTCCCCCACCTTTCTGACTGTGGGTCTTAAGACCCTTCCATGAGAGGATCTCACCCTATACCCTAGGGGAAGGCATGGTGATGTCATGAAGCTTCCAGAAAAACCCAAGAGGACAGGTTTTGGGGAGCTTCTGGAGAGCTGAACATGGAAAGGTTCCTGGAGGGTGGCATCCCAGGGAGGGCATGGAAGCTCCACCGCCTTTCTCCCATGTCTTGCCCTATGCATCTCCTCATCTGTTTCCTTTGCAATATCCTCTATAATAAACTGGTAAATGTAATAGTGTTTCTGAGGTCTGTGAGCCACTCCAGCAAATCAGTCACATCCAAAAAGGAGGTCAAGGGAACCCCAACATGAAGCCAGTCCATCAGAAGTCCCAGAGAGGGCCACACCTGCACCATTTGTGGGGGCAGTCTTGGGGACTGAGCCCTCAACCTGTGGGATCTTACAGTGTCTCCTGGTAGTGTTAGAACTGAATTAGAGGACACACAGCTGGTGTCTGCTGCTTTATTTGTGGGGGAAAAACCCATGCATTTGGTCACGGAAGTCTTCGTGCTGATGATTGTAGCGGTGTGAGTGCAGAGGAAAATCACTGTTAGAGAAAGTTTTCCCTACACAGGTAGGCTAGGAATTCCTGTGTGCGCCATCTCCATCATCTTCCATGTGAGTATGTGCCTATCACAGCCCCCTCTGGGATGATGTGCCTGCCTCCACTTTCTAGCTGCTATGTGTCCCACAGCCACCAGCTACAGATTCCTTCTCTGATGATAAAGAAAAAAGGTGACCTAGGGGGTGGTATTTGTGATAACCATCTGTGTCCAGAATTTTATCCTGTTTCAGATGTTTATTGCAGCATATTAAGAAATTAGGACATCAGATGCACCTAAAGTTTTTTTTGTTTTTTTTTTTAATGGCCTGCCTTAATTTCACTGCCCATCCATGGACTTCTGGCACGGGAACAGCAGGCAGCTGGGAATCTCTATTTGGACAGCAGGAGAGGCAGAGGCAGGGGCAGGGCATAGAAGAGCACTCTACTCAAACCTAGGTAACATCCTTGAGGTGTGGGTGCAATCTAAGTGACCATTTAATACACCTATCCAAAGTGACACCCCAGCCTCCTCCTCCCTACCAGCTATGACTCCCTGGTGAATTGCCTTCAGCCTCCACCATCTGGAGATGCTTGATGTTTTCTGAAATAACAGAGACTGTGAGTCATCTGAGTTTATAACAATAGCTACCATTTCTCCCTGTACTGGGTTCTTAACAAGTGCTATCTCTAATCCTTACAACTCTGCAAGATCTAGAGGACCACCAAAGTCCATATCACCATCTCAATTCTCCTGACCTACCACACAAATCTCTCATGGTACTTTGTAAAGGTCTATTCTTACTCTGTCTTCCTTGGAAATGAGAAATGTAGCACATCTCAGTTAAGAGACATTTTAGATTCCTGGAAAAAAAAAATTCACCTTTTTTGCTTTCTCTTCTCCAGAGTAATTCTACTCTCTGAAGATTTCCTTGTGAATTTCTTCTCAAACTTTCTTGTCATCATTTTTGTTTCCTTCTGTGCTTAGAAAATGGGGTCCATGTTTTTCAAGTCCCCTTCTA
This sequence comes from Macaca nemestrina, assembly GCF_043159975.1. NCBI lineage: Eukaryota > Metazoa > Chordata > Mammalia > Primates > Cercopithecidae > Macaca > Macaca nemestrina. The sequence goes on along the minus strand of NC_092129.1, from coordinate 169,741,284 downwards.
AAGCACAATGATTCATTTTGTTATATATTTCTGATTAGTACAATATGTCTGGTAGAGTCTAAATTCAACTTTAAAGTTAAATTTTAAATTGTATTAAATGTGGTCATTTGATACAAAACTGTATTAATTTAATCCACATTATTGCCCCCACAGCTAATATTTCTTTTGCTATAAAACCATAGCTAGAAAAATTAAAAGATCTAATAAGCCAATTCTCAAACCCCCAACCATTAAAACCGAGAAACAGACGGAGTTCTGTAATATATTTTGGCTTTTTGTTTTAGTGTATATTCTTTCTTCCTCTGCAGGCTGTAATAGGAAAACAAAGCAAAACAAAAAAACACTGGACTTGAGCCCTTAATTCATTACTTTTGTCTTCATGACCACAGGCAAATCATTGAACCTGTCCGTGTACTCATTTCCTCATTTATAAAATGATAGGGTTGGATTATATTGAGGGAGTTTTCAAAACTGATTTTTAGCCATGAAAATCTTCCTTAAAAGAAATCTTATGTAGAAGCACATAACAGACAAAGCAGAGCAGAAGCAGGGATGATGAGACCCAACGATTCACCCACTTAGACACCCCTCACCCAACTCCCACCCACCCCCACCTCGTTTTCACAATTTATGATTTCATATACAAGCACAGCTTTGGTATGTGTGAACATTTACATTCATAGCACATATCTTGGATAGGATATACATGCAAGTGTGCGAGTTTATTTGTGTTTATATGAGTATATAGAAGAAATCCAAATCTCCCCAAGCTCCTTCAATCTGTGACTAGGAATGAGATCAGATATCACTAGCTCTGAGTCACAAAGTCATAAGCATAACGCTGGATGGCAACCCCATGCATACTACCCCCAAGAATTCTGGGACCTCTCCCGCCACCCCAGGACAGTAGATGGTTTTGCTTGTGCTCATTAATAAGTGTGGGCTTGGCAGATACTGTTGCTTGTTCCCTGCTGCTCCCCTTGCCCCACTGTCTGTCCCACTGGATCCCAAAATCTCTGCTCCTGCTGATGGCTGTCTCAACTGCTGCTCTTCTGATTTAGAGTTAGCTGGGTGTTCAGCCAGGCCAGGTTGCCCCTTGCTGATTGACAGTTTCCTGCCCTCACTGCCCTGCTGAGCAGGTGGTGCCCTGCGGCTGCTGCATTGCAAACAGCGCCCCCAGCAGGCAGCACTGCTATGCGACCTTGGCCACCTGAGCAGCAGCATCTCCAGTGCCATGAGTACTTTCCAAACCAAAGTCTTGCAACGTGGTGGGAAGAATGCATCCTTCGTAGAAACAGTGTCACTAAGCCCTCAAGATTTTAAGAGGTTAAAGAAAGAGCTCTTTTAGTTTTTATTTACAACCTCCTTCCTCAATTGCCTTCTCCTCACAGGACTCAAACAAGTGGCCAGTGGGTACTGGGCCAGAAGATACATCTGAGTGACTGAGACCACTCTGTTCTTAGGATTGCCCCTCCCAGAGAATAATTATGACCATTTTACTGAGTCAGATTCATTGCCCCTGGTTTGTCTCTCCCCTAATGCTCTCCCAGGGGGCTTCTCAGCTTCCCCTGCACATAACTTCTGTTCTCTAGAGTACCCCAGCATGCTGACCCAACCTGGGCTCATGCTGGGCCCTCCGTCACCCTGAGCTGAAGCAATGCGTGGCTATGGTATAGTCTCATATAGATCAGGAACCACCCCTTCTTAGCATACCCTACACATGGAGGATGTGAATCTTCTCCCACAATTTCATTTTAGGGTGCGTATGGAAGCTCTTGAAGTATGGTAGATAGATAGATACCAAATACCTAAGACTTTGGCTGGAATCAAACTGGAAACCTTGAGAACAATCAAACTATACTTGGGAGCAAGAGGCTTCAGATTCAGTTCTAAGTAGAACACTATCCTATTCCATGATACTGCTGTGGATTTTTGGCAACTGGTTCTAGAAATAAGACAAATAAAACCTGTGATCAAGAAATCTACTGAGGTCAACTTTCCCAAAGAGTGGTGCTATGTTTCCTGAAAATAAACAAATATACAAGCAGGTCTGGGAAACTCCACATCCTATAGTGCTATCTTATACGTTTTTTGGCATGCTCAAAATTAGAGAGATACTGAGTAAGAAGGAAGCTTTGGAAACTTTCTACAACACATTGTTTTAAAATATATCGACAATGAAACTCTAAAAATATCTAACATTCTGAATGTTCCTTAGAAGTCATGTTTTATGGAGTGCATTTTGAGAAAATGTAGCCTAAAGCAGGGTCAACAAACTATTTTTTGTAATTAAAAGTTCAGTTTTGTGGGCCCAACATATAGAATCTACCGCAATTACTTGCTGTTGTAGCATGAAGGCCATTGTAGATGATACATAAACAAATAAGCGTCACTGTGTCCCAACAAAACTTGGATTATGGCCACTCAAATGTAAATTTATTATAATATTCTATGTCACAAAATATTATCCTTTCAACTCTCTTCAACTATTTAAAAGTACAGAGAACATTCTTAGCACAAAGACTGTAAGCAAAAACATGGGACGAACTGAATTTGACCTGTGGGATGTGCTTTGCTAATCCCTGTCTTAGAAGCACTAAGAGCTAGTGAAATCACAGTGCCTGTACAGATACCTGAACCTGAAGTCCATGGAGCAGAAACCCTGTGTGTTTATTCTCCACTGAATCTCCACGCTCTGTCTGCTGCATGGACAGTGCCTATCTGGTGAATGGTGAATGCTCATAAATATTGAATGAGGGAATAACCAGCAGTTCAATTTACCTGTCAGTAGCATGTGCAGAATTTGGTTTCCCAAAGTTGTTTTCTCTTGTGGCTCTTGTTGTATTGGCCCTGTTTGCTGGATATCTCAGTGTAAGTAGTAAATAGAATCCATGGCCCTGATGTTATTCAATGCCAGCAAAGAATTTCACACCTTTTGAAATACTATTTGATTGGCCGGGCGCGGTGGCTCAAGCCTGTAATCCCAGCACTTTGGGAGGCCGAGACGGGCGGATCACGAGGTCAGGAGATCGAGACCATCCTGGCTAACCCGGTGAAACCCCGTCTCTACTAAAAAATACAAAAAACTAGCCGGGCGACGTGGCGGGCGCCTGTAGTCCCAGCTACTCAGGAGGCTGAGGCAGGAGAATGGTGTAAACCCGGGAGGCGGAGCTTGCAGTGAGCTGAGATCCGGCCACTGCACTCCAGCCTGGGCGACAGAGCGAGACTCCACCTCAAAAAAAAAAAAAAAAAAGAAATACTATTTGATTGCAGGCAAAGACTGTTGCAGCTGCCTGGGGTATGCATTAAGGCCAATAATAATTAGACTGACTCTCTAGAGTAAAGATAAATGCATGATACAAGTTTTCCTGTCTTCATGACATGGGAATTTAGATGCAGTGGCAATACTTAGAGTCAAGTAGATAACTGTTTCTAGGTATTTATTTTACTCACAGCTGCCTTTGTACTTACATTTTGGAAAGGGCCTGCCTTGGTGTCACCCCTGCTTGTCTCCCTCAGTCTCACCAAAATCTGTTACAACAAGCCTGATTTCCATGCTCACTTCTAAGTTAGCCTCTTTCTAGGAGTCTTGTCCTTCCAAAGTCTCCATTGGTTTTATGGAGTTGTTGGATAGTACCTGCTTACCTGACTGTGGTCCCATCCTTTCAAGAATGCACTCATGAATGCAATCCATGAGTGCAGCTCTCTGCACTCTGCAGCACTCCTTCCTCTGGACATACTGATTCATTCATTCATTCATTCATTTGACAAATGTTCACTCAGCAGCTGATATGTGCCCCACACACTGCCATGCACTGGAAATACAAAAATGAAAAAGCAAAAACAAGAACTCCTTTCCTTCAAAGCATTCACAATTTAATGGAAAAGCCAGAGAAACAGTCAACGAGGAAAACTTCAGAACTCAGAACAGCTCTCCACAAGCTCTTAATCACACACAGCCTGATAGCTTTCCTTCTCTTTTCATGGGCTGATGCTGCAGCTCTCTGACTGATTATGGATTCTTGAGGGCAGACACCATGCCCTTGATCTGTTTCACCTCCAAAATGCCTAACATAGTGAATACTTTTATAGCAGATTCTCATGAAGTGTCTGATGATTGATTTTTGAACCACGAACAAGCTAGAGAATAGAGACTGAAGACTTTATTTTGCAGTTTTGACACTGTGTGCCTTGTTTCTTCATGATCTGCGTTCACCCATACTTTTGCACTTTGGGTGACCAGTAGATCCAACGGGGGAGAAAGCAACAGTGGTATCTGTAGCCTGCTCTATGTGGTACAGGGCAGGTAGCAGGGCAGTAGCAAACAGCAGAGGGTAAGAAGGCATGAGCAGTTTCCTTGATATCCATCCTCCCTCCCAAGATACAGGCCAGAGTGTTTGGTGGACTCTCAGCCATTGAAAGAACCCACCTTCTAGGACTAGGTGTACCCCATCCCAGCAAGAGTACCCCACCAGATCAGATCCTGTTGCAGCTGACAAGGGGGAAGTGGTTAGACTTTGTTTCTGTAGCTTTTTCAAAACAACAGAGCAGCTTAGGCAAAATGGTTGTGCCAAGGAGTGAAGCAAGAGCCCAGGAAGCATGAGCCCTACCCACTCCCTGCCATCACCCTTGCCAGCCATATGTCACCCTGGCCACCTATTCAACATGGGTTTGCCTGGTACTCGTGGCTTGGTTTTACCCAGAGAGGTGGTGGGATCTAGTGGTAGGGCTTTGGAATTAAGGATACATACATTGATGCAGTATCTTACTCTCTCTCTGCAATCTGGGACAAAAGACTTTTTCCCTCTGAGCCTTAGATTTTGCATCCATAAAATGAGGAAAATAATACCTTTTGCTATTGTTATGAGGATTGCATGAGAGAATATTTGTAAAGAGGCAGAAAAGGTGCGCCACAAATGGTACCTGGTGTTATTATCTTTCTACTACAGGGCTGTTTTCAGTTCCATGTTCACTTCTGATCAATGCAGTATGTGGACCTTTCAACTCTCCAGACTTCCCTGTTTTCCGTAGCGAGAAACCAGCTTGATTCGCAATGGTATCACGTCCTGGCTCTTGGGTTCGACTTTCCAGAGACCTACTAAGTGGCTCCCATTCCTCCATCTGTTTCTCATCTTCATCCATTTCAGTTCCAGATTGCAGATGTCTCCTGCCCTTATAGCATATGGGGTTCGTTATTGTTTCTCATTCTGTTTATTGTTTTGGAATGATTCTTGAAAAAAGGAGAGTGTGGAAACATCTTTGCTCTGTCATCTAAAAACTTGGTTATCTTTTCAGATACATTGATAAGCACAACACATAATAGGACATCTTAGAATTCAAAAACAAACCCAGATCTTCCCCCTATTCTTTCTCTTTCCCTATTCCCTTAAATATAATAAAGTACACAATGGCTCGCCTATTCAAGCGGCGAGGCCTGTTTCCTCACCATCAGCACATTCCTCCTGCCGTCTCCCACAGGCCCTGCTCATGGATGGGGCAGTCAAGGCTGGGGTCTGACTGACTCGCAGGAATGTGGGATGTAACCGGAGGGAGGAGAACATTACAACAAACCAGCTGCTCTTCAGAGGTTGATTTTCATTTTGGAAAATAGCAGAAGCAATTATCATGGCTCATTAGGAGGCCTAGCATACTGGCTGCAAAACTATATTTGGAAAACTGTATTCACTTAGCTCTAAAGTGGTAAGAGGGTGAGGACAGGCGGGAGGAAAAGGAAAGACAGACCAGGGCCTGCCTAGGCTTAGATTCAGTCTGCAAAAAGGTGATTTGAATTGAATTCTGAGAGGGACAAGAGATGAATGGAGCCGGGACACCAGGCCAAGCAGTCAATAAGGGCCACCAGTCTAATAAGGGCTATTAGACTCATAGCCCTGAGTCTGGAGGCGCTGAGCACTGGGCGGCTCCAGCCTTTTGGAAAATTGGGCTTGCTCAACGAAAGACCCACATACCAAGCAGGAAGTGAGTAAAAGATGTACTCTGTTCAACGTGCCTTACTGGGGAAGTCCAGATGTCCCCTCAGTCTCCCCAGGGAGCTGTGGTGTGTGTTTGGGGTCTACCCTGAAGTTTGCCACTGAGTTACATTACGGGGCAAGGACCTGTGGAAGAGGTTTCCATCTTGGTCATTCTGCTGCCCTCTGGCTAGGAAGAGTTGACTCCACAGGCCACTAGCTCATGTCTTCTCCTGGTTCCTAACCAAAGGAAGGGTCTTGTAATGGGGATGACATACCCAAGTCAAGAAAAGGAGGGTTTGGGAAATTCAAGGGGGTGAAACTACCCCAGAGTGAACTTGAGAAATAATCATCTATGTTTTCTTTTGTTGGATGAGAACATTTTGGGCCCTCCATATAAGTTGTGGGATGGAGCTACTTAATTTGCACTTGACTATCCCCCAGTGTTGGTATGGTCCTTTATATTTTACGAAGTACCTTTACCAGGGCTGGCTGCTGAGAACTGCTTCCTGCTTAAAAAAAAAAAAAAACTGGGAGCTCCTCCAGTAAGGATAAAGATGGAGAAAACAGTCTTTATATGTCGGGTGTATCAGCATTCAGCTCCCTTGGGATCTGACAGACCTGATAATTTGTATTAGTTTCTCCTGCCCTGTTGATGACATCTGGTCTCTCATAAAATATCTCGTAAAATATCTTATTTTAACTCAGGTAGATATGATTGTTTCCATTTAAAGGTGAATAAAATGTTCAAGAAGGTTTTTGTTTTGTTTTGTTTTGTTTTTTTGAGACGGAGTCTTGCTCTGTCGCCCAGGCTGGAGTACAGTGGTGCGATCTCGGCCCACTGCAAGCTCTGCCTCCCGGGTTCACGCCTTTCTCCTGCCTCAGCCTCCCGAGCAGCTGGAACTACAGGCACCCGCCACCACGCCTGGCTAATTTTTTGTATTTTTAGTAGAGATGGGGTTTCACCGTGTTAGCCAGGATGATCTCGATCTCCTGACCTCATGATCCACCTGCCTCAGCCTCCCAAAGTGCTGGGATTACAGGCGTGAGCCACCGCGCCTGGCCCAAGAAGTTTTAATGACTTGTCCAGGGCCACCCATCTACATAACAGCATGGCTGAGACATGAAGTCAGGTAACTCTAGTCATTTCTACTTGACTATAGGGCATTAGTCAGGAATGTGTCATCTGTCACTGAAAATCTCGGTGGCAAGAACGGAAACATCTAGACATTGACTTGTCTCTAATCTGGGGAACTTGCCACAAGGAAGCCCGCTTCTCTTGTCTTTCTGGCCTGCTGTCTTTACTTAGGTACAGCATCTGCCCTCATAAGACGTCTGCTGTTCCTCTCGGCATCCCACCTTCATTCAATGAAGAAGAAAGGAAGGAGGTTGAATTTGTTTCCTAAAGCTGCCGTAACAAAGTACCGCACACTGGGTGGCTTAAACGACAGAGATTGTTCTCTTACAGTTCTGGAGGTTGGAAGCCTAAAATCAAGGCATGGGCAGGGCCAGGCTTTCTCTGAAGGCCCTAGGGGAGAGTGCTTCCCTGCCCCTTCTAGCTTCTGTAGGGCCAGCAATCCTTGGTGTTCCTCGACTTGTAGATGCAGCTCCCCAATCTTTGCTTCAAATGGCCTTCTATCCTGTATGTCTGTGACTCCATGTCCAAATTTCCCTCTTCTTATAAGGATACCAGTTCTATTGGATTCATGGCCTGTCCTAGTCCAGTAGGACCTCATTTTAACTTGATTACATTTACAAAGACCCTATTTCCAAATAATGTCACATGTATAGGTGAACATGAATTATTTGGGGACACTATTCAGCCAATTACAAACGGTTAGAGGCAATACCAACAGACTTCTGTGTTGTACGGCCACCTTGGTTGCATGGGATCCTAGAAAACCAAGTAGAGGTTGGTAAGGGACAGAGAAGTTGCAGTAGGGATTAGGTAAGTCTGACACCCCCCGCTATTGTTTAATTCACTTCTTTGTTTCAGATGAAAGGAAACTAGCATCTTTTGAGATCACACAGTAGGCTTGGCTCGTTTTTGCATTATCTCATTTACTATTGTAGATCCTTTCCATGCATCCTCCCTATTGGACTGTCAGCTCAGTGAAGGCAGGGGCTGCATCTTCTATTTCTTTTATACAATACACAAATTAGAGATCAGTACACATAATGCTGGATAAATTACTGCCCAGCCTTCCTCATTCCGTGCTCACTCATTCTTTCCCAAGAGCCTCCTGATGTCAGCCGTGGACATTAACCCATGTTTGATATTGTTTTCCTTTCCTATTCCTCCTCCTCCTTTTTCTTCTGTTCCACCTCCTTCATCTTTATTTGTTTTGTTTTTGATAAAGGAAATGAGCAACATTATATTTCATAAATAATTTAGTGGGCTGCCCCTCCCGTGGCTCAGCAAATACATTCCTTCTAGGTCCTCCTGCCTTGGAGGAACTGTGGATGAAAATGACTACAGAATAAAGGATTATTACTTCAAGAAGTTGAATTCTATTAATAATCCTAAAATGAAATCCCGGCCTGTATGCTCTATTTTCTATAACCCCTGGTGAAATGCACACTTACCCTCCCAGTTTCTAGAACTACTCTGATTTGTCTAATTCGTCTTTTGTTTTAGAAACAAGGTCTTGCTCTGTCACCCAGGTTGGAGTGCAGTGGTGCAATCCTAGCTCACTGCAGCCTCAACCTCCTGAACTCAAGCGATCCTCCTATCTCAGCCTCAGAAGTAGCTGGGACCACAGGTGTGCTCCATCACACTCGGCTAAATTTTTTTTTTATTTTTTGTAGAGATGGGGTCTTTCTCTGTGGCTCTTGCTGAGCCACAAACTCCCAGGCTGAAGCAATCCTCCTGTCTTGGCCTCCCAAAGTATTGGGATTACAGGCATGAGCCACAGCACCCAATCCGCTCTAACTTGTCTTAATCCCTGTCTTTCTGAAGGAGAAGGAAAGAGATACTAGAATCAGATTCAATATCTAAATATCATACCTATGAAGAGAAATATATATATATATAGAAATATCTATATCTATATCTATATCTATATTTATATCTGTATGGAAGAATGGACAGGTAGATGGAGAGATGGATAGGGTATGTGAAAGAATCCTGTGGGGGTTTCTGAGTGTGTCGTTCTCACTCCCTGGCTTTGAATCAGTGATTCTGCCTCCCTGGAGTTGAGTGGACCGAGGCTGAGCACCTGGCCCAAAGGCAGCTAGCGATGGCAGTGGCAGTGGCCCAGAGGCGCACAACAGAAGAACCACCTGGGGAGACTCTTGAAAATACCAGATGTCCAACTCAACACCAGATGGAGATTCTAATTCATTATCTATCAGTCAGCCTTCAGGAAGCGTATTTTGATAAAGGCTGCATGGTTGCTTCTGATGTGCTGCCCCATAAGGAACCCCTATGTGCTTATTTCAAAGGCAATTTTGCCCAAAAGGGGTTTCCTCTACTGGATAGTGGTTAAGGAAGCCAATCAAATCCTTTCTAGAAGAGTGTGACCTCAGGACAGCCACAGATAGTTGGTTACCCTGGAGAACCCAGAGCAACAGAAGAGGTGAGACCATGACGCTGTGTCATGAAAATGCAGACATGGAGTAGGGAGGGATGGGTGCCTGATCTGAGGGGATCGTGGACGGAGTTGATACTGTGCCGTCAGAGGAGCTGTCAGGTTACAGAGCTTCAGGTGCATCCTAAACAGAGGAGCACTGTGTTTCATTTCTCAGTAGGGCCTGGTTGTGTGCTCCAGAGATTATTTCCTCCTCCCTTATTTGCTGACATAGCCCTCATAAAAGCTCATGCACTCAAGTAATCTGAATGTGTCTCTCTATTGCTTGCAAATGGAGAGAACTTAACAGAAAAATCACTGGATGTATTCATTTAACACTCCTCAAACTTTCATGATATGTGTATTCTTCACCAAGGAAGAGGCAGTGGACAAGATAGACAGGGGGCGTCCCACTCTGCATGCAAGGAGGGTAATAAAACAACTCGAAAGAAATCATGAAGAAGGTTTCAGATGGTGGCAAATGCTGTATTAGAGACTGATGGGAGAGGAGCAATACTTTGGATTGCTTGGCCAGGGGAGACCTCGCTGAGGATGTGGCGTTAGGGCTCCCTACCTACATGTCTATGACCCTACCATGAGAGCTGTGATATTAGCCTTAAAAGGTTTCTTAGAGATCATCTTTTGAATTGTTTCATTTTACAGGCCAGGAAATAAGCTCAGAGAGGGATGTAATTTGTCCATAGTCACACAGCAAGTTAGGAACGGAACAAAGAATTCCTGTGCTCTCCTCATTCCATGCGCCGCCCACTACCCCAACCTCTCTCTCTTTGGAGGGCTCTTTGGGGGTCGTAATTGCTCTTCCCATGGATTATATCTGTGATTTTTAAAAGGAGATGGCTTAAGAGATGAGGCAGAGAGCATAATGCTACTTCCCTTCCAGTGAGTGACAGCACTTCATTCTTTTAGTCACTTCAGGCCGCTTTCTTTCTTACCTGAAGTGCCCATGGGTTGCAGGACTGCAGCAAAGAAGGGAGGGCCAGGAAAATTTTGCAAATTGCAAGGGATTCCTTGATGCAGAAGCATCCCATTATGGTCTGACAGCTGTTCTGAATACCTTCCCCAGAGATTGCAGGGAAGAGGAGTGAGAGAGGGAGGGAGGGAGCATGGAGGAAGGAGAGGCGATCCTCTCTGAATCAATTAGGCATGAACTTCCTCTCAAATTAAAATAATCAGATACTAAAGTCAAGTTGCCTTTAGGTCACCTTAGATACTCAGGATCTCCAACTGTTTAAAATTCCTTTCCCCTTCTCCCTTTCTGTCGGCCTGGGTTTCTTTCCTCCCTCCACCAAGCTCCCCCACCCTATTCCTTCTCCTTTCTTCTCTCTCTCTCCCTCACACCATGTTACCATTATTGTCAGTAGAACGAGCTGCATGCATGCCAAATCAGGTCATTCACAAATATAGAACAAACGTCTGTCACTACAGATTTACCACTATGACTAAAGCATGGCCCTTCTGTCTGTAGAAAGTGTGCCCATTAGTTATGTGGGATCCCAGCCCCCATAGCCTCTTAACCCTCTACCTTAGCTTATGTGAGGTGAGCATTCTTCCAATAAACATCCGTTTGAGTGTCTTTAATGATTTATTGTGGTGGCTCCATTTGTGTTTCCAAAAGCCAAGACACAGTCAGCCTTTCCATTGAAGCCCCACTCCATCTCCAGCACCGGCCACAAAGCCATTTTCTAGAGTTTAGGGCTGAACTATAAATATTTGTTCTGGGGTGAAACCTGCTAAAGAATATTTGCCCAAAACAGGGTAGCTAACGACACTCCATTAAAGAAAATGAGCATGAACTGAGACAACTTTTCAGAAAAAAAAGAACTAACTAAACATTAAAGTCTAGTTCCATTATTCAGAATTCTTTTGTGGACATTTTAAATTCAACATGAACATTTACAAAGATACAATCAGATCGACTCTCCTTTCAGCCAGATATTAAATTATACTTAATGAAAACCAAGAGAAGAAAAAAGTGAGAGGAGAAAAATAGTAACAAGGAGAAAAAGGATAAAGCGAATTTTAAATGCCAATTTGTCTTTAAAATGATGTTGTTTTCAAATGGTTTGGTCCATTTTAGAGTACAAGTCCACTGTGAGTTTTCCGGAGAGCTAAAGCAAAACCAAAGGCATGCATATGTTTAAATGAGGAAATTGTAATGGTGAATATAATTCAATACTGAATACAAAATCCCCAAAAATGAGTCTTTCTGGTCTTGTTTGACAATTACTGCAGAACGGTCCAAATACATTTTAAAGGACCTCCAAAACCTAAGATGAAAAATCAAAATAAAAGTGCAACTTTCTATCAGCACAACTTGTTTCTATTTTAATAGTTGGGCTGGGTCTATTTTCACAGTTCAAAATTTTTATTTTTTCAAATAAAGGCAGCAGAAACCACAACGTTAAAATGAGAAAATCAGACATGTTATAGCTGCCTCACAACACTCTCTTACCCAATTGACCCCAATTGTAAATGCCTTTGCCAGTTAATTATTACACTATCATTATTGTTATCACCATTGTTATTATTTTGTGCTTTTCTTTGATTGTTAGTTTGCTGGTTCAAGCATCATACATGGGTTATAATAGAAATTCATTACCATGTGATGGCTGTTGGGCAGCCTATGGGAAATGACTTGATAGTCTTGCAAACACTGAATCATGCAGTAAATTAACACTCATTTTCATGCACGTTTGCTTGCATGTTGATGACCTGGAAACACAGGCTTACACTCCATATTTTTCCTTGTTGCTCCTCATTTGTTTCTTCTCTGGTAGGAATAGAACAATATGGGCTTCCTCCAGGGGACAAAACAACACCTAACTCTGCAGCATGGAAGGGCGAGAGGAGCAGATGGATGAAGACTATACTTAGAGAGGGCCAACAGAGCACACACAGAGAGAAAACGCAGCTACCTGGCATCACACCTGGGCACTGCCAACCGTCTTGGCAGTCAGGCTGCCTGGGGAATGGGAAGGCGTGGGCCAGGCGGAGAGTCAGATCCAACAATGGCTCATAGAATCCATCCTTGGAGACAGGATATTCTACAGTGCTTGCTACTGGGGCCATAGGGTTTAACAGTTCAGTCTCCCTATACCCCAACACATACACCAAAAACGGGGAATGGATGTAAATGGATGTGGTTTCTTCACTTGATCAAAAGTCTCCTGACTTGCAGGAGTTTATCACAGCCTCTTACAGTCTTTTTTTGTTTTTGTTTTTTAGTTGGCAATAAGACAAACTAAAATAGTCCTCAGTACACTAAATGCCAAATCTTTCCTGGTGTCTAGAGTGAGGCCGGTAACAATTATTTCCTACTGTGGGTGGGCTTTGGCAGGTTATCAGTACTTGCTCATCCAATAGAACCTTCTTCTGTAATGATAGAAATGTATATTTGCACTGTCCTATATAGTAGCCACTAGCCACACGTGGTTATTGAGCATTTGAAATGTGGCTAGTTTAACTGAGGATCTCTCTCTCTCTCTCTCTCTCTCTCTCTCTATGTGTGTGTGTGTGTGTGTGTGTGTGTGTATTTTTTTTTTTTTTTTGAGATGAGTCTCGCTCTCTTGCCCAGGCTGGAATGCAGTGGCGTGATCTCGGCTCACTGCAACCTCTGCCTCCCGGGTTCAAGTGATTCTCCTGCCTCAGCCTCCTGAGTAGCTGGGATTACAGGTGTGTGTCACCACGCCCGGCTAATTTTTGTATTTTTAGTACAGACAGGGTTTCACCATGTTGGTCAGGCTAGTCTCGAACTCCTGACCTCAAGTGATCCGCCTGTCTCGGCCTCCCAAAGTGCTGGGATTACAGGCGTGAGCCACCATGCCTGTCCGCTATATTTTTAATTTTATATGATTGTTAGTTGATTTAAATTAGCTCTCAATTGAGTTAACGTTAAAATTTTCTACAATAGAAGTTTTTTTAGTGACCCTGAGTACTCAAGGAAGTATATCCTAAAAGTACATCAACTGTTGTTTTTTTCATTCTAGTTAATCACATGTGGCTAGTGGCCACACACAGCACAGATCTTGGAGTTGGCTACAGAGCTCTCTGGCTATTTCTAGGTCAGCTTTGTCAGCAATGTACACGTCAAAGTCAAATTGCCTCAACCTATCGGTAAAAAACCTGGTGCCTTATTCTTAGGCCAGTGCTATCACAATTGAGTATACAATTACTGTCTATAATCTGTTGACACACAAATCAACTTTCTTCCCCTGAAATGACCTCTCTGGTTCACGTGACACTTTATCTACCCCTGCAGTGGATCAAAACCTCACCCAGGGTATACTGAGTCAGAATCTTTGGAGGGGCAGCTTAGTTTAGAAACTTACTCTTGTTACAATCTTCTCAGGTGATTCTTATGCAAACAGCCCAATGCTAATGCTTGCCACCACTCTGCAGTGCAATTGAAACTGGCTGTGTTACCACCAATTCAGGCTAAATATGACAAAGATAAAACTTTAAGTCTTTGTTCTCCCTACTTCCACCTTTCTCAAGTTGCCCAAACCCAGGAGACAATGCTACAATTTCCCTGACCTGTTATAAACCTTAGAGTCAACATCACTCATTGATGAAATAAATCAATCCCAGAGCCGCTGGTGCATCGGAAGCATTCAACAAATGTTTGATCACTGTGTCTTCCCTCATGTTGTTTCTCTTATCTGATTAATTATAAAGTAAGGCTCTTTCCCCACATCCTGTCTTGTGTGTTCATTCTTTCTTTCTCCAACCTTCACAAAGTTAGTTGAAAATTTAATCCTCTTACTCCTGTATTACTACATCCGTCGTCATCATTATCATCCTCATTTTCAGGATAGCTTCTCTTTGTATTCAATCCACAAATAAACCCTGTGAGATTGAAATGACGATTCCCATTTTGCAGAGGGTTCAACTTAAGGAAATGTACCCAATGTTATTAGACTGGTAATTGGCGCAGAGAGATGTGAGTTTATAGCAAAGCTCATTTTCTTTTCTACTAAGTGGAGCGAACTACCTGCTGGATGTCTCTGTGCACATATGGCAATCTTCTCTCTGAACTAAAGTTATCTTCTCCGTTCCATGCTCGTTGCAAAATAATAACAGAATCGTCAATGGGAATTAACACCCCTGGGTGAGAGACTCTTCGGAAAATAGGACATTCATACAGTCTCTGGCTAATCACACCACTCACAGTACAGTGACTGCCTAATCATAGGAAGGGATGGTGGCAGGCACCGCCTTAAGCAAATGATCAAAGTTACCTCCAGAGTTATGGGACAAGTTGACATCAGGTTGTTCTTGATGTGATGCACCGAGAGAACCACATTGGTTATATATGATTTCTGTCAAAAATGTTCCATTTGAATCTAATCAAGAAGAAAGAATCAGACAAGTCCAAATTGAGGTATATTTTACAAAAAAATTGCCCTGGCCTTCTCAAAAATGTCAATGTCATAAAAGACAAAAAAGTTTGGTGAGTGGTTCTAGATTAAAGAGGATAAAGATACTTGACAATGAAATGCAATTAAATTCAGAATCCTTAATTAGATCTCAATTTTTTAAAAGGTTGTACAAAACAGTATTGAGACAATTGGGGAAGAGTGAATATGGACTATATACTGGAAAATAGGATTGTATCAACATTACATTTTCCGAGTATGATAGTTCTACAGTGGTTATGTGGGAGACGGCCCTCATTCTCAGAAAATGGTATTTGAGATATGTAGGGGTGAAGTGTCATGATAGCTGGAACTAATACTGAAATGGTCCAAAAACAAACAAATGAAAAAACAAACCATTCTCAGAGCGATTAAGTAAGTGCCCCTAATGTTAACAACTGGGGAATTTAGGTAGCGACTATAGTGTTCATTGTATTATTTTGCAACTTTGCTGTAGATTTAAAATTTTTTCAAAATAAAAAGTAGGTTAAAAATAAAAAGAAATAACATTAGTAATACTTATGTAGCATTTACTGTGTGCCTCACATTCTTCTAAGCACTTTATCCAGATTAACTGGATTTAATCCTCACGACACCTTAGACCATAGATTATTATCATCCTCAGTTTACACTTGAAACAGTGGAGGCCCTGACAGGTTGTGATTTGGCCACAGTCAACCTCAAGCAAGATGTAGAGTTGGAATTCCACACACAGTCCATGCTCTTAGCCTCTCTGCTGAACCGTTTCTTTGGGAGTATCCTAGTTCTAATCAGCTTCTGAGAGCATTGACCAGGTTGTCCATCACACTTCAACTGCTCTAACACTTTACAGTTTTTCCTTGTATTCATTTGAAATTTGTCTCTCTATGGCTTTTACCCGTTTGTTCTATTTCTGCAATTGGCCCATCCAGAGCAAATCACTCTTTCCTCCCTTAGAATATAAACTCTTCAAAAATTGGGACTTGGTCACATTTACCACTGTGTTCCCATGCTAGAAGAATGCCTGCTAGCACATGACAGGGACTCAGTAAAGATTTACCAAATAAATGAATGAATGTATGGACATCCAGCTTTTTGAATATTTGAGGTCAACTTCTGAAAATTTCCATTCTCTGTTGAAAACCTTCCCAGTCCCTTCAACTGTTCTATTAATATTCTAGCCACCATCCACTAAAACAATTCCAGTTTTTCTAGTGTTAAAAGCTTGTGCTCAGAACTGAAAATAGAACTCCAGAGTTCACTGACCACCATCAAGTGACAGTAACATTTCACTGTTCTTGTTTTAGATGGCTTCCTTCTGCTAACGGAGGCTAGGAGACCACAATTTTACAAATGGCATTGTACGAACGACCTAAGAGACTTTCTGGCAAAGATGATGAACATATACATTTACTCTTGCATCTTCCTAAGCCCCAGTAAGATAACAGTAAAGCATTTTGTTTGTTTGTTTACTTGTATAAACCCACAAAAACAAAGATAATGTGAGAGAAGGAAATAGTAATAACATCTTGAAAGCTGGAAAGCAGATACTCAAATGGCAACTGACTTACTTGACCTAAGAAACATGAATCTAAACCAGTAGAAGAATCAATAGATGTACAAACCTCATGACACTAAAAAACTCCCCAAAGGCTCGGAAAATGGTGGCATCAGTTGTCTCTAGAAGTAGGGCTTAAGGGGCAAGGGCAAAATGGGAGGATTTGTTAAAATCCATTTAAGACTTGAAATATCCTCCTCTCTGTGCAGTTTTCCTTCAGCCCAGCAGAAGCCTGAGGATCTATTCTCCAGAGAGGATCAAAGAGAGGGTCTCTGGACAGGGTTCCACCAGATGCAGTTTAGGACAGGGGTAATTTAATAAAAGGAGGACTAAGCAGGTTTGAAGGAGGGTTCAATACATATTTACATACTGACTGTCAAGACCTGTGCCCTCTTCCCTCACTCTGCTTCCAGCATGTTGGTAACTTGTCACTATTCTTCAAGCAAAAGTTGGGAAGGTCTTTCTCTGGAGAATACAACTAGTCCAAGAGGAAAGGCTAAGAAATTGACAAGGAGGGGTCCACAGAGAAATAGCTGAGCCAGATCATTCTACTGGACCTCACAGTGTGTAAACCATAGCCATGAGCTCAGAGTCTCCAATTAGCTTTTTAAAAATGTTTAAAAATTTTCTTCCATTGTAGTGAGCTATACATAACATAAAAAGTAACATTTTAAACATTTTTAAGTGTACAGTTCAGTGGCATTAAGTAGATTCACATTGTGAATCCACCACCACAGTTCATGTCCAGAACATTTTCATTACCCCAAACAGAAACTCTATCCTTTAAAAATAACTCCCCACTCCCTCCCCTGAACCCCTGCTTATCTGTATTCTACTTTCTGTCTCTTAAGAATTTGACTTTTCTAAGTACCTCCTATAAGTGGAATCATATTATTCTATTAGCATAATGTCTTCAAGGCTCATCCATGTTGTAACATATGTCAGAATTTTCTTCCATTTTAAAGTTGAATAATATCCCATTGATAAAGTAATACAGGACCAGAAACTACAGAATTATGAGAAAGACTTTTTGTTAATGCTTAAGCTAGAGAGTGTTTTATTCTTTTTGAAAACCAGGGTGATTTACAAAATCTGCCTACACAGTAGCACGGAGAAGCCACCCCAGGTACTGGTGGTCCACACAAGAGCAGAGGTTTTGTAGGTCTAACATTAGAGAATAACCTCTTTTTTAAAAAAATTTCATTTTATTTTATTTTTTTAGACAGAGTCTTCCTCTGTCTCCCAGTCTGGAGTGCAGAGATCTTGGCTCATTGCAACCTGCCTCCCGGGTTCAAGTGATTCTCCTGCCTCAGTCTCCCAAGTAGCTGAGACTACAGGTGTGCACCACCATGCTGGGCTCATTTTTGTGTTTCGTTTTAGTGGAGATGGGGTCTTGCCATGTTGGCCAGGCTGGTCTAGATCTCCTGACCTCAAGTGATCTGCCCACCTTGCCTTCCCAAAGTGCTAGGATTACAGGTGTGGGCCACCATGGCTGACCGAGAACAGCCTCTTTAAATTGCATGAGGTAGGCCAGGGATGGTGGCTCACACCTGTAATGCCAGCACTTTAGAAGAGGCTGACAAGGGAAGATCGCTTGAGGCCAGGAGTTCGAGGATGCAGTGACCTATGATTGCACCACTGCACTGCAGCCTGGGTGACAGAGTGAGACCCTGCCTCAAAAAAAAAAAAAAAAAAAAAAATTGCATGAGCTATAGTACACAGATGTGTGCTGTGTGCAAGGGTACATATGAACAAGAATAGCTATCCAAGGCTGTACAAATATGGTGCCGATCCGAGGCCCTTAAGTCAACTGTGAACAGCCATAAGCAGAGAGAGACAATGAATTTTACACTGTTGGAAACAACCCCTCTGGTGTGAACCACCGTGGGACACAGACTGTTATATGATCAAGGTTCATAATCAGGTTGACAGTGGGCCACAGACTGAGGCCAAAGTGGAGATATTTACATGAGTCCCACTTCAGTAAGAGTTTCATTTGATTCCCGCCAGAAGTACAAGATTCACATGTGAAAGCTATAGTGGTTGCAACTTTATACTAATTGATGTTCTTTATGTGTTCATTATTTTGTTTTTTTTTTATACTTACAGAATAATTCCTTCATTTATTCAAATATTTACTGAACACCTGTATGTGCCAAATGCTATACTGAGAACTTAGAATACAATGTTGAATAATCAAGATGCCTTTTATTGTACAAGATAGATAATATCTTTTGTTTTCATTTCAACAATTTTTTTTTTTAGCACTTTGGTGTTTTAGGAACTATGTTGGAAGCTAAAACAGTGAACAAAAGGAAGCGATTCTTGCCTTAATTGAACATTGCTATTACATGCATATGTGTATGTTAATAGTTTAATGAATAATATGCAGTTTTATGCTACATACTGTGGGTTAGATCATTATCACTAACATGTTTTTCTTGTCTTTTTTTAATGACAGCCTACCCTTGAAAATTTTTCTTGTTTATCTGTGACATTCTAATCATATTTCTTTACTACTTAAAACTCTTCAATCTTCAAGTACAAAATCCTTACCCTTAGAAATGAGGCCCTTCACATTGGTTTCTGTGCCTGACTTTCCAACTTTTTTTCCCTAGCATATATCCAAAATATAACTGTGTGAAAACAAAACAAAACTTCTTAAATTTTCCTGGGAGGTGGCACACCTGTAAATGTCCCGTTTATCTGAAATCTCCTTCCAACTCACAGGTTCTCATCCTACCCTTCAAAGCTCAGCTCAGACCTGAGCCCTCTGAAAAGACCTCTCCCCTCTCCTGCACATTCACTATGACCTAGCAGAATCTGTCACCTATCCTGTCTCAGAGTCATTTGACATGTGTAGCAGGACTCAGCCTCAAGTCTACCTGCTTAGTTGTGTAAGACATTGATTTGACTCTGGATCCCCACCCAAATCTCATCTCAAATTGGAATCCCCACATGTCGGAGGAGAGACCTGGTAGGAGGTGATTAGGTCATCGAAGCAGTTTCCCCCTGCTGTTCTTGTGATAGTAAGGGAGCTCTCACAAGATCTGATGGTTTAAAAGTGGCAGTTTCCCCTATGCTCTCTCTCTCCTGCCGCCACGTAAGACGTGCCTTGCCTCCCCTTCACCTTCTGCCATGATGGTAAGTTTTCTGAGGTCTCCGCAGCCATGTGGAACTGTGAGTCAATTAAACTTCTTTCCTTTTTAAATTACCCAGTCTCAGGTATTCTTTATATCAGTGTGACAATGGACTAATACAGACATCTCACTATATTCATTAGAGCACAGTGCACTTTCTGCCAGGCTAGAAAAACTTGAAATTCAGTCACCCTTGGGGCCCTCTCTCCCCACTCCTGGACTGTGCCTTAGGTCTGAGGCCCTGCCTGGTACTAGGGTTGGGGTATTAGAGCCCTCTGTTTGGCAGTCCTCTGCTGACTCAGTTAACCCTAAGTTCCATCGTCTCTTTCCACACAGCCCCTTTGGGTGCACTGGCATTCTGCTGCCTATGTGCTGTGGCTAGAACACAGGCATCTTTGCAAACCTGCCTTTGGTTTCATCTGCTGCCTGTATAGCCAGGTATCCATCTCTCTCTGCAGACTTCCTACAGCTGCAGCAGCATACCCAGGAGACACATCTGGCCTCCTACTGCTCAGAGATGCACAGACCCCAGGCTCTTTCTCTCCTCCTCCTCCCTGCAGTGGAAGGGGGGATTCTAGTCCGGTAGAGAGAGGGTGGAGGAAGAAAGAATCCACCCTTTAGCCCAATCCTCCAACCTCCATCTGGCCCCCAGGATTTGCTGATTCCATGATATTCTCTCCACTCTGGAGCTTATGCTTTTGAAACCAAAAGCTAGGAAGTATGTGAGCTGATTTCTGCATTCAACCCAGTCATTTTTCTCACGTGGGGATGTTAACTCAATGGCTACTTACATGAGGGGTGAGGGAGGGCAATGAAAAAAGAAAAAACCTCGTGGATTATTTCCACAAGATAATATCCTGCTTCACTTGTAAATGAATCAGTGTCACACAGTGGGCTGTTTCTTGGTGTTGAGCTTGCTGGAGTGAGGGTCATGGTTTAGTTATTTTTGTATTTGCTGAATCTTGACTAGCACGTGGTGTATAGTAGACATTCGGTAACTGTTTACTGAATGCAGTGAATAAAGTCATTGAGAATCCTCCTTTGCATAAAATCTTCAATGGCTTGTCATCATCTGTATGATACAATTGCAACTTTTTAGCACAATATTTGAGGCCTTTGATTATTTGGCATCTGGCCTGTTTTTCAGTCCCATGCCATCTTTTTCATTAATTTCTGTATTTAGAGGTTTTTTGTTTTTTTTTTTTTTGAGACGGAGTCTCGCTCTGTCGCCCAGGCTGGAGTGCAGTGGCCGGATCTCAGTTCACTGCAAGCTCCGCCTCCTGGGTTTATGCCATTCCCCTGCCTCAGCCTCCCGAGTAGCTGGGACTACAGGCGCTCGCCATCTCGCCCGGCTAGTTTTTTGTATTTTTTAGTAGAGACGGGGTTTCACCGTGTTAGCCAGGATGGTCTCGATCTCCTGACCTCGTGATCCGCCCGTCTCGGCCTCCCAAAGTGCTGGGATTACAGGCTTGAGCCACCGCACCCGGCCTATTTAGAGTTTAACGTCCCCACTAACCTCAGAGCCCCTTGAAGGCAGAGATCATATTATCCTAATTCAAATGCAAATGTAGTAAAATGTGCTCAATAAATGCTGCATTAATGTATTATTTAAGCAGAACAATTTAAGCCGGGTATCCAGTTAACGTTTGGTCAAGATTCTAGTACCCAGAGCAGGCAGACCTGGAAAGCATTAGCTTTAATAGAATGGCGTCTGTCCAAAGCCTAGGTATTTCTCAATCTGTCAAACACTATGTATATGGTTATTAGTTTTGCCTGCTGGGAAGCAGGGGCACAAAAGTGTTTGTAAACATAAGATGAAGGGAATCACAGGGTAAAACTGAGAGTGAGTTTACATCAAATTGTAAGTAGCTTCAAGGCAAGGATAATGTCATATTCCTTATTTTCTCAGTACCAGAACCTAGCAAACAAAGTTTGCAACACAATAGACACACCTTTCTTCAGGGGTGGGGACAGACACGGTCTCACTCTCTTGCCCAGGCTAGAGTGCAGTGGCAGGAACATGGCTCACTGCAGTCTCGGCTTCTTGGGCTCAAGCAATCCTCCTGCCTCAGTCTTCTGAGCAGCTGAGACTACAGGCATGAACCACCATGTCTGGCCAATTTTCTGATTTTTTTTGTAGAGATGGGGTCTCATTTTGTTGCCCACGGGTCTTGAACTTCCGGGTTTAAGAAATCCTCCTGCCTTGGCCTCCCAAAGTGCTGGGATTACAGGCATGAGCCACTGTGCCTGGCCTCATACTTAAAAAAAAAAAAAGAAAAGAAAAACAAATCAAGTAGTGTGTCTGCCAACTTTATCTTTTTTTCCAAAATTGTTTCAGCTATTCTAGTTCTTTTGCCTTTTAATATAAATTTTAGAATGTTTTTGTGCCTACAAAAAACAAAATCTGATGGTAATAACATTAAATCTGTAGATTAAGTGGTGGATGATTGACATCATAACCATGAACATGGTATATGTCTCCATTTATTTAGGTCTTCTTTGATTTTTCACTAGCATTTTGTAGTTTTCAGCATGCATATCCTTTATAAGTTTTGTTAGATTTTCACCTAAAAATTTCATTTTGGGGGAGTTTTTATAAATGGTATTTGCTATGGATTGAATGTCTCCACCAAAACTGATGTTGAAATTTAATTGCCATTGTAGCAGTATTAAGAGGCTGTGCCTTTAGGAAGTGATTAGGCCATGAGGTCTTTAACCGCATAAATGGAATAATGTTGTTATTGTGGAAGTGGGTTGGTTATTTCAGGAGTGTATTCCAGATAAAAGAATAAATTCGGCCCCACCCTTCCTGTCTTTTGTGCTTGCTGGCCATTCTACCATGGGATGACCCTTACCAGATGCCAGTGCCCTGCTCTTGGAGTTCCCAGCCTCCAGAACCATGAGCCAAATGAATTTCTTTTCTTTAAAAAGTCTCAAGTATTATGATATATATATGTGTATGTGTGTGTATATATCATATACATATATATGTATACACGTGTGTGTGTATATATATACACACACAATGAGCTAAGATAGTATTCTTTTAATTTGTTTCCAACTGTTGATTCTAGTCTGTAGAAATACCATTGATTGGTATATGTGGACCTTGTATCTTCCAAGCTTAAACAATTCACTTATTAGTTTTAGGAGCTTTTTGCTAGATACCATGGCTATTTCTATGTAGATGATTTTATAGTATGATGTTGACTAAGAATAAAGTAGATCTTTTATTTTTCTCCTAATCTTAAGAAAAATCAAAGTTAAAAATTTCTCTTTTTCTCATTGTTTGCTGAGAGTTTTCATCACAAATAGATGCTGAATTTTGTCCAATGATTTTTCTACATCAATTGATATAATATTTTTTAAATATATTAATATGATGGTTGATTTTTTTTTTTTTTTTTTTTAGACAGAGTCTTGCTCTGTCGCTGGAGTGCAGTGGCTTGATCTCAGCTCACTGCAACCTCTGCCTCCCAGGTTCAAGTGATTCTTGTGTCTCAGCCTCCCAAGTTCTGGGACCACAGGTACATACCACCACACCTGATCAACTTTTTACTATTGAACAAACCTTGGATTCCCAGGATAAACTGTAGTTAATTGTGATGTATTATTCTTTTTATATACTGTGGGATTTGATTTCCTAGTATATTGTTTTGAGAATTTTTTGTCTATGTTTATGGGAGATATTCTTCTGCAGTTATCTTTTCCTTTAATGTCTTTGTCTGGTTCTTATGTCAGGGTATTGCTGACCTAAAAGAATGATTTAGAAAATAACTCCTTCGGCCAGGCGCAGTGGCTCATGCCTATAATCCTAGCACTTTGGGAGGCTGAGGTCAGTGGATCATGAGGTCAGGAGTTCGAGACCAGCCTGGCCAAAATGGTGGCACCCCATCTCCACTAAAAAGACAAAAAAACTAGCTGGGCGTGGTGGCACATGCCTACAGTCCCAGCTACTTGGGAGGCTGAGGCAGGAACTTGCTTGAACCCAAGAGGTGGAGGTTGCAGTGAGCCAAGATTGCACCACTGTGCTCCAGCCTGGGCGATAGAGGGAGACTCTGTCTCAAATAAATAAATGAATAAAACCTCCTTCTCTTCTATTTTAACAAAAAGTAATATACAATTGGTATTATTTCATTATTAAATTTTTGGTAGAATTAAGGAGTGAAACCATTGGAGTCTGAAGATTTCTTTTGTTGAAAAATTTTAAACTACAAATTTAATTTCTTTAATAAGAATAGAGCTATTTAGGTTATTTCTTTCTTCTTGGGTGAATTTGATAGTCTGTGTCTTTCAAGGAATTGGTTCATTTTAACTAACTTGAATTTATGTCTGTAGAGTTTTTGTAGTATTCCTTTATTATATTTTTAAAATCTGTGAAGTCGTAGTTATGTGCCGTCTTTTATTTCCAGTAGTAGTAATTTGCCTTTTCTCTCTTTCTTTGTCAGACTGGCTAAAAGTTTATTAATTCTATTGATCTTTCAAAGAACCAACTTTTTACTTCATTGATTTTTCTCTATTGTTTTATTTTATAAATTCTGTTGATTTCTGTTCTTATCTTTATATATTTTTTCTTCTGCTACCTTTGGGTTTCTTTTGCTTTTCTTTTTCTAGTTTCTTAAATTGAAAGCTGGGATTTTAAAATTGAGGTCTTTCTTCTTTTCTAATAAAATCACTTGATGCTATGAATATCCCTTCAAGTACCACTTTATCTTCATCCTGTATATTTAGAGATGTTGTATTTTCATTTTTGTTTAATTCAAAACATTTTGTAATTTTTCTTGAGGCTGTAGCTGACAGAGGTGAACTGAGTTGTTTAATAATATACTGGAGTGGTTTTCAGGTATTATTAACTGAGGAAGTTTAATGCTGTTTTCCTTATCACTCTAACTGAAGTGGGACATTACAATGAAAGAAAGATTTTAAAATAAAGCATGCAATAAGCTATTTACCTTGAACCATTTATACATTAGCAATTTAATACAGTAATTTCCCTGTGACTTAATTCTGGGAAGATCCTAGGAGATTGCAAGAATTTGGTTCTAAGAATCAGAAACTTGAGTTCTGTTAGTAGCAACTTATCTTCCAGAAATATGCCACGTTTTTTCTTAAACTTTAATGTGCATAAAGATCACTTTGAGAGCTCATTAAACACAGATTCTGGGCCCCCACTCCAAGAGACTCTGATAGAGTAGGTCTAGGATGGGCCAAGGATTTGTATTACCAGCAGGTTCCTAGTTAATACTTATGCTACTCATCTGAGGACCGTACTTTAAGTAGCATTATTCTACAGCGTTAGAAAATACTGCCCACCAAATTCTTTTTGACATCCCTTCATACTATGCCTAGTTTTCTATTTACTTTCCTCTTCTTGTTGTCTTCCTTTTCCTTCTTTTGCCCTCTACATATAGATATTTTCTAAGAGTACAACTTTAGTTCTTATCTCTTCATCTTTCCTTCCATTATAAATTCAACAACTTCTTATTGAGAATCTACGAATTGTTAACCTAGGCTGCTTCTGGGACCACGTAAGGCAGAACCAGTGGGGTCCATGCCCCTTGCTCCACTATTATCTTCTCTGTGAAAGTGTTCTCAGAACTTTCTCACAGACATGACCACCTCCTCGTTTGCTTTCTCATAGCTCTTTATTTGTTTCTCTCATCTGGATTTTATTTCATTCTATGTTTGTTGGGAATTCTCTGAGACAATATCCCAAATCTTGTTTGAAAGCAGGATCTGGACTGGGCAAGATAATCTCAACCTCCAATTTGGTTTTGTCACCTATCTGTATTTACTCTTTCACGTTCAATAATTATATCAGCCTGGGAATTGATTAGAAAATTGTGATGATCGGGCTTGATGGTGCACACCTGTAGTCCTAGCTACTTGGGAGGCTGAAGTGGGAGGATTCCTTCAGTCCAGGAGTTTGAGGCCAGCCTGGGCAACACGGTGGATTCTGTCTCTAAAAAGGAAAAGAAAATAAAATTGTGATAACTTTTTCAATACAATACCACTTATCCTGATGCAAAATGTACACTGGAGTTATGAAATGTTTAAATTAATATTTGGAAATGTTGTAAGATGACAGGAAGGATGAAATAAAATTCCATTTTTAAGCATACTGGCACAAGACAAATCATAGTATTTATTTACTTTTATCTAGTTCAGTTCAAGGGATGTATATTAACAAATCACAATAAGCAAACACCATTCTGTTATACTTGCATGCATTTTTTTCCTTTAGTCATTTCTCTATATAACATGCCTCTCCAAATTTTGTGGGAGAAAATATAGATTGGCCCTGTTGTTCCTGCTTGTGGCAGCAATCAATGAAAATAATGCTCATTCTTTTGGAATTCTGGGTGTTAAAAAAGGGGTGATGTGGGGCCTGGGGAGAATGTTTTTACATGTCTTCATAAATATGAGTGGAGACTTCTCTGAACTATCTCTCTCCTGCTCTCCAGACTTCCTTCTCTGTGATATAAAGTGCTCATATAGGAAGTCACAAAATTGCAACGGAAATCCAAACTCAACTTGATTTACTAGGTCCTCAAATGTTGACCTGTTCTGGACTCATAAATGGAGTGGGAAGGCATTTGAGTAAGGGAAAGAGCAGGAAGCCATGAATTATCCAGTTGATCTTTGAAATCAAACAAATTTAACATAGAATGAATACCAGGCATTTCCTGGGGAAGAAGGGAAGTGTAGTTCTGCCTGTCAATTACCCTGTAACTATATTAAATTCAGAAGATCACAAATATTTTGCCAGGGTTCTCAAGGACCAGGTGGGAGAATGCCCATACCTTTTGCATTACAGTGGAGATGGATTCCAGTCACATTTAACTTACTCACATCCAACTACATGGTGAGCCATATTTTTCACACAACATGGCTCCGAAATGCGTGCCAACTACTCTATGTAGTGCTCAGGAAGAGAAGCAGAGATACGTTCCAATAATGGAAAAAACGGGCTGAATTTCCTCCTTTGAAAGATGATGCACTGTTCATTGTGGGTGATTTCAGGGATCTTCCTTGGTAGAGGAAAGCTGGTACTTCAGCGCCTCTGGACATCCCTGGGCAGCTGTAGAATTAGGCCTCCCAAAATCTGCTCTTCTAGACCATCGGCAGATGACAGCCGGAGGAAGGCCAGGTCTTTATAGAACCACCTTCCGGGGCCTGGTTCAGTGGCACATGCCTGTAATCCCAGCACTTTGGGAGGCCAAGGCGGGCAGATCACCTGAGGTCAGGAGTTCAAGTCCAGCCTGGCAAACATGGTGAAACACTGTCTGTACCACAAATACAAAAATCTTAGCTGGGCGTGGTGGTGTGCGCCTGTAGTCCCAGCTACCCGGGAAGCTGAGGCAGGAGAATAGCTTGAACCTGGGAGGCAGAGATTGCAGTGATACCACCACTGCACTCCAGCCTGGGTGACAGAGTGAGACTCCATCGAAAGAAAGAAAGAAAGAAAGAAAGAAAGAAAGAAAGAAAGAAAGAAAGAAAGAAAGAAAGAAAGAAAGAAAGAAAGAAAGAAAGAAAGAAAGAAAGAAAGAAGAAAGAAAGAAAGAAAGAAAGAAAGAAAGAAAGAAAGAAAGAAAGAAAGAAAGAAAGAAAGAAAAGAAAGAAAAGAAAGAAAAGAAAGAAAGAAAGAAAGAGAAAAGAAAAGAAAAGAAAAGAAAAGAAAAGAAAAGAAAAAAGAAAAGAAAAGAAAAGAAAAATCACCTTCCCCTCCCCTTCTATCCCTCTGGACACTCCTCCTTCTTCCTTCTTTTCTCATTCTCTTATAAGAGAAGTTTCCTCATTTTACAGGTGGGGCAGTGGAGGTGGTACAGCCAAAACTTAATTGAAAGGGAAATTTGGCATAATGCATTTTGAATGAGACCTCTCACCCCAGACAAACTGTGTGACCCTGCATGGCTCAGGGGCCCCAGTATGCTACAATAGCTACATCCAGGAAAGTGTCACCATGGCTTGGTGATTTCCTAAGCATGAGAAAAATCAGGCTGTCCTCACTATGAGATCAAGTTTGAATTTACTGCTAGGCAGGATGTGATATGGAGACTTTTTTTTTTTTTTTTTCCCAAACAGTAGCTCTTCTTCTAGCCTAATGGTTATCGGGTTTTAAGAGGAAGGAAATTATATTTATTTTTGGTATTGTGCAGAACTATGGAGGAAATGTGTAAATCAGAGGAAAATTCCAGATACCCTGAAAGAAAATGGGTGACAAGGAGCAAGGTGGGAACTCAGGGTACCAGGGCAAGTTGCTAAAACATCACTGGAGCAGTGCGATGCCTCCAGAGGAACCAGGTCACCAGGAAAACCTTTACTTAGAGTCTAAATTAAGAATAAGGTCTCCATTGTTTGTCTTACAGTGGCCAGAGTTCATGAGTGCCTTCCTTTGTCCCCAGGGACCCTGTTTCTCTACTCTAAGCCAGCTCTGATTAAGAGGAAGCCATATATCTCTAAGAATATTCCTGTCTTGTGCCTTACTCAGTAGCATTAACAGAGGGAAATGAGGTTATGTGAACTTCCCATGGATATTTTGATGGCAGTGACTCAGTTGATACAAAGGATTCCCTGTGAAGCAAATCCGCATAAATAGAGAGTCAAGTTTATTCTAGTGATTCCCCTAGGTTTCGCCAGCTCAGGAAAGAGGAAAGCGCATCCTCAGAGACAGTGATTCCATAACCATACGCAGATGGCCAAAACACAGGGTAGGAAATGACCCCAAGAAAATAAAACAGTGCAAAAATCTTCCACTGCAAATGGTTTAGGTATGGATTATTTAATTATTTATTTTTAACGTTTATATATTTAGGGAGTACAAGTGCGGATTTCTCACAGGCATATATTGCATAGACGTGAAGTCTGGGCTTTTAGCAAACTCATGACCTGAATATAGAACATGATACCCAATGGGCAACTTTCCAATTGTCAAACCCCTCCCACCTTCCCATCTTCTGTAGACGCCAATGTCTATTATTCCACTCACTGTGTATGTCCACATGTACTCATTGTTTAGCTCTCACAAGTGAGAACATGTGGTATTTGACTTTCTGTTTCTGAGTTATTTTGCATAGGACAATGGCCTCTGGTTCCATCATGTTGGTGCAAAAGACATGATTTTGTTCTTTTCCATGGATGGATAAGTATTCCATGGTGAATAGTCTGTCCCATTTCCTTTATCCAGTCCTCCACTGATGAACACTTCGGTTGCTTCCATGTCTTTGCTATTGTGAACAGTGTTGTGATAAACATTTGAGTACAGACATCTTTTTGATATGATGACTTCTTTCTCTTTGGGTGTATCCCCAGTAGTGAGATTGGGTGAAATAGTAGTTTTGTTTTTAGTTCTTTGAGAAATCTAGGTGTGGAATATTTTAAGGACCGAGTCAATTCTGATGCCAATAACTTCTTTATTTTTTTTACTTTCCATATAAATGGCTATTGCTTGGCAGTCAGTGGGCTAGGTTCAAAACCTACCTTATCTTCAAAATCCTCTAGAGCAGAAAATGGATTAGTAATAGGAAGACAAACTCAAAGCAAAATAGTTTAGATTCACTCAGAACTTAGCAAATGTGAAAATTATTACCTAAGAAAAGAAATTTTATAATTCTAGAAGAAACTTCTACACACCTCCACACACACACACACATATACGGGGACACACACACACACACACACACACACACACCCCGTTAGATTTTCACTTTTCAGGAGGTGCTCATCACAGTCCCCAGAGAAAATATCTAACCTTAACATGAAAAAAACCCAAGTCTTTTCCTTAGATAAAAATACCTTTCAGATTAGCACAGGACCCATGTTCTTGTTTTAGTTCCTAAGGTAGAACCAGTTTTGTTCTCCTCCCCGAAATACAAGGGGAGTGTGAGTCCCTAAGGGGCCAGGTGGAGTCGTGGTGGTAGCTGAATTGGAGGAAGGGAGAACACATGTCTTTGGAACTGATTTGTAGACTCTCTCTGCCTTTGGAAACACCTGAGACAGAATCCTTGCTATCAGCTCTTCGGTCCTTCTTCAGTTGCCGTATGTTTTTATATTCATCTTTTCTCCTCTAATTTTTTATTCATATCCCAGAGTGATGAGCCAATGTTTTTAAAATATAAGATATCCAATAAATGTTTCACGTGTGAATGGATTGTTCTTTTTCACTTCTAGGCTTCGAATGATTATTTGGTGCTCTCTCTCAAAAGATATTGATATGCAGGCAGTTCAGATATACCAGCCACAGGAATGACTTCTACTCCATTAACAGCCTGAGAATTATATGCTATAGTGGGTTATGAAATCTGAAGTTACTTACCTAAAAAAAAAGAAAATGTGTATTGGGATCAAATTGAGATAGGCAGAAGGGAAAACTTTAATTACTGGATCTGCCTTGACATCACAGAAATATTCTAAACATCTCTCACTTCACTTCTTTATTTCTTATTTTTTTGTTATTGGTGGTCAGTGAGGGTGAAGATAACTCACACACAAAAAAGGGGAAAAGGCTTTTAAAAAGACAATTAGGAGCCAGGCACGGTGGCTCATGCCTGTAATCCCAGCACTTTGGGAGGCCGAGGTGAGTGGATCCCCTGAGGTCAGGAGTTTGAGACCAGTCTGGCCCATATGGCAAAACCTTGTCTCTACAAAAAATACAAAAATTAGCCAGGCATGGTGGCATGGGTCTGTAGTCACAGCCACTCGGGAGGCTGAGGCAGGAGAATCGCTTGAACCGGGAGGCGGAAGTTGCAGTGAGTTGAAACTGAGCCACTGCACTCCACCTTGGACAACAGAATGAGACTCTGTCTCAAAAAATAAAAAGACAATTAGAAACTTAGAGGAGTGTGGCCATGATGCAACTCTCTTGACCTGCCCCCTTCTTCCAGAAAGCCACCAGCTTTTGTTTTCATCAGTAACTGGTAGCAACAGGTCCCTTGTTACAAACATAAATTGTGGATAAGGAACTGGTAACAGAGGTACCATAACTCCTCTGCATCTGATAAAATAAAAGGGGACCTGCCTTCCTCGACAGGAAAGTTCCCAGTAGCAAAAGTAAAAGAAGAAAAAAATATTTACTTCGATGCTCGTCCCCTTCTCCCTCCCACTTTCTCACCTTGAAAACAACCTATTGAAAATGTTCACAGGAGGGAGGTTCTGCTCAGTTTTTGGAAGAACGCAGCATCTAAGTATTCATTCCACAATGACTTGAGCTGACAATATCAGTAAATATGTTGTACTCAAACAAAATTGTTCAAGGTGGAATAGAAATAAAGCCCCAGCTCTTGAGAGATAAGGCAAAGGAAGCACAGGTTGCTCATCTGAATCTTCATATGGCTGGCCTGGAACAAACCAAAGACTTATTTGGCCAAAGTGTGGTTTTCTACCTGAACAAACATTCAGTTACATGTGGAATAGACTCCAGAGCGTTTCAGAGAGATAGAGTATAGTGACCATGGTATTAGCCTTGCAGAGGCAGACCCTGGGTGACTGATAAGCCAGAGGGCTTGTGTAACATCTCTGTAACCTACCTGTGTCCAAAATCAGCAGTAAGGACTTATCTGTAGTCTTCTCAGATGTTCATAACCCTTTTTTTGTGTGCCCTAGAACCACTTCATCCCTTCCAACACAATGACAACACTCCAAAGAAGAATGTCACAGCCTTTGTAAGTCTTTCTGACAAAAGATGTATTGTCATTACTGGATCTCCTCTTCTTCCACACAAAGTGGTATCCAGCTTTTACTGTTCTGAACAAATCATTTGGCAAAGCATTTCATAAGTTTATTTGCATGAGGATAGCATGGGTTTTTTTGAACTACTGGTGAGAGACGAGTTTGGTCTGGTTATCCAGAGGCTGCAAGACCTGTGTTCCTGGGCTTTGCTGTGTGAAACACCTGTGCTTGCAGAATGCAGGGTAAATCTTTTGAGACCATTGGATCTACCGTGCTCATGAAACTTATCTAAGAAAATCCTTGTAAGACACAAAAATAGAGAAAGACGATTGAAAGACCTGGCCGAGATCTTAATCCTTCATGTTGATTGCAATGTGGGTTGCATTAACAGCAGGTAGACAGCTTCTATCACATTCTTTGCCTTTAGAGTCAAGCTTTCATATAGTTCAGGGGGTGCCAAGCTAGGGCCCAAGAGCAAACTATGGCCTGTTGCCTCTGTTTTTTATAGTCTGAGTCAAGAATGATTTTTACATCTTTAAATAGCTGAGGAAAAAGTCAAAAGAAGAGTTATATTTTGTAACATGTGAAAATTACACAAAATTTACATTTTAGTGTCCACAAGTGAAGTTTTGTGGAAGCACAGCCACACCATATTGTCTATATCTGCTTTTCAGCTATACCAACAGAGCTGAGTAGTTGCAACAGAGGCCATGTGGCCTGCAAAGCAAAAAAATAAATAAGATAAAAAATGTCTATTGATCTTTTACCAAAAAAAAAGTTTACTGACCCCTGATAAAGTTCAAGTTCATTCTTAAATTCAGCCTTGCTAATTAAATAGACCTGAAATCTTGCTAAAATGCAAGGATTAGTTTTAGAGAATTATGATGTAAACTATTGGGAAATGAGCCACGAATTATTATCAAATAGGACAAAAACTTAATTTTTATTAAAATGGAAAATATTTCATAAAATTTATTTTAAGAATACAATTATATAAAGTAGAAACCATCACAGGACATGTGGTATAAAACAGACCTGACCTAGCCGGGCGCGGTGACTCACGCCTGTAATCCCAATACTTGGGGAGGCTGAGGTGGGTGGATCATGAGGTCAAGAGATAGAGACCAGCGTGGTCAACATGGTGAAAACCCGTCTCTACTAAAAATACGAAAATCAGTTGGGCGTGGCGGCAGGTGCCTGTAGTCCCAGCTACTTGGGAGGCTGAGGCAGGAGAATCGCTTGAACCTGGGAGGTGGAAGTTGCAGTGAGCTGTGATCATGCCAATGCACTCCAGCCTGATGACAGAGCAAGACTCCGTCTCAAAAAACAAACACAAAAAGCAACAACAACCACAAACAAATGAAAAAGCCTGACCTGCCTATTAGTCGGGGAAATGCAAATTAAAACACAATAGGATACTGTTTCATGCCTCCAAAATTGTCAAAAAATTTTAAAAGTCTGATAATATGAAGGGTTGTGAGGGTGCAGAAGAATATGCACAGGCAATATGTGTACTTGCACAATCACTTTGGAAAGCAGCTTGGCGATTTCCAATAAAATGGTAGATGGGTTTAATAAGATGGCTTAGTGGTTCCACCCCAGGTTTATAGCCTATTCTAAAGCAATTCTAGCACCTATGCAAGAGGAAACATGTAGAAAGATGTTCTATGCAACAACAACACAGTAGGTTGTACTTTCTGCTCCCCTGTGGCTGGGTGGAGCCCTGTGCTAGTTCTGGTCATTTGAGTTGTGAGCAGAAGTGACACATGTGTCAGGAGCATCTATAAGGCCAATGTAAAACTCTTCTGAGTTATAATAAGCCACAGGTTAAATAGAAATTGCAATGGAAAATACTTTGAATTAAATAATAATACTGCCTATCAAAGCTTACCATTATACTACAAATACTTATCATTACACTATCAAATACTACATATCAGAGTGTTAGCCATGCTTAGAAGGGAATTTATAGCTCCAAATGCATATTTAGAAAAGAAGAAACACTGAAAAAAATCAATAAACTTTGAATCTTAGCTTGGGTTCCCCAGAAGCAGACCTTGAGCCAAGGATTCAAGGGCAAACAGTTTAATTGGGAGTGAATTAATTAGCTTGGGCTGCCGTAACAAAGTATCACAGGCTAGGTGGCTTAAACAACAGAAATTTTTTTTTTTCTCACAGTTCTTGAGGCTGAAATCTGAGATCAAGGAGTCAGCAGGTTTGGTTTCTTCTGAGGCCCCTGCCCTTGGCTTGCAGATGTCTGTGTTCTCCCTGTGTCTGCCCATGGGATTCCCTCTGTGTGTGTCTGCGTCCTAATCTCTTCTTATAAGGACACCAGTCATAGTGGATTAGGGTGCACCTTCATGATCTCATTTTAATTTCATCACCTCTTTCAAGCTGTATCTCCAAATAAAGCCACACTCTTAGGTACCTTGACTTCAGACTCGAACAAATAAATTTAGGGGCTTCATATGTTGAATTTGAGGGGCTCACAGTTCAGTCCCTCACAGGGAAATAGACAAGTAGGAACAGATAGGAAGTGAGATATGGAGGGAAGACAGATAAATAATAAAGGGTGTGTTATGAAGGCAGTCATCACAGCAGGAGACTGGAGCTTGATTGCATTAATTACCAAGAAGAACTCTAGAAAACTAAGTAAAATATGCTTCAGAATTATCCCAGCCGAAGGGCAAGAAGGGTGTTTACACCCTGACAGCCTTTGGTCTTTAGTTAAAGGTTTCCTCCGGAGGCTGTTAGTTCCCACACACCTCCAGCCCACTATGCCCATAGGCTAAGTAAGTTCAGGCAGCCTAGGGATGGCCCTCGGACAAAGATGCAGGTTCCTGTCTGGGAGTGCACAGGCCTGATGAGGGATCCCAGGACATACAAATGGAGCCTCGATCATGTCAGTTAAGCAGCCCTCTCCAGACATTACCAAAGGAGTGGCGAAACAAATCCAAAGAGAAAGCAATCATTATCACTAATTCAAATGTATAAGCAGACAAGGTTCTCCAAACCACAGGCAGATTCCTTAAAATACTAATAAAAGTGAAAAATTGCTGTCAAGATTGGTCAGTTAAACTAGAGACAAATGAACTAGTGACAAACAACGTCAGGAATTTTAAAACAGGGCATCATTAAGGATCATGCAGACATGAGATCATTAAGAGAAGAAAAAAAAGGGTGAATACCAATTTCACTCCCGGTTATATACTCAAAAGAATTGAAAACAGGCACTCAAACCAATACATGTACATGTGTGTTCATGGCAGCCCTATTTATAATTTACAAACATCAAAGGGTGAAACAGCACAAATGTTCATCAACAGTTAAATAGATAACGAATTGTGGTATATCCATACAACAGAAGATTGTTCAGATATAACAAGAAATAAATTACCAAAACGTGTTACAATATGGAAAAACTTAAAAAATATTACACTAAGCGAATGGAGCCAGACACATATAAATGCATTTAAATAAAATAACCAAAACAGGTTAAATGAACAGAGACAGGAAGTCGATTGTTGTTTGTGAAGGCTCAGGAGAGGGAAATGGAGAGTGGTTAATGGGGATGCCTTTCCTTTTGCGGGGGATGGAAATATTTAGGAACTAGATAGAGATGTGATTGCACAACACTGTGAAAGTACAAAATGCCATTTAATTGTTCACTTTAAAATGATTTGGTTTATGTTATGTGAATTTTACCTCAATAAAAAAGAGAGAGAAACAGTGAGAAAAAGAGAAACACCTGGCAGTTATACACTGCCAGCCATGTGCTAGGTCTACACTGCCATTAAAGATGGACTAGTTTTAATATTTTGATGAGCTCAGGCTGGGCGCGGTGGCTCACACCTGTAATCCCAGCACTTTGGACTTTGGGAGGCCAAGGTCGGCAGATCACCTGAGGTCAGGAGTATGAGACCAGCCTGACCAACATGGCAAAACCTGGTCTCTACTAAAAATACAAAAATTAGACCGGGCACAGTGGCTCATGCCTGGAATCTTAGCATTTTAGGAGGCCAAGGGAGGTGGATTGCCTGAGTTCAGGAGTTCAAGACCAGCCTGGGCAACCCGGTGAAACCCCATCTCTATTAAAATACAAAAAAATTAGCCTGGTTTGGCAGCATTTGCCTGTAGTCCCAGCTACTCGAGAGGCTGAGGCAGGAAGCTTGAACCCAGGAGGCAGAGGTTTCAGTGAGCCAAGATTGCCCCATTGCACTCCAGCCTGGGCAACAGAACGAGATTCTGTCTCCAAAAAGAAAAAAAAATTAGCTGGGCTTGGTGGTGAGCGCCTGTAATCCCAGCTACTTGGGAGGCTGAGGCAGGAGAATTGCTTGAACCTGTGAGATGATGGAGGTTGCAGCGAGCTGAGATTGTGCCACTGCACTCCAGCCTGGGCAACAGAGTGAGACTCTCTCTCTCTCTCTCTCTCTCTCTCTCTATATATATATATATATGTATGTATATTTTGATGAGCTCATTAAATACATTCACAATTTTCCCATAAGGTAGGGATTAATAACACTCACTTTTAAAGAAAAGGAGTTCATGGAAAAGAATCTGATTGTTTCTCTGTTTTGTTGTCACTTTGTGTTTTGCCGAGTTCATCCAAAGAGTTCCTTCAACAAGCAGAACCCAAGGAAACATGGGTGAGGTTACTTTAAGGCTTGGAGACTTCTCAGCTAAAGGAAGTGGGCCAGGGAAGGGCTAGGTGCTCTGACATTCCAAATATAGTCTGCTTGGCCACTGAGGAAGAGAGATTTGTTGCTAGCAACAAGTACTTAGAACGTGTGTGATTTGGCATGTCTCAAACTGTGAAGTAGATGCAATGCAGGCAAAAAATTGATGATGCTACGGGGAGGGGCTGTGTAGGGTGTTAATCGCCATCTGCAGTGCCTGGAGGTGGGGTGGGGAGAAGTGAAGAATCTCTTCCTTTTTAATAGATTTTCAAGATGGGAAAATCATATTGCAACCCACAGGCATTTGGAAACAATTTGTGCCGAAGACAGAAAGTACACCTAACGTTAAGCTGAAAAAACTGGACGCTCCCAGCAAACTCACTTTGCAGATTCCTGGATGTCAGAAGAAAACGCCAGAGGATTTCACTTGGCATTGACCCCTTACTACTTCCAGCCACTTGCCCTGGACAGTAGACAGAAGGAACAGAAAGAAGAGTAGCTTAAGAGGAGTAAGTACCAATGGCTGTGGGACTTCAAATCACCTAAGATTACTTCTTTGATTTCTGAAAAAGTAGGTCAAAGGAAGACGTCAGGTGAGATGTGAATGGGGAAATGGGGGTGGGGGAGGAAGAGTTAAGCCTGATTCACCACCCTATAGGCATGTAGTGAAGCAAATTCTTTGGCACTGTTTATAATTTACTTTAGAAAGCACGCTTGTGAAATCTTTAAGAATCATGAATGTTGTCTCCGGAAGAAGTAGGTACATCTTGGTAAGTAGGTAAAGATTCAAGCCCAGATCTGGAATCTTTACTTTAATTCTGCCTGGGACAAAATTACAGTATGAATGTTCAGTTGAAAGTGCAAATTAGCATAGAATCATTGGTCCAAAAGTTGAAAAGACTTTTGACTAAATCCTAGAAGAAAGATGAATGTAAAGTTACAGATAGAAAACCTTAGACTCATATTTTATTTCTTAAAACTCTAAAACTCTGAGCTTTTATCCTTATTCAACCATCAAATTGATCAGCACTTCCTGTTGAGTTAAACTCTGAATTGA
This sequence comes from Macaca nemestrina, assembly GCF_043159975.1. Classification (NCBI taxonomy): domain Eukaryota; kingdom Metazoa; phylum Chordata; class Mammalia; order Primates; family Cercopithecidae; genus Macaca; species Macaca nemestrina. The sequence continues at coordinate 169,704,234 of NC_092129.1, read as the reverse complement.
GGGTCTTTTTGCCCTTGCCTACCTTCATTCAGGCCTGGGTTATTTCTTTTCCTTTTTTTGTAACTGGTTTATTTATTTATTTATTTATTTATTTATTTATTTATTTATTGTGGTAAAATACACGTAAAATTAATATTTTAAACATTTTTAAGTGTACAATTCAGTGCATTTAGTACATGTGCAATGTCGTATGACTATTCCCACTTCCTTTATAGTTCTAGAGAAACAGAATGTTAAGGATGAAGTCCAGGTGCTGTGGCTCGCGCCTGTAATCCCATCATTTTGGGAGGCCAAGGTAGGACGATCGCCTGAGCCCAGGAGTTTGAGAGCAGCCTGGGTAACATAGTGAGACCTCATCTCTATGAAAAATAAAAAAAGAAAAAACTAGCCAGGCATAGGGTAGTGTGTCTATGGTCCTAGCTACTCAGAAGGCTGAAGTGAGAAAATTGCTTGAGCCCAGGCAGCTGAAGCTGCAGTGAGCTGCGATAGTACCACTGCACTACAGCCTGGGCAATAGAATGAGACCCTGTCTCAAAAAATTAAATTAAATTAAATTTAAAAGAAAAAAAAGGAATGTTAACGATGGGTTTTCTGAATTGGTTCTGTGGTTTCTGGAATTGGCTCTCTAATCTGATTAGATTTAAAGATGCTTATGACTTTATTTTTAGTAGTAATGAGAGCACCGGTAGTCCATGGCATGATCTTACAATAGAGATATGTAAAATACCACCATTGGATACTCCTTAGCAACCTCTTACAAGAAGCAAGGAGCTGGGGGTGGTTGTGGGGGCTATGTATATACTTATGAACAATTTTTTTTTTTTTTGCAAACTAACAAGTATAATGAGATTGGCTGGTTGATCCAAATGTCACTGGACAAAGTGGGGAAAGAAAAGGATGAGCTCAGGGATTTGAATCTTCAGTTTAAGCCCCATGTACAAAACCTGAAATCTTCTATGTGTGCCCTGAAATATCATTATTGCTTTTAGCAGCAGGGCTATGATTGCTGAAAATCAAACACAGAATCTTATCCTGAGACTGGCTGAATTACTGCACAGGTTAAACTCTCAGCCTCACAGGAAGTCTAACGTTGAAGTGAGGAAGATATGAACTTTGATAGTTGGAATGGGGATATGTGGGAAGACCTGATGAAACTGGGGAAATCGAGCCCCTGGAATCTGATAAATACTTGCCAGTGGAAGAGGCCTCTCTATCCTTTGTGGAAGCCACCTTCCCACTCCCAGTGGTAGTGGCCTCTTCAGCCCCTCACCTCTCATCTGATGGGATTAAACCTGCATTGTCCTAGAAAACTGTAATGACCCCCTCTGTGGTAGATGACATGCTAGACAATGATTCTCCTCAAGACCCATTTCTATCACCCCTCTTTGCTTCTAGACCCATAACTTGATTCAAGTCCTAGTAGGCTCCTGAAGGTAAGGTACAAAATGTAACTCACAAGGAAGTGTACTACAGTTCAAAAGAACTACTGGAAGTTTCTAATTTATAAAGATAGAAATCTGGGAAACATGTGTGGGAGTGGATATTGAGGGTGTGGGATAATGGCAGGAGGAATATAAAGTTGGATTAGGTGGAATTCATTGATGTGGACTCACTAAGCCGAGATTCTGTATTTAACATTGCAGCTCAGGCAGTTAGAAAGGGCTCTAATTGTTTGTGCTATACCTTAGTTTGCTTGTTCCCTTCAAATCTCATGTTGAAATTTGATTCCCAATGTTGGAGGTGGGGAACAGTAGGAGGTGTTGGTTCAGGGGGCAGATCTCTCAGGAATGACTTGGTGCCATTCTTGCAAGAGTGAGTGAATTCTTGCTCTATTTGTTCCTCCAAGAGCTGGTTGTTTAAGAGAGCCCAGTACCTCCCTCCCTACCACCTTTCTTTCTTGCCGTGTGATCTCTGCACACACCAGCTCCCCTTCACCTTTTGCCATGAGTGGAAGCAGCCTGTGGCCCTCACTAGATGCAGATGCTGGCATCATGCTTCTTGTACAGCCTGCAGAACCATGAGCCAAAGAAGCCTCTTTTCTTTATAAAGTATCCAGCCTTAAATATTCCTTCATAACAACACAAAGGGACTAAATTTGGTTGGTTGGCTGAAACATAGACCAAAAGGTGGGCGATATTGAGTGAGTTCAAAATGCTAGAATTGCCCCGGTTTAATATAGAGGAAGTGATTCAAAGGCTTAGGGAGATTGAAATGTTAGAGGGGATTTGTCATTTAGTATCTTCCCCCTCACCCAGGGAGAGTCCAGAAGATATATTTTTCACCACAATTGTGAGACATAAATTTGTGAGGGAATCCCTGGTATCCTTGAAAAACTCCATGATCACTCTTCTCTGTAGGTGAGACTTTACAGTGGGATCCGCAGTCACTGAACTGGGAAACCTAAATGCAATGGAGTGATTGGATCCTAGCGTGGCAGGAGCCATGTGGCAGCTCTTAACCACCAAAGGCAAAGTGAGTGTGGTTACCTTAAGGGACAGTAGAGTCAAAGCAGCAATCAGAATAGCCTGGCTTCCAGACCGATGGCATTAGCTAGTTGATCATGATGTTTTCAGAAGTGAAGCAGATAGAAAACCTACTAAATTGTTAATCGATCTGTGTCAACAGCAACGTTCAAGTAAGCAAAAGTCTATCTTGAATCATAAAAGTGGGGAATCATGGCCCCTAAATGAATTCCCAGACTTAAGCCAGTTTACAGAGCCAGAACCCCTTGAATGAAAAGGAAACTGGGTCCCCTTGATGAAGGACCCTGGTACACTGCCAATAATTTATACTGTTACTTTTTCCCCAAGCCTCCCCAAAGGGACCTACGGCCTTTTACTAGGGTAAGTGTGGCTTGAGGAAAAGGAAATAATCAGATCTTTTGGGTACTGCCAGACAAAGGCTCTGAACTGACATGGAATCTAGGAGACAGGGACCATCATTTGGTCCACTAGCCAGAGTAGGGGCTTATGGAGGTGAGATGACTCGTGGAGTTTTAGCTCAGGTCTGTGTCCCATTGACCCAGTGAGTCTCAGAAGCCATTCTGTGGTTATTTCCCCAGTTCTGGAATGCATAATTGGAATAGATACACTCAGCAGCAGGCAGAATCCCCACATGGGTTACCTAATCTGTGGGATAAGGACTATTATGGTGGGAAAGGCCAAGAGGAAGCCACTAGAACTGCCCTTACATAGGAAAATAGTAAGCCAAAGGCAATACTGCATCCCTGAAGGGATTTCAGAGATTAGTGACAGCATCGGAGATTTGAAAAATGCAGGGGTGGTGATTTCCACCACGTTCCCATTCATCTTGCCTATTTGACCTATGTAAAAGACGGTTGGATCTTGCAGAATGACAGTGAATTATCATAAGCTTAACCAGGTGGTGACTCCCCTTGCAGCTGCTGTACCAGATGTGGTTTCATTGCTTGAGCAAATTAGCATATTCTCTGAAACCTGATAGGCAACTATTGATTTGACGAATGCTTTTTCTTCATATCTGTCAATAGAGACTACCAATAGCAGTTTTCTTTCACTGCAAGGCCAGCAATACACCTTTACTGCTCTATCTCAGGGTTATGCTAACTCTCTCCAGCATTGTATTATAATCTAGTTCATGGGAGTCTCAATCACTTTCATAAGGTATTACATTGGTCCATGCGATTAATGACATTATGTTGATTGGACCTAGTGAGCAAGAAGCAGTAACTACTTTAGACCTATTGGTAAGAAATTTGCATGTAAGAAGGTGGGAAATAAATCCAACAAACTTCAGGGGCCCTCTCCTTAGTGAAAGTTTTAGGCATCCAATGTTGTGAAGCTTATTGAGATATCCGTTCTAAGGGAAGGCTAAGTTGTTCCATCTGGCCCCTCCTACAACCAAAAGAGAAGTGCAATGCCTACTGGGCTTCTTCAGATTTTGGAGGCAACATATTCTTCCTTTGGGTGTATTACTGTGATCAAAAAGCTGCTAATATTGAGTGGGTCCCAGAACAAGAGAGGACTCTGTAACAGGCCAGGCTGCTGTGCAAACTGCTCTGCCGCTTGGGCCGTAAGATCCAGCAGGGCCAAGCAATGGTGCTTAGAGTGTCAGTGGCACATAGGGATGCTGTTTGGAGCCTTTGTCAGGCATCTATGGGTGAACTGCAATGCAGGCCTTTGGATTTGGGAGCAAAGCCCTGCCAATCTCCACAGATAACTACTCTCCTTTTGAGAAACAGCTTTTGGCCTGCTGCTGAGCCTTAGTAAAGACTAAATGCTTAACTATGGGTTACCGTGTTACCATGCAACCTGAGCTGCCCATCATGAACTGGGTGTTTTCTTACCCAGCAAGTTATAACATCAGGTGTGCATAGAAGCACTCCATCATCAAATGGAAGTGATTCGACTGATTGGGACTGAGCAGGTCCTGCAGGCACAAGTGAGTTACATGAAAAAGTGACGCAGATGCTCATGGTTCCCACTCCTGCTACACTGCCTTATCTCTCCCAGTCTCATGAGGAGTTTCCTATGATCAGTGACAGAGGAAGAGAAGACTTAGGCTTGGTTTACAGATGGTTGTGCACAACATGCAGGCACCACCTGAAGGTAGACAGCTGCAGCACTGCTGCCCCTTTCTGGGACATCTCTGAAGGATGGTGGTGAAAGCAATTCCTTCCAGTGGGCAGAACTTTGAGTAGTGCACCTTGTTGTTCACTTTGCTTGGAAAGAGAAATGGGTTGACATTTGTTTATCCTCATTTATGAGCTGTGAGCAGTAGTTTGCCCGGATGGTCAGGGATGTAGAAAGAGCTCCACTGGAAAATTGGTGACAAAGAAATGTGGGGAAGAGATATGTAGGTAGACCTCTCTGAATGGGAAAAAAAAGTCAACATAATTGTGTCCCATGTGAATGACTGCCAAAAGGTGACCTCAGTAGAAGAGGATTTTAATAGTCAAGTGGACAGAATGACCGATTCTGTGGATACTAGTTAGCCTCTTTCCCCAGCCATCCCTGTCATCGCCCAATGGGTTCATGAACAAAGCAGCCATTATGGCAGGGATGAAGATTATGCCTTGGCCCAGCAACATGGACTTCCCACTCACCAGTGCTGACCTGACTATGGCCACTGCCAAGTGCCCAATCTGCCAGCCTCAGAGAACAGTGCTGAGCCCCTAATATGGCAACATTCCCCAGATGATCAACCAGCTACCTGTTTGCAGTTGATTACATTGGACCACTTCTATCAGGGAAGGGACAGCATCTTGTCCTTAGTGGAATAGACACTTACTCTGGATATGAATTTGCCTTCCTTGCCTGCAGTGCTTCTGCCAAAACCACCATTCATGAACTCACAGAATGCCTTATCCACCCTCATGGTATTCCACACAACATTACTTTTGACCAAAGAACTCCACAGCAAATGAAGTGTGGCAGTGGGCTCATGCTCACGGAATTCACTGGTCTTACCATGTTCCCCATCATCCTGAAGCAGCTGGCTTGATAGAACAGTGAAATGGACATTTGAAGACTCTGTCTAGTGCCAGCTAAGTGTCACTACCTTGCAGGGTTAGGACAAGGTTCTCTGTAAGACTGTGTATGCTCTGATTCAGCATTTAACCTATGATGCTATTTCTCCTATAGCCAGAAACTCACAGGTCCAGGAATCAAGGGGTTGAAATGGGGTTCTACCACTCACTATTCCTCCTGGTTACCCACTAGTAAATTTTGCTTTTTGTTCTCATGACTTCATGCTCTGCTGGCTCACAGGTCTTTGTTCTAGACGGAAGAATACTTCCACAGGGAGACATAGCAAGGCTTCCACTGAACTGGAAGTCAAGACTGCCATGAAACCACTTTGGACTCCTCATTCCTCTGAATCAACAGACAAAGAAAGGAGTTACTGTGCTGGTTAGGGTGACTGACTCTGACTACCAAGGGGAAATTGGACTACTACTCCACAACAGAAGTAAGGAAGAGTATTTCTGGACTACAGGAGATCCCTTAGGGCACCTCTTAATATTACCAAGCCCTATGATTAAGGCCAATGGAAAACTGTAACAACCCAAGCCAGGAAGGACATTGGCTCAGACTCTTTAGAAATGAAGGTTTGTGACCGTCTGAGGCGCTTGTTGAAGGCAAGGGAAATACAGAATGGGTAGTAGAAGAAAGAGGTTATAACCACCAGCTATGACAACATGACAAGTTACAGAAATGAGGATTGTAATTGCCGAGTGTTCCTCCATTTTTGTTGTGTGTGTGTGCACATGCAATGCTGTTTCTATTATGAGGACCCTAAATCCCAGGCCATGAGTTTCATTTCAGAAGCAGGAGTGAAAAACACTCTTACAATACTACAACCCTTCAAATACCTCGCTCACATTCCAGGAAACTTGCAAAATATTTTTACTAGGAGACAAAAATTATTTTTTCATCATTGAATATCACACTGGTGACAGATAAAAGGAAATACTAGTAGAGGAGAAATATTAAAAACCTGGGAAAATGATTAGCCTACAAAGCAATAAAACATACACGTTGAAACAAGATTCAGTTTATACTGTCCACTTAATTGAAAAAGACCCTAACACTTAAGTTGCTGGTTGGGTTGTGTAAAATTTTTGAAAGCAATCAAAATTGATTAGCTTCTTTGATACAATGTTAAATGCTTATTAAAAACCACAAAAACACTCACATCACTGATAACATTGTTCAGCCAGTGACCACCAGAAATATACACATGCTAAGCTGGGTTTAATGCTTACAAGAAACCACAGAGTTGCTCAGTCGGAGCTTAGGAAGGACTTGTGATAGGATTTCGGCTCATATTAGGTGTTTAGGGAGAAGATTTAAGGAAGTGGGGCTTTGTTCTGGATTGGATGCTCTCAGGAAGTGAGAGTAATTCTATGAATAAATCTAATCTAGAAGGTGAAAAAACTAGAGCAAGGCTAAAGCTTAAAATGGGTAAGGAAGCTGTGGCAATCATTCATTTATCCAGTATAGGAAGATGCTTGGGTCATTTTTGTGGTTTGTGCATTTGTCTGGATTCAGACATGATTGTGGAGTGGTCTTTTTCTTGTCCTGATCCTTCGTGGCCTCAGAGTGGCCTTGTCTGATGTTAGATTTCTGTGAAATTGTTTGTGTTCAGCAGGAGAACACATGGGCTAGCTGTGAGGGCCAGGCCTGCTCCTAATGTCAAAGGCTGCTTTTCTCTTCCTCACCTTTCAACCCCAACACTGTATGTATTCATCTACTTGGGCTACCATAACAAAATGCCACAGACTGGGAGGCTTAAACAACAGACGTTTATCTTCTCACAGTTCTGGGGGCTGTTAAGTCCAAGACCAAGGCATTGCAGATTTGATTTCTCCTGAGGCCTTTTCCTTGGTTTGCAGATGGCCGCCTTCTCTCTGTGTCTTCAAGTGACCTTTCCTCTGTGTACATGGAGGAAGAGAGAGAGCTCTCCTTTCTCCTTCTCTTTTTATAAGAACACCAGTCATAAGGATTTAGGCTGCCCCCTTCTGACCTCATTTAACCTGAATTACCTCTCTAACATCCCTATCTCCAAATACAGGGGGTTAACACTTCAATGTATGAATTTTGGCACAATTCAGTTCACAGTACTGTGCATTGGTCCAGATTTCTGGAGAGATCTTTCACAGAAGGTTAAAAAGAATGCACATGTTGATGGTGGTATTATCTTCCATAGTAAAACTTAGAAATAGGCAAATATTTAACAAAGCAGAATGGAAAAAGCAGGTGAAGCCTCAGTGAACAAATGGGCTTAGGGGTACTCAAATGGTAGTAGGGCGGTGGGTTGATTGGTAACTGTTTTAATTATTAATTTTTTATGTTGTTATAATACTGCTTTTGCAGCAATCATCATGCAAATACTTATGGGAAAGTTGATAAAGAGACTTAAACTTTTTCTCCCCTTGGAGTAAGTGAAAGCTAGCAAGTGCTCTGACAGCATGTTTTAGTGTACTTCTGTGGGAAACAATCAGAAGGGGGACCAACAGGGCTCTGAAAGTGGGGAGGGACTCCACTGCAGCAGGAGCATCAGCAAAGGGCCAGAAAAGGACAGCTTGGGAAAAACCTGGCAAGCACCCCACTTTCCTGATTTAGCCTACTGTGGGCTCTGCGGTATAGCCTGTGATGACCCAAATCATTTCCCGGATTCTGCCTTCAGAACTGAGCTGAGCCCCTGTGTGATGCTGCTGCAGTGCCCCCAAACAGATGGGAAGGAAGCATAATTGAAGAAATAATCCCCCATGGTGGCCCGCCTCCCCGCCCCCGATGGAACTCTCACTCCATTAGAGCAAACATTCCCAGAGGTATAAGATGATGAATGAGAGATTCTTTTGTCTGATTTTGTTACTGCCCTCATAACCATTCTTTTAGTTTTCTCTTTTTACCTGGAAGAATTGCCCTCAACTTACGTAACAGGTGGAATAGACCCTTGATTTAGATCTCGAAGTGCTCAGGAGCCCTAAGCATGTGGCCCATACCCATTTTAGGACAGATGGTTATGGCGGAGCACATACTGTAACCTTCACTGGCAAAACAGAGTCCAATGCTACTATCTGGGCCAAATCTATTTATAGGATCGAGTCTCCAATCTCTCATAACAACTGATTTCCCCTAATCTTTATGGTGAGCCTAAGTGCCGGCACAGCCCCATAACCCCGAGCCACTCAGACCTCCCCGCAATGCTGTCCTCCCACCCCACTCTGTTATGCGGGGTCCTCTGGAGGTTAAAAGAATTTATTTTGAAATGAAATGGCAAGTGGAAAAAGCTTTTATTTTCATATGGGAAAAACCTCATGAAACATTTTTCTCTTGATTAGTGTTCATAACAGCAGCCTGGAATGCTTTCTGCAACCAATTTGTAGATGTTCTTATAAAACAGATCTCTCTTCTTGATCTGATTTTTCCCCCTGCACATTTGTTCTGCTCAAACCTTTCAGCACATTTGTTAACTTGAGTGACATCTAAAAAAATCGCCACCCGATTAATGTGGAGTCATCCAATCCATGGGGCTGTGCATCACTCCTTTAATTGGGATGGCTTGGTTCCCTCCCAGATGTTCCCTCTCAGCAGATACCATTGTGTTTTAAAACTCTGGATAATAATTATAGCTCTGTAAACGAGAGGAGATTTGTTGGCTCCAGCCAGCTCCTGCTCCTAATGTAATAGCTTCATTGTTTAGTAATCGCCCTATTCACAAAGCAAAGGGTTCCGTGTCAGCAAAGACATCTATTCAAAGCACCTTCCCTGTGCTGGATAAACACTGGCAGAAGCGGTCTACTAGGCGAACCAAAACACTCACAGGGGACTTGGCCACAGGGCTGCTTTTCCCTTCTCAAATGGGACCGTTCATCAGAAATGTCTTCACCTTTTCTTTCATGACCAACCAATCAGCCTGCAGGCAGAGGCTTTTGCTTTGCTGGTGAAATCCTCGATAAACGCTAACAAAAAACTTAGTGGGAAAATTTTGTGGGAAACTCTCTGCAGAAGCAGAAATGAGGCGAAGGGGCTAAGCTGAGATGCCAACCGGTGGGGAGTGGTCCACACATGCTGTCCCCAAAGAGGACAGGGAAAGATAAATGTCCCTAAGCTGTTTCCTAGAAAAAAAAATCCAGAACAATTTCTGGGAGTGCTGTGGGAGAGAGTCAACAGTGGCCACACAATGTAGGAAGAGGTAGTGAGGTTCTTAGATTCTTTTGAGAATGTTCACTGGAGTTTAGACCCTGAGTTTTCTAGCCAGTGGGAGCCCAGTGAACGTGAGAGCCGAGATTTCTCTGGCTCTTGCGTATACCCACTAATGCAGGAGCACACATTCTCGGAAAATTCATCCCGCCTGTGCTGATGTTTCTGAAACTCCCTGGGAAATCTACTTAGAGGGTAAAGAGCTTGAGCCAAGCCTGATTTGCACTTAGATTCATGGCGAACCTAAGAGCCTAGCACTACCCTGTCATCATACTGAAGGCTCTCAGCAAACCACGCAATCTACACATGCCGCTTTGCAACCTCCTCATTTATCCTCGATCTGGTCCTGACCCTGCAGGCCTCAGGAGGGCAAGCCAGGATCTTGGGAGGGGGCAGAGGTGAACAAGAGAAAAAGCAGAGGGAGATTTTAAAAATAATTGCCATAAGCGGTGTAAGTATAGAATATCCCGTGTGTGTATAAATATATATTATATAGGCATACCATACATGTATATATATACCTATATAATATATATTTACATATATATTTACATATATATATTACATATTACATATGTGTGTGCTGCATATATGTATTGAAGGGATGGCAGCTTTGGCATAAAGATTGTTTAGAGGTGAAAATATTTAAAATCTTATCTGAACTTTCCTTATCTGACTAACAAAGACTCTTTCAAAAATACAGGCTGCTATTAACACTGCTTTGAGGGGGTTTCCTGCGAATTCCAGGAAGTGGACAAATTGCCCCTTCCCATTAGCACAAGAAAAACTCACAGCACCTTACACATTTTCCCATCGAATCCGTAAATTCCTGCTACTCCCTTTTTTGTTATATTGGTACAAATTGAGCATCCTTAATCCAAAATCCAAACTGCTCTAAAAATCAGAAAGTTTTTGAGCACTGACAGGATGCCACAAGTGGAAAATTCCAGACACATATATGAATGGAACACAAACTTTGTTCATGTGCAAAATTCTTTTTAAAACTGTATGAAGTTATCATCTGTCTATGGGTATAAGTTGCATGGAAAACATAAATGAATTTCGTGTTTAGACGTAGGGCCTGAGATTCCCAAGGTATCTCATTATGCATATACAAACATTCCAAAATCTGAAAAAATCCAAAATCTGAAACACTTCTAAGTCCCAAGCATTTCAAATAAGGGATATTCAACCTGTATATAAACCTTTACCACTGGGTATTCAGTGAGTTACTCATTAGTGACGTCCAATGCACGTGTAAATAAACTTCCTTTTTTCTTCTGCTAATTTGTCTATTGCTAGTTAATTTGCAGGCCCCCAAGCACTCCAAACTAAGTGAATAGACGAAAAGTCTTCCTCCCAATAGTTAATATATATATAAACACTCATGCATAGACATATGTGTATATGTCAGTTCCTACAGGTTCCTATAGGTTATAGACCCCAGGAAATATTCTGGCGACCTGTCCCAGGGGTACCTTTGTCTCCCCCATATCCCAACACACAGTCACAAACCACCACTCAGAGTGGGTCTCTCTCCATCGGGGTCTGCTTCTGTCGGGTGGGCATCAGCTGTGCCCGTCCAGTCTGCTGGGCACTCACATCTTCCAGCTGAGGCCCATGGCCTTCCAGTCACCAGAGCCACTGAGCTGCCTATTGTTAACAGGAAGGAGGGAGGGAGCCCCTATTCTCTGTTGATTTTCTGTTGGAGATATTTTTTAAAGCATTCAAGCTTATGCACTAATGTTTTCTAGAGCTTTAATGGAACACCATTTCTATTGTTGTTTTGTTTTGTTTTGTTTTTGTTTTGTTTCCCTTTAAAAATCTCCCCTTCTCCCCATGGAGATTATACCTGCATCTGCCAGGGCCCCACTGGGGAACCATCCCTTGTTCAGAGCCTACCAGCTCCCTCAGGCCTCTGCTCTGGTCGTGTTAGTGCTATTTCCCCAGCATCAGAACACTGCCCGGCACCTGGCCCAGGTCCACAATCCCTATCCATAATTCTAAAATCCCCAAACCTCTAAAAACACAAACATTTTTGTAACCACCTTGGTGGCAAAACACGAGGTGAAGTAAGGTTGCATTTATCCCACTTGGTGTGAATATTCATATATCTGGCTGAGACAGGACTGTGGAAATACCGTGTTTGATTTGCAAAGTGTTGCCTCCAACCCCTCTAGGGATGTTATATAATATTTGGTTTATGCACATTGCCTTTCTAAAACCTGAAAATTTCTGAATTCTAAAACATAACTGGCCTCAAGGGCTTCTGATATGTGCTTGTGGACTTAGGCACATGTCAATAAATACGTGCTGAATGCATTTCTGAATTCCTCCTTCTTTCCCACCTCCAGGGCTTGTTACAGGGTCAACTTCTCGGTGCATGGCTCCTTCCAGTCTGATAAGAACCATCCCTCAGCCTTCAGACGAACAGGTGAAGTATCTTTTCCTCATCTATCCTAGGCTTATGGCTTAGACCCCTATAACACAAGACAAATTAACAGGGGTGAAACATACACATTTCTTTAATATAAGTTTTACATGACATAGAAACTTCAGAAATGAAGACCCACCCCCCGAACAGAGAAACCTGTGTATTTTCATGTTCAGGTTTGATGAAAGTGTGATTGGACAAAGGGAATATGATGTCATGGTAATAAACAGGGGATGGGGGGAGCTTAGCAAGGCCTGTTTGTCCATATTCTTCTTGGTGTTTCTGTGTCTTCCTTCCTTTTCTCTGGGAGTAAGGAGGGCACCTGTCATATGAGGTCTTATGACCTGCTTCAAGGGAGAAGGGAGAAGGGAGAAGGCATGGTAGAAGTGAACTTCCTGCTTCTGTGCTTTTCCCAAATGCCAAGGTGCTGTATTTCAAGGGAGCATGTCCTGAACCCCATCACAGGCTTTTCGTAGGCCTGCCCAGGTTCAGTATGACCACTGGGGATGAGCCACACGTGAACTGAAGCCAGGTCCCAACTACACATGGGAGTTTCATAAAAAGAAATCCACCCTTAACGTCACGTTAGGACAAAATAAGAGACTATTTTCAGATCTGAGCAGGCATTCAGGTCTACTGAGTTAGCAGAAAAAAATTTTTTTGAAGAAATGTAATCTAGTAGCAGTCATTTATAGACATCCTGAATACAGACATTTATCGACACTCCAGTCATACTGAATCAGCTTCAGATGGGAGTTCTAGAATCCTCTTATTATTATCATTTTAATCTTTCTCTCTTTTTCCTCCTCACTCTTCTGCCCAAGGTCCTGAGTCTACTCTCCGTGTATCCCAAAGGGGACGTGCTTAGGTTTATTCTGCAGCTGAGGAAGCTCATGCTGCAGGGCCTGTCGCTAACACAAGCCTCTTTCAAGCCCTGCACCTCCTTTTGTATTTGAATTTATGAGTACTACTCCTTCAAAATGACCTCCCAAGTTAATTAAGCTCTAGACTCCACAAAACATGACCCCTCCCCTGGGAGACGACAGGTACTGCTGGTCCCAAAGGGAAACCGTGGGTGGTTCCCTGTAGTCTTTTCCCATCGTCAGGGTGGAGCATCGATAAGACAACCCTTCCTCATGTTAATAATGATGAATCCTCACTGCATAACTTGGATATTTCATGCTAAAATGCTCCCCCACTTCCAGGAATCAGAGGCCTAAGAAAGGGAAAGTCTATACCTCCCTGAGATGGGATTTTTACCTCTCATTCATAGATAAGAAAAATGATGCTCAAAGAGCTTGACAAGGCGTTTATCTAAGATCATGCAGCTGGTAAGAGATCCAGTCAGAATGTGAACCCGGGTCCTCAACTCCTAAACTGGTGTTTCTTATTTCATCCTGTATTCCTAATTCATCAGAGGCAACCGTTTGAAGAAAGAAAGAATCTGGATCCTTCTGTTCAGAGTTAGTTAACTGAACACGCATTTGAGCATTGCAGAGTAACCTTGCCCTGACAGTGCCAACATTTTCAGTGAACACAAAGATAAGTTTTGAGGCCGCTTTCTCCCCTTTCACTTTTGTTTTTAAACCAATGTGTGTTTCAGCAGGAAAAGTATAGGATAAAATCCTTACACTTCAGGTGCTGATGTGCTTAAGCCACTTGACGCTTTTTGGCTTAATTTTTTTAAGAGGGCTTTATGACTTGGAGCTAGAGCAATCCTAACGTGTCTGTGTTACGAACATGCTAATAGTTGTGCTAATGGCAGGGCGCAAAATCCAGAAAGGCCAGTAACTTGGGGCTGAGAGGCAGGATCTTCTTGTCACCCCTATGTGACATAAGGGTTCCAACAAGGTGGGCTTCCAGGTGTTGATCCAGTGGGGAGTGCAATGCAGAGGTGACAAGGAAGGGACACTCTATGAGTTTACAGGAGCTGTCATAACAAAGTACCACCAATTGAGAGGCTTAAAAAACCAGAAATTTATGGTCTTATCATTCTGGAGGCTGGAAATCCAAGATCAAGATGTTGGCAGAGCCATGCTCCCTCTGAAGGCACCAGGGAAGGATCTAGTGTTCCAGGCCTCCCTCCTGGTTTCTGGTAGTTCCTTGACTTGTGGCAGCATGAATCCAACCTTCACATGGTGTTTTTCCTCTGTGTGTGTCTGTGTCTAAATTTTTTCTTCTTTCTTTCTTTCTTTCTTTCTTTCTTTCTTTCTTTCTTTCTTTCTTTCTTTCTTTCTTTCTTTCTTTCTTTCTCTTTCTTTCTTTCTGAGTCTCACTCATTGTTGCCCATGCTGGAGTGCAGTGGCACTATGTCAGCTCACTACAACTTCTGCCTCCCAGGTTCAAGTGCTTCTCCTGCCTCAGCCTCCCAAGTAGCTGGAACTGTAGGCACACGCCACCACGCTCAGCTAATTTTTATATTTTTAGTAGAGATGGGGTTTCACCATGTTGGCTAGGCTGGTCTCGAATCCCTGACCTCAGGTGATCCACCTGCCTCAGCCTCCTAGAGTGCTGGGATTACAGGCATGAGCCACCACGCCTGGCCCAAATTTTTTCTTTTGATAAGGGTACCCAGTCATATTGTTATCAGGGACTCACCCTACTCCAGTATTACCTCATCTCAACTAATTATTATATTTGCAACAACTATGTTTCCAAATAGAGTCACATTTTGAGGCACTGAGGTTAGGATTTCAAAACATGAATTTGGGTCAGGAGAACATAATTCAGCCTGTCACAGACCAGCCTCTGGATCATCCTTTTCACATACAAAATGCATTCACCCAAACCCAACACTCCTGGAAGTCTTGATGTATTCTAGTATCAACTCTAAGTTCAAAATCTCATTTAAATATCATCTAAATGAGGTGTGTGTGACACTCAGTGTGATTCATTCTGGAGCAACATTTTTCTCTAGCTGTGAGCCTATGAAACCAGACAAGTTTACTTGCAAGATAGAAATGTTAGGACAGGTATAGGACAGACACGCCCATTTCAAAAAGGAGAAATCAGAAGGAAAAGGGGACTCAAAAGTTCTGAGCAGGTTCAAAACCTAGCAGGATAAATTCTATTAGATTTTAAGCTTTGAGAATAACCATCTTTGGCTTGATGCTCTGTCCTCTGAGCTCATTTAAATTATGCAGAAAAATTAATTTGCTCAAAGTCTACTGATTTAAAATATTAATCACATCTAAAAGAAAACACCTTCACAGCAACATCCAGACTGGTGCTTGACCAAGCAAATGAGCACAATAGCCTAGTTTAGTTGACACATGAAATTAACCATTGCAGATACTTTTTGAGAAATTACCAAAATATATCCAAGATGCAAGAAAGTCAGGAAGAAGCTCTTAAGAGAGAAGGTGAAGACATGTTTTGGCTGCTTGTCTTGGCCTGTGTTCCAGAGGGGCAGGACTCAGAGGAGTCATCAACTAAAGATTGTACAAAGCCTACTTTTAATCTGTCACAACGGTTTAGATCAGAGGAATGCACAGAAAGAACTTTGTGCTTTTGGTTATGACAGAGCCAGAGAATTTTCTCTAGTGTCCAAGGTGAAGACCAGATGAGGTGACTAGGAAGTCAAGTGAAAATAGTGTGAGGAGTAGCCTGAGAGGTACCATAATATGCCAGCCCAAAATATGCCTCTTTGGCGTATGGATTGTTTTGAGCTCGAGGCCACTGAGAACCAGCAGTCTCAGGAAAACTCTAAAACCAAGGCACATGGTTTCCCTTAATAAAGGAAATTTAGATTTGTAGAGATATCTCCCTCTGTCATACCAGGAAAAGGAGTACTCTTAGCAACTTTTATCAATGAAGAAGGTACTATTTTAAATCCACATAACAAACTTTACTAAACAACTCTTGTCTACCATACTTTTCCTGGTCACCATCCCATAACTTGCCTCCCCCAGAAACCCCTTTTCCTGTGTTTTATGTTAAGGTGGCATATAAGCCCAAGTTCTAACCACTCCTTTGGGTTACTCACCTCTGGGTACTTCCATGTGTAATCAGGATGCCCATGTTAATAATCTGCTGCTTGTATTTCTCTTGCTAATCTGTCTTTTGTCAGCCCAATTTATAGGCCCCTGCTGAAGAATCTAGAAGAACAGTAGAAAAAATATTTTTTTTCCTCCCTTGTAAGCTCTAAAAGACAACTGACTGATCTAGGGTGTGCTGGGAGGGGGAAAGCCACTCGTGACCTCCTAAACGTGTATCAACAGACCAATAGTCTATTGTATTGTATTTGTCTGTCTGTCTGTCTATCTATCTATCTATCTATCTATCTATCTATCTATCTATCTATCATCTATCTATCTTCAAGTGCCATGTGTTGGTCTTTTGCAAGGACATCTCCCCAGCAGGCAGCACAGGACCTTATGCCTAGCAAGTATTCAAGTAAGAGCTACTGAATGAAAATGTCAATGGACTGCACCCTGCTTCCTAAAGCTCAGTGGTGACTATATGTGTGTGTGTGTGTGTGTTTGTGTATGTGTATGTGTTTGTGTATTTTTGAGACCATCTCACTCTGTCATCCAGGCTAAAGTGCAGTGGCATGGTCACCACTTACTGCAGCCTCAATCTCCTGGACTCAAGTGATCCTCCCACCTCAGCCTCCTGAGTAGCTGGGACTACAGGCTAATTTTTTATTTTTAATTTTAGTAGGGACAAGGTCTCACTATGTTCTCCAAGCTGGTCTCAAACTCCTGAGCCCAAGTGATCCTCCAGCCTCGGCTTCATCCAAGTGCTGAGATTACAGGAGTGAGCTATTGTGCTGGTCAATAACAACATTTTATAGCAGGGTGAGGAAGATGCAATTAGTTTGTGGAGTGCAGTGAACCTATCTCAAAGCCGTGTTTGTCAAGCCAGCACACTGTCTTTCCCTAGGTCATGTGGCTGTTTGCACAAGGCTGATAGCTGAAAAGAGACAGATGTTAAAGAACCCCCTGCCACCACTTGGCTGCCACAAAAGCCTGGTGGTTGTGTGATCCTAAGTTAAGATAAAGTGAGTCGGAGGATGCCAGCCTGCTTTCTTCTGTTCTCAGTCTGTAACCAGAGATCCTAATCTTGATGCAAAGTTGAGGTTCACTTCTGGACATGCTTTATTCTAAAGGGCATGGGGGGAGGAGAAAGGGCACATTCTGAGGAGGAGGGAGGCCTCCAAGAGAAATTCCTTCCTACTGGGCAAGGGCAGCAGCACGTTACCCACTTACATCCTCCTGGAAGCCTTCTGTTTGTCCGTCTGTCTAGGGCCCATCTTGTGTGCACTGAAGGGAGGGACATAGAGCAGGCAGCTTGGGTTTATGATGATATTTCCATGTCAGCCTGTTCGGCACCAATGCACTACACAAAACATACGACACGTGATATTCCTTTCCCTGGTATTGCTAACTTGAAATCTGTGTGGCTCAGGGGCCTCCTGCCTTTGAATAAGACTTGGGAGAGAACCAGACGGCGATCCGAGCCTCTAGCTTTCCATTGACAAGGAGGCAGCTCCAAACTGGGATTACTGATTTCCATTTCAAAACTGCGTTCAATTTAGTTGATTTAAACGACTTGACTTTCCTCTGTGAAATGACTGTGGCACGTGAGCTCAGCCAGTTGCTCTTTGAAAGGCATCAACACGCTCCCTGCAGGGACCGATGGAGCTCCGCCACCCATTGTTTATCTAAAAACAGCGTTTTATTATTGTCGCTCAATTAGTCCAGACAGCGGACACAAATGACTTTCAACAGCTACATCCTGATGCTCTGCATCACACATAAAATGCCAAAGATTGCTCTAATAGCTAGCTAATAAAATCAAAATGTGCCTTTGTTGACTCAAGATTACTCATATCGTCACTCTTTCTACCGAAATCTCTTCTTAATCTAATTACATACAATGTTTCCACTTTAGTAAAAGAACATTAACCTCAATAATCAACAATTCTGTCCTCAATTTATTTATGAGCAAGCAACCAAGATTTTTCTGAACGTAAACTTTGAAGGAGAGTTTATTTTCTACACACAAACTAGCATATTTTTTTCTCTCAAGGTCAAAATATTATTGCCTCTAGGGTTTTTCCCTTCAAGCTTTTTTTCTTCCTAAAAATTGCACAATCTGTCATTTCATAGACACCCATGAAAAGCCACTCCTAAGTTTCTCCCTGTTTATACTAACTGCTGTGAAAATGCTATTATACGCAAATATTTCAACTGTTTTGCAAACATATGCTTTCATACACTCATACTCACCGCAGGCACGGTTGCCTGAAATAGGAAAGGCCCTTTGAAAAAGAAATGAAATGCATTGAGCCTCTCAACATTTGTCATTTTTCAATTGCGTCTTGGAAGCATGGATGACTTTTAACATTTAGAAATTACATTTGCCAGTGATTGCACTAGAACTTGGTTCTTTGAACGAAAAGATCCCTGACACTCGATTTATACCTCTAATTTAGAGCATGGGAAAAGTTGAGGATCAGAGACATGAAGAGATTTAGCTCAGGTGAGTAACCACATGAGGGACTGGGACCCAGGTGTTCTAAGAGCTCCCTGGATGGGCGCAAACACAAAATACAAGAATTGGGGTAGTAAAGACACCTCCTTATGGTGGGGTCATGAGGGCCTGGATTCTTCAGTGAGGGTTTAGTTGTTTAGCCGGACTGAAGCTGCGCTTTGTGGCTGGCCGCCACCACCCACTCCATTACCTTCATCTCAAAACACACACATGCGGTCTTTGGTAATATAACATTTCTCAAGTTTTCATTTGAGTTTAAGGTTGGACTACATCCAGGCCAAACATAAAGAAAATCTCAAGGCCGGCCCTCCCCTCCTCATAAGCCCTGCCAATTTCCCTCAGGTTTCAGCATAGATGGGGAACCAACGTTACCTCACGTCTCCAGACTCCAACTCTGGGCAGGCTTGGTCTTGCCCCCTCTCTGCACCCTCCTTGGGGTGAGAAGAAAGAGGGTGGTGTTGGCAATGTGACAGGAATTCCTCATTTTACCCATAAGCAGAGAAATTACAATAAGTCAGGACTGAAGGCCAAAGTCAAGGAACCTGCAATGGCAGTGGTAGGAGCCTGTGAATGAATGTGCATCTGGGAAGCCAGAGCTCTGTCCTCCTGAGCCCACTTCTTGCTTGTTACCTTGGACTGAGCCTCCAGCATTTTATCAGGAGAACCAGAAGCAGGAGCTCATGGCCAAAGAAGTGCCTAAGAGTCAAACAACCTTAACTTTGGTCCATAGCAAAATACATCTGTCACTTAACTAGCTCTAAGCCATTTGGGCACAATTCTTTTTTTAACTAATTAATTAATTTTAGAGACAGAGCCTTGCTCTGACATTGAGGCTGGAGTGCAGTGGTGTGGCCAAAGCAAACTACAGCCTGGAACTCCTGGGCTCAAGTGATCTTCCTGTCTCAGTCCCTTGAGTAACTAGGACTATAGGCATGTGTCACTATGCGTGGTTAATTTTTAAAATTTTTTTGTAGAAACAGGGTCTCACTATGTTGTCCAGGCTGGTCTTGAACTCCTGGCCTCAAGCAATCCTCCCACCTCGGCCTTTCAAAGTGTTGGGATCACGGGCGTGAGCCACCACACCTGGCCATGGGCACATCCCACATTTTTTTCTAATTATGTTATCCTTACCTCTCGGTGGAACGGACTGCTCTTTGAAAAGCACAAAATGTCCCGTCGATGCAAATCCTTAGTTGCCCCAATCTCTTATTTTTGTGGAATGATGATGAATGCAAAGAAGAGGTAAGAGGCATCTAATGTCTGCAAATGAGTTAGAAAAAGAGTACTTTGGCAGGATCACAGGGTTATTTTATTAATTATGAGCTATTACTTAGGGATCATATGTCCTGTGTATGCCTTTAAAAAACACTTTTTTTTTTTTTTTTTTTTTTTTTTAAATCATGCTGTTATCCTTCTGGCCCTCAAATTCTTTCAGACTGGTGACAGTTGGTTGGTTTCTCTTCCTTCGCTGCCTGCCCTCACAGGGTGAAATACCATCCCCAACTGGGGGCTGCCATCCAGCTAGCTGCTTGGCTGGGTGGCGGGCTTCCTTTATTTCCACTGGCTAACGTCTCAACAGTACTGTACTCCGGCTTTTAAAACCTTCCGCAGGAAGCCACACAAATGACCCTCAAAATGTGTGGGTTTCTCTGGAACTCTTCACCTTGAATTTTTAAGCCCTCACCCTCTCTTAAGTTCTGGCCTCTCCTGCTTTCTGAAACCACAAGGCAGTTAGAGATTCTAATCTCACAACGCAAGTCACTTTGGCATTCACAGTCAGATGTCACCTGGGGTCACATTTGCCTGTATGTGGTGGAAAGTTCTAAGCAGTTGCAGTTGCTTTTGTGATATGCCAGTTGACTTGGAGAGACAGCCCCAAAACCCAACAGGAAGGTGGGTTTTCTGAGGCATGTTAAAAATATATTTACGTTTGTTTGTATGTGAGCGATTATTTTTAGTCTGCGGAAGAGGATTTGACAAGGATCTAGAGGCTCAGTGGGGGCATGGCATAACTAGCGATATTTGTGCCTGGACAAAAGCAGTCATTTGGGCTCTTCTCTTGGTTGTTACCCCACTTTCCTTTCTCCTTGCCAGTCCCACAGTTATGGAGAAGGAGGTAACACGGAGCCTGGGTCTGCTTCTCCATGTAGTTTCTCTGTTCCTCTGTAGACTGCCTGCCACGACCAGCATGCCATTCTTGAGCAGCACATAGTTGAGCTTTTGGCTTCAGGAAGCTCTTTCTTGCTGTTAAGTGGCAAGGCTGTAACTTCAGAGGTCTCTGCCCTGTGGTGCTGTGCTCAGCATGGCCTGGGTGCTCAGTGGCTAGCAACTGTGAGCTCAAGCCTCACCTTCGGGCCATGCGAGCAGGTTGGCTGGACATCTATAATCTAGATAGTTCCTGCTTTGTTGTGGGATCTCCACCCACTGACAGGTGGCCAAGAAGTTTAAAAAGACATGCTGGTTCTTCAGAATCTGGTTTTATGCATTCTTTTCAGTTGGAATGACTGGGAAGTAGGGGAGAAAACAGAAAAGTGCACTGGTGCCCTCCTGCAAATGCAGCATCTGTCCCACCTCCATGCAGTCAAGCAAAGCAGAGGGAATGTGAACCAAAAACTTTAAGATGAGGTGAGGGGAAGACCCCAAAGGACCACTGGCTGACACTAACTCTGGGACCAATGGCAGGGCCCACAGCATTGACAAATCAACGGTGACCGCTCACAGCCTTTGGTACTTGTGCACCACGGATTGCATCAGTGGAGTTTCTCTTACAGATAAATGTACCAACCCTGTGTATGACTGACCCAAAGCAATGCCTTGCCAGCCCAGAGCTGCCATAGCAAAATACCACACACAGGGTGTCTTCAACAACAGAGTTTTATTCTCTCACACTCTTGGAGGCGAGAAGTCCAAGATCAAGGTGGCAATTTCATTCCTGGTGAGGGCTCTCTTCCTGGTTTGCAGACAGCTGGCTTCTGGCTGTGTCCTCACATGGCCTTTCCTCTGAGTGTGCATGAAAAGAGACAGGAGGAGACATCCCTGGTGTCTCCTCCTGTCTTTACGAGGCCACCAGTCCAATTGGATTAGGGGTCCACCCTTGTGATCCCACTTAACCTTAATTACCTCCTAAAGGCCTATCTCCAAATACAGTCATATTGAGGGGTTAAGACTTTAACGTACGAATTTGGTGGGGACACAGTTCAGTCCACAGCAAGTCCAGACAATATATAGCTGACTCACTTAGTGTTTGGACCATTCCCCTTACAAGCCCTTTATTATTTTCATGTACCCAGGTCCAGCTGTGCTCAAGCAGCAGCTGTATCTCTTTATCAGAGAGCTGCCCTCAGTCCAGAAACTATTTTGATAGTGCAATAATGAAGATTGACTTCCTTCTAGAAATGACAGTCTTTAACTGGTGAATGACAGGTGAGAGGGAGGTGTAAATACTCCAGCTTCCGTGGTCCCTGGCCAGGACAGCAGTGACAGTACACAGGAAGATCTGGAGAGACGGTAAGTCACATCTCAGCATTTCCTTTCCTGAGGCTTTGCTCAGTGTTGCACCTTGTCCCGGCGTCCTCCTTTCCTTCTGGGGCCCACTTCTCACCAGTTTTTCCTGGCAATATTCCTTAAGTGAATCACTCAGGGTCTGCTTCTGGGGAGTCCAACCTCAGAGAACACAAAACCCAAGTGGAAATATTAGTTCCAACACCCAGAATCAACCCAGCATCCCCTCAGCTTAGAAGATTTCTCAACATTTTGAGGTTCAGGCTTCGTAGGTCATTTCATAAAGATTCTCAGAGTGAAATAATCTATAATTGTGTTACACAAGCATAATAGGCAACTGTTTTTCCACTCTACAGGGTCTTCTAGAAGATCCCAGCTCAAAGTCAGTACCAGGGCCCTAAGGGAAATTTTGCTTCCTCAGTCTTAATTCGGAACAACCCAGGCCTTGGCCAAAACTTGCAACCAAGACACCCACAAATCACATCGTGTTCCCCTCTCCCTGTAGCCGAGCAAATATCAAAGTCAACTGGGGCTTTGTATAGCATTCACCAACTTTGGAAAACTTTTCAAAAATTGTTTTAGTTTCTTTCTTATTGTCTCCTCAGAGTCTGGTAATTCTGGAAAGAGGCCTGTAGATTGCCACTTGGGGAGTCCAGCAGAAAACTAATCCTGCAACTCCAGAAAGCTGGACAATGACCCCGCTTTTTCCTTTACTGGGAGCTGTCAGCTCTCTCCTTCTGCCTGGCCCTTGGAGCCTTGGGATTGACTCCTATTGCTCTGCAGAGTGGGCTGCACTGGACACAGTGCAAAGAGTAAAACCAATGATTCAGATGGGGAGAACTGCAGTTACTCGAGCTTCTCCTGCCTTCTATTTACGTAAACTTCAAGAACATCTAGTTTAGGAGAAGCATTCACATTTGATTCAACATGACACACTCCCCAGGAAACTTTCCACAGTGCCCACATCACTAGAGCCTGGACTTGCTATGATCACCATGGCCCTTGGGCCAACTCTGGGAACATTCCGAAGATACAAGCTTGGGCCAGAAGCCTAGAGAGAAATACCCAGAAGTCCTACTGGTTATTCCATCTCAATACACACTTCTCAGACAAGGGCTTGTAGGAATGCAGATAGGACGGGAAAGGAGGTCTCAGGAAAGCTCTCCAAGTCCCATTTCTTAGTCTTAGCTTCCCCTGTTGAAGGTACTGATGGCCTTGGAATGGTGGACTGGGACCTGGATTTTCATGTATAGTTTAGTTTCTACAGAGTGTGCTTCCCAAGCTTTGTGAAGGAAAGGAGAAGCTCTGTGGGAAGGAAAAAGATGGAAGTGGGGAGAGGAAAGGAGAAGCAGTCGGTAGCAAGGTTTGCCTTGTGTAGGTCGTGACTTATTCAAGTTTTGCTGGACATGCGTTTTAGGGCCTTGTTTTCACCGTTAACGCACAGATATGAGGGCGGCCTAGTGAGCACATCCCCCTGCCTCCCCCCATCGCAGGAGTGTTTGTGTTGGAGGAGGGAGTGTTAAATTCCAACCTCAGTACAACTCTTGAAGACTCTGCCAGTTCAGGTATGGCAAACAACAAAATGTATTTTTGCTTTTCTTTTCTCTTTCCTTTCTTGCCAATCAGAGTGAATGGATTTTGAGCTTTCATTGGTGTTGTTTAAATTAATTTTTGATGAAAAAATAAAGTTGGTGGCAGGGGAGTGGGAGTTAAAATTATAGCCTGCTCTATGAAGGCAAAGTAATTTCTGGAGGGTCATGAGCTGCCACTGGCAAGCGTGGCCTGGAGTCAGGAACAATGTACTTGCTGTTTCAGGAGCAAATCCAGGCTGGAGTAGGCTCTCTCCACATAACTCCGGATTGGATTTAGTTCTGGATGCATGCAGACCTCTCTGGCAGCTGATGGACAAGCTAGGGCTGTATGAGCATTGGCCTGTCACTGGCCTAGACTTTATTCTTTAGTTCTGAGGCCACAGCATTTCATATGGACTTATGATTCCAGTGAGAGAGGGAGAGTGGAGAAGAAACTGGCGTGGCCCCTTGGCTCCTTTATTACCTACGATAGTGCTTGGTGTGCCATAGGTGCTCATCATGTGCATGTTGAGTAAAGAACTTACCAAAGCAGCCCTATTCTCTAAGTCGTTCACTGAGGAGGTGAAAGTAAGATACAGGGGGTGCTATTAAATGAGAGAAACACACAAGGATCTTCTTAATTTCTCTCTTCCTAAACCTAAAAATTAGATGTGCCATTGAGCTTTGTGAGAAAGGGGATGAAAGAAGCATTACTTGAAGTGAGTCATCCATGCTTGATCTACTCTAGGGGCAAGAAACCAGTTGGGTGTTGTGCATAAGGACGTGGACCCTGCGGCCAGACTGCTTGGATCAGTGTCCTCCCTCCACCACTTTGTAGCCATCTGACCTCGGGCAAGTTCCTTCACTTCTCTATGCCTGGGCTCCTCATTTATAAACTGGTGATATGAACAGAGCCTATGTTCTAGGATTGCTGTGACACTTACATAGAAATAAGTCAACATATATATAGCGCACAGAACAATGCCAGGCACACAGCAGTGCTATTTATGGTCTTCTTCCTTCCTCCTCCTCCTCATCCTCCTCTTCCTCCTCCTCTTCTTACTTTATGCCATTTTACCAGATAAACACTATTTTATTTATTTTATAATTTAGGAACTGATTCTAAACTATATTAAGTAATTTGTTTAAGGTCGAGCATCTAGTGAGTGCTGAGCACTGTGTTGGAGCTTCAGTCTGCCTGATTTCAAGGCCTGTGCTCCTTTCAAGGTGAGGTGTTTGACACATCCCCTTCTTGCCATCCTGGTGGCATCCTCTCAACCACCAAAGCTTATGAAAACATGCCACTCAGGTTAGCTTCCACCGGACACTGACAGAGGAGCAATTATACCTGTGCCAAGGAAAGTTCTCAACGCCAATAAGGGTTCTGGCTACTGTGGTATACTTAGAGGAAATGAATTTAGGAAGTTTTAATTAAGATTTCAAGGACAAGAAGAGGAAAATATGAAGGAGATGGAATAAATATTCTTTGACTTTGACTGGGAGGGTCAAAATGCCCTTTCGCTGTCTCATGAAGATTGAAGTTCTAGGATTCAGGAATAGAATTCTTTGCTATTGGGTATTAAAAAGCAATAGAGCTCCAAATATATGCAATCAATTTATCCCATCTTTAGGGAAACCTAAATCTAAGCCGCCTAGTATAGAGAACCACTTGTCCTGTGAGTAAAACCACTTTTACAAGACTTAACAGAGAATAGGAGCAGGAAAGAGACCAACATAAGGCAGTTGCTAGAGAACAGAATTGTTTTACAGTTCTGACTTCACAACCTCATTTTCCTGACCTGATAGTTCTGAGATAAACTTCTCTGGGTGTATCTAGAATCTATTTCTTCTGTGAGGTGGTCACCAGGCCTGGTGACCTTTTAAGTTTAATGTATTAGAGCCAGCTGGGTCTTTGAGCCAGTGTAAGGAGACCATGTGAACACTTGTAAGCCATGTTTCTTTGTCCAGTAGCGTTTCAGTGCTACCTAAGCATCTGTACAGCTATTGTGTCTGACCTGCTCTGGTGATTGAAACATATAGTTGGAACAGGAGGCAGTGTTTTTTTTTTTCTTTTTCTCCAATAGATTTCTAAAACCTTTAAATGAAGTATTGCATATACACAGAGAATTACATAGATCATAAGTATATAGTCCAGTGAGCTATCACAAAATGAATGTACCTGTGTAAGTGCCACTCAGGTTAAAGAATAGAGCATTATCAGCTCCCAAGAAACCCACTGAATATTCCAGTTTATCATGCTCCTCCTTCTCTCCAAAGGTTACCACTGTTCTGACTTATAATGCCATGGGTTAGTTTTACTTATATTTGTATTTGAGCCACATATAATTAGAATCATACATTCTGTGTTCTTTCAATTCTGGCTACTTTCACTTACTGTTACATTTGAAAGTTTCAGTAGATTTGCATGTAAAAGGAGTTCATGTATTTTTATTGCTGAATAGTTTTCCATTCTATAAATATACTATGAGTTATTTACCCATTCAACTGTCCATTTAATGGTTATTTAGGTTGTTTAAAATTTGAGGTTATTATGAATAATGCTGCCACGAACATTCTTATACATGTCTTTTGTGTATATTTCTGTGGGAGTACGTATCTGCAAGTGGAATTGCTGAGTCAGAAAGTGTGCATATAGTACTCAGCGTTAGAGGAAACTTGCCAAAGAGTTTTCCAAAGTGGAAATGTGCCAATGTACGCTTCCATCAACAGTGTGTATGTTCAAAATCCTTGCTAACATTTGGTATTGTCAGGCTTTTAAATTATGATCATTCCAGTAGGTGTGTAGTGGCATGTCATTGTGTTTTTATTTTTTATTTTCCTGAAGACTGATAAAGTTGAGTACCTTTGAAAATGTTAATTGGCAATTTGGCTACCTTTGGTGAAGTGTCTGAACATGGCATTGTGTTATTTGTCTTCCTTATTGATTTGTAGTTTTTATATATTTTGGACATGCGTTCTATGTGTTGCAAATAATTTCTCCCACTATATCGATTGCCTCTTCAGTACTTTAGTGGTATTTTGGGGTGAACAGAATGTCTTAAAATTAAAGGACCGCAACTTATCTTTGCCTTTGTGATTAGGACATTTTGTGACTATTTAAAAATCTTCTTCCAAGATCATAAAGATATTCTCCCATGTTAACTTCTAGAACAGGGGTTGGCAAACTATGGACTGTGATCCAAATCCATTCTGCCAACTGTTTTTGTAAATAAAGTTTTATTGGGATACAGTCATGCTCATTCATTTACACATCACCCATGATTACTTTTGTGCTACAACAGACCTTATGGCACACAAAGCCCAGAATGTTTATTCTCTGACTCTTTACAGAAAAAGTTTGCCAAACCCTCCAGAAGATTTATTGTTTTGCCTTTCACATTTGGAATTGATATTTGTGTATAGTGTGCGGTAGGGATCAAGATTTTTTTCCATATGAATATGTAATTGAACCAGTGTCATTTATTAAGGGATTATCCTTTCCCCATGATTCCCTATGTCATAAATCAATTCAAGTATACATATATGCATGGATCTGTTTCCAGATTTTCATTTCTTTTTATTGGTCCCATGACCAATGCCACTCTGTTTTACTTGGTTCACTTTTAAAAGTGAGTCATGATATCCTCCCATTTCATTTTTCTTCAAGATTGTCTCTGTTACTGTTAAGACTTGACATATCTATATTAGTTTTCGAATCAGCCTGTCAATTTCCTCAAAACACCTTCCTGGGATTTAGATTGGCATTATATTGATTCTGTAGATCAATTTGGAGAGGTTTGACTTATTTACAGAGATGAGATCCTTCCAGTTCATAAAAGTGATGTATTTTTAAATTTATTTAGGTCTTCTTCAATTTCTTTCAATAATATTTAGACCTGACATTGATATCCTGTGCATATTTTTAATTGGTTTATCTCTAGGTATCTTTGATGCTATGATAATTTATGTCAACACTAGCTTTTGTGTAAAAGAAAAAAATGACTAACTAGTCACCTACTGATATGGTTTAGCTCTGTGTCCCCATCCAAATCGCATGGCAAATTGCAATTCCCAGTGTTGGAGGAGGGCCTGATGGGAGGTGACTGGATCCTGGGGACAAATTTTCCCCTTGCTATTCTCATGACAGTGAGTTCTCGCATGATCTAGTTGTTTAGAAGGGTGTAGCACTTCCCCCCTCTTTCTCTTCCTCCTTCTCTGGCCATGTAAGATGCACCTCCTTCTTCTTCATCTTCCACTGATGATTGTCAGTTTCCTGAGGCCTCCCCCGCCATGCTTCCGTGCAGCCTGCAGAATCAGGAGCGAATTAAACCTCTTTTCTTTGTAAATTACCCAGTCTCAGGTAGTTCTTTATAGCAATGTGAGAACAGACTAATACA
This sequence comes from Macaca nemestrina, assembly GCF_043159975.1. Classification (NCBI taxonomy): domain Eukaryota; kingdom Metazoa; phylum Chordata; class Mammalia; order Primates; family Cercopithecidae; genus Macaca; species Macaca nemestrina. The sequence goes on along the minus strand of NC_092129.1, from coordinate 169,676,147 downwards.
CCCAGCAAATGCCATGCCGTAGTGGAAATATAGTGGAGACCTAAAACAATATTACATGTTCTAAGAAATAATAATTGTTGGGTGGTAAAGGGAAATGACAAGCCTGGCAGGAAAAAATAATCACACACAGCACATGTATATACACATACTCACTTAAGTGTCTGTCTCCTCCATGAGTTGAGAATGCGTACTGGTATTGGCTCACGTGGCCTTGGGCTATTAAGACTCTATGACAGAATGGAAAGAGTGTTAGTGGAATGTCAGGACTCCTGGATCCTAAGCTTGGTTCTTCACAAACTAGTTGTGAAATTTCAGGCAAAGCTCTACTTAACCTCCTTAGATCTCAGTTTTTACACCTCTAAAAATAGAGTTGGCTCTAACATTGACTTATAAATAAGGAAAAGGAACCCTTTGGTTCCTGGTGAGTTTTGATATAGGGATATCCTGGGTATGATTTGGGGGGGTCTGCCTGCCAAGAGATTTCTTAAAGAAAAGCTATCTCCCCACTAGTTTGTGAATGCTTAGTAATTCTTTGACAGAAAAAATGTCTCTGAGAGAGGGGATCCCCTGAGGTGAACAAGCAGAGGAATAACAGATGCAAGAAGAGATCACAAGGATCAGGCACAGGTGTCTTACCTGAAGTACATTCCAGAGGTGGAGAAGGTTCAGGAAAAAGCATAGAGGCAGAAGCTGGCAGTGCCCATGCAGGGACTTCCCTTTGAATCATGAAAGTTTCATAGAAGAGATGAATTAGGATTCTGCCTTAAAAGTATTTAAAGAAAGAGTTACAATCAATGGACAAAAAGTGCTGCCATTTCTCTTTATGTTTAACAGTGATGATGAGGAGTGGGTGGAGCAGCAAAAACTGTTTGTCAGAATTCATGGTCCTTCTCACCTAGTAAAATATTCACCCTGGAATCTTTCCTGATCTTTGATCCCTGATCCCTGCTGCCCGATCAGAGACTCCATTCCCAGAACACCCCTGCATCTGGGTTGTGTCAGTAGAATATATAAAATTGGTATTTGTTACTTCTGAACCACGACCATTGAGAAGCATGTGTGCCTTCTCCATCTTTTTTTTCTCTTTATATGGCTAGAACCTAAGGACTCCCAGTTCCCAGGAGATAGTGGAGCCACAAGATGTAAAGAGCCTGCCTGAGCTTTGTGCTGCTATAACAGAATACCTGGGACTGGGTAATTAATTAAGAACAGAAATTTATTTTTCACAGTTCTGGAGGCTGGAAAGTCCAAGATTAATGCACCAGCATGTTAACTGCTTGGTGAGGGTCTAGTCTTTGCTTCCAAGATGGTGCCTTCAATGCTGCAACCCCTTGGGGGAAGAAGAGATGTATCTTCACATGGTAGATAGCAGAAGGGCAAAAAGGGATAAACTTCCTCTATCAAGACCTATTATAAGGACACCTAATCTGATTCATGAGAGTAGAGACCTTATGGCTTAATCACCTCTTAAAGGCCCTACCTTTGAATACTATCACACTGGCAACACTCGAATTTTGGATGAGACACATTCAAGCCATAGCAGAGCCTCAATCCTTGAGTTATCTCATTGAGGAAAGTGGTGTGCCTACCAGGAATACTTGCACCAGACTGTTTGGTGAATGAGAAATAAAATTCTGTTGTGTTAAGTCACAAAAGTTTGAGGTTTATTTGTTACAGCAGCCAATGTTAACCTAAATAATGCAGTTTGTTTCTGAAACAATTCACAGTATTGACAGGAAAGGAATAAAAGCACAATGTTGTTATATGACTGCCGTTTCACCTAGGAAAAGAGAGAAAATGTGAAAGGAGGATAACTAAAAATAAAGTTTCCCCAAACTTTTTAAAGTCACTGGAGAATGTTCACAATTTATATAAAAATAGGATGATAATAATGTCAACACGTAATATCTGTGCCTAATAGATTTGCACTCCCCCAAGTTGCATTTTAATTTCCCTAAATTGGCTCATGACATATTCTTATGTGGGATTCAACATTTAGCAACAAATAAGACTTCCTTCTCTCTTGGCACTTCTTACTCCTCCCTTTCCCCCACGCATCCATATCCCTGCTGCCTTCTCCTTCCCACAAAGTTCATTTTTGGCAAAGTGGTTTTTATAAACCACACATTTTAATGAATTAAGTGTAGTCCCACGATCACACTTACATTCTCCTACAGTCCCCTGACTTCCACACTCCTACAGCTATGGGAATTTTCCCTCACACCTCCAGAAAGGAAAAAAATGAATTGAAAATTTTGTCTATAAGTAGAAAAGTTATGCACAGAATGTGATGGTTCTCCCACTTTTCTTCTTCTTTTTCTTTTTTTTTTTTTAATGCAAGAAGGAAGATGATTTTCAAACATTGCACGTCCTCTGAGAAACTAAAATATTCAGTGCTGTTTTCTTTTGGCAGTAGCATAATTGGTTGTGATCATAAACCCACATAGTTCCTTTTATCCTTTTTAGTGGCAGCTTCACGGACTATCTTCTACCCTGTCAAAGAAGAGAGTTGGGGTGTTTGACAGCAAAGAAATTTAGGAGAATTTCAGAGCAGAAAAGGACCATGTACATCATAGTTTCTAACCTTCTTATTTTACTGCTGTGGATACTGAGGTTCATAGGTGGTTTAACTTGCCCAAAGTCATGGGGTTAGCCAATAGCTCCTGGGAAATTTAAGCTATACCCAAATTTTACAGTTTGTATCACATGAAGTTTCAATCACACAATCTTCTTGGATCATTGCAACAGCTACATGATGGTACTAGAACCACCCTCTGCTAGAGAAGTGAGAAGACATAAGAATGCTCATCAGAGTGCTAGGCCTTAGAATTGCATCCCTGACCACTGAGTCCATGTTCTCAAGTCCACCTAGCATTTTTTTTTTCCCATTTTTTTGTAGTGTCACCAAAAAAAGCATTAGACACTTGGCCAGGGTCTGGAGTTACCTAGACAAAGGGCATAATCTATGCTCTCCAAGAGCACACAGTTTAGTGAGGGCAGATAAATAAACTGGTGATTCCAATCCAGTATGATCAATGCTTCCATCTTTTGCACTTGGCATGCAATCATTTCAGAAGCAATGGTTGCATTTCCCAAGGGGAAAAAAAAAAAAAAAAAACAGCAGCAGTGGTAGCAGCAGCAGCAGCAGCAGCAGCAGCTGGCTGACTCATCAAATGAGGAGGCACCAACAGCTTTGCCTCCCAACTAAGGAACATCTTACTCAAACTCCCTCCCACCCCCCATCACCACCTGTAGGCTTGGAACCAATAAAGGCTTTGGAAATGAAAGATAATGTGCTAATAGGATGTTAAAACAAAACCACTCTCACCACCCACCACCAGAGGTAGTTTGTGTAAAGGCGTTATTCCCGAGCCTCGCGCTTCATTTCATGACTCCAACTTGTGGCACTTTGCTAGGTTTGCAAGTGTTGCTTATCCAGAGAGCTCAGAGATTGTTTTTGGCAAAGGACTCAAAGCAGGCAGATCCAACCCCTCTCACTGTCTCTTTCTTGTTGCCAAAACATAAGACTCTTAGTTTAATGGAAAAGTCGTGTGAATTTTGCTTCCAAGGAATAACCTGAGATTACAGTTAAAATTAAGTAGTAGAGGAAGGGTGGGAATTAGAAAAACTAAAATCTGGTCCTGAAAATTAATACTGTGTATATCATTCCTTTAATACTGTGTATACCATACCATTAATGCTGTATATTAATTTTAGCTCTTGAACAAGGCTATTCACCTCTTGGTTTTAGTTTTTCCATCTTTGAAATAAGAAGAGTGAACTAAATATTTCCTAAAGTCTCCAACAATTCTGGCAAGTATACATTCAAAATTTTGTTATTTAATTTTAGAGAATATTTATTGAGTTCAGTTACCATTAGTTATGTGCCAGTCACTGTGGCACACACTGGTGAAAAGAGGTGAGAGGCCCAACTGCCTTTCAACATGGCTGAGAGACTAGCTAGGGAGTGGAGCAGTTAAAATTTAGCAGGAGGCATGGGTTTGAAGAGGTGTGCACAGGAAGCTGTGGGGCACAGAAAAAGGGCACTGGGCACCTCCAGGTTTACTCGATCTTTCTCCACTGATAGGAATCAGAACATGCCACTCTAAAATATGCAACTTTAACATATTGATTATTTTGAGCTGAATGAACAGCAGACGTGAGAAAGGCTCTCTGATCTCTCCCTTTCTACCTGAAAGCTGACACAGATTTCCTACAAAAAAAGTGTCTTCCCTTCCCTGTACCAGGAAGAAGAGAACATTCCTATTACTGAAGACAGACAGTGAATGTCAAGATGAATCTGTACAAACAAACCTACTAAAACAACCTTTATCTTCCACTAGTTTCTCCAATATTTCCTAGTCACTTTCCCACAATTTGCTGCCTCGGTCCAAACTCCTTTTGCTTTTTTCTTGTCACATCTCCACAGTTGATCATTCTTTGTTGAAATGGTATATACCGTCTCAGGCCTCTTCATTTCTTTTTTCTATGAAGGCTCCTATGCCATGCAAAAATATTAACATCAAATAAAATGTATATGCTTTTCTCCTGTTAATCTGTCTTTTGTCAGTTTAATTCTCAGGCCCAGCTGCAGAACCTAAGAGGGTAGAGGAAAAATCTGTCCTCCCTTACACCACCTTTGCTCTTCCCTGGGAGATTGGTCTACATGGACCACGTCAACAAGACTCCTGGGCCATCTGGTTTCTTGTTGGCTTCAACTGACAGGCAGCACTTTAGGAGACTCAGGGAGAAAGGAGAGGCAGTTCTGGAGTATTTCTTTCTCTCCCTGGAAGGATGACTCCATCAAGTATCACTGCTCATCCCAAAGTCACCTACTGTCTCCCTTACCTTCTCTCTTATGACCTACAGATAATGAGAGCTCCACTGCTGCTGCTAATCCAGAGTTTCTATACCAGTTCCTGTAGTTTCACTTAACTACACCCAGAACTTTATAATTAGTTCCTTGTAAATAAACTTTCCTCATATTTAGCTTGATCAGAGGGTGTCATCTGTTTTCTGTTGGGACCCTGGAGGATGTAGGCATGAAAACCACTTTTGAGATGTGTGTATATTGGAGGTAGTGAAGGAGCAGTTAGTTAAAAGGAAAGAAGGGGCAGGAGAATGGGGAAAGTGTCCCAGAGGAAAACAGAGTTAAGTCTTAAAAGATGTCTTGAAAAGACGCAATGTCTTGAAAGAAATAATGAGAAGGAAGAAATAATTTCAGAGAGAAACATGTGGAGGCTCAGAGACTTGAAAGTGTCCTAGGGAAGTTGCAAATGATCCAGGTGACTGCAGGGAAGGACTGGTAGGTGGGAGGATGGTAAGTGATGAGGCTGGAGGGGAGGTGAGGGAGAGATCATGAAGGACTCTGTATGTTCTGTGAATGAGTTTGGGCTCTATCCTGAAGACAATGGGAAATTACTGAAAGATTTTTAAGCAGAAAAGTAACATAACCTGATTGGAATTTCAAAATATTCCTCTGGTATGTAGTGTGGGAGAAAGCAGGACTGGAAGCAGGGAGATAGTTTGGCATGTTCCTTCAATGATCAACGCAAGAATCAGTCACAATATGAAATGTGGTAGTGGTGGTGGGGCAGCAGGAAGTATGTGTGAGAACTATTGAGGAATTTGGTGAGGAATTGGGTCCGGCAGTAAGTCTGAAATGATGCCCAGATGTTTGAGTTGGGCCAGTTAATAGATGTTGGAATCATTCATAAACAGACGGGATCCTAAAGGGGGAACTGTATTAGTCTGTTCTCACATTGCTATAAAGAAATATCTGAAACTGGGTAATTTATAAAGAAAAGAGGTTTAACTGGCCCACAGTTCCACAGGCTGTACAGAAAGCATGGTGGCATCTGCTTCTTGGGAGGCCTTAGGAAACTTACAATCATGGTAGAAGGCAAAAGGGGAGCCAACATTTTACATGGCCAGAGCAGGAGAAAGAGAGAAAGAAGGAAGAGGTGCTACACACTTTTAAACAACCTGATCTCATGCTAACTCACTCACCCACTATCACGAAAACAGCACTGAGGGGATGGCGTGACCTATCCATGAAAACTACACCCCCTTGATCCAGTCACCTCCCACCAGGCTCCACCTCCAACACTGAGGGTTAGAATTCGACACAAGATTTGATGGGGACACAGATTCAAGCTATATCAAGAACTAAACTCAATTAACTCTTCATTCGTTTTTTTCCAGTACCCTCAGGAACTTGCCCTGATCACTGGCTTTTTTTCAACATTCAGCCTGCCTGTTTCCCTTCAGTGGCCTCTGCTATTATGACCTGGCAAGTGGGGATCATATCAGTTCCTTCCTCACATTTAAAAATTACTGAGTGAATACATGCACAGTTCCAGGCACAGAGTAAACATTGAGTAGAGGTTACTATGAAAACCAATGTATAAACTCAGTCCAAAATATGGTTATAAAACATCTTTGCTCATTCAATACATCCTTTTCGAGTGCCTACTTCATGCCTTTTGTCGTTTATTCCTTATGTGGGCAACTGTCAAAAAGCTGTGAGAAAGGGCTTATGCCATTTAAAAAATTTCTTATCTCTCTTTGTATTCTTCTCCATTTCTCCTTTGTTCTCCCTCTCTTCTTCTTCTCTTCCTCTTCCTTCATTTTCTTTGGCTTTCTTTTTCCTATATGCATACAGTTTTTGTGTCTGGGAGAAAAAAAGTCTAGAGAGCTAGATTTTTAGAGAACATTAAAAAAAACTTGCCTGGATTATTGATTCATAGCTTTATAATGCACTCAGTATAGTAAGGACATTTATAGATTTCATGAGCTGTTTAATATCTATTTGTGGAGCACCACCATGTGCAATCATCTTGGACTCATTATGTTTCTTTGACTGCCCAGTGAGTCATAATAAGCCTCTGAAAAATGTAGAATAATGGTTTAGAACTAGAGGGAATGAAATAGCAGTCAAAGTCAAATATAAAATTATTAGTACATATAGTCTGTAAGAGTAATCAAGACAAGGAAGGGATAGAGGGCCTATTATTACATGCACATGTGTGCACATGCATGTGCATGCACACAAACTTTAAAGGGTTTGCAGTAGAGGGGAAAGTAGCTGGGGAGCCCTATGAAGAAAATTCTTGAAAGTGACGGGTTGCAGATCTATTTTCCATTAAGATTCAAACACGTGGGGGTAGGGAGCTCAAATTATGGGGAGGAAATAGAAAAGCCAATGGAGAACCTTCTGAGAAGATGAAGCCCTGTACTGAGAGGATAAAAGAGACTTTATTCTCCAGCAGTTAAAATGAAGAGGAAGAGATCATTTCTAAACAGGGCACAAGAAATAGCTTCATTTCTCCCTATTAACCTCTGTTCCCCCAAAGAAAGCCAGTTGAAGCAAGCAGGACAAAAGAATTCTATGTAAGCATAGTGAAGAATACCTTCTCTGATGGGAGCCATATTTTGAAAAAATATTAATGTAATTTTCTTTTTCAATTTTACAAGTATAGATCTTTATTTCTAATTGGTTCCAAGGTCATCAGCCCAGAGGTCTGTCGGTGTGTTCTATGGTGTGCAAAGGGGAAAAAAGAGTGATATTCAGCATTTGATATTTAAAACAGGATTTCAAGCAAGATAATAGCCTTGAAAGAAGACTTTTCTTTTTCTTTTTTTTTTTTCTGAGACCCATCTGAATTGCTTTATCTCCTCTTTTGGCCTATGTACTGAATTCTTATCATTTTATGTTATCTTTGCATCCATTTTGAATATAAATTGGACTTTCTCACACAGAAGCAGGATTTTATCTTCTTCGGCACAGTTTCCAGTTTTCTGCCTCCTCCCAGTTCCTCAAGCTGGTTAATCCAGACATCTGCCCTATACAACTCCTTTCACCTGGTAACCACCTCCCTAGGGAACAGTTAGACGCAGCCTACTTGACTTGCCTCACTGACCTCCACACCCCATGTGGACTGCACGGATGTGCACCAGTGACTACTTCTCAGCCACAGCACAACTCCGTGGAATTCAGTCTGCTTGCTCTAAACTTACCAATTAGAACTCCCCAAGGGAAACTTGCTTCGGTAATGCCCTGGACCCCAATAAAGGCTTTGACCCACAGGTTTTTCTCTTTTCCTTACTCTCTGCCCACTGAGTGAGCACATATGTCCCTGATGGCGCCTCAGTTCCGTTGGTCCTGCAAAGCGTGCTGCCCTCCTTTCTCTGGGATCTGTAAGTAATAAACTGCTGCTTCTGGCATTTCATGTGTTCTGTGGAGTTGCCTCCTCTGTGTCTCACCTGACCAATACATGTGAACCTAACTTCTTTCCAAATCATGGGTCTTCTAGAGAATGGCTATCTTGGCAGGAATAAACTGGACACAGTCCAGATAAGAGCCACAAGGGCATCTGCCAGTACAAACAAATTTTCTGTGAGAGGGGCACCTGGTCACAGGTCAAACACTTAGGCATGAGGCTGTCCACCAAGACAAAGAAGCACCCCAAGAAAGGCACACTGTAAACATCTACAGGAAAATCCTTGGAGCCCTGTCAAGTCAGCACTAGAGTTTATATTCACTGTCTGGAGAGAGACCTCAAGAACAAATTAGAAATACAACAGCCTATTTGGCACCAACAAGAATGACCCAGATCTACCAGTTCCCCTGCAGGGTAGAAAAGTTATTCTTTTGGAGACAACAGGTAGGCCATGAAGCTTGCTGGTCCCTGGGAAGAGGAGATACCACAGAGGAAGACAGGCAAGCCTTGCTCTTCTTGTCCCAGGAGATGATGAGAGGGAAAATGAAGAGAGAGTGAAGGGGAGGGGGCTGATTTAGGACTGTCCAAAAGGATTTAATGCAAACACCAAGGAGGCACTGAGACAAAACAAAGGAGCATTGTCAAGGGGATGGAGTGGGACTGGGGAGAGATTTGCCCTTCTGGAAGACTCTATAAGTTGCTATCCGGTAATGAGAGATTGAATATACAAATGGACAATGACCAGACCATACTTAAAAATAGAACTCTGGCCGGGTGCAGTGGCTCACACCTGTAATCCCAACACTTTGGGAGGCCAAGGCGGGCGGATCACCTGAGATTGGGAGTTTGAGACCAGCCTGACCAGCATGGAGAAACCCTGTTTCTACTAAAAATACAAAATTAGCTGGGCATGGTAGTGCATGCCTGTAATTCCAGCTACTCGGGAGGCTGAGGCAGAAGAATTGCTTGAACCTGGGAAGCAGAAGTTGCAGGGAGCCGAGGTGGTGCCATTGTACCCCAGCCTGAGCAACAAGAGTAAAACTCTGTCTGAAAAAAAAAAAGGAACTCTGACCCACAATCTGCAGGAATCTGCCTACCTTATCTATATAACACCCCCTTAATCTACAATAACCAGCCTAGGAAGCCAGTCTGCCTGAAGTCAGACTTTCAGGAAGCCAGATTGCTGTCTCTAGTAACAATCAATGAAGCTGAATAGTAACTTCTGTAATAATCTGCAAAAAATGACCAGAACTTTATGAATAATGGACGGCTTCCCTAATTTTTATCCATGCTTCCAATGTAGGGCCAACCAGAGAAAGGCAAATATTCACCCCTAAGCAATCACATAGGATGCCCTGCCTCCTAGTGAGCCAGCCGCCTCCAGCTTCCCACGCCAGCCATCTCCAATCAGCATACACCTGAAGCCTTCCCTTCATTCCACCCTAAGGCTCCTCCACTCCTCTGCCCGCCTTTGCATTGCTGCCAAAAGTGACAGTGGCAGACTCCCTTGCTATAGAAAGCTCTGAATAAATAGCCTTTGCTTTTCTCATTTGGTTGGTCTTCGTCTATTTCTACAGTAGAGAAGCTTAGAATAGAGTCAGTTGGTCTAACGTGAGGGCCTCTATGGCAGGAAATAGATTGTCTAGGCTGGAGAATTGAATGAGGAATCAGAGTGTGTTACAAATGGCTATAGCTGAGGGAAGACAAAGTCACCCAGAGAGAGCTGTCAGCCCGGACCAAGTGAGAGGAACCAGAACAAGTATTATCCTGGCTGTGAACTTGAGCTATGAACTCCAGTGGGGTAAGTGGCTAGCAAGAGACTCCAGGAATGAGGCCCTGGACCTTGACCTGTTTATTCTTCCTTCTATAAGAAGACACGTAAGTCACATCCCTTCCCCTATATACCAAGAAACTATCTGGGAGAGGAGCTGCAGAGAAAAGTAGAAGTGTGAAAAATTGGAATGATTGTGCATTTTTACTTAAAGAGGCTGGGTATCCATTAAAGGGGCTATTTAAATGACTGCATCATCAGCTTTGCTGTTATTTCCCCACTAACCAGCTCACCCATAAAAGCATATCAGTTATAGGAAAAATATTAAAACCATATTTTCTCTGCATGTTTAAGTTGTAGTTAAGCAAATTTTATAATTCCATAAGAACCGAAACTAATGTATTTTCTTGTTCCTGTGCTAAACAATTCTGGGATAAAGAATAGGTTTTTAGTTGAACAATGCTGAGATCAGGCAAAAACAACCCAGCTACTTGCTCCAGTGAATACCCACTCCTGGAAAATAAGACTGTGGAGCTACTGAAACTGCTGACTTATCAGGACTAACGGGTCACTCATCAAAGCTCGCTTTTATATTCTTACCTTGTGGTGCCTACCAATCCAAAGCTATTGTGCCATAAGTTCTGCCCAATCCCAACCAGTTCCCTGCCTTTCAATACCCACCTAAGAATCACCCAGACTAGGCCCTAAAACCCTAAATAATCCTCCCCTGACTTCTCTCTTCTGAGATGCTACTGGATTCTGTATCGAGATCAAGCTGATGTTCTCTCTTATTGCAGTAAGTCTATAAAAACCTAGCTTTGCTTAACCAACATTTTTTTTTCTGGTGGTATTTTTGGACACTCCACAGCCAGTGCCATTATGCTTTAAATTGCGTGGTCTGGCTATGGAATGCTACGGGAAAACAGCCACAGGTAACAAGTTAAGCTCATAGCTACAGGAAACAAATGAATTATGTCTGAGCAAAAGTGACTACAACCCAGAAGACCAAAGGTTAGAAGTATACATCCAGGAGAAGCTATAAACACCTATCCTAGTAACAAAGACATAAGACATGTAGTTTCTGTACATGGAATAGACCAATCACACCACTTTTATTTTCAGTGATTTTCTGTACACACAAAGAACAACAATTAAATTGAAGAAGAAAACAGTATACAAAAGAACATATAAAATACCTACGTAAATGTATGCACAGATATTATGCATAGTTGAGACCATGCAAGTTCAGGGGTTCTTTTTCCATAACTTGTATTAAATTCACCCAGTATTTAGGGAATATGACATGGTTTGGTTGTGTCCCCACCCAAATCTCATCTTGAATTATAGCTCCCATAACCCCCACGTGTCATGGGGGTACTTGGCGGGATGTAATTGAATAATGGGAGTGGATTTTCCCATGCTGGTCTCATGACAGTGAATAAGTCTCATGAAATCTGATGGTTTTATAAAGGGCCATTCCCCTGCACACACTCTCTTGCCTGCCACCATGTAAGATGTGCCTTTGCTCCTCCTTCACCTTCCACTGTGATTGTGAGGCTTTCCCAACTGTGTAGAACTGTGAGTCCATTAAACCTCATTTTCTTTATAATTTATAATTGTAAATAATTTCTTTATAAATTACCCAGTCTTGGGTATTTCTTCATAGCAGGATGAAAATGGACTAATACAGAAGAAAAGGAAGGAGGAAGAGAAGGAGAAGAAGGCCCTGATTTTCCTAAGGCATGTCCAACGATTCCTGTTTAATATGTTCACTTTGCACACTCACTTAGCCCACTCCCTTCCCATGGCCCCAGGCTCATGCTTCATGTTGTCCACATAAGCATTTCTATTGTATCTTGACACCAAGCATCAATTCCTCAGTTATCTCAATCTGCAATTCTCATCCATGTCATCCTCAACATCTAATGCTTTATTCCCTCTCCTTGGCTGTCAGTGAGAACTTGGAGGGCACTTGCTTCTATAGTTAACTCTCAGATGAGGGTTGGCTGAATCTTGGAAGCATCTAGGACATTTGCTCAGTACCACCTCAGATAAGCTGTCATCTCCCTGCTGTCAGTTCTGATTGTACTGCCCTGGTTTCTTGGGCTGCCACTGCCTCGTGTCAGGCCCTCTGAAAGACCTCTTTCTGCAGCTGCTATCTCTTGCTTTCTCTGAACACAGTGTCTGCCCACCTGGGAGGCTCAGAGAAACCAAACCCTCCAGTGTGACTCAGCAGAAAAGAACTGGGTTGCTGTTGCTGGCCAACACCATCCTGTTTCTATTTTTCTCCTCATACAGCTGTTACTATCCCAGAAAGTCACTTTCTGTCCCTAAACATCTGTTCTCCAAACATCTTTTTGCCTGTCAGTCCTCCCACCCGGTAGATTTTCATATTTCATCATTGTAGTACCATCTTGTTACAACAAAACTGGTTGAAAGAAGTAAGATTATATAAGTTGGGGGACAAAAAGATTTCTCACAGGGAAACAAATATGTAACTTTAAGTGCTTAAAAGTAAAAAAACAAACAAACAAACAAAAAACAAAGAAAACTTTTCTTTAGAGATGGGGTCTTGCTCTGTTGCCCAGGCTGGTTTTGAACTCCTGGGCTCAAAAGATTCTCCTGAGTAGCTGGGACTACAGGAATGAGCCACCACATCTGGCTCTAAGAAAGTTTTTTTGTTTGTTTGTTTGTTTTTTAAAGAAAACATTGCACTTATTTTGTGTAACTTCATAGCACTGAAACACTGAAACAGTTGGTGGAAATTATAGAAATGGAACTCTTTGCTATAACAAGGACGCTCTTGTGATAGCTCTTGGTTACAGCAGCTAGACATATTAAATGAACAAGCCTACCTGTAAAGTTCCTAGATTTCAGTGCAGAATATTTCTGTGTGTTCTCTTTGTGAAAGTCTGTCAAGCTTATGACCTATGTACTTTTTTGTATGTATGTTATTTTTCAGTAAAAAGTGCAAAAAATGAGCAGACCCATCCCTTCATGCATGTGTGTTCTATTGGTGGGGCTTTTGAAGCAGAGACCAAAGGACATCTTTTATTTACGTATTTACTTTTTTTGAGACGGAGTCTCGCTCTGTCACCCAGGCTGGAGTGCAGTGGTGCGATCTTGGCTCACTGCAACCTCTGCCTCCTGGGTTCAAGCGATTCTCCTGCCTCAGCCTCCTGAGTAGCTGGGATTACAGGCACCCACCACCATGCCTAGCTAATTTTTGTATTTTTAGTAGAGATGGGGCTTCACCATGTTTGCCAGGCTGGTCTCGAACTCCTGACCTTGTGATCTACCAACCTTGGCCTCCCAAAGTGCTGGGACTACAGGTGTGAGCCACGGTGCCCGGCCCAAATGACATCTTATTTGGACAATCATAGGAGAGTGATACCTAGGACAGAAAGCTGAATAGTACCTCAGTTTCTTTAGACTTCATGATTCTGTTTCTTCCTGAGATGGAGAATTAGCACAGTGTACAGGCTCCTGCTGCCAAAATCAATCCTTGAGAAGCCATAGAAGCAAGAGGGAAAGATGAATTCCAGGAACTGACAACACTTGCAACAACCGAAAACCTTGAGAAATCTCTGGAGTGATAGCAGCTTGTCTTGTCTGGCGTGGGGCGGGGGACATAGTGGCTACAGCTGGGGGCTGAGGGCAGAGGCCCAAAGCCATCTTAGGAGAAGAGGCTGGAAGTCAGCTTTACAAATTCTGCTCTGGTGTCCCCACATCTGCTCCACCCGGGAGTTGCCTGAGGACAAGCCTTGACTGCCCCAGCACAGAAATGGCTACAGTGGCTTGGTGCCGGTGCTCTGTTGTCTGAGGGTGTGGGGGTGAGGCAGCACTCATATCTGGCAGAAGAAACCCTTATGGAAGGGGGAGTTGATGAAAATAGAGGGCGTCTGAGCAGCTGCACTCAGGATCCCGCTAACCTTCACTCTTAGCCCCCAGGCTGGTGGGTGGCCACCTTGGAGACAGCCACCTACACGTGCTGAATCACTCTAAGGGTTTCAAGTTAAACCTCCCCACAGACGTTTCTGGTGAGTGACGGACAGTGTCTTGGGTGGCTGGGCTCCCACCCTGCCCTGGCGCTTATGCCCTGCCACTCCCGTGGCCCTCTGGGATGCGCAGCACTGGAACCCCTCAGTGGTATTCTGGGGGACTGCAAGTTCACCTGGGCACGACCCTGCTCCTGCTGAGTACTCCTGCTGAAAAGGGCCACAAACTGTGAAGAAGTGTTGCAAGAGTTGGGATTCAAATGGATTCTGATTAATATGAGTGAAGAAATAAGGGAAGGTAATATCAATATAAAATACTGGGAAGAAATTGTAGGAATAAAGAACTGGAAGCACTAGGTCTGAAAATTATGTGGATTCAACTATGCTGCTCTCCCCAGTGCTCTGTGAACATTGCTCATTTATATACTCACTAGAATAAGACAGGCGCTATTATAAAGCCCATTTTGCAGATGAGGGAAGTAAGGCACAGAAAGGTTAAGTAACTTGTCTGCAATTATAGGCAGAGCTGGGATTTGAACACAAGTAATCTATCTCTGTGTCCAGCCCTTAACCATTCCACCGGGTCTCACACTTGATTAAAGATCTCAATGGCAGGCATGGTGGTACACACCTGTAATCCCAGCTACCTGGGAGTCTGAGACAGAATGATCCCTTGAACCCAAGAGTTTGAGTCTAGCCTGGGCAGCACAGCAAGACCCTGACTCAAAACAAAACAACAAAACAAAACCAATCAAAACATAGCAATGAATGGGGAAAATGGTAGAGGGAGTATAGCTGAAGGAACTTATGGGTTGCAATATTAGACTAAGGAGCTTTTCTAGAAAGCATGAGGAACGTACGAAGTAATAGAAAACAAAAAAGAAAAGGTAAGAAATATGGGGAACAAAGTAGAAGTGCCAATATTCAGATTATTGGACCTGGAAAAAGAGAAGGATTAGAAAATAGGAGGCTCTATAATTCTTTTTTTTTTTTTTTTTTGAGACGGAGTCTCACGCTGTTGCCCAGGCTGGAGTGCAGTGGCGCGATCTCCGCTCACTGCAAGCTCCGCCTCCCGGGTTCCCGCCATTCTCCTGCCTCAGCCTCCTGAGTAGCTGGGACTACAGGCGCCCGCCTCCGCGCCCGGCTAATTTTTTGTATTTTTAGTAGAGACGGGGTTTCACTGTGGTCTCGATCTCCTGACCTTGTGATCCGCCCGCCTCGGCCTCCCAAAGTGCTGGGATTACAGGCGTGAGCCACCGCGCCCGGCCAGGAGGCTCTATAATTCTAAACCAAATTGCTCAAGGAATGTTTTTACCTCACTCCTGAACTGACAGCGGGGGTGGGTTTCGGCACCTTCAATGTCTTGTCTTTCCCGTTCCTGCCAGTGGTGAGGAATTTGTCAACGAAATCAGGAAATCTGAATTCGCCATCCCTGCTGACTTTCACTGAGGGAGGCCATCCTGTCCAGGTGAATAGCCAGTTCCAGCATTTGGGGGTTTCTGCAGACAGAGTAACAGGGTGTAGAAATCAGAGGCACATAAAGGTTTGGGGAATGGGGCAGCAAACTGGTCTCTCCAGGATGTTGTTAGCTGCATGGAAACATGGACAGAGCCAACGGGAAAGGGTGTTCTTTTAGATCTTTTAGTCAGAAAACGATAGCCAGTGGGCCAGATCCAGCAGCTGCCTGTTTGTAAACCATCTTTTATTGGAACACAGACACGCCCGTTCATTTACTGATTGTGGTGGTTTTTGCCTTACAATGGCAGAGTCGAGTAGACAGAGACTGATGGCCCACAAAGAGTACAAATTATTTACTATCTGGCCCTTTACAGAAAACGTTTGCTGAGCTCAGACCTGGATTCATGCTTCTGGGTTAAAATCTGTCAGGACATCCTGCTTGTCCCCTCGTGCATCCCTCCCTCCCACCCACCGTGTCCACAGGAGACTTCCTCTACCCTAGCCTCTGTCTTGTTCCCCCCACACTGGGCTCAGTCACTGGAATTCATCACTCATGGGTGGGCTCCCAGTGGGATGGTCAGCTCCTCTGCTTGCACCTGGGTAATTAGAAGGGTCATTTCATATTCCTCTGTGTTTTCAGAGGGGCCGCCCATCTGTGCATTCGGGCAGGGAGGGCTCAGCTCCCTTAGTGGTGGTTGGAGTGAAGGAAGGATGAACCATAGACCAGAGGGTAGTTCCTTCAGCCCCAGGCAGCACTCACAGCTCACTTAATTTGCACAAAGCATACAGAGGGAACCTGACCTCTTGCTCAAGAAAGAAAAAAAAAAATACAGCTGGAGGTGGGACTGGGAGGAAGAGAAAGGGCTCTCTTCTGGATGGGCGGCTGTTTGTGTTGCGTTGGAGTCCTCTGCCTGTACCTCCATCTGCCCTGGTGAGATAACATTTCACGATGAGAGCTGAGGAGGTGGCTCCCTCCTGCAGAGGTGCATGACTTGGCTGAAGTGTTTTGCTTCGCTGGCACACGTCTTCTCTTTTCAAGTTAGATGAGCTCACACATCCCCCTTGCCTGTTTGCAAAGTCCATATGGGAGATGAAGGCGAGACGGTTTGACTAAGGGCAGAAGGAGGGAGTGAAGAGGAGGAAATGTGGGAGCGGGGATGCCTGGCCAGACTGAGCCTTCCTCAAATTAGGTCACTGTTTATATAAAAAGTTAAAATTAAACCAAGGACTATTTTCCAAGGTTTCTGACACTGGACATGACTCCATGCAGCATCCCTGGAATGCAGTGCAATAAACATCACAGAGCACATGATGTCACACTGAGGGAGAAGCCAGGGAACGTCACTAGCAATGAATCCCAGGCTCTACACAATTATACCGGAGACAGACAACATCCTTGTTCTCTCTGACGCTTTCCTCTAAGTTTTCCTGCTGGCTTTTTCTGTTCTTCTAATTCTCACATTTTTATCCACGAGGCAACCATGTCCCCTGAGAGCTACCACATGCGGGGCTCTATGTTTCCATTTGGCCAATAGCATAAAGCTCTTCAACAAAGCTTTGACCTTCCTTCTCCTTCTGACAGATTGTTATGACCTTACCTTCCCGCAGTGATTCCTCAACGTGAAACAGCAAGGTAGGTTTCATTATCACCGATCTGCAGATGGAAAAAGCAGGCTCAGAGAGGTTCAAGGACTTCCTTAAAATCACAGAGCAAGAGAGCGGCTGAGAGGCACTCAAAGCAAGGTGGTCTGTGAGCTTCCCACCCTTCTGAGTACCCTGGTCCTGGCACACCTCCATAGGTTTGCCATGTTTAAGGGATTTCCCTGAGGGAAGGGACTCTGGCTTATGTGGTGTCCAGCACAGTGCTTGCTACATCATAGACATTCAAAAGTCCGTGTTCAGTGAAGATCCTTATATGTGCCCATTAGGCACATGTTTGACTTTTTCCCTTGTAGCCTGGAAGGTCTCTGAAGGCCTGGGTTATGATTTTTCCTTAATATGGGGCCAAGTCAGTAACCTCAACCTCTGCTTCCAAGGCATTTAAATGGAAATGAAACACCGAATATAAGATGAACCCACCCGATCCACCAAGCAGTATTCTTTATATGGCTTCCCTAGTGTCAAAATATATCCCTTCATGCCTGGCCATTGTCGACTCCATTGTTGACATCCTATCTCCATCTGGTAGTCAGATCCCTCTTCCCTGTTTGAATTCTGTATCTACGTTTTTAAATAAGCCAGAAAACACTCACCCCGCCAGCTCCAAATTAGTTCTTCTTTTCATGCCTTTTCTGTTTCCTGGCTCCATGCCACAATCTCCCTCCATTAGTATTAAGAAATAGTGCTCAGAAAGTCATATGTCTTCACCTAGTTAGCACCTCTCTTTCGGGACAGCTTCTCTGAGGGTGGCTCCCACACATGCCAGGCTTTTCTCCTAGTGATTGCTAGGTTGTCAGTGTCAGGGGCAGGGAGGAGCATGTGTGAGGATGGGTGTCGGTAGGGGAAGGGAGGGGAAGGTGCAGAACATTGTTACACGAGGCACTCTGTCATGGTGATTGAAGGAAGCAGTTTCTTGGCCATGTGTCCAGGATGTGCGTTAAGGGAGCCAAGACGAATCATTCATATCTTATGAAGAGTTGTATTTGGAATCTTTAAATAAATAAGAAATGCTTCTCTCTCCTTATCTAACTCTCCATTTGTCTTTTTTAAATGCTAAGTTTCATAAAGACACCTGGAATTAAATCATCCCAAGTTAGGGTTCCATAAAAATCATTAGCCACCAAAATCTTTCCCTCTGGGGCCACCTTTTTCTGGGAAGTTCCCTCAGCTCTGCCCTTCCTCCCACTCTCCACTGTATTCCCCCCAGCTGTCCTTCACAACACTTAGCACCCTGTGCTGGGGGGAAATGAACTCCCTCATCTCTCTCCCCTTCCCTGTCTTCTCTATTCACACGGAGCCTGGCTCATAACAGAAGGCCAACAAAAGACTGTTGAGGGAATTAAAAAATGACTAAAATTTTCTTGACATTTAGTTTGAATTTTTATTCTCAGATTTCAGCATAGGACTATCCTACAAGTATCACAAAAGCAGAAATTCCCTGGGGGGAATCTCATATGTAATTATTGAATTATTTTCTAGATTTTAATATATTCTGCTTTTGCATTCTTTCTGTTTCAGTTGTCTATTACTTGATAACAATCTCCTCCCATTATTTAAGAGTTGGTGGTTGGCAGGGCTCAGCTGGCAGTTCTTCAGCACCAAAGTGCAATACCTCAGGTCACTCGTCAGGTGCATTTACCTGGAAGTTCACTGAGACTTATGTATCCTTGACAGCCTCTTATTCTCTTTGTGGTTGCTCATCATTCAGTGATCTAGCTTGAACTTCTTTATAGAATGGCAGATGACTTCCAAGAGGAAGCATTTGGAGAGGACAAGTCCCAATGTGCAAGCGCTTATCCAGCTTCTGTTCGGTCACATTTGCTGCTGTTTCATTGGCCAAAGCAAGTCCCATGGCCAAGTCCTGTATCAGTGTAGAAGGGACCGTGTGACGACATGTAATAGTCTACCACTGTTACACAACCCATCTGGGTCTGTTTGACCATGCATGGCAGAAACCCAATCACTGAAGTGCTGAATTTTTTAGAAAGAAAGGATTATTGCAGGGCAGCCAAACAAGAAGATAGGAGATGGGTTCAAATCTATCTCCTCATCTCAGCTCACAAGTAGTATATTTAAGGTCAGAGGCTTTAGGAGGAGGATTTGGGGGGTGGTTAAGGACTGGTGGAAAGGAAAGGGAAGTTAGGAAAATCTCTTGGGCATACAGTTATCCTTCACAGGTCACATGTGTAAATTCAGGGGTTGGGAACTGGTATAAAACATGTGCTGGAAATTTGGGCTATAATGTCAAAGGTCACCCAGCCAGCAAGCTAATCTCCTTTGCACAAGCTCCAGCCAGCCATATTGGTTCTGGCTGGTTTTAACTGGCCCTATGGTTTAGCAAGTGGACATCTTATAAACAAGCTCATACATTTTGTTAATCACCAAAATCCCTTTTAGCCCTGTCCTTTGGTCCATTTAACCCTGTGATGCACAGTTTTACCATACCTCCTATACCTTCCTAAGTATTTCCTTGTCACATATTTTAATAGTTCAGTGAGCCTTGTAGATGAACTCCCTTATCTTGAGTTGATTAATAACATATATTGAATGCTGACTAGATGCTAAGTGCCCTGAAGTGATAGAAAATAGGCTCCTTGCCTCAAAGACTATATATTTTATTTGGGGACCTATAATATACAGAATTGAAAATATCCTAAGCCATCTACCAGTGCTGTTTTATGCATATCATATAAATATGAGTCACTAAAGCCACCAAAGTAAGCACAGTGAAAATTTCAATCGTCAGAGTTGCTATGTGATCTAGGTTGCCATCTCTATCCCTGTCCAGAGACGCTTGTTGTCAGTTGATACCAATTCAAAGAAAGAGAACTCCAGCAATTCCTTAGGGAAAGAAATATAATCTCATGAATGAAACGTAGTTGTAGCCCTTGTGATGGCAGCGGGCTGTCTGGAGCAGCCACTGAAATCACACCGGCTGCAGCAGGGAGGTACTGCTGGGGCTACATGTTCTGTAGAGCTAGTGGGAGCCTTCCAAGTTGGGGTGGGAGCTCCCGAGGTGCCACTGCAGCCACCCAAGCCACAACTCAGGCATCCCTGTGCTCTCAAGGCCCAGGAGCAGGGGGAAGCCTGCCCTCCTGGGTGCAGCTGCAGCCACTCAAGTTGCAGCTGTAGACCTGGGCCTCGTGCTCCACACAGCAGACAGAAGCCCCACCTTCCTGAGTGTGACCACAGCTGTCCAAGTCAGGGCTGTGGACCCGAGTCTCCCTGTACCCTTGGGGGTCTAAGAAGACCACCCCGCCTGCCCTTGCAGGCTTGGAAGTGCCTGCTTCTGCTGCCTGGATTCTCTGTCAGCACCTGTTCCAATCTCAGAGCAATGTGGAGCCAAGCCTAGGTGTTGTTGCAGTCCGGCCAGGAGTGCACATGCTCAGGGCAGCGCTGATACACCAGACCCCTGCTGCCTTGGCCCCCTCTGGACTTTGGGCACCGGGAAGCACAAGAGAAAGGCCAAGGTGGAGCTGAAGACAGCCTGACACTGGCCTGCAGGTGCCCCTTGGCACGAGCAGCCTGGGCACCATGGAGGGCAGCAGGAGGCAGACAGGATCCTGGGCAGAAGAGAGTGGGTACCCAGTGAGGCCCCACCTTCAGGCCAGGGAGAGCCTAAAGACTGGGGGCTGGGCTGCCAGTCCAGCAGACCAGAGTGGGAACTTGTGGTGCCTTTTCTGGGCCCACCCATGGCCACCTCTGGACCAATTGGCATGTAATTCCTCCCCTCTGAGCCCCATAAAGCCCTGAGCTCAGCCAGAGCCAAGCAGACATCGGGATGCCCAGCTGCAGAAAGGAGCTACCCACTCCAGGGCCTCCTCTCTGCTAGAGCTGCAGATGTCAGGATGACGAGCTACAGAGAGCACAGAGAGACCACATTGTGATGACCTGCCTTCAGGGAGGAGCCACCCACTCTTCTCCTCCACTGAGAGCTGCAGACAAGAGGACCAGGGAGATGCTGCAGACAGGGAGGTGCTACCCTCTCTACTGATAGCTAAACATTTGTCAGGATGACTTGCCCAGCAGAGAGGAGCTATCCTCTCTGCTAGCAGCTGAACGCTCATTGGGACACCTTGGCTGTGGAAAGGAGCTACCCACTGTGGGTTTCCTCTGAGCTGTTCTATCACTCAATAAAGCTCCTCTCCATCTTCCTCACCCTCAAATTGTCTGCATACCTTATTCTTCCTGGTCTCAGGACAAGAACTTGGGACCCACCGAATGGTGAGGCTGAAAGAGCTGCAACACCAACAGGACTGAGACATGCACCTTGCTTGTCACATTGCGGGCAAAGAAGAAAAGAAGAGCTGTGGCCCTTTGGGGACCCAAGACCTAGGAGCTGCCTGAGCCAGGGCTGGGATGTCCTTTTTGGGGCCCCACAGTTCCTGGCATCTCCAAGCTTCTGGGTGCTACTGTGTTCCCAGCTGCCAACCGTGGAAGCTGCTTGTGATGCACCTGGTCCAGCTGCAGCTTCGCAGAGAGCCAGTACCCATGCTGGCACCTGGAGCTGCCTGCCCTGCTGCAGTAGCTGGCATGTCTGACTGCACAGTGGCCAGACCCCACACTTGCTCACACACCCCTCGCCACTCCACGCAGTCTCCATTGGCGGGCATGGGAACCAGGCCAGCATCATGAGCCAAGCGCAGTCTGCAAGGACGAGTGCGCAGAACAAACCCAGTGGGCCCGAGCAAAATTCAGGCACAGGTGTCACCAGCCACAGAGGTTTCCGGCCTCTGTGACACCCCAAATGATCCTGTGACACTAGCATGGTGAACTTTTTATCATGACTATCACAATTTATATAGTTATTTTGTTTCTTTTAGCTTCCTTCCTCTTAATCCCTCACCTAAATAATCATCCAAAGCTATTCGGAGGGAGAAGGGTGCAAGGTGTTCTCAATGATGGCAGTGGTTCTCATAGTGCAGCCTCTTAACCAGCAGCACCTTGGAAGTTGTTAGAAATGCAGGTTCTCAGGCCCTCCCCACTCCTACTGCATCAGAACCTCTCAGGGTGGGGTCCAGCAATCTGTGTTTTAACAGCCCTCGGTGATTCTGATGCACAACTAAGCCTGAGAGGCACTGATTTGGGGGGCACATGATTAGGCCATGGTTGTTACTGAGGTGACTTAGCCAGATCAGGTCATTCTAATTACCTAGGATGGCTGTTCACATACCTGCTGCCAGGTCAGTGCTGCAGCATCTTCCCTAACAAGCAATGAGGGATGAAATAGGATGCTTTTGGTAAAATCACCCAGTTTCTCAGAGAGAAGAAAACTATCTGGAGAATTTCTAATGCAGAGATTTGGCACATCATATGCACTAATTTAGACATACCAATTGAAAACAATTTTTTTTCTATAGACATTGAATACAAATTCTCTAGAATTTCAAGTACAAGTAACTGCTACAGGAACTCTTTGGCAGAGTGTCTGCTATTACTCTATTTTCTTTTCATTTTCCTATCACATCCTGGGCAAGAATGGCAGATGAGATATACAAAAATCAGGTTAGAAAGAAGGTAATCATACTTCTCTGAAAAAAAGTTTTCCCCCAGATCCAAGATGAAAATTAGAAAGAATTTCATCTTTCCAGAATTGTCAAGCCGTCTGGCAAAAGAGCTGACTGATACAACTTTTATGTTATTGACCAAATTCTCATACCAATTTCTCTTTTTCTCGTAAGTGTAAATATGTTCCAGTTAAATCTTTGGGGTTGGCGGTGGCAGTGTGGGTGGTTCTTCACTGAAGGACTCTTGACTTTTTCCATTTCAAACTAAGTGGAGGCAATTTAGAATTATGAATTAAAAGCCTCACACATTCCTATCTGATTCAACAGTAACCTATCTGTAAATTCATACCATTGAAATAACTAAGCATGTGTGCAAAAAATAGCCATAAAGTATTTATTTCATCATCATTTTTAATCGGAAAAAAACTGGAAGCAACCTAAATATTTAACAATAGAGGATTATTTTGGAAAGTATGCATGTTCATACATACAGCTGAATAATACAACTCCTTTAAAATGACAATTCATATGGATTGTAGAAGACTATTACCTGACATGGAAAGATGTTCAGGGTATGTCATTAACCAGGTGAAGCAGGTTCCATATAGTAGGTACAGGCACTTCACATTCAGGAGAATGGCTACTATTAAACAAGGAAAATAACAAGCACTGTTGAGACTGCAGAGAGCTTGGAACCCTTGTGCACTGCTGATGAGAATGTCAAATGAGGCAGCCACGTGGAAAAAGTATGGCACTTCCTCAAAAAGTTAAACATACAATCACCACTGGATCCAGCAATTCCACTTCTAGGTATATACCCAAGAGAATTGAAAGCAGGGTCTCAAAGTGATACTTGTACACCAATATTTATAGCAGCATTATTCGGAACAGCTGAAAGGTGAAAACGACTCAAGTGTCCATCAACAAATGACTTAATAAACAAAATGTGACATATTAGCCTTAAAAAAAGGAATGGAATTCAGCTACATGTTACAACATGGATTAACCTTGAAAACATTATGCCGAGTGAAATAAACTAGACACAAAAAGACACATACTGTATAATTCCACTTATATGAGGAACCATTCAATTCATAGAGACAAAAGTAGAATAGAAGTTACCAAGAGTTGGAGGGAGAGAAGAATGGGAACTTGTTTAATGGGCAGAGAGTTTTGTTTGGGATGATGAAACAGTTCTAGAAATAGACAGTGGTGATGGTTACATGACATTGTGAATGTACTTAATGCCACTGAATTGTACACTTAAAAGTTGTTAAAATGGGCGGGGCATGGTGGCTCATGCCTGTAATCCCAGCACTCTGGGAAGCCAACGCAGGTTGATTGCTTGAGTCCAGGAATTTGAGACCAGCCTGGGCAATGTGGTGAAACCCTCTTTCTGCCAAAAATACAAAAATTAGTCTGGTGTGAGGGCGTATGCCTATAGTCCCAGTTACTCGGAAGGCTGAGGTGGATGAATCGTTTGAGCCCACGAAGTCGCAACTGCAGTGAGCTGAGATCACGCCACAGCTCTCCAACCTGGGTGACAGCAAGATCCTGTCTCCAAAAAAAAAAACAAAAAAACAAAAAAACAAAAACCCAATGGTAAAATTTATGTTTACTATTATGTATATTGCCATTTATGTACACTTTATCACAGTAAAAATGGAAAACATTGTATGTATAATGTAATAATATTTTTACAAATATGCAATACCCACTTATTTCCTTAATTTTAAAATGTCATTATTTGTATGAAACACTATTAGCTTAATAAGTTTTTTCAGATGAAAGGAAATACTATCGTATTATATGTACTCACATATTTAAACTGATTCCCAAAATACCAAACTTTGGAAAATTTACATCTTAGGAATTAAGAAATGTGTACGTAGGCACGGAAAAAGGTCTGGAAAATGCTCACCACTAGTATAACAGTTTCGGTGGCAGAATTACGGGTAGTCTTTATTATTCTATTTTTCCTGTATGTATTTTTACATTTTTCTATATACAGCACTATTTTTGTAACAGTAAGTTTTTATTTAAGGGCATATTAAAAAATATGCCCTTTCTAGAATGGTTTTTCTGAATCTAAGAATTTACAATTTCACCTACAACATACACTCCCACCCAGAAAATAATGCCAGGGGATTAAAATCACCATGAAAAGACCTTTCTGCGTTCAACCAGGATGCGGGAATGAGCCATCACTAAGCTCTGTTTTGCTTCATCCAACTTCCCTGCGCCCAGCGTCCACATCAATATTTACACACTCCATCATTCCTCGGGTTATTTATTTTCCTTGGTCCATTTTGCACAGTGACTAAGTTTTGCAGCATGGAAGTTGACAGAATTTGTCATTGATATCAATCTTTATTAAGTTTACTGCTGAGAGCTCAGAAAATGGTGGTTCTGGAGCAAGGAACAGGGTGAGAGCAGGAAGAGCATCAGGCAGTAAGAAAAGCTCTGTGTGTGTGTGCGTGTGTGTGTGTGTGCGTGTGTGTGTGTGTGTGTGTTTAAAATGTTTGTCATTGTTGCTCCAACCTTAATTTGCTGATGATTGCATTTCTCTGTAATACTTTTATTTTTTACAATCAAACAAAATCTACAATTCTGCTACTCAGCAGCCACCATCAGGAAGAGGCAAGAGAGGAAGAAGAGATGCTCCTCCTGGCTGAGCCTGAGGTTCCGAATCTCATGGGCTTCCCTCTGCTGCACAGCCAGCCTCTCACAAAGAGCTGGGTTCTGTAGAGAAGAATCTTCAGGCAGCGAGTCTTCTGGAGCTTCTGAAACTGAAGAAACTAAGGCCATGTGTAGTATGACATTTATTGCTTGTGTATTATACGGTGTGTTTGAAAAGAGCAAAGTGAAACTGCCTCTATAAACTTTATAAAATTAATTAGAGAAGAAGGGAGGGGGAGAAACAAAAATAAACTAAACTTGCAGCAAGTTCCACATTAATCATTAAGCGAGATTACTCTCTACCTTGCTTCCTCAAAGCTTTTTGGTGCCTATGGTCCTAGAATCATGTAGACCTTAGACTGTAGTTCTCCTGAACAGCTCTTTAGATAACAACTTGAACATTATGAAATGTTACGTTTTCCCTTTGAGATAGTCCTTCAGGTCCTGCAAACTGATGTAACAAGTGACTCAATTGACCTGAAGGGCCCACAAGGAGCTGACTCACCATAGATGCAGCTTCCGCATCCCCGTGATTTCCTCCTTCTTGCCCCAACCAACCAACAACCTCAGTTTTCAAACCCTTCACCTTCCACAGTCCCCTTAAAAGCCCCAGCTCAAAACTCCTCAGGAAGACAGATTTGGGGTTCTCCTCCCATCTCCTCACACAATACCCTGCAATCATTAAACTTTTTCTCTGCTGAAAAGCCTGCTGACTCAGTGTAATGGGTCTGTTACTGGGCAGTGGGCATACAAACCGGTTAGTCCTATAATAAAGAGTTCTAGAAAGAGCCCTACTGCTCAGCTTCACTGCTTCTAGTTGTGTAATCTTTGACGGATTCCTCACCGCTGTATGCCTCTAGTCTCTAACCTGAAACATGGGGCAAATAATACTTCCTACCTCACAGAATTGTTATGTTATTAAATAAGTTAATATATATAAAGTACTTGGAATAATTCCTGGAGCATAGGATGCACACAACAAAGGTTAGTTCTTTTATTATAATATGGAGCCAGTTCCCATTAAAAGCTGTAACCCGGGCTGGGGGGCTACACTTTTACTCTCAACAGAAAGATCTGTGTTGAGAAGGGTAGCTCTTTGCCACTGCAGATTTATATAAGAAGGAAGAGATAATTCTAAGCTGCTCTTCATGCTGTCCTTTATTAGTGTAGGTTGGCAGCCTCAAGCATGAGGCCAGGCTACAAATGCTAGCGATCCAAATTAATGCAAAAACTTGCCTAGTGTGCAACTGAGGGAGATGGAGCAAGTCAGTTTAAACATAGCCACAAACAACAGTAAGCTTTAAATGTCTCAGCTACAGTCTCAGATTCACATCATCTTACAGGCAGAAGAACGTGGAGTAAGTAGTTGGGGGGTCACATCTACCTTTTTAGCCATTCTGCCAAGCATGAAAATTAGTTCTGTAAGCAAAATACCTGAATTAGCTTTTGAACTTTTCTTTATTGAATGAATTTCAACAAAGTGAACACACCCATGGACTTCCTACCCAGATAAAGATATAGAACATTACCAGCATGTCAGAACTTTCTAATAATTGCTGCACTGCAATGTCAGCTTTGTTGTAAATCAGGGGATTTAAATGTGTATGTTCAGATTTTTTAGTCTGTTCTGATGGTCTACTAGCCACCAAGATCACACTGTTTTAAATTAACGTAGCTTTATGATACTTCCTAATATCTGGTATTTTATTTCTTTTCTTTTTTTTTTTTTTTAGAGAGTCTCACTCTGTCGCCCAGGTTGGGTTGCAGTGCTATGATCTCAGCTCACTGCAACCTCAGCTCCTGGGTTCAAGCTATTCTCTTGCCTCAGCTTTCTGAATAGCTGGGATTACAGGTATCTGCCACCTCACCTGGCTAATTTTTGTATTTTTAGTAGAGATGGGGTTTCACCATGATGGCCAGGCTGGTCTCAAACTCCTGGCCTCTGATGATCCACCTGCCTCAGCCTCCCAAAATGCTGAGATTACAGCGTGAGTCACCGTGCCTGGCCAGTACTTTATTTCAACTTTGTTTTTCTTTAAGATTGTCTTGGACACTTTCTGTCCTTAGCATTTCCATATACATTTTGTAATCAGATTGTAAATTTCTACACATTAAAAAAAAACCTGCTGAAATTTTTATTGGGATTACATTGACTACACAGATCAATTTAGGGGAGAAAATGACACCTTTATCCAACACTGAATCTTCCAATCTATGAACATGGTATAACCCTCCATTTATTTAGGTCTTCTTTAATTTCTCTTGATAAAGCTTCATAGAGCGATAGGGGTCTTGAAAAACAATTTCTAGATTAAAGGGCATCATCTTAAAATTTTGTTTTCTAATTATTTGTTCTAATCTAAGAATACAATTGATTTTTTTCTTTTGCATCCTTACCTTGTAGCCAATGGCTTTGGTAAATCCACTTATTAAATATCATAGTTTATCAGTAGATTCTTTTTGAGATTCTACATACATAAGCATATTTTCTGTATATGGTAATAGTTTTTAGGGACTTTTTCCCAATTCTTGTAACTCTAATGTTTTTTCATTCTTTATTGCAGTACACCCTCCAGTAAAATGTCACATAGAAATAATGATAGCTGAAATCCTCATCTGTTCCCAAAATCAAATGAAAATATTTCAGTACACTACTGTTAAGTAGGATGCTTGCCATGGGTGTTTTGTGTATACTCTGTTAGTTTAAAGAAGTTCTTTTAATTCCAAATTTACTGAGAGTTTTCATCATGAATAACTGTTGAATTTTATCAAATAATTTTAATGCATCTGGGAAGATGATGATATGATTTTTTGCCTTCATCTGTTGTTAATGTGGAGAATTTCACTAATTGATTTTGGAATGTTAAGCCAACCTTGCACACTTTGAATAAAGACAATTTGGCCATTATGCACTATCTTCTTATACATTAAAGGTTCAGTTTACTACTATTTTTTTGTTAGAATCTTTGTGCCTATTTATGACAGGTATTATATTGTAATTTTTTTCTTGTAGTATCCTTGTCAAGGTTATGCTAGCCTCATGAAATGAGATAGAAAATGTTTTCTCCATATCTATATTTCAGAAGAATTGGTGTTATTTCTTTCTTAAAAGGATGACTTCATGTTGAAGTTATCTGGACCTGGATTTATCTTTGAAGTGAGGTTTTTCATTTTAAACACAATTTCTTTAGGAGAAATAAGATTGCTTATGTTTTTCTATTTCTCCCTGTGTCCATTTTGTAAGCTGTATTTTTCAAAGAATTTTTCTACTTCTAAATTTCTCTACAACTTATTTTAAATAGCCCTTGTAACTGTAGTGACTTCCCATTTTTCAATCTTCATGTTGAAAATTTGTGTCTTTTATTTTTTTGTTCTTGATCAGGCTTGTTAGAGTTTGTCAACTTTATCAACCTTTTTAAAAAAAATTTATCAATCTTTTAAAAAACAACTTTTTATTTTGTTGATTTTGTCTGTTTTTGTTTTTTATTTCATGGAGTTCTGCTCTTAACTTTATTATTACATTCCTTCAATTTTCTTTAAATTTTTTCTTCTAGTTTCTTGAAATAGATGCTTAATTAATCTCAACTTTTCTTCTTTTTCCATATATGCATTTAAAACAAAAAATTCCCATCTTGGCATTATTTTAGTCACATAACACGAGTTGTTTCGTTTGTTTGTTTGTTTGGTTTTTGAGGCAGAGTCTCGCTCTGTGACCCAGGCTGGAGTACGGTGGCGCGATCTCTTGGCTCACTGCAACCTCCACCTGCTGGGTTCAAGTGATTCTTCTGCCTCAGCCTCCCGAGTAGCTGGGATTACAGGTGCCAGACACCACGCCCCGCTATTTTTTGTATTTTTAGTAGAAACGGGGTTTCACCATGTTGTCCAGGCTGGTCTCAAACTCCTGAGCTCAGGTGATCCACCCACCTTGGCCTTGCAAAGTGCTGGGATTACAGGCGTGAGCCACTGCACCCAGCCTCCAAGTTCTTATATATAGTATTTTCATTTTGCTTTGGCTTGAAATATTTTCTAATTTCCAGTATGATTTCTTTTATCACCCTTCAGTTACATAGAAGTTTACTCTTAAGTTTTCAAACATTTGGTGTTTCTCTAGGTAGGATTTTGTTACTGGTTTCTAGCTTACTTCTATAGTGCTTAGAGAATACACTCTGGTTTCTATCCTTAACAAATCTGTTGGGACTCACTTTATGGCTCGGAATTAATTCAGTTTTAGTAAAATATTCCTTGGGCACTTAAAATGCCTTTATATTCAGCACTTTGGGGGTACAATTTTTAATACATGTCAATTAGATCAAGCTTGTTAAAAGTATTTAAATATTCTGTATATCCAATTGTTTTATTGATTACTGGGAGAAAACTAATAATATCTTCTAGTATATTTGCATATTTGTCTAATTTTCCTTTTGATTCTGTAAACTTTTTATTTATATATCTTAAAGTTATATGTCATATGAAGTTTATTATATATTAATATATTTTATTTGTATATTTTTATTATTTATTTATATGTGTTATATGAAGTTTTATTTTAAAGTTATATGTTATATGTACAACTTCAGCATCATTATATCTTCCTGTTGAATTGACCCTGTTTTATTAACAAAATTTGTCTGCTTCATTAACAAAAATTTCATGTTTATCTCTAGTAGAATTTCTTGCCTTAAAGTCTCCTTTTTCTACTAATAGTGGAGCTTTTTCAGCTTTCATTTGGTAAGTGGTCATATGGTGTAACTCTTACTTTCAATCTTTCGGTTTTCTTACATTTAGATTGTGTCTATGTAAGTAGCATCTAGTTGTGGTATTTTAAAATACAGTCTGACTGCCTTTGTTTTGATTGGAATATATGTTCTATTTACATTTAAAATAATTACTGATAAATGTAGGTTTGTATCTACCATGCAATTATGTTTTGTATTTCACACGTGTCCTTTGTGTCCCTATTCTCTGCTTTCCAACCTTCTTTAGTATTTACTGAGTGTATTTTATTATTCCTTTTCTGTCTATTAGCTTTTATTTATACCTTTTAGTACTGTTATCTTAGTGGTTGCCCTAGAGATTACCATATGTGAACTCAATTTGTTAGAGTCAATGTCAACTTTGTATATTTACCACTTCCTGGATTTAGAATACTCACTTCATTTACCTTCCTCCAGCCTTTTGTGCTATTGCTTTCATGTTATTTACTTCCATGTATATTTTAAACACAAGACATTTTTATTTCTGTTTTCATCAGATAAGGTAGATATAGATTTACCCACACAATTATCCTGCCCAGTGCTCTTCGGTCCTTATCTGCTTTACAGTGTTTTCTTCCAGAATTATTTTCCTTCAATCTGAAGATCTCTTTTCAGTATTTTATTTGCATGGTTCTGCCAACAATGGATTATCTGAGTGTTTGTTTATCTGAATACTTTTTTTATTATGCCTTTACCTTGAAGGATGTTGTCTTGGGGTATACAGTTCTAGGTGGGCAGTCATTTACTTACTTTATTTATCTATGTGTAACACTTTAATAATGATATATTTTTCTGGCTTCTATTTCTTTCTTTCTTTTTTTTTTTTTTGAGACAGGGTCTCACTCTGTCACCCAGGTTGGAGTACAGTGGTGCAATTTTGGTGACTCACTGCAACCTCCACCTCCCAGGCTCAAGTGATTCTCCTGTCTCAGCCTCCTGAGTAGCTGGGACTACAGGGGCCCACCACCACACCCAGCTAATTTTTGTATTTTTAGTAGAGATGGAGTTTTGCCATGTTGGCCGTGCTGGTCTCCAATTCCTGGCCTCAAGTGATCCACCCACCTCAGCCACCTAAAGTGCTGAGATTACAGGTGTGTCTGGCTTCTATTTCTATTATCTATGTTATTTTTGTTCTCATAAATGTAATGTGTCTTTCTCTGGCTGCTTTTAAGATTTTCTCTTTGTCTTTGATTTCTGCAGTTTTACCGTGCTATTCTAGTATTTTTGTTTGTTTGGTATTTATCCTGTTTTGAAAAACCATTTTGAAAAATTCTCAATCAGAATGCCTTTGATCATTTTTCTGATTATGCACATATTAAGCTACATGAAGTTTTTTCACAGCTCACTGATACTTTTATCATTTGTTTGAGTCTACTTTTTCTGTGCTTCATTTAGGATATTTTCTCTTACTATACATCTTCAAGTTCACTAATTTTTTCTTCTACTATGTCTAATCTGCCATCAATCCCATTTATTATTTAATCTCAGACAGTAAAGTTTTTCTCCAGAAGTTTCATTTGGGTCTTTTAAAATATTTTCCATATCTCTACTTCACTATCTGAACATATAGAATAAAGTTCTGACAACTAGTTTGTTCTTGTCTGCTAGTTCTAACTAACGTCTGTGCTGGTTCTGGATTGCCTTCAATTCACTGATTATTGAATGCTTGATATCTTTATTTGGATGCCAGACATTGTGGATTTTTACCTTGTTGAGCTCTAAATATTTTTGTTTAAATATTCTTGTATAACTATTCTTGAGCTTTGTTCTGGGATGAATTGGAAATGATTTGATTCTTTCAGATATAGCTTTTATGATTTGTTAGGCAGGTCCATAACCGCTTTATCTGAGGCTAATTATTCTCCGCTACTAAGGCACAACGTTGCTAAGTATTCTACCCAAATGCCTCACGAATTGAGTTTTCCAGTCTGGTTGTTGGGAATAGTCACTATTCTCAGCTTTGTGTATGTGTCAGGCACTATTCTCTCATTCTTTCAGGTTTTTTTTCTTGCCCCATTCTTGGGTAGCTTCCTCACATGCATGTGTTGGTCTGTACTCTGTTGTGCACTCATGCGGGACCTTTGCAGATGTCCAGGGTTTTCTCTCTGAATGCCATCCCATGACCTCCAGCCATGGTGATCTCCTACATCCTCAGCCCCATCTCCTCTGCTCTACCTGGGTTTCCCCTCCCTGCACTGCAGTCTGGAAGTTTTCTCAGGGCAGTAAGCTGGAGTACTCCTAGGACTCCCCTTCATGCTCTGTCTGAATTATTGCCTTTTGTTCCCTGCTGAGAAGTCTTGAAAATCATTATTTCATATATTTTGTATGTTTTTCTATTGTTGTTTCAGAAAGGAGGATAAATTCAGGCCCTTTTATCTCATCTTGGGCAGAAGTAGAAGTTGATGCATTGCATTTTAAAAATTTAGTTGACCGGGGAACTCTTTTTCATGGTGCATGTTTTGGGAAATTTTAGGTTAAAGTTAATCTGACAGGCACTAGACACTCAATATGTTTTGAACTAAGAAATGGAATTTACCTATTAAAATGCAAATCCCTTTGAGAGGGTAAACCCCTTAAATCATTAACATCCATTAGCACTGATTAGTTTATCTGAAGATTGGCTTTCCGTTTATTTCTTGTCTAGCAGAGAAGAAAAAAATGGAAAAAATAAAATTACAGAGTCAGAAAATTAGGTTGTTAGGAGCGGATAAAGATAAGGGCCAAAGCTTAATAGTACCAAAGAATCTTTTATTTTAATTGATTTTTTTTTTTTTTTTTTTTTTTTTTAGCATCTTCTTTTTACAGGTGAGGTAAGGTGAATCTTGCAGAGGGTAAGTGTCTCACCTGAGGTCATGCACCTTGGAATGGAAGAGCTGGGATTATAGCCTGATTCTAAACTAGGCAACACATTTAAATGTGTTATATAGGAAATGATCAATAAATACTAATTTTTCTTTCCTTCTCAATCTAGTGCTGGAGCAGAGGTACTGAATGAGGAAATGGAGTCTTGGGATACCTTTGGAGGGATCCACAGTTAATGGACTGGCTGCCA
Source organism: Macaca nemestrina (assembly GCF_043159975.1). Classification (NCBI taxonomy): domain Eukaryota; kingdom Metazoa; phylum Chordata; class Mammalia; order Primates; family Cercopithecidae; genus Macaca; species Macaca nemestrina. Next base: position 169,643,047 of record NC_092129.1, on the reverse strand, counting down.
TAATTGGTCTGAGACACTGGTGCAAGCATGGTAGGTATGAGGGACTAAAAGGAAGGAAACAGCCCACTAGAGGACAATAATCCGAGTATAGAGATCGTATGGGAGCAAGTGACACATATGGTAAACTTAAAAGTCACTGCGCCTGTAATCCCAGTACTTTGGGAGGCCAAGGTGGGTGGATCACGAGGTCAGGAGATCAAGACCATCCTGGCTAGCACAGTGAAACCTGGTCTCTACTAAAAATGCAAAAAATTACCCGGGCATGGTGGCATGCACTTGTAGTCCCAGCTACTCAGGAGGCTGAGGCAGGAGAATTGCTTGAACCTGGGAGGTGGAAGGTGCGGTGAGCTGAGATCATGCCACTGCACTCCAGCCTGGGTGACAGAGTGAGACTCTGTCTCAAAAACAAACAAAAAAAAGTCACTGCCAACAACTGAAAATACCTCCAGGTATCTCCTTCCTTCCTTCCTTCCTTCCTTCCTTCCTTCCTTCCTTCCTTCCTTCCTTCCTTCCTCCCTCCTTCCTTCTTTCCTCCTTCCTTCCTTCCTTCCTTTTCCTTCCTCCCTCCCTCCCTCCCTCCCTCCCTCCCTCCTTCCCTCCCTCCCTTCTTTCCCACTTCCATAGTGGGAGCTCAGAGCCACATGTAATTTCCTCTTTTTTTTTTTTTTTTTTTTAAATAATGAACTGCCATGTTTCCTACTTCCAAATTCTAGAGTGCAATTTGTACCTGCTACACTCTGATGAGAAGGACGTAAGCTTTATTTGTAGAACTGGAGTTAGTTTGGGCATTGCTATGATGACGATAGGCATTTTTAAGAGGCAGAGAATCAGGCAGGAAAATAGCACAAAGTAAATGCAGGAAGCAGTTACGAAATAAATAGAAAGCTTGGGCTCTTAACTTCAAGAAGCTTAATCTAAGCAGAGACATCAGGAAAACACACATCAAAGGACTTAGTAAAATGCCCCAAGTCAAATCACTGCTGTGTACAATATGTACACCTATAGGAATGATAGCTATTACTATCATCATTTGTTGAGTATCTACTTTGTGCAGGCATGTAGGCACTTTATATATATATATTTTTTATTTTTTTATTATTTTTATTTTTTAGAGACAGGATCTTGCTCTGCTGCACAGGCTAGAGTGCAGAGGTATGATCATAGCTCACTGCAGCCTTGACCCAGCAGACTCAAGTGATCCTCCTGCCTCGGCCTCCTGAAGAGCTAGGACTATAGGCACACACCACCATGCCTCACTAATTTATTTGTATTTTTTGTAGAGATGAGGTCTCCTTATGTTGCCCAGGCTGGTCTCAAACTCCCGGGCTCATGTGATCCTCCCACCTTGGCCTCCCAAAGCGCTGGAATTACAGGTGTAAGCCACCGCACCTGGCCCACTTAGGAACTTTCTATATGCTGTAGCATTTAATCTTCACTTTTAATGAGGAAATTAGGACCAGAGAGGTGAAGCAACTTGCCCACAATCACACAGCTAGCAAATGACAGAACTAGGTCTCAAGGTCAGGTCTGTCTGTTTCCATTACCTTTGCTCACATCACCACCCTTCTAAAGACAAGGAGAGTAGTGGATTCTTAGATTCCAAGAGATAAACTTAGCACAGCTGGGAGGACCCACCAAGAATTGGCAAAGTAAAAGGGCGTATTTTATAATTTAAGAAGCAAAATGCTGTCACGTGTCAGCAGAGTCAAGGGGGAAAAAAGTGCATAAAACTAAAACAATTCAATTAAGAATGATAAAGAAAAACCGAGTAAGTAGGTAAGGATGAGGGTGTGTTGACCCCTGTTTCAACTTCCCTGGTTTCTTCCCCACAAAATCATTTAGGGAATAGAGAGACAATAACAGGAGGGCAGAGGCACTTAATCAGAGATTTTACAAACCACTAAATCAAAAGAGACTGTGAAATTCCCGCCCGGGGAAGCTAACAGTGAGATTAAGTGGATTAGTCTACTGTACAGGAATCTGGGGAATGCAGGCAGCATGTGCTTTTGTTGTGGATTGCTCAGCAGCAACACGATGGTTTTACATCTCCCAGAAACATATGGGCATGTGCCCTTCTACAAACCAACAAGCAAGAGCAGCGCCTGGCGAGCTGCTTTCCCTGCACCGCACGTCTCGTTTCAGGAAGTGGCAGATACTGACATTTTATGGAGAGTTTGCGCAGGGAAAGTGTGGGAAATGAAAAGGCAACCAGCTAATCGCACCCATAATTTCTAAGCTCAGAGCTGGGTTCACCACAGTTGTGGGGAATAAAAAAGGACTGGAATTAGTTCTGGTATTAATCCTTGCAAAGAAAGGGAGAAGAGACCGGATGTGGTGGCTCACGCCCCGTAATTCCAGCACTTTGGGAGGCCTAGGCAGGCAGATCGCTTGAGGCCAGGAGTTCGAGACCAGCCTGGTCAACATGGTGAAACCCCTTCTCTACCAAAAAAAAAAAAAAAAAAAAAAAAATTACAAAAATTCACCGGGCATGGTGACTCACGCCTGTAGTCCCAGCTACTCAGGAGGGTGAGGCAGGAGAATCACTTGAGCCCAGGAGGCGGAAGTTACAGTGAGCCAAGATCACGCCTCTGCACTCTGCTTGGGTGACAAAGCAAGACTTATGTCAAAAGCAAAAAAAAAGTTGGCAAGGACGGGGAGGCCGTGGGGGGAGAAGAAGGAGGCCTCTGACAGTGTGTCTCCCAAACTTTGGAGGCAACCGCTACCTGAAGATGGCCGAGAAGACTCCTTAGCTCCTTTCCTTTTGTGTTAACAGCGGCAGTGGCAGCACATGGAATTAAACTCACAAAACACACAGATTGCTAGTTTCCAGAAATCCACATCCAAACTCCCAAAAGCCAGACATTGGTTAGATATATGTACAAACTCTGACCTGCCTGAGTTAGCGGTTGACATCAGCAGTCTATAATAAATAATTAATATAGCCCTAGGAGACATAAAGCCAGCGACATGGTATCTCTCCCTCAGCTCTAAATGGAATGCCAGATAACCTACTTTGAACAGTAATGTGTTCACAGTATGTGGGAATTAACTGCTCAATATAATAAGTACTATTGAATTTCCCATCTCCATGCACATGGAGGGCAACTGCCACCAAAAACACAGTAATAACGGTAACTGAGTGATGAAAAAAAAAGAACCCCATTTTTTATCACAACCTTAAAATGTTATAGGTTCAAATAATCTTAAAGGGTTTAAAAAACAGCAATTAAATCTTTCCATTTCTGTTTTCCAAGACTGCAGCTGAGAAAACGAGGGCCTAAGAGCCATACGGTGCTAGCCTTGCTAATAACGCTCTGTGAAAAATCTCATTAATTCAGTCTGGCTCTTCAGATCAGCCGCTAAATCCTTGTATTGTCACTCATCCTCTGGCCTTTTCAGGATTTCCATAGCCTAACTAGAAGTATCTCCATGGAAACCAAGCAGTCCTGCTTTGCACATCCCGGAACTTTTTGTTCCTGACAAAGCTTGACAAATCACATGCAGCATGGAGAGTTTAACATAGCGAACTAAATCCTGACCCGCACTTAGAAATGATAAACCCAAGCATACCAGCTTTATTATAAATGATTTCCTTACAAGATACTTAACCAAGCCAGTGAAATGCTGAACCAGACAAGTTTCAAGAACAAGATGCTGGGGGGAGAAGGGGGGAAAAAAAAAAGACAAATAAATAATAAATAGGTAAATAGGAACCCCAGGTGTGTTCAGCTGTAGGTTCTATGAGCTCGTTTTCTGTCTAATTGACTTAAATTGAAAGCAACTGAAGGCGAAAAAGAGCGAGAAGGATGCTATTTCTGAGAAGACCTTCCTTTTTCCCTCTGGAGAAAGTGAAATCCTAAATCCATTCCCTCATTTTTCCTAACTCCTGAAGAGAATGGGAATCTACAGGTCTCTATCCCTGGTGAGCCTGGAGGCTGAGTTTTCACAAGGGCAACAAGAAGCATCTCTTCTCCTCTTCCTGTCCACCTTCTGAAGAGGAGGAGATGGAGCCAGGTTGCAGGTCCTCACCACAGCGAATGCTGTTCCCAGAGGAAGGAAGGCCCCACCTGGGGCAAGGCTGCCAGGGCCAACATGACCCCACAGAGACCAGGAACAAACGTTCTTGCCTTTGGACTTCACTTCTTCACAGAGTCGGAGTTACAGGCCAACCTGAAGACGCTATCATGACTCTCACACACTTATTCCTCAGCCTCAGCCAGGCTCAAGAGCAAGGCAACTGAAGGAGGAAGGGCCCTTCATGGCCTCCTGTGTCTCATGGCTGCTTTACCTGCCACTGATGAGGCTTCCCCAGGGTGAGATGGAGACGAGGACACTGAACGACTTTGAGTTAGGGGGACTCAAGAGGGTGAGGGCACCATCATTACCCCTTCAGTCTCCTGTCTCCCTCTTGGCATCTCTGCAACACAGAAGGCTGGCAATGGTGAGAAATTATATTGTCAATTGTTCAAACATTATATTGTTCAAACTTTAGAATTTCCTGATGCCTCAACATTCTTGCAAACGGGCTGTGAGCACATTGCCCAGGTGACCAGGTGCACCAGTGTGCTAAGGCTGGTCCAGGCCACAGATTCCCCACTTTGTGCTCCCCTGACTGGGACCTAGTGACATCAACACCATCAGTCCAATCCCCTCACACCTTTTGCTTGTGGACTCCCTTCTGACGTCCAATAAAGGCACTAGTCCATGAGTCCTCTCTCTCTCCTCATCTCTCTCTCTCTCTCTCTCTCTCTCTCCCTGTCTCAACTCTGCACTACCTTGGTTGAGTCAGCTCCCTTAGCACTCCGATATGGCCCCACGTGGCAGGGTGCTCTTCATGACCTTTGCCAGCCTCTATCCTTCAACTTCATATGCTCTCCAACTATAATTCCCATGGCCGTGTGGGGTCATCTTTAAAGACCCCACACGGGGGATTGCTCCCCCATTTATAAGAAGCCAAGTGACAAGAGAAGGCCCAGAGCAGTATAGAGAGGCCTGAGAAATGCCACGAGTCCTCCTTATATTCTGCCTCCTTAGTCTGAGCCTTGACTCCAGTGGGAATCGCACTAGGGGTATCTTCAAAGGTCTGAGACAGAAGTCTTCCTTCTTGGCTTCTTGGTGTGGAGGCTGGTGATGTTTTGGAGACGCCATAATATTTGTAGCATTGGCGATGCCTTGCCTAGACAAACCGCAGAGGACTAGACTCACCTCTGCATGAGCAGCAATGTCTGAACTTTCATCACCCAAGAACTTGCCGACACAATGCTACTGGGTATTCGCAACAGCAGCCAGTTCTGGACACGTTGTACACAGTCTACAAATACTTGCTGATTAACTAAATTGGGGCCTGTAAGATCCCG